>NC_132792.1:136317177-136942177 GCF_048418805.1 Vulpes vulpes
ACTTAACTCAGTGATGAGGCTTAACTTCTGCTTGGATTTTCCTTTGGAACAATTGGTATAACAACTCTTTGTGTTTTTAGAAAGGCATTTCAGTTCAGTAAACAAAATTGAGAGGCTAAATAAAATAACAATATGGAAAAAAATTAAGGAACATGAGAAGAATCGTTTTCCTAAGCAGTATGTTACTGTTTTGTTTTTTCATTACTGACATTGATCTTTTAAAAGAATGTAAATTGAAGTTATCGGTGCAGGGACCTGGTCTGACTGGTCCACTTAGTTAGGTGGGAATCACTGGTGATGCTAAAGAACAGAAAGCTGGGGAAGCTGGCCTTCCAGGAGACAACCCATCAGAAGGTTTAAAGATATTTGATTGCTATTATTTTTTTATTTTAAATCTTCCCAGTGGGCACTCTGAACCTACTGTTATGGATTCAATCATAAATGGAAAGGATCAAAATCAATCACTTAACCTTATACACAAACAAAACGTATCAGCAAGAGTCACTGATTCAATCAGAAGAGGATGAGCAATAATCATCTAATTTTAGGTAAAACAAAAATCTCCAGTGAGGTATTAATATTTTTCCCTCTGCTGGATTTAGATCTTCATTTTAGGACATCGCTTTTGTATCAGTTTCCACAGCGTTAGGCTATGGATGGCATTGCTTCCAATTTGCTCAATGTCAGCTGGAACAAAGTGAGTCACAGCCTTTTAATAAACTGTACTAATTGTTAGGATGTGAGCTGTTGCTTGATGCCTTTAGGATTTTATTCCTGTTTACATTTAATTTCTTTCTAGAAATACTTTTATTTTTTCCTGTGAGGACACTCGATCATTTCATCAATAGTAAGCCCTTGTAATATGTGAGTTATGAAATAACCAGAGTGCTAGTTAGTCCATTTATCACAGACTACACTATCCACTCTCATGTGCAGTAGCATTGGAAAAGGATGTGTCCCTGGAATATGGCAATAGGCAAGGGGGGTGCTTGGGGGCAGGTGGAGCTCTTGGAAGCCCCCTGAACTGGAGAGTGGGGGCCCGATGGTGTCTCTTTTTTTCCTCCACCGCAAGGACAGTGGAATGCTGTCAACATCATTTGTGTTGCCTTTGCTCCAGTCTCAGGGGTAAGATCCAACTTTCAGCCTAAACTTGACCTTTTCTGGTTTCTGCCCTTTCTCCCTTAAGTCCACTTCATCAATTGTGATTGACTCAGACATCGGCTCTCTTGTTAAAGCAAATGAGCACAACCTGACAGGGAATCATTCAGTACCTGATTCCACCTTTCCTCCCATCTCTATTCCCACCTCCGATTAGTTCACCACATGCCCTCTGCAGCCCCCCTTCCTATCTCCCTTCCTACCTGCCGAACAGTCAGGGCCCAGGTAGCCGTCTTCACAGAAGCAAAGCCCCTCCTGGCAGTGTCCTCGCCCGCTGCAGGCGTTCAGACACTGCCGTTGACTGCAGTCCTCCCCCATGTAGCCCTCCTGGCAGAAGCAGGTGCCATTGGCGCATCTCCCCTGCCCCGAACAGTCCCCGGGGCACCTCAGCTCACTGCAGTCCTCGCCTGTGTAGGGCTCTTCACAGACACACTCTCCATCTACGCAGAGCCCCCGGGAGCTGCAGTCTGTCGGGCACCGGAGCTCAGAGCAGTCGCCCCCGCTGTACTCGCTGTCACAGACGCACTGGCCGTCCACACATACGCCCCGGCTGGAGCAGCCCAGCGGGCAGTAGGGCTCGGAGCAGTTCTTGCCGAACCAGCCTTCATTGCAGATGCAGCCGCAGGACTGGAGGCTAAAGTTGCCGTGGCCACTACAGTGAGGGATGTAGTCCAGTTGTCCTGGAACAGTCAAGGAGAAGGTCAAAGGGCAGCAGTGGCACATCCCATAATTGGCACACGGGGAGAGGTGGGCAGAGACCTCTCCTCTCTCTCTGGTCAGTTTTGTATGGCTGAGAGTCAGGCTCAACTTTGTTTGATACATAACCAGTTCCATAAATATTTTCACCCAATCCGGGTTGCCTGTGCCTAGCCCAGTGCTGGGAGCAAGGATGAATGAGATCTGGCCCCTTGTTCCCCAGGAGCTCACCTTCGGTGTGTCTTTGCTTGGGTTCCCTTAGAAGTCGACTTTGGTTGGGGACTTAGGTCAAGGTGATTTATTAGAAAGTTCTCCCAGGAGAAACCCATCAGGGAGAAGGGGAGATCGGGGAAGAAGGAGCCCAAGCCAGGGTATGTCAAGAGGGCAAAATCCCAGGGAGGATTTGGGGTTTAATCCTGCAGGGCACTCTGGCCACAGTGCAGGTCACACCTCACCATGGCTTGAGGGCTGTCCTGGGGTGGTATAAGTGCTCAACCTCTTCCCCTGTCTCCTTGGTTAGGCCATGGAGGTTCCCTCAGCCCAAGGAGGGTCCCTGACAAAGATGCCCAGGAGCTGGCTGTGGAGACTGATGGAGACCCCAGGGGATGTAGGCTGAGCACCGAGTCTGCTATGCAGGCCAAGGTCATATGCGCTACAGACCAGTCCTGCTCCCTCTCCTTTCTGCCTTCTAACCAACCCTGCTCATTTATCACAGCTCAGCACCAGGGTCACTTCTAAGGCTTCTCATAACTTCAGTATCATTTAGTTACTGTTTGCTGTGATCTTTTTGGATTCTCTGTATGTCTCTGTCCTAGCCCTTCCCACGTTAGAACTACAGTGGTTAATTTATCTAATATGAGTGAAATAAACTAATTAAGCATATACGAGCCCAGAACCTGCTTGGCATCCTTCTCTGCAGTTGACTCTGGGGATCTGAAGTCAAGTAAGTTATATTCTTTTTTATTTTTAATTTTTTTAAAAAAATTATGTATTTATTTGTTCATGAGAGACATACAGAGAGAAGCAAAGATACAGGCAGAGGGAGAAGCAGGCTCTGTGGATCCTGATGCAGGACTCGATCCCAGGACCCCAGGATGACACCCTGAGCCGAAGGCAGACACTCAACCACTGAGCCCCCCAGGTGCCCCAAGTTATATATCCTTTTTAAATTCTGCCACTTTACCTAGCCCCACAGTCTATAAGGACACTGCACTGACTTGGTTTAACACGGTTCTTGCTTGTGGATTTTTCACCTCTGCCAGGGAGCCTGATGGGAGAAAGCCCTCTCAGAAGCTGCCCAGCTCCCTGGGCAGCCAAGAGTTCATGTCCACGGACACCCATGACTTCCCTGTATTCCTCAGCTCCACTGAAAAGGCCAACTGGCCTGAAAGTTCTCACTCAAGAATGGGAAGAATGGGAGACTGAACAAGTGGACTTTATCTTCTCTTCTTCACATTGTTTATTTACAGTTTTGGTTTTGAGGACGAGAAAGAGGTGCGAAAACTTGTGAAATATTTTGCCACTCAGAAACTGCCCTGAATTTTGGTGTGCTTCAGGATGAACATGTCTGATACCCCTCTGGACATGCAGGCTGCCCAGGCTCTGCTAAGTGTCATCCCTGCCACCTCCTGCTTCTTCCCTGTGGAAGCCTTGAGATAGTTTTCACCCTACAGAGGTGAGGTACCTTGAGGTAGTTTTCACCCTACAAGAGAGTAAGATGAATCCCTCTTCCCATTAAAGAATGAATGGCATGGGTCTAAGGTGCCTTCCGGATGAGCACGAAAGGGGACTAACATAATTTCTATTTATTAAGGGTCAGCTGAGGGCTGCCTGGGTGGCTCAGTTGGTTAAATGTCTGCCTTTGCTCACATCGTGATCCTGGAGTCCTGGGATTGAGCCCCACCTCAGGCTCCCTGCTCAGTTGGAAGTCTGCTTCTCTCCCTCTCTCTCCCTTTGTGTGCTCTGTCTCTCATAAATAAATAAATAAATAAATAAATAAATAAATAAATAAATCTTTTGAAAAAAGGGGGTTAGCTGGTAGCTGTTGCTTAAATGGTGGTTACCAGAAACCAGGATTTCATCTGAAAAGCTCAAACTTTATATGTAATAATCCCCGTCATTGTAGTCTACCAGCATTTGTAGGTGGGGAAGGAAGGCAGGGGCTATGTAACTTGCTTAAACACCAGCTAGTCAGTAGCAGAGCCAGGGTTTGAACTCAGGGAGTCTGGCTCTGAAGATGTAATGATTTCTCCCAGAGAGGTCAGCTCCCTAGTTGGTAAGTGTTTCTAGTCAGGGGGTGGGTGAGGCCAGAGGTCAATCTCCTGGACACTCAGCCTTTGGGGGCGCGGAATCAGCTCTGCGAGCAGGTGTGAGTCCGCATGCAGGCACATGTGAGCAGGTGCGTGTGCATGCATGCACACCCATGTGTGTGCCTGTGGAGGGGGCTGGCACCTCCAGTGGGCTGGGGATGATGGGGCCAGGTCCTCTGCGACCTTAATGACTATCCTTTAACTGCGATGGGAGCGAGGCTGAGGCTGAGGAACAGAGCGCCTGCCTTCTCTAGTCCCTGAGGTGAACATGGAGAGATATCAATCCAACAGCCTGTGAAAACCAAAGATAAATGAAGACAGACACCAAATTCCCTGCTCGCCACAGAAGTTGCTGCGCTGAACCGATGTACCATTCCCTGACTCATCCCCCCCAAATCAGGTTAATGTATTTCAAACCGGCTGAGCCTTGTAGCGAATCCCCGCCCGAGTCCCCGGGGAAGGCCTGCGTTTAGATCTGAGACAGTGGCGGAGAGCTGCAGACGAGCCAGCCAGCGCGCAGGGGGACGAGCTGGACTTGGGGTGCGGGGCTGCCCACCCTCCACCCCCCACCTTCCCAGCCTCTGCGAGCCCCCAGCCCCTACCTGTGGCGGCGCTTTCTGGGCAGCAGTTGGTGGTGCACTGGTCCCGCAGCAGCGACACCTCCCTCTCCAGCATCTCGATCCGATTCAGCAGCTCCTGCAGCACCCGGGCCGAGCTGGCGCACGGGCAGGCCTTTTTGGGGAGGTTGATCTTGTGGGTGAAGGTGACCTGGCTCTCGCGGTCGGACGTCTGGCCCGTGTACTGCGCCAGAGCCTCGTCTTCGGCGCTCACGTCCTGCTCAGCCGAGGCCTCCAGCCCCGAGGAGCAGAGGCTGTCCAGGGGCACGTTGATGTTGTACACGTGGTTGAAGACCACCGGCTGCTCTTTGCCCGAGGCGTTGTAGCTGGCCGCCCCTCCTTCCTCCTCCACCGCCTGTCCCTGGACCCTTTCGGTGGTGACCTCCAGCTGACACTCGGAGGGCTTGAGCAGAGAGCCCAGGAGGATAAGGTTGACGCCAATGAGCATGTTCTTCAGGACCACCGTTTCCCCGTCCACCCCCATCCTCTCCGCCGGAGCTCAGGGTTCAAGAGCAGCCTGCCGCACACAACACGGAGTTGGGGGAATCTGCAAGAGAGATCGAGGAGTGAGATGACCCCTGAGAGCTGTGCGAGCCCCACGGCTGGGGACAATCCTACACAGCTAGAGTATAGGCAGTTAAGACTCTTCCCAGGGAGGTTGAGAAGCCTGGATAGTGGCTATACCAGGGTCACAAAAACCCAGCGCTTTGTCCCCAGGAGGGATGAATTCCTGAAAATGGATACTGCTTCTGCAGAAGGACATTTTTTTTTTTAAGATTTTATTTATTTATTCATGAAAGACACAGAGAAAGAGAGAGAGAGGCAGAGACACACAGAGAGAGAGGCAGAGGGAGAAGCAGGCCCCATGCAGGGAGCCTGATGTGGGACTAGATCCCAGGTCTCCAGGATCACACCCTGGGCTGAAGGCAGACGCTAAACCACCGAGCCACCAAGGGATTCCCCCAGAAGGACATTTTGATTTCCCAAAAGGCTTATCTAGAATGCATGCATCAGACCCTCAGTGGGGGCCAGTGGGCCCAGTACATAGGACCCGGGAAGGATGTTGACTGGGGCTCCGGGTATAGGCTGTTCCTTCAAGGATTGCTCAGAGCTATCAGGTTTGGGTGAGAAGTACGAGGAATGGCACCATGGAACCTCAGGCGTACCCTGATATTTTCCCACATATTTATTAGCAAGGGCCCCACCGGCCACTTCAAAATAACTTATTAACTCCTCTAAGCTCATGTATTCAATACAAGTTGACTTTAGAATAACCAACCAGGCAGATAATATAGTTCCAGGTAATTGTGGTTGTTAATAATCCTTGGGTACATTTGTGATTATCGGGGACTGTGTGAGCCCAACTTTCTTTTAATCTTCTCATTAGTTTAGTCCCGGTGCTTTGTGACCACGGGGTGCCTTTCTTCCGAGGTCCTGTTTAAATTGCTAAAATAATGAATTAGCTCCTCTGCTGATTACCTAGTCACCAAGAACCAGAGCCAACGATAAATTTACTATAATGCAAATCAGTTTTACAGAAATTAATGTTTCTTTTTTATCCTCCATGTAAAAGAGGAAAGAGGCTTACAAACTCTGGTTCTAAAGGTAGTGTTAGAGCTTCTAAGAGGATTAAAGTGACTGATGGAGTACGGCTAGCTCTGACTTGAAGAAGACACGAATGATGGCTAACACCTACTGACGGTGCTCGGTGTCCAGACAATGCTGTGCAGCTTGCACGTGATCTTCCTGGCTCTCAGGACAGCCCTCGGAGGGGGCCAGGTGATTATCCCCATCTCATGGTGGAGGCAGTTCTGCCTCACAGACTGAACACCTGTGTTCCTTAACTGCCATGCTCTAGTGCATTCCTTGAAAAGCATGTTCAATTTTTTGTTGTCTCTAATGGAAATTGTGTTAATTCTAGGATCTTCCTGGGGAATATTGAGATTAGGAAGTTTTGCTAGGGTCAGATCCAATGTCCCTTCCTCTGTGAAGCCTTCCCCTCCCACTTTTTCCCTTCTGTCCTTTGATCTGCTCTCCCTAATGAAGTGATGTTAAGCCCCTCTGACAGCATTTCCCACACTAGACCTGCGTCCCCTTCACCTGTTTCTCCCCACCCGGACTGCTAAATAGATTCTGACCAGACCATGACTTATCTGCAGCATCTGATGTGTGCCTAGGGCAGCAAAAGTGCTCAGTACATGGCTGTTTGGATGAATGAGTGGACGCCTGGAAGGATGAATAAACAGATGAATTAATGAGTAAACACCCAGTGAACAAAGGGCCTGAATCATTCTCCAACTTATTTTATCTCCTTCCATTACCCTCAAGTTATGCCCTATTGTTGTCTGTTTCAGTTCAACTGGACAATGTCTGAGGGTTGATTTTGGTAGGAGTAATCTGTAGAAGTGACTAGTACAAAAACCGTGTCTCATTACTCAGCCTTCATGTTATATATTGGACCATATAATCTGTCCCTATTTCCAATATGAAGAGGAAACAGAGCAGAACTGTTAAGATCATTGACACTGGAGCCAGACTGGCTGGGTTCAAACCCAGCTCCTTCACTTTTTAGCTGTAGGAAGATCATTCAGCCTCTATGTGTCTCTGTTTCTCTATCTATACAATGGGGATTATAAGAGTAACTACCTTACAGAATTGTAGTGATGATTGAGTTATTATCTGTATAATACTAACCTAGTACCTGGCATTAATTATAATAAATAAATATGGTTTGCAGAACAGTGGAATAATTGTTCTGATTCTTCCCCTATCCAAAGATTGCCCTGAAATCACTGGAAGGCACAAGAAATCTCATCCATTAGTGGATGGCAGGAAAGCCCAAACCTAGCATGCCCTTGTTCAAAGAAGGGTGAGGATCTTGGAGTAAAGTGGGAAGTGGCGATCCACTGGTCACATCCAGATAAGGTAAATCAACCTAGGGGATAGACAAGAGTGAAGTGTCTGAACCAAACTGCCTTCATGGCTGTAAACTCTTTCCAAGACCTTCAACGTGAAGTGTCACTGGCTTTTCATTTCCAGGTCCTCCTGCCATTGCCTCCTTGGAGGGCCACTTCTGCCCCTCTGTCACTGAATGCTTCCCAGGAATGGCTCTACTGTTGGTCATTGACACTCACCCTTACCTGAAGGCTGAGGAGCCTTAGCTATCTCTTCTACTAAACTAAAGTTGATTTGTGTGATCCATGTTGATATTGTTGAATAACTTTTTTTTAACCTGAGAACTGTAAAATTATCATGCAAAATTCATCGCACATAATGTACATTTTTTTTGCACATAGATGACACTCTGTAAATAAGTGAAAGAATAAATGATGTTATAAATGGAAAGGAAGACAAGTGACAGGAAAATCAAGAAGGAAAAATGTCAAGTCTTACACTTAGATCCAAAGCAACAACTACAAAAGAATCTATGGAGAGATTTAGTTTCATGTGTGAAAAACACTTAAGATCTTAGTCAATAACCAAATTTACTATGAGTCAGTTGACAGCGTGATATTTGTAATCTCTGAAATCTTATTTAAATTTAGGTTTTATGAATTAAAATACACAATGAAGGACAAGCAGGGGGCTGTTTCACTCTGCACTGCACTGACCATTGATCACTTCTGGGTGGCTAGGGGTATTGAAGGGTTTCAGTCTTGTCACATGAGAGGGAGGAATTTGAAATTTGGATCCAGAGAAGTGCAGATTCAGGAGGTACACTGGTTCCTTTTTCATTCATTTGACAGATATTTATTGAATACCTACTAAATGCTGGTTCCTTCATTCAAAGAAGTTGCCTTCTAGTGGGTTTGCACTTGTGTGTGTGTGCATGTGTGTGTCAAGGGGAGGACAAACAATAAATAAATAGTAAAAAGAATTGTGTGCAGGTAATCTCTGGCTTTTTGAAAGTTTGCATTATGCCACCTTGCACTTAGGAGAGACCTATATTAGTTATGAAAAGGGTTTTTGCTTTTAGGAAATTAGGCAAAAAGCAAAAATACTGTTCAGCATTGATTCTGTAGTGCACTATGAGGCAATGCACACCCCAAGCAGGGAGTGTGGCCCCGCCAGGCTCCTTCCTGGGAACGACAGTCATCAGCTCAGCATCAAGTTGTGGGAGCTTTGAAGTGTGTCTGTGAGCATTTGTGCTTTATCTCAATTTATTTTGGACATCCATTAGCAAGATGTGTCCTAAGGTATTAGAAAAGCCTAAGAAAGGTTATTTTTTGGGTCTGGGAATGCTCAAAAACTTTTCCATATAAATTAATGGTACATGCTTCTTTTCTTTATGCCATTTCAACTTATGAAAGCTTTTAGGAACACTGTACTTTCAGCTAGCAGGGAAACCTATATATCATATATAATGTATCATGTAATGCCTATCAGATGATATTTAATGTATGATACTGTAACATTCATTTGTGTGTTTGTATCAGCAAGTGGTAAGTGGAGAAGAATATAAGATGAGAGGCAGGGGAGATAACAGTGCAGGAGAAGTCATGCCGATATTACAGGGCACAGTTAGGGAAGACTTCTCTGATAAGGTGGTGGCTGAGCAGGGACCTCAAAGAACTGGAGTGGTTAGCCAAACAGATGGTGGAGGAACAGCATTTCAGACACAGGGAACAGCAAGTGTGAAGGCTCTGAGTCAGGAGCTGGGCTAGTGAGTTGGAGGGACAGTAAGACTGTGCCCAAGTGAATGAAGGAGCAGATATGGGGAGATGAGGTCAGAGAAGTAGTGGGGGCAGATCAAATATGGCCTTGTAAACCACTTTAATGACTCTGGTTTTTACTATAGCTATATGGTTATGGTTCTAAAATGCATCCTCAACCAAACACTTCTTATGACCTACTCTCCATCCTTGAGAAACTCTCAGTTTTGGGGGGAGATGAAAACACACATAAATAGAATAACTGTGCAATGTGATAATTGCCATGACCAACAAATACACAGAGTGCCCAGAGAGCGCTGCAGGTAATACAACTCAGTCAGAGGTAGCAGGGACAGCTACACAGAAGAGGTGGCATAATTGTCAGTGCCCATCACCAACTATTTCTAACCTAGTTTTCTATACACATGGTAGGACTACATTTTCTGGCCTCCTTTTTGTTCGGGTGGCCATGCCACTAGGACTGGCGATCACTTCTCTGGAAGTGATGTGTGTCACTTCTGGGCTGGTGCATTAATTGGTGATGAGAGATCCTCCAGGGTTCTCGCCCTCCTTTAGTGGCTGGCACTGTTCAAGGAGGTAGCTGTCTTCTCAGTCTGGGTCCCCGAGTGACAACAATAAACACAGCGCCCCGGGTAACCCAGAGTGGATGAACAGTATGTGAGAGAGAAATAATCTGTTGGTTTTTGAAGCCAGATTTTGGTATTGTTTTTTCTCCACAGCATAACCTAACCTTTCAGGAGATGATTCTAAACTGGATTTTAACGGATTATTCTTTAGGTAGAAAAAGCAGAAGTGTGTCATACACATAGGACATTGCATTTACTAGAACTCTGACATGTGCAAGCACGTGCTTGCTCAATCAATGTATTTGGAAGGCTGTAGAATACTGAAAGATTGGACTTTTTAAAAAATATATTTTATTTATTTATTCATGAGACACACACACACACACACACACACACACACACACACACAGAGAAGCAGAGACACAGGCAGGGGGAGAAGCAGGCTCCATCCAAGGAGCCCGGTGTGGGACTCGATACCGGGACTCCAGGATCATGCCCTGGGCTGAAGGCAGTGCTAAACTGCTTAGCCACCAGAGATCCCCAAGGTTGGACTTCTATACAGCAAAAGGTCCAAGGGAAGTAGTTTCCACCAAGTGGGGTCATGTACAAGGAAACAGATTTTGGTTCCATATAAAGAATAGCTTTTCTAACAGAACTACTGAGTTGCCATGGTGGGTAGTGAGTTCCCTGTCACCAGAGGTATTTAAGCACAAGCAGAAAGCCCTGAAGATGGGCTCTCAAGCATTACATGAGAGGATGGACTAGAACGAACATTACAATCTTCCTCTTCCTGATACTTTATGAACTCATGTGGATTTGAGGAGTCTACTCACTATAAAATTGTATTAGTTTCCTAGGGCTGCTGTCACAAGTCACCACAACTGAATAACTTAAATCTATAGGACTTTATTGTCTCACAGTTCCAGAAACTAGAAGTCCAAAATCAAGGTGTCATCATGGTTGGTTCCTTCTGAGTGCTCTGAGGGAAAATCTATCCTATACTCTCTCCTAGCTTCTGACGATGGCTGGCAGTCCTTGGCATTCCTTGAATTATTGATGGGTCACTCCAGTCTCTACCTTCCTGTCATCTTGTCTTTTCGGTGTCTCTGTGTCTTCACATGGTCATCATATTGGCTTGGAGGCCCATCACCCTAGTATGACCTCATCTTAACTATGTCTGCAGTGACCCTATTTCCAGAAAATGTCACATTCTGAGTCCTGGGGTTAGAATGTCATTATATATTCTTTGTAGGACACAATTCAACCCAGAACAAAACCAACAGCTAGTTAGGCATTTACTAGGCATCAAGCTAAGCATTTTTCTAACATTATTGTATTCATTCCTGACAACAATCCTATGAACTAAGAAGGAATGGTATTTAGGAGTCAAGATACTTAGCAACTGGCATGACTTGGGCCATAGCCAATCAGAAGCAGACACCAATCAATCAGCCCCTCGGTAAACAGCCACTAGGGAGGGCTTTGCTGTGATTTTCCTGCTAGATCCTCTTTCTTTCCATTATTCGAGACAAGGAAAATGAGCTTCAGGAAAGGCTAAGGAATTTGACCACGATTGCACAGCTAATGAACAGAGGAGCCAAGACGGAACCCAGATCTTGCTGACCATAGTCTATACTCCTAACTGCTGTATCCAGCCAGCTTTAATTAGTGGCCACATACCACTCTCATGAAAAGACTCAGAGCTCTTAAAAATCAACACTCTTCTCTCCTGGGATCAGATTGAGGACATCTTGACAGCAATGACTTTTAGCTTAATGTTTTCTCCACCAATGCAGGCGGCTACCAGAGAAACTGTGTTAGTCTCTCCTGCTGGAGGGAAGGCTTGTCTGATGGCTCTTTATTTAAAAGTGCCCAGCCTCCACAGTGTCCCAAAGAATCAAGAACAATTCTAAACCAGTAAACCTTGATCTTAAGAGGATTTGGGGGACACTTTAAAAATGTGTCCTTTCCAAGTAGTTATGGAGACTAGGACCTGCACAGGCTTTCGCCGGCATGCCCCCACCCAGCTCAGTTACCAGCTCCCCTCTCCCTCCCACCCCTGACCACACTACAGGCCTCTCTACTTCTCTCTTGGGTCTGCGCACCCATGCGGCTTAGGTGGCTGCGCTGGGGGCTGGCGGAGACGGAGGGTGGAATGAATGGCATGAGGGGCCCCATTTTTCTCACTTCATCTGATGTTGCTGAAGGGGAAGGGGAATGAAATGGACGTTTATTTGATGCTGACTGAATAAATGTGCTCTTGCTGTGCTAAGCTCATGTCACTTAATTATTTCCAAGTGGCTTTTCTTTCTCAAGTCCCTGAAACCTCCCCTTCTGGCTTCCTTCTCTCCCTCCACCTCTGCTCCCAACAAAGAATGTTGACTGTTCTGCACGTGCTCTCTCTCTGTGGCGCTTTTCAGTGATGCTGGTAGACAGAAGTTTGCAGCTTCCTCTGAGGAAGGCCAGGCCGCATCCCATGGCATATCCAGGAGCGCTGCATTTGATATGCTTGCCATCTTTAAAGGGGCCTCACTTGCCCAGGTACCCATGAACTGGCTTCGTTGCAACGGGATGGCTTCACCTGTAAGCTAGATGCAGGATCTGTCATCAGAGGTGACCCAGGATGGAGGGGACCAGCAGAGCCTCCCCATCCCCTCATGGCCTTCCTACCTCTCAGATGGTTCATCCCACTACAACTAATGAGACTGCAGGACGCGGGCCATGAAGGACAACCAGAGCGGCAATGTGTATATGCGTGTCGGGGGGACAGGAGGGGACAGCAAGTGGAAGTAGAGGTGGAAAAGGAGGTGGAGGAGGTGGAGGAGGTGGAGGAGGAACAACCCAAAGTGTGCCAAGCTGGCTAGTGGATTGGACAAGACTCCTACAGGCAGAGAGAGCAAATGTAAACACCCGGGCCTCAGTGAGACACCAGCACTCGTGAGCAAGACAGACAGCTAACGACCCTCCAAGCGAGAATGCAATAGAGTTGCAGAGATTCGATAGATTGATTGGAAATTGGTGTGGGGACATCGATTCATTTCCTCCACCCCACTTCTTTATCAGTGTAATTATCGGGGCTGGCCCTGGAGGTGTCTCCGGATAATTTGAACGAGGCACAGAGCAGGGGGCCCTGCCGGCGAGCTCGGCCCTGTGGCGGGCATGCTCGCTCCTTTTTGGGCCCAGTAGCCAGAGGCCGGTCACCCGGCTGGGCAGCAGCCCCTGGCCCAGCTCAGGATGGTCTTCGGTGGCTTTCCCTTCCCGTGGCCTCCTGCACAGGCCCTCTCCTGGCTTGCTTGCTTCACCTGAAAGAGCTTTGCTGTGGTTGTGGGAAAACACACCAGAGAAGGCAGAGGAGAGCTGGGCTCCAGAAGGTGGGGGTGCGGGGTGGGAAAGGCCTGGCCGGTGACCAACAGTAAAAGCCACTAGTCCCTCAAACCGAGGCTATGCCTTTGGGGTTTTTCTTTTTTCCTTTCCTTTCCTTTCCTTTCCTTTCCTTTCCTTTCCTTTCCTTTCCTTTCCTTTCCTTTCCTTTCCTTTCCCTTCCCTTCCCTTCCCTTCCCTTCCCTTCCCTTCCCTTCCCTTCCCTTCCTTTCCTTTCCTTTCCTTTCCTTTTCCTTTTTTTTCCCCCCCAAGACTCAGAGAGGAGATCCAAGAGATGAAGACGGGCAGAAATACCTCAGGAAAAAAACAACAGGAGAGAAAAAAATGAGCACGTAGGTCGTTGGGCTGGTGAGCAGAGGTGATTTCCAGGGGGTAGGTGGCCAGACCTCTGTTTGGATTTTCTAGCTTCTGCCAATCTTAGTCCCCACCCTGTCCCTGGGGGTGATTTATAAACCAGAATTGTATCTGTGGAAAAATGACACTCTTTTGGTCCTTTTTTTTTTTTTTAGTAAGAATTAGTTTAAAAATAGTTCCCTCCTTGCTGTTGGGATGCTCTGTCACTCGGAGAAAGAGGGTAATTATGAAAGACGAGGGTGTAATGTGATTACAGCCGGCCCCATTGTGTCAGGGGAGGCTTCGTCGGGGCTGCCAGGAGCGCTCAGGGCCCCGCTGTCTGCCTCAGCACTGGGCCTTTATTGGGCCTGTCAGATTTCTGAAAAGAACCCGAGGGCAGAAAACTCCCCGCAGACAGGTCCCGTGGCTGGCCCCGAGCTGTCAGCAAGGACGTGGAGTGGTGTGGGAGGGGACGCAGGGCCAGGCCAGGGTGTCCACCCCCACCAGGCCTGGCCATTGCCTGCTCCTGCACGGCGTTCCCCTTGGGGTGCCTACCCATGCTGTTCAGACTCCAATGTGGCCACACTCAGTTTTCAGCACAAATGGTCACCCGGTATGTTGGTGGCTTTGGGTGAGTGTGGCTGAGTGATACCCAGGTGGCAGGACAGGCAGTCTGGCTCCTGGTCCCCTGCCTGGCTCCATCTTGCACTCCCTCTGAGAACTCTAACTGACTGGACCTCCCAGAGCAAGGCCTTCTTCATCCGAAATAATGAGTCTTGAATATCAGCCGTATGAATGATACCAAGCAAGTAATGAAACCTCCTGACCAGGGGGACTTAGGTGGTTCAGTGGCTGAGCGTCTGCCTTTGGCTCAGGTCATGATCCCAGGGGTCCCTAGCTCGAGTTGGCATCAAGCTTCCAGCAGGGAGCCTGCTTCTCTCTCTGCCTATGTCTCTGCCTTTCTCTCTCTCATGAATAAATAAAGTCTAAAATAAAATAAATAAAATAAAATAAAATCTCCCAATCAGAGGCGAGTGGGAGGTTATCCTAGTTTGAATTCCTACTTTATAATACAGCTGGTGAGGCAGGGCAAAGTTTACACCTGAAGGCACTCATTCCCTTCTGGGCAGGTAGAGGTGACAGTCTGCCGTCCAGTCTTGCCCATAACTTTTGTTAAATGGAGATTTCATTTAGCTGAGAATATATTCAATTTTTATAGACATTAGATAACTCTGTGGAGTATTTGAATATATGTATATAAATATAATATATTAATAATAATGTATATAATATGTTAATAGATTATAGCTTAGTGATATGTTAATACATAAACAATATATTATAACATCTGTAGACTATTTGAAAGCATATAATATAAAACATTAATGATGACCTAATATATTCCATGTTAATATGTACTGCGATTATTAACATATATTATTACTGATATGAATAGAGTGTAATAATATATAATATTATATAATAAAACATTTATTTATATTTATTTTTATTTTTGAATATAATCCCATTTAATTCTAACAACAGTCCATGCAATTATTCCCATTTTATGGATGAAACTTAAAGTATGGAAATGATTTGCCCAATTACACATAGTTCAGTTAGAGCTGAGCTAATTCCTGAGTCATATTTCCAGACTACCACTTCAGTCATAGATGTCACATCCCTAATTCATCACCTGCCTCTATCATTTGGAAGTGGGTTGAATATAAATAATACATTCCAAATCAATTTCCAGCCTTTTGGTCACAAATTCTTCCAAGAGTCTGACCTTTTGCTATCATTAATATCTATTTTTCATCAATGTTTCCTGAGCTGAGAGAACAGCATGTCACCATTTGCTGTTCAGTTATTCTTCTTGAAGTGTCATACTACTTTTCATTTTTCTCTTCTTTACATTTAATAAAAATGCAAAGATGGGGCATCTGGGTGGCTCAGTCAGCTAAGTGTCCAACTCCTGTTTTTGGCTCAGGTCGTGAGCTCAGGGTTGTGGGATCGAGCCCCATGTGGAGCTCTGTGCTCAGTGGGGAGTCTGCTGAAGTTTCTCTCTCCCTGGCCTTCTGCTCCTCCTCCACCTGACTCACGCTCTCTTTCTCTCTCCCTAAAATAAATGAATAAATCTTTTAAATAAATAAAAATGGAAAGAAAATTACCTTGTGAGAGAATCTTCCCACCAAACTACATCCCAAATCAATGATTATATCTATTTCCTACTTAAGTTACCCCTGAGGACAGAGAGAGAAATTGGTTTGACACATAAGAACAGTCTCTGCTCTCATGGGGCTCACAACCTGATTGAGAAGACTAGACTCGTACACATGGCACCAAAAGAAAAAGCAAGGCAGTCTGTTTTTCTTATTACACTGAAGATCCTCATGTTGAGTATAATAGGTGTCTCTCACAGAGTTAACTGTGGGAATAGTGGCCAGAGAAGGCTTCCTTTAAATACATATATATATATATATATATATATATTTATTCATGAGAGACACAGAGAGAGAAGCAGAGACATAGGCAGAGGGAGAAACAGGCTCCCCGTGGGGAGCCCTATGTGGGACTCGATCCCAGGACTCCAGGATCACGCCCTGGGCCGAAGACAGGCACTCAACCACTGAGCCACCCAGGTGCCCCAAAGAAGGATTCCTGAAGTGGGGGTCCCAGTCCAGATAGAAACAAGGGGTTCAAAAGTAGATATGAGGTGTGGAGGACCCGTAGGGAGAGCAGAGGAGTCAAAGGGCACAGCATAAGCAGAGTTTATTGGAGGCCCAAGGCCAAAGGCCAGGTAGTTCTGCCTCTGAGGAGACCATCCTCAGTCTTTACAAAAGCTTAAAATCAATTAAAACCAGGTTATGGAAAGAACACCTGTGTGCCTCTTAGATAAGGGAACTGGCCATGTCTGCACTGATTCTAGCGCTTGACGTCCATGGACCAGTGGGTCCAGGAGGCCAACTCAGGGCCGTGCCAATTTATAAATGTGAGCTCTGAACTTCTAATTAATTATAACTGTAAATGTAGGAATTGTTTGCTTGAGCCTCGGGCATTGAAACCTTTTAGAAACAAACAAATCTTAGGAGTAGTCACTTGCAAAAATTATACTCACCCACATCCACAATACTAGATAATTCATCCACTCTAAAAATGCCTAATGACAGATTCAAATATCAAATTCATGCTGTTTCCAATTATATGACATAACTATGTTGGAGTCAATCCTTCCAGCAGAGACCGAATAATTGCTTTCATATCGGATATCCATTAATTTCTTCAGATGACTTGTATATTGGAGGTGGCAACTTATAAAAGTTCAGCTCTAGAGGTCTAAAGGAGTTATTTTCTTCATTGTATAAATTATGTCTCTTAGAGCATGAAATAGCACCACCCTGACCCGAAGACTACACACAGGTGAATTATATTTTCTAGAGCATGAAATAACATCATTACCTGCTAACCAAAGTTTGAAGAAGCTCTGAGAGTACTGGTATATGGAGCACATCTGGCTTAATTAAATTCAGTTATATGCTGATTGCATGCCAGCAACTGGGCTAGGTTCCATTTGAGATGTCAAGGGTGAGCTAAAGAATTCTTCGATAACTCTCTTCATACCTGGGGTGGGGGGGTAGGTATTCACAATCCAAGAATAAACAGGCGATTATGATGAGTGCCCTATTAGAAGTCTGAGGGACACCCTTTGGTGAGCCCAGCAGAAGGAAGCATTTCAATTGCAAGACTCTCTAGAGAAAGCTCAGTGGGGAGGTTGGCCTTGAAAAATTAGAAGGATTTTCAAGGGAGGGGGCAGAGGAAAAGGCAGTTGTGGGGAGAGAGGGTTAAGAGAACAAGGAAGATTGTGCTTGAGGCAGGGTACCATCTCCGAGGTGCTGGCGCAGGGTTGTGTGCGCGTGTGCTCAGGGACCAGGGCACCCAGTGGTCAGAGAGCCTTGAGTGGCATCTGTAGAAACTTGCCCTGTTCTGCAATGACCTGTCGAGCCATCAGTGTGTTTTAAGCAGGCCTTGACGTGATTAAGAAACCCTTTGACATCTGCTGCTGCAATTGGCGCCAAAGATGAATACTAATCTGCCAAACTCAAAAGATTGTTTGCTTGTCGTTTATCTTATTTTGCAGTTATTTAGTCAGTAAGGCTCAGATTAGCTTTCCTCATTACTTTTGAGAGTGGTTTTTCAGGGTACATAATTTCTTAAATTCCTTTGCTCTCACTCTGTCTTGACAAAACACATTTTGCTCTCCATTAAGTTATACGGCATCGTCCTTGTTCATTATTGTTAAAAGGAGGCTCCAGTGGAATTGCAGTGTTATTTTATTAACTGCTAAATTCAGGATATGTATTGTAAAATATTGGGCTTTTAAATGTTTTCTATCTGAATAAAGAAAAGAAGTGACCATTTAGCTACAAGCAGCTGCTTTTCTGAGTGGGCTCCGGGCATGGCCGGACTGCCTCGGCTTTGGTGAGCAACACATGCCAGAGTCCATGTGTGGTCCATACGGGGCACAGAAAAGTACAAGGCCCACTGAGGGTGCAGAATGTCTCTGGTTATCCCTGCAATAACTTGTGCATGGTGTCCTGTTCCCTTAGACCAGAACTCTCCTTCCTCCCCGACAGGAGAAGGATCCTCCATTTCCACCACCACGGGGCTGACTCCCTCTCCCAGCACACACAGTTCCAGAGCGCTTCCATGGTCCCCTCCAGACCCTCTGTCCACGCTTCTCATCCCCCATCTCTCTCCCCAGAGGCTCCCTGGTCCTGGCCCTGGATCTTCACATTCAGCTGGAGAGGGAGGCCCAGGAGGATAGCCACAGCTGCAGTGGGAGGAGCAGGGTGTTGGCTTCCTCCTGGGAGGTGGCTCAGTCCAGCTGTGCCCCTCTCAAGGTGACCTTCTCTATACCACTGACTCTCTTCTAGGTTCTAGTAACCTCTCTGCCAGCTCCCGTCACCTCCTTTGGACCTTAATGAAGATAACAGCTCTAATCCTACAGGTCTGGATGCAGTGTCCTCACAGACTGAGCATGGCTGTCCAGTGCTCCTCCCTGCAGGGACCCACAGAGACCCGGCTTCCTGGGGAGAGAGGTTTACCCCAGGCATTTCCTCCTGTCCCCAGTTCTGCTTACAATTTACCTGTCCTCTGTGACTCATTCTATCAGTAGTCAAATGCCAAAGTAATACAAGGTACAGTATTGGCAATAAATTAACACCTTCTGAAAACCTATTTGGAGACAGGTAGGCCTTAGACCATAAATAACAGTGACATTTTCATTTGAACAACAGCCTCATCTAACCTAACGGTGGACATGGTTCAGTGTGGTTTCATGCAGTCACAGAGAGTAAGATTCATCGCCTGTGAAAGGTTTCAGCATCTTTTCTCACACTGATCTCTCTACCTTTCCCCTGTTGAAAAGTACTAAAAGGAGCCCGAGGACCAAAACACCTGGCATTTGCGGAGCTCCTTATAGTTTTACAAAATGCTTTCATAAACATAATCTTGGATCATCCTTCTGTGAATTTTATAAAGTACAGAAGGTAGATATATTGCCCCACTTTACAGAGGAATAAACTGAGGCTTATTTCTATGGATAACATGCTGTGAGGCTGGTATTAAAGAAATCAAGTGTTTTGAGGGTAAACCTCTGTTATTTATGGGGTTGAAAGGAATTTGGCTCACATCTCCTTGGGTTTGTTTTTCTTCAGGGAAATTGGAGAAATACAGTGACATTAAAAAAAAAATAAAGGAATGGGTTTATTTCTCCATAAAAAATATGTCCTATAAATTAAAATCGGAAGATTCAGCCTTCTACTTTATCTACACTTTGGTCACTTACAGGTGCTTTAATGAGCAGCTGGCTGGAGTAGGGGCAGCGGGCTCACTGGCATTGATGTCAGCTTCAGAGCTGGAGGTGGGAGGCGGCCTGGCAGCCCAGGTGCGGAGTAAGTAGAGAAACCTAAGCTAGTCAGTGCCTAAGGAACTTCCCGTGTTTCTCTCTGTGGATTTACTCAACAGCTCTCCTCTCCTCAAGGGCTGGGGGGGCCACACCCCCAAGAGGCTCTCAGATTTCCCTAAGAACAAATCAAAACTGGATCCTTTCTTTGGGGTTTGTAAATAGGAAAACATATCCCTTTGATCCTGGTTTGCATTATCAAACAGGATTCCTACAGGGAAATCATTACAAGAGTTCCCCCTGCTGAGTGAGATACCAGCTGATTCCTTGAATTGGAAGCTGAAAGCTGGTGAACCATTTCCTGAGCCAGCGCTGAGAATTTTCATGCCTTTCTCCATCAGGGGCTATGTTTGAAGATAATTGTGAGGTAGGCAGTGACATCCCCTGGTCCTGGTCTGGGATATGACACCTTCATTAGTCTAGACCCACAAATGTGTCTAGAATGACCCAAACTTTTGATCTGCAAGATGAGTCCATAGTGATTAATTAACAATGGATATTTATTGCCCTTTCTCTAAAATAGTAAGATCTCTGGGCTTTTCCTAGAAGATTGAAGATATGGTGGGGTTTGTCCAAACCAGCTGCATTTGATTAGGATGGGAAACTCCCCACCTCCTCCAGCGAAGCTAGTCACATGTAACCATACCACCCAGGGTTTGTGCATTGTACCCCACCTGATATGTGTGCAGGACTGCGTTGTGAGATAAAAGGAGGGCTTTCTTTGACACATACATATTCCAAGCTCATGCCAGGCACTCTTCTAAGGCTTTTGCATATTAACTCATTTAATCCTCAGAGCAACCATATAAGCTTCTATGGTTGTCCCCATTTTATAGATGAGGAAATTGCGTCATGGAGATATTGAGTGACTTATCTAAAAATCACAAAGCCTTTAAGTGAGGGCACCAAGATTCAAACTTCTTGAATGTTAAAAGAGTGGATCTAGAAGCCTTCATGCAAGAAGGAATTTGTGACAATGATCTCCCTCTTAGTTCAAGGAGAACTTGTTACTGCACTTAACAGGATAGTTATCTGTAGAGTTGCCTCCTCCATGCCCCTGACCCCCAGCCGAGGGTCCCCAGAGGGCAAGTCTATCATCTACCTATTTTTTTGCCCCAGCATATAGTACAGATGCTGTAGTCTAAGGGGCTTTTTATCTAAATACATATGGACATACACATGCAATGTGGTTCCAGCCAGCCTTACCTACCTAGGTGTCCACATTTTCCCCCAAATTGGTTTTCCCTGTTTCCAGAGTTTCCAAAATTTTGCTCTGTGCTGTATTATTACCAAGAGCTAACTGTCTCTGGGAGTGTATGAGGTGACCCGGAGGGGACCAGGGACACGCTGTCCTGCTAGCTCTCAGTATAGTTTATCGTTAGGGTAATAAATGTCCTGCTTATCCCTTTCCAGGCTCTCACTGATAGCTTCAGGATTATAGGTCTTCCCCCTCACTTCTCTTTTGATTACTGATGCCTGTCACATTGTTTCTTATTATTGACCTTGGTACCTGTCAGACCACTCACACCCCCTAATTGTCTTTGCCTGCTGCATGTCCATCTTTGCTGAAAAGCTGGTTTCTCTGATTACTCAGGCCCTGTCAGTCTCATGGATTTATTTGATTCTTCTCAGCAATGAAGGAGTGATCTGTGGCCTTCTTTGCCCTTGGGTTTGGTGGAGGTTGTTGGCTGTGAGCTGGGTCATAGATGGACCCCTCCAGGTGCCACCTCAGGGAGACATTAGAGAGGGGTAATTGCCTGATGGGCAAGACACCTGCCTTGAAGACACATTTCTGTGTCTCCCGTTCCTTCCCATCACTGGCTTTATGAAATTGAGCAAGCCATGTGATTGCTCTGAGTCTCAGTTTCCTTATCTGTGAAGTGGGAATTATTTATAGTGAGAATCAAGTCTATGTGGAAATGCTGTAGAAACTATGAAGTGTCGCATAATCCACGGGATGGCATCAGTATCACTAACGTGTGAAGAATAAAGGAGCACATGGTTCCGTTTCTGCATGGACCCAAGGCTTGTCACAGGACATCCAGCCACAACAATATCTTTCCTCCTCAATCTTCTGTAGTCCCAGCAGTTAGAGGGTGCACAAGCAGGATGGTGCATCATCATTGGGTGCTAAGTTAGTAAGAGTTGAAATGAGCAAAATGTAATTGAGGATCCTCAGTTGGCAACGAGTGACATATCCCATGGTAGCATTTATGGTGCATCTTCTTGACTCACACACATGGAGGAGGACTATCATCTCATGCAGATGATCAGTAACTCTGAGGGAATGGTCTACTGTCCCCAGTGAGAAAGAGCAGAATGCAGCACCCTGGGTATCACAGGGATTCCTGAATTATTCCTTGATTGTTCCTGGGCTGGGTTGGATCCCTGAAACTGGACCCTAAAAAACAAGAGGGGCACCAGGGTCAAAGCTATTCACTTGGCAATAGAAGCTGGGCATGAGGCCTAGGAGGCCAGCTTCAGAGTCCAAGGCCAAGGGGGGCTCTACTGGAGCATGATTCTGGGAAAAACTGAAGCAAGTAATATGACATGTCCGGAAGCAGCCAGGGTCAACTGAAATTCACAGAGCTTATTTAAAACCACTGGGGTCAGAACCAAAAGGAGAGGACACATCAGCAGAACCAAGATACAGATGCCATTTTTCCCAGGGATAAAGGTGGGTATAGTGCCAGCCAAACACTATAAACTATAACACTATATGTTAGCATACCTACATTAGTGGCCTAAAGCTGAACCAGCAAATCTGTATTATATAATTTTTTTTTCAATTTTTTAAAATTTATTTATGATAGTCACACACAGAGAGAGAGAAAGAGAGGCAGAGACAGAGGCAGAGGGAGAAGCAGGCTCCATGCACCGGGAACCCGATGTGGGATTCGATCCCGGGTCTCCAGGATCGCGCCCCGGGCCAAAGGCAGGCGCCAAACCGCTGCGCCACCCAGGGATCCCAAATCTGTATTTTTTAAGTTTTTTTTTCCTGATTAGAGAAACAGTACATATTCATTATAATTTTATAGCAAATTCATACATATTATGGCCAGAACACACAGAAAGGTAGTATTCTTAGTACACTGGCCCAGCAGAAGTCATTACTGATTTTGGTGTATTTAAAAAAATTTTTTTTCTCTGTGTTTGTTTATATAATTGAGACCGTACACTTTATAGTCTAGTGGTATAGACACTTCAGACTAACAAAATTCCTTGAGCTTGCTGTCTTTGGGGAAGCACGACCCCGTGACCCTGCCCCCTCTTGGGCAGGCAGGTCTAAGGCCTACCCGGGTCACGTCGGCTGCCAGGCTGCATGGTGAGGCAGGTGAGGCAGATGCCAGGCCTGGTAAGACAGTGAGGGGAGCAGGGAAGATACCCACAAGGGAGCAGCTTCTGTATTTTTCCCTCTGCCCCTGGCACCAAACACACTTCTCTGCCAGTGGGGAGCCCAGGCAAGTGTTGACAGGTTGACTAGCTTCCTCTATGCGCCTCTCCTCATTAACGTGCTTGTAGAATCGTGTCTGAACGCGTAGCTGTTGCAGAGAACATGGAGTTTAAGTCCCGATCAGAATAACGAACCAGGCCTACTAGAGAGAGCCCCGTGGGAGAGAAGGGTGTACTCTTCTCCTGGCCCTGTGATTTCTGACCGGTCTGAACAGCTGACCCTCAAGCAGGGGTGAGGGGAAGCTCTGGAGAAAAGAAGTTTTAGTAGGGGTGGGAATGACTGGGGCAGGACACAGAGCAGACATGACAGGTGGGGGGTGGAAGTCCCCGGGTTCCCATGCACCACTCTGCACCAGCCAGCTTCCACCAGAGGGGGTTGGCAAGTGGCCACATTTGAGTGAAAGACAGAAGCTGCTGTCTCTCAAGCTGAATGAGTTCTTACCATCCATGGCGTTTCACTACAAGTACCCTGAGTAATTCATGAGCATGGAATAGAGTTGGTTTTTATCAAAACTTGTGATACAATTTAGCGGAGCAAAATGGCAGCTGGCAGCCATGTTTGCATCCTTTCTCCCTTCACGTTGCCACAACCACTACACCTGGATTTGCAGCGGCTACCGTTTCTTCAACACTCCCTGGATGGGGGCCTGGGAACGTAGAGCCCTTGTAGCCCTTCCTCCCAGGGCTAAGGCTCTGAGGTGGTGCTGGGGTTAAGCAGCTATGGGAAGCCACAGCTGTCATGGCTTCCGTGCCCTTGCACACTGGTCTAAGGGCAGGACCACCCCCTTGGGTCTGCCACCTGTAAGGCAAGACTTATTCAAACTGTAGCTCACCACGATGCTTTTGTGGGGTCTTAAATCAACCTGGAGCAAGCCTTTGACCTCCCAGGAAAAGCTGCCTTGGGAGCCTGCTGAGATCACTGAGGCTCAGCCTCCAGAAAGTGCAGAGGTTGCATTTTCTAACTTAATTATCTCGAGGGAAGGCATCTTTGGAGCTGTGGATTCCCTGACTAGTCTGGAGAAGAAAGTTTTCCAGGGGTGTGCTGAAGGAAGAAGCAGATCTCTCTGCATAAAATTAGTAACACAGGGTCTAATTTACCTATAAGAGGGGATTGCTTCCTGCTCTTTGGGGCACAGGGATGCTGTTTGCCCCCCTGTCTTCAGCCACCAGGGGCCCAGAGGCTCTTGGGGAGGTCGCCGAGAGATGCCTGGCTGCCTTCCACTCCAGCCTCTCTGTACATGCGTGACTCACAGACGGAATAAATAGGCAGTGCAGGCACCTTCCTCTCCTACTTTGGTACAACATCAGGAGAGGCTGCGAAGCTTCCCTGGGCAGAACTTAAAAGTTATAGCATTGACCTGACCAGTCAGGTACAAATCATACAGCCTTTGTTGTTGATGTCAGAACATTCTGACTCAAGGAAGCACTGTCTCATTGTGGATAATTTAGAAAAGGGTGTTCAAACACTTTTTACTCTATTGACAGTAAATATATCCTTTACTTTGCAACCCAGTATGTAATATGTAAATCCTATATATATGTACAATGGAAGCCAAGACTTCACAAAACAGCACTCACTGTTTTGAATGTGCTCTAATCCATTCTATTTTATTCTCTTCTCCTTCATTAAGAAACAATACAACTTATAACCCATTAAGCTGATTTTGTGCTCCACTAAGATGTCACAGGCTACAGTCTGAAAATCACTGCTTTCGAGCAGCACTGTTTTAATAAAAGTACAATGAAAGTCACCAATGGGAGCCACATATGTAATTTAAAGTTTTCTAGCAGCCACACTAAAAGGTAAAAATAAACAAGTAGAATTAATTTTAATAATATCTTAATATATAGCTCAAATCGTATCATTTCAACATTCAATCAGTATTAAAAACTATTAATGAGGGGCACCTGAGTGGCTCAGTGGTTGAGCATTGGCCTTTGGCTCAGGGCATGATCCAGGGGTCCTGGGATCGAGTCCCAGATCAGGCTCCCCACAAGGAGCCTGCTTCTCCCTCTGCCTGTGGCTCTGCCTCTCTATGTGTGTCTTATGAATAAATAAATAAAATCTTTTAAAAAAACTGTTAATGAGCTTTTTTTAACAACAAATTTTTGAAATGTACACTCACAGTGTTGTAGCCACATCTCAGTTAGAACTAGCCATATTTCAAGTGCTTAGCAGTCACACGGGGCTGGCAACTCCCTTTTGGCCAGGATAGCTTTAGAGGCTAATTCAGGGAAGTAGACTCCAGTGTTTATGATGGTGTTTACAGAGATGTGAGGTACTGACAAATTGTTTGTTTGCTTATTCATTTGAAGCTGCATTTCCCAGGTCCCCCTGCCCTAACACCAAGAAAAACATCATAGCACAATCAACTTGGGGTTGGGATCTAGATTTATTATTAGAAACTGTGTCTTTTTTGTAACTTTGGGGAATGGTTGAGGGAAAGGCTAATGGCAGCAGTGTGCTACCTCCTTGAACTTGAAGAGATGGAAGCTGAATCCAGCACACACTGATTAAGCAGCTACTGTGCATCAATAGTAAATGAATGTCTCAGTATCGAAGGGTATTTTGGGGGATCTTTCTTCAGAGCCAGAGGCTGAGTTGGTTAGGGGTCGTCCCTGCTTTGTCCTGAGGGGCCTTTCTTATAACTCTATGCAATGGGCTTGCTCCTCCCTGTGTGCTGACTACTGACCAGCATCCCCATTCAGAGCATAAGTCTGGTGGAGTCATGGCTAAAAGAACTGATGTAAATGAAAATGGCTGTGCTTCCAAACCAACTAGGTTTATTACTGTTGATGATAATAGCACATGCAGCAGATACCCAGATCAGGCTTTAAAATTAAAACTTGCTTACAAATACATCCTCTGATTTAATACTCACAGCAACCCTGGAAATTGAAATTGTTATTATTGTCTTCATTGTGTGTACGAGAAACTAAGATCCAGGGAAGGTAGGTACATCCTTGTAGATCAAACATTTGTTTAGAACAACCTATTTCCTTGAGAACCTACCCACAATGTGATATGTTGAGCATATAATACGGAATAAAGTTCTAGCTATTGATTGAATTTGGGCTCCAGCACAAAAATCTGTAATCCAGATTTCAAGGTTTTCATGCCATTCTGTGCTTTTCTCATTTTATGAAAGTGGAAATGCTTGCCATCTACTATTACCTTATTCTTGGCTTGACTTGACTCAGCTGTCTATCATTTAACATCAATTACTTAAACCATTAATCAAATATTTAGGTATAGAGTCCATTCTGTTCTCTACATTTACTGACTCCCTTTAAACTCATTTAGGACCTGAAGAATTGGGTAACTTTCATGTGGATTTTGAGTCATCTGGTTATACTAATATTGCCCTAAATAAAGCAGAGAGCTGAATCTGAGATTCAAAATTCTCATTCTTCCTTCAGAAAATCCTCAAAAACATATTTTCATGGTGCTCTAGAACATTCTATGGTGTGAATTGTTAGTAGAAGCTAAGCAAAGAGAAAAGAAAGTATCTGTAGAGGATTTCTTGTGTCAAATAAATTTAGAAATCCCCTAATTAAACGGAGTTAAATAGATTTCTTTACAGAAGAAAATTTGAGAGGCTTTAACATGCCAATGTGATTTGTGAACCATCGATATAGATCTAGACATAGATGTAGGTATAGATTTAGTGTAGATATGGAGGTGAAGACACAGATTACAACATTAGCTAGATTTAGATAGACAGATAAGAAATAGATGATATAGAAATGAAAGGCAGCATCACATAGTGGTTAAAAGAATAAATTCTAGATTTGGATTGCCAGATTGAACCAATGAAATGGACATTACATTGGGGTTATTATGAAGGTTAACTTAACTAATATGTAAAGCCTTTAGAACCTGTGATAATAAATGCTCAATAACTAGTAAATGAAAATGTTAGCTATATTTAGCATGTCCCATTTCCCAGATGTAGGATCAGAGACTTTTCTTTTGATAACATCTTATGGGATTCGTATTACATGGGATACTCTTTCTAAGATGCTTCTCAGGGACTTAGAGCACAGGTTGGAACAAGGTAGGATCTGGGAGCCATCTTCTAGAAGATAGGGGGAGAATGCTGTATGACATCACCATTTGAGGAAGGATGCCACCACTGGAGGAATTGGGTCCTTACCATTATCATCTTGGGCACAGATTGGCAGGGATAGGAAGTCAATGACATGATCATCATTATTTCTGCTTTCTTCCCTCATGACAGATACTATTAACTGGTTATGACGCTCTCTCCCACGGACCTTCTCAACACAGCACATCATGCAACCCTGCATGAAGGATGGAATCTGCATGTGAGATAAAACTACTTCATAACCCCAAGTCGGTCATCACTAGGTGGTGAAGAAAGCAGCAGCACTTCACCCCAGCTGGTTGCTGAAACCCCAGGGCTCGACTTGGACAGCTCATCCTATCAAATCACCATGTTTTCAGCCAGCGTGGTTGAGAGCCTGAGAAGTTAAATAGCAACAAAAGTTGTGGCAGTTGGTAGTAGTCAGTGAGAAAGACAGTTGTTGGGAGGTGGCTGAATGGCAGCTCAGACAACTTTCAGGGATTCACTTCTGAGGAAGGAATTAAGTTAGGGTTCCCAAAGCGAAAATTCGACAGATGTCTTAGTGAGAACACTTGTTCCTTCATACCTCAGGCTGGGAGGATCATCCTCACAGCTGAAGTTATGTCATGTCCAAGGATAGTTTCCTGTCCTCCCCTCTTATCTCTGAGTACTTCCAGTGGGTACATATGCCAAATGGTGGACACAGAGATTTAGAGCTCACCTTAAGTCTCTGTATCTGGTGGGGGAAGAAGAAGCCCCAGCTCTCAGGGGTAGACCTGAGACCAGGGTGCAGGTCTCCTGACTCCTGGTGCACTGCTCTGTGCACTGTACAATCCTCCTCTTCAGAGCTGACTCAGGGTTTTCCTCTCTGCCCGCAGAGGGCTGTGGTGATCCATCTCTACTTCCTACTTCTCTACTTCTCTACTTCCGTTTCACTGTCTTCAGATAAAAGCTGTTTCTGCCTACCAGATGGAGAAGAAGGCCCAGTGAAACATCACTACCTAAAGGGAAATTATTACTGCAGTAATGGGCTCTTCCATTTTGGAGTGAAAAAATATGTGATTTTTCAAAAAAAGAAGGGAAATTTTATTTCTACCCCACTCCAGGTATTGTGGAGTTCCTCTGGGGCCCAGTTGGAGCACCTTTATTTTGCATGTGTGGTTAAATGGAGAAGGGGAGCTATTTGATTCCATCATCTGCTTTTTCTCAGAAGACTACTGATTTCAGGAACTGAGTTGTTCACAGCTCCCTATGGAGCCCAGGGAGCAGCCTGCCTTTCACATAATCATGTACATGACCTTCAGCTTTGGACATCCTCAAGACTGTCTTTTTGTTTGGGGCCTGTACCAAATGGACATTTAGGGAGGAATGCATCAATTGGGAGAGAAAGCAGAACATGAACTTCTTCCTTGGAAGTTTTTCATATTAATCTGTTATTTTAAAAAAATTAGGGACGCCTGGGTGGTTCAGCCATTGAGCATCTGCCTTTGGCTCAGGGAGTGATCCCAGTCCCAGGATCGAGTCCCACATCAGGCTCACTGTGAAGAGCCTGCTTCTCCCTCTGCCTCTGTCTCTGCCTCTGTCTCTGTGTCTCTCATGAATAAATAAATAAAATCTGGAAAAAATTAAAAAATTAAAAAATTAAGGTTTTTGTTTCAGTTATGTGGAGCTGTAAAACAATAGATGTCTTCTCATATATTTATCTAAAAAGTATTATCAGGTATCTGCCATGTGGGAAACACCATGTTGGGTATTGAGGGTAATACAAACTAGATATAAGATGACACTCTCTGTTCTATAGAAGCTTAAACTCTAACAGAGGTGATTCCATAGGTGACAATCCCCTTTTCCCTCCTCCCTTCCATCAGGGAATGAACTAGCATCCACCCAGTGCTTTAGGTCCTAGGAAGGTTTATTATTATTTTTATTTATTTATTTTTTCCTAGGAAGGTTTAGAATAAAAAGAATTTAATTCGTGTGGGTACCTTTCCTCCTAGGTGGCCAGGAGAGCTTCTACTCACAGGACATTTCTCTTGTATTGAGCCCAGGCCTCAGCAGAGCAGGGGAAAAAGTAGTGCCTCTCACACAATCATAGAGAGGGGGTGAGGACCATGCTGGTGGTCTTCTGGTTCTTAAACAGCAGGGTCAAAAACTGAGAAAAGCCAAAGCTTGCTTCTGTGAAAGGTGATTACTTCCTAGGTAACCTAGGAACAAGAACAGCCAATCTTCAGCTCTCACTGGGGATCCACATTCCCTTGTTTATGGACCATAATCTATCTCTCTCTGCAGGCTACTGATGAGGCGAGAGTTCCTGCCTTCTGCTAAAGCTTGAGATATTGTTGCCCCAGCTGGCAAGGTGTGAGGAGGAATGAGTCTTCTCCTCTGGGGAGGGCTGGAAAGGGGATGGGGCAGGGGCTAACTATGAGTCTTGAGGCAGGGGCTGCATGTCTCAGGTGGAGAAAGCAGTCACAGGGAACGCCGCGTTGCAGAGGCAGGTTTGGAAGGGGCCATCTCTGTTAGCAGCAACTTCTACACTTGATATATGCCTGATCCTATATTAAAGAATTCTGAGTGTGTATGTTATTTTCCAGAGTGTTTAGCCTGGTGACAACTCATGGTCAGGGGCAGTGCAGAGATAGAAGGACCCGGCTTGTCCTATTTTCCAGGCATTGCAGAAGGGGCTGGAACAACTGTGGTTACAAGCAGAGGCAGGGGAGCCCTGCTCCTAGGAAGGCACAGAAGAAGACCTCAGGCTAGAGAAAGAGGAAGCCAAAACTTCCCCAGATAGCAAAAGTCTGAGGCACCCTGTAACACCTGGGTTGCATTCTCCTTTCCCTCCTTTCTTTAGCCTCCTCTTGATTTCTTCTTTTTTTCTTATTGCCCCTTCTTCTCAGTTCTCCTTTTTTCCCTCCTTCATTTCTTTTTCCTTCCTTTCTCTGAGGAATCCTCTTCTGTCTCTCCTTCTCTCAGTCCTTCCATTCTTTTAAGATCTGTTACTTCTGCTGAGTATTTGCTGTTATTTTAAGTTCCATGGTATCAAATCAGGGGCACAGGATCTTCTGCTTCTCGTATAATTACAACCTCACGGTAGCTGACACTGCTGGACTCCACCCACTAATCATTTTCCTCTTCCCTCTCGGTGGTAAACACATAATATTATTTGGGACCATATTGTATCCACTAAAAAAAAAAAAAATCCACGTACATTTTTCAGTCTTTCTTGCTTGATGTGGCTAAGCAATCAAGGTAGGTCCAGTGAGATGTAAACAGAATATTGTGTGGGACTCCGGGAATGATGCATGTAGGAAACTGACCAGCTGATAATTGCAGACTTCTCGCTCTTCCACCTTCTTCCTTCCTGCTGATCAGAGCATGGACATGGGAGCTGGACCTCTGGAAGGCATCTTGGAACATGCAGTGAACTTAAAGATGGCAACTTCACAATAAGAAGATTAGAGAGAAGATAGAAGGAGGCTGGGTTCGTGGTGCCACCATCAATCCACCAGACTAGCCTTTAGACTGGAGGTTTCTGGACTTCCCATACATGGGAGAAAAATAAATTTCTACATTGTCTCAGCTCTTCTTATTTCCATTCTCTGTTACTATAGCTGAACTCGGTCCTAGGAGATTGGCTAACTTCATTGAAACTGTTTCCCATGCTCCATTATTTCCTCTCCGGTTGTTGACTCTTCTGTCTTCACTATTAGGCAGGACTTCATGTGGTGAGGAGTAACCTAGGCACTCTAATGTTACATGGCTAGTCATATGGAGTAGTCAGGCATCCCTGACTTGGTTCCCCATCCAGCAAACCCTTAATAGGCATAACATGGGACTTTGGGGAGTTTGGAGCTGTAGCTTTTGAAGGTTTGAGTACCCACAGCAGAGTCTCCTACCAAATGTCAGATGGGGAAGCAAAGGCAATCTGTCTGAGGCTGTCAGTTGTCCAGGAGCCGGGACACGGCAACAATTTACGAGGCGCCTTCAGAGACTGAGGTAAGAGAGGGCTTCATCAAGTGGATTTTGCTGGCTGTGTTGTATGTACATTCACAAAGTAATTTACAGTTCCCTTGGAAACATGAAATAGTTAGGGTCTAAATTTAGAGTGTTCATTCTGAGCTGTTGTAATAAACCCAAAGAATATTCAGAGTGAAGGAACAGAGGGAAGAGATGTGGGACAATTCAATCAATCTAACCATCAAGTCCATCTACTAGGTTACGGAGACTACAGTTGCTCCTGAAGGAGGTCAGCATCCCCTCCCAGTCAGGGAGCAGGTGACCACTTCTCTGCCTATTCTAAGAACTCTGGTCCTAGCACTTTGTTTTTTGGTTTACTCCTTTGCCTTCTCAGTTATGTGAGGCCCCACGACATTTGCCATCTGTTTTCTGTTCAATTTTCTTGCAAAATGTCTCAGTGTGTGGTCCCAGAGTACCAGCATGTGAAATTCTCAGGATGCAGCCAGATTGAATTTTCAAGATGCATCCACATGCTGGTTTCCCAGGAAGGTTCTGGCAGCCTGTGAGGTAACACACATTCGTTTCCAGAGAGCAGGTGTGAGGTGGGGCCCTGGAAGAAGAGTGGAGACTCCAGATAAGCTCTACCTTTTATGATGACAACACATGTGGTGTTGACTGTCTCTGGAAACACTGTTCCTTCCCTGGGCCTGATAATTTATCATTTCTTGCCTGAATTGAAATATGAGTCCTCCAACTGGTCTTATGCTGCTTCTTGTGTGTCTCCTTCCCTGCCACCCTCCATACTGCCAGGGAGGTGAGCTGGCTTACACCATACTCCATTTCTCCCTGAGCTATACCTCTTACTGATGTTCCCTGCTAACCATAACACTCTGACCTCACTACCATTTGCCCAATAGTTGGCATATTGCCTATGTTAATTCAAAAGAAGTTTATTGAGTTTCTGAGTGAATAACACCATCGTACCTCTGCTTACAGTCTTGCAATGTCTCCCTGCCATCTATATGCTATGTTAGTTAGCTTGGCATTGAAGCTGCTTCATGACATGATTCTATTTAGGTCTCCAACATCACCTCTCACCACTGCTTACCTCTTGATTTGTGCCTGGAAATATATTTCTACTTCTGCTGCTCCTATCATGTTCCAGCATGCAACATGGGGTTTTTGAATTCACTGGATTTGCTTTTACTGTCCCTCTGCCAAATATGCTCCAGATAGTTCTTTTCTATTCCTTATTTCCTTACCTCCTCCTCCCACCAAAGCACTGTGCCTAGCCAATGCCTCCGTAACTTTAAGACTGACTATCATCACTTCTGGGAAGCTTTCTGTGATCCTCCCCAGGCTGGACTAATAATTGTTTCATTTTCTCATTCCCACAGTTTTCTGCATTGCACTTTCTATATTGCCTTATGAATGTATTTTTATATTTCTGTTTTCCCTGCTAGACTATGAGTTCTTTAAAGGCAAGGATTGAGCTTTTAATTCCATTCACAAACTCATATTTTTTTAGTATGTTCTAGGCACTGGGGACACTTGTAATAAACAAAATTACTCCCAAGGAATTTATACCCTGGTGGTGGAACAGAGAAAAGAGAAATAAAGACATCAAGTAATGCTAAGTGCTGCAAAGAAATTTCAAACAGAGTAAAATGGGGAAGCAAACAAGTGTTAGGAGGTCTAAGGACGCCTCTGATGAGAAAATATTTTAGCAACTACTTAAAGGAAGTGAGGGAATGAGCCACACAGATAAGTAGAAAGCATTTAAGTCAGAGACCAGCAAGTACAAAGTCCTGTCATGGGGTTATGTTTGAAATAGTCCAAGAAGAAGGCAAATGAGCTAGAAGGAGAGTGACACAAAGAAAGATCAGAGAACTGTCTGAGAGCAGAGCTTTAGAAACCATGGCAAGAACTATGAGTTTTTCTCTGAGTAGGATGGGGAACCATTGCAGGGTTATGAGCAGAGGAGTGTGACGTATATGACATCTTGGAGGAAAAAGTAATGGGATTTGCTGATGGATTGAATATGGTGGACCAGAAATAAAGGATGGCCCTAAGATTTTTGGTCCGTACAAATAGAACAGTGTTGCCATTAACTAGAAGAGGATCAAGTTTAGAGGATGGAGGAAACAGAGGCTCAAATAGGGGTGTATAAAGTTGGAGATAGCTGTTAGAACCCCCGAAAGTCATATTGAGGAGGAAGTTGGATTAAAAGTCTGGAATTCAAGGAAGAAATTGGGCTAGAGATATAATTCTGAAAGTTGTTATCGAATGTTTGTGGAAGTAAATGGAGTGGGTGTAGGAGAGCAGAAGGATTCTGAGGACTGATCCCTCTGGTGTACTAACATTTAGAGATTGCACTGATGATGAGGAGCCAGCATAGATGAATGAGAAAGAGCACCTATGAAGCTCAAGGAGAACCAGCAGAGAGTGGATTTATCAGTACCAAGTAAAGACAGTATTTCACAGTGTAGGGAGGATTCAACTGTGTTAAGAGCTATGTATCAATCCAATAAAATGAGGCCTAAACCACTGGATTTAGCAATGGAAGTAATAACTGACTTGAGAGCAGAGGAAAATAGATGATGCAGAATAAAAAAGGATGTTTGGTGAAATGATGTCCTTAAGTAGGCAAGAGGGGGTGGGATCTGATAATCAAATGGAAAGATTTGGTTTTAGAGAAGAACCTCCTCACTGGAGGGAAGGCAGCATAGAAGCAAGTGGGTTGACAAATAGGAAAGTGGAACTAGATGGATTTGTCTTCTGATTGTTTCCATTTCTCAAAGTAGAAAGCCAGGTCATCAACTGAAACGAAGGGGAAAGCACAGGTCTTATTAATCTCTGGATCCCTAGCAATTAACACGGTGTCTGGCACATGGTTGGCATTAACACGTGGTGGACAAATTGAAGCTCTACCCAATGACTTGGCATCTTCTGGTTGTCTGGGAAATGTAACACAACGCTAGCTTTGTGTTGCTTATCTGTTTGGAATATTTACTGGAATTGCGTAAGAGAAGAAGCTGGCATGCCATGGTAGAAACACAATTCTGATTCGATAAAAAATTGACATATATATGTCATATATATGTCATATATATGACATATATATGTCATATATATGACATATATATGACATATATAATATACATATGTATATACATAGATGCATATCTATTATATATACATACTTAAAAATGGCACCAGTTTATAGACATTAACAATCACTAAATACCAGATTAACCCATCTTAGAACATTGTTCTTCTCTATTTTGGACATGGGCAATATCCCGCCAGCTATAGAAATACATATACTTTCAAAAGATTGTGTGGAGTCAGGTCCACGGGAGGCCAGAGAAAGAGCTGTGGAAGAAGGGGATCTCTAGACAGCCCCTTAGGCTGCATTAGAGAGATCACTTCACCTCATGCACCTAGTCCTAATTATGGGTGTCAGCAAGAGAAGAACATGAAAATGGGTTTTAAACAACAGTAAAATAATAAGAAAATGGCATTAGGTAAGCAAGGGAAAGGAGTGTGAGTTACTAAAAACCAGAATTTCAAAGTCACGTGTAAATATAACATATTTTGCATTTGGAAGCCTTCCCAGCCCGGAACCAGCGGTAGTGGGAACAGAGGGGGCAGTGCCTGACGTCTGTTGGGTGGCGGTGTGCTCTCAGGGACTGCTGTGGCCTCAGCCTGCAGAGCAGCGGCACGTTTCTCCAAAGTGGGAGCTCTGGAGGAATCTATGAGGTAAGCAGCACAGTAAATTTTAGTTTGTCTCACTGACCTACCTTTTTCTTTTCTTTTCTTTCTTTCTTTCTTTTTTTTTTTTTTTTTACATCTTATTTTTCTCTTGGCTCCCCCCCCCTTCTCCTTCAACCAGTTCACAGAATTCACTGTGAATAGTAGGCAGCAGGACATGTAAACCAGCCTCATAAATTAGGACAAGACGACTCCCATCTGTTTGAGCTGGAACCATGAAAGTGATGAGACTTATGAGAGTGAATGAAGACAGAGCAGCCTGGGGTCCTGCCTGAGGGGAGGCTGGTGAGACAGGGGGGAGAGACGAGTTGAGATACTGATGTTACATCTCACGGCTCTGAAGTTACACCGGCTGGATTCCTGGAACATGGAGAGGGAGAGGGTGGTCTCAGAGCCGACAGGGGAGGTGAAGAGCAATTGCGTTTGGAACCTCTGAACCATAACTAGGAGCATTGTCTATCAAGGTCCATGCCCACACCGAGCAAGGTGAGGGAAGGGGTGAGAGCCTTCCCCCGCATCCGTCCTGGAGTACCTCAGCTACTAGCTCTTCTGTTTCCAAGTGTTACAGTACAATAAATATGAAAAGTCCTGTCAACTGCCCAAGACCATCCTTATTCAAATCAGCCAGAATAGGTTTCTCAAAATAAATACCAACATATCAGAAAGATGCAAAGCATCTAGGAAAAAGGAGCCTTGAAGTAAGTCCCAAACAGGGTATCACGCTCTCAGACAATTGGTGTATTTCCAGGCTCTGTGAATTTATCCGTGCTGTGTCCTGTGTTGTAAAATTAGCCATACCTTTTCAAGTACTCTGTGCTAGTCTGGTTTCAGAAGGCTATAAAAGGTGTGAAATCCGTTGTAAAGATAGTAACATATTCGCCATGTATATTTACAACACATTCCTGCAGGCAGCTTGTAGCTCAATGGAACATTTACTCTATAGTATAATTTTTCAATAATATTACGTGCATTAATAAAGGTAATTTAGAAAAAGCCTCATAAAGTCATTTGACTTTTTTGCCGATTGCCAGAGTAATAAAATGCCTTTACATTATGCGGCAATAGAAAAGCTGTGCCCTTTTGCTTGATTAAGTTAAGTCCTTTCAGCGTTTACAACTAGATATTTGTGTGTCACTTTATTGCCATTTTATTTTAATTTGAACTATGGATTTCCTGTCTCCGGATGGCACTGCCCTTATAGTTTTGGAGAAGGGAGCTCTTATTCCACACACCAGAAGGATCAGGGACATGAACACTGGCCTAGGAAGTCCTGCCGTTGCCAAGCGCTCATGACTCTCAGGCCAACCAGCTCCTTCAGTCAATGCAAGTGAGCAAGTGTTCACTGATCACCTACTATGTGCTTGGCCCTGTGGTAAGGACTGTGGGAGATATTGAAGCAAGATTATAATCTGGGGTAAGAAATTCAAAACAAGTTTTGCTACAGTGAGCCTGAGGAGGAGAGTGAGATACCATGAATGCATGCTTCAGCTTCTCTAGATGATAACCGCATTTGAGCCAAGGAGAACTATCTTGTCCCTGAGAAGGAAGGGGTAGGGGAGAGATGGGAAATGAAGGAAGGGAAGACCATGAGAAAGGATGATGGAGTTCCTGGGAAGGATTTGAGAAGAAAGGAATGCAAAAAGACAGATTCTGAAATTGATTGCTCCATGATTCAAGTTGTGATTTCCTTCTCTGCAGCTTGCAAAACCTTTAGGAAACTTTACTATCCCTACAAATGATCTATTTGAGAGTTAATTTCTTTTCTTTCTTTTTTTTTTTTTTTTTTTTTTTTGTGGGGAAGGCCTCTTCAGAGGATCCTAATAGAGTACTAAATTTCTGGCCGATATGAACTTGAGGCAGAGGGATTCATAAAAACATAAGCCCGTGGGAGAGTGTCAGTCTTCATCTGGCCATAGACTTGGGCGTGTGTGTCCATGAAGTCTAAATCTCTCAAGATAGGGAGGAACCGGAATCAGGGACTCTAATCAAAATACAATCTGCTAGGAAAATCAAAACTGGCGTACAAAGCCAAGCTGTCTGATAGAGACAGAATGTAAAAAAGTAGTGATTTGAAAGTTAGGACCGTGGTTGTCAGAGTCGGACGAAGGAGCCTTGTAATATGAAGAAGGCTTTTAAGGAGTCCCTTCACTTTCTGACCAAGGAATCTAAGACCTTTTAACAGAAGAAGTAAGACATGATGGGGACTTTAGAAGATCAAAAGATTTGAATGGGCCAAGGGGAATTTGGGTTTATGGCCTAAGAGAAGCACACTTGAACAGGTGCAATGTAGGGGATGTGATGTGCAGCTGGCCTATCACTAGGTGCCTTACCCTTTGGTCTATTGGCAGAGCTTCCTGGACCCTGTGAATGTGTCATAGGTTCTGACTCAAATCCATCGTTTACAAATCACATCCAAGAAGTAACAAATAGCATGATTTATCCATTCAACAAGTAGATAGTGGGTAGCATTCTCATTGCTAGAATTCCAGTGGTAAATAATACAGAAACAGTCTCTGCTGTTCTGTCCTCTGGGAGAGATGAAGCTTAGCATGTAAATCCATACCTAAACAACCCTAAATTGAGATTGCTGAGATAAAGAATATTGCTGGCAGGCAGAAGCTACTTAAGAAAAGGTGTTAAGGGAAGACTTCACCAAAGAAGTGATATTTACATTGGAACCTGAAGAATGAGAAAGAGAAAATCAGACAGAGTGTGGAGGTAGAAAGGAATGGCCTGGGGAGAGGGGAAAGCATGTGCAAAGGGCCTGTGTTGGAATAGAACTTGGTACCTCTGAAGACTCTTGAAGACCAAAATGGCTGATACATAGTTCATAAGGAGGCAAGAGGCGTGATGCAGAATTGGGGAGTGAGTTGGGCAAGATCTATACACCACAAACAAAGGAGTTTAGGTTTGATTCTGATGGCAATGAGCATTCATCAAAAGATATTGAGCAGAAGTCTTAAATGTGTTCAAGGATTTTTTTATTTCTTGGTCTCTATAAAAATTTTCAATAAACAAATTCTAAATATGTACAGGTGTGTACATGCTCCAGACACTATGCTACAGAAAATGGTATGAAGCTGCTAAGGTTTACTCATTACAGGTCCCTGAACAGCCAACAGATGGATAATAACATTTAGTCATTGCCGACTGGTAATTACAGCATATATTTAAAGGAGAAATAACTGCATTTCCTGCCTCAAGTTGTCTCTTATGAAATGGAGATCCAATATCTCCCAAGTTATATACCAGAGACACGATCCATAGTTCCCAGAACTGATAGAAAACTCCCCGAGGTTAATAATTCACGCATGACCTGCAATTGCAGTTGTACGTTTTATCTGTTTTCATTAGATGCGCTCCTTTATTGAGTTTCCACTGTGCACACCAGTAGCCTGTGTGTGCCCCTGTTTGAAATAAGCTGCTTGCTTTTAAAATGTTCTGGCCAATATAATTTCATCTGAACCATTATAGGGAACTCATGGTTCCTGTGTGTCTGGCTTTTAAAATCTTTTCACACTGAACTCTAAGTCTGTGGTTGGAAATGTGTCTCCAACCTTGTCTAGGGCCAAGGAGCTGTGGCTGTCACTTTCTTTTGGATCAACTGGCCCTTCTGCTCTGCAACGCAGATCTCTCTGGTCCTGAAAGGAGGCTTTCTAACTCAGGGCATGTTGCAAGAAGGCACAGCACATACTTTGAATGAGCAGAGCCTGATGACCAGCAGGGGGAGAGTGACATCCCAGCCTGACATCGGCCGGCACCCAGGGAACCGCTGCAACAGAATTCAAGCCCCGCGGCTGACTCAGTCTGCCCTAAATCTTGGGTCAGAAGCTCATCTCTGTCACTCCTTTCCCTCAAGGCACATTCTTCCAGCCACAGATGGCTATGATGTTTTCTTTTCTTTTCTTCTTTTCTTTTCTTTTCTTTTTCTGGGACTAGATAGAAATTCCTGAACTAATAGCAGCTTTGTAAGTATTGGTGACATAGTCTAAGTTATGGAGCCAGTCCTCTAACTGATGGCAAAGCCGATTAGAAACTATATTGCTATGAAGATACAGAATGTGTGTCGATCTGTAGATATGCCTTATATACAAGTTATTAATAGTAGCCATCTCCGCATGGTGCGATTTTAATGATTTTTCCTTTTATTTATCTGTATTTTCTAACTTTTTTTTTTTTTGCCATGGATAAGTTATTTGGTTTATGTTAACCTTAATTATTTATAGAATAAAAAAATCAAAGCAAAGAGAAAATAATTGTTCATTCTTGGTGCCCAGAAGTGGGGACCTGGCAGTCACAGTGAGCTGGGGTGGGGAAGAGAAAAGTGATAGCCCTTAAGACAGCCTTCAGGACCAGCCGGCCCCTGAGGCACCCAGGAGGTGTGGGTGCCCCAGACGTTTGCTGTGTGTCTGTGCCTGTCTGAGAGTATGTGGGTGTGCGTGTGTTCCAGAGGGCACAACCTCCTTGTGCTGCTCCCTGTGACATAAACCGAGGGAATATTTCACGTGGGTTTCTATCATCTTCTGGAAATAGTGGTGGCATCAAGGGGGAAGGGTGGTCGCTGAGGAGGTGGGGAGGTTCCTTCTCGGAGACCCACAGCAGCAGTGAATTTGGCTCGTCTCCCTTCCTGGTCTTCCCCCTGCTTCTCTGTAGGTTGTCCACCTCTCCCCCATGCTCTTCCCCTGCTCCCATCTCCTAGTCCTCCTCCTTGTCCTCCCTCCCCTCCTCTGCCTCTTCCTCCCTTCTCTTTTTAGTTTATTCTTTCTCCTTTTGTTTTTGGAGGGGAGGGCATGGTTCTTGAACCATTCATCATCCTGCCTTCTTCCCTGCCCCTGTTTATGGCAGACACTTTCAATATTAAGTCCCTCCCACTTCTGACTCTTGATAATCAAAGTCAAACTTCTGGAACATAGAAAATATTTTCTCTATAAAATATCAAATCCAAAAGTTCCAGTGTGTTTGCCAATCAAAACCACTGGGATTTCAATATAGTACCCTCTACCGTGACTTTTTCAATGTGTATTGGGGGGCACAATCGATTTCTGTGTTTTTCTGGGGGGTTTTGTTGCTGTTGTTATTGGTTGGTTGGTTTTTGTTCTTGATTTTGTATTCTCCTCACTTGTGGGCAAGGAGTAGCTTTTGAGGCAATGAAGTCTTTGGCCCTATGTGGGGAGGGAGGTGTGTGGAGCTCAGTAAGGGAACATTTCTCAGTTAATACCATCAAATTTAATTCCAGCACATGTAAGAAGGGACCAATTATGTTCCTATCTTTTAAGGTTGTTATGAGGATTTAATGAAATAATCCTTGAGAACCTTTAACACACTGCCTGGTGCATAGTGAGGGTTTAATAAATGTTATCTATTATTATTGCTATTATTATCATGCTGCCCATTACTTTCCACTGGGAAAAGACAACAAAGGACTGGATTCATCTTCCCCAGGTGTGAACATAGGGGTTTTGAAGCCACATCAGAGCTCCAGTGACCTGCACAGGTGCTGTTCTCCCCATACCTGGTTTCCTTACCCTGGGAGGGCTCCTGAGCCCTGGCATGGTCACTCTAGCTTTGTCCCCCCACCGCCCCCACTACATCTTACTCTCAGGAGCATTCAGGAGTTTTACTGGCTTCCCAGTCTGGTAATCAGTGGCCCACTGTGCTCCCCTGTCCACCTCTGACCAGGCTGAGGTATATATGGTCACATGGGATACACAGAAACTTAAGTGTGCTGGCTTAGCTTGGGAGCAGCAGAGGTAATTAAAAGCCATGGAAAGAGAATGACCCATCATATATTTCCCCTGGTGGGAAGCAAGAGCTACCAGGTTCAATGTTCCTGTTCACACTGGTAGTCCCTGGAAGTCTACTGGCAAGCCCAGAGTCTAGGACTGAGCCTGGAGCTCTTGCTACCCCTAAGGCGGGTGGAGGAGCCCAGAGAGGGAGTCAGATGTGGCTTTGAGCTGTCCTGCTTCCATCCATGCCAAGAGGGTCACTGCACTTCACAAAAGGATGGTCCAGGAAATGTTGATGTTGCTTGGGCCTGCTTTAGTCCTTCATTGGGGCTGGCTCCAAACTAAGAGGATTACTATTTTGTCAGGTCCTAGCACCTGACCCAGTGATCAGCCTGCTGGTATTTCACCTACTAACACATTTAAATGGTGGCAAACCAGGGGAAGTTCTGCAAGGACATTGGGCTGTTTTTCATCTGAAATAGCAGAGACCACTTGAAGTCGTAGAAACACTGCGTGGAAACAGCTGCTTGTCTAAGCAGCCTGATCGCACAACATCTGTGGAATGGCTGGCAAAACTTCCATTTCTCCAGAGACCTTTGCTGCTCCTCACTCCCACACATAAGCACAGATGCATGCACAGGCATGTGCACACACATGTACACATGAATATACATGCATGCACGTACACACAGATGCACACATGCCCACAGCAATGTCCCAGGCACCCACACACCCTGAACACGTCAGGAGTGCACTGAGCCTGCAGCAGGGCTTGCTTAAGGGTATTCCTCTCCTTTTCCCCTCTTCTTTTCCTTGTTCTAGCAAATCTAGCAAATGTTAGATTCCTGAATATATTGAGTTGTGAACACCAGCAAGGAGACATTCGCATTTGTGCTGGGTCACTTGCTAAATGAGTAGCCCTGGAGACTAGTTTCTTGTGGTTGCCATCTGTCCTGAGGAGCATTGTGAAGGTTAAGGTGAAAGGGTGACAAAAAAGATGGAGCTATAAGGAGTGTTAAGTCTTCACTAAAGTGTCAGAGGAAGGAGGACATCTCTGTGACAGAGTCCCCACTGACATGTGCTGAATTTTGAGGAGGATCCTCTCTTACCTGCTCATGTAGGACACAGGGGAGGCCTCTGAGTCCAGAGAGCCGGAGAAATCCTTGCACTTGATATTTGGGATGCAGACCCTCCGTTGCTGAAACTTCCTTCTCTGTAGCCCAGAGAGTCTTAATTTTTCTGCGGGCACAGGTCACCTTCATCTGCAGCCTCATCAACAACCTTCAGCTTGTTTTACATTGGCTTTGCAACACTTGCTCATCCACCAACACTGGCTCACTGTTCTCTCCAGGTCTCCATCTTCCCCTGGGCCCACTCCCTCCTGCTACCCCTCCTTCTGCCCACCTGGCTTGGACCTATGACCTGTCCTATAAACCACTGTCCTTCCAGGAGGGCTAACTCTCTGCTTCTCATATTCATCTCCTGCCTGTCCCAAGAGAGCCTTCCACATTCCATCTAGGCATCCATCTACCTTCCCAGGCACTATGGGGAAAAATAAATCTTCAATCTGTCATCTTTACCCTTAAAGATTTATGACCTCCAGCAGAAGCTGGGCACAAGTAGGGCTTCATAATCCTTTTCTCTGTCCCTTCATCAGACCTTCCCTCTTCTCCCCCAGCCTGGTATCACTATCTCCCCATAGTCCCTTGTAGCCGTGAGCTGATTTTCACCTTTAGGGATGACAAAAATAGAAATATTTAGGTAAGACATAGCTCAGTGGTCACCTCCTCCAGGGAAACCATCCTCCCAACTCTACCTTAAGCTCTCTGCTCAGGGCCTCCATGGCAGCATGTCCTTCTCTTTACCATGGCCCTTATCATGCCAGACTTTAACTCACTCTGTTTACTGGACTTTCTGGGTGGGGAGCTCCTAGAGAACATGGACTATACCTTATCTCTGGATTTAGAGTGCCCACACAAAGTAAGTAAGTGCTCAGCACTTTTTTGTTTGATGAATGAATGAATGAAGCTCATCCTTCATGGACACATAAACCCTGACCAGGTGGACTGTATGGCATACAGTAGTCAGGGCCAGGGGACCTCTGTAAAAGGACACAGAAAAATCCTAGAGGTCCCAAGAAGCTATTGCAGCATGGTGATCCAGAGGCACAGCCAGTTACATCCTTAGAACAAGACAGCAGTTCTCATCAACTGGCATTCCATAGATCTTTAACTGCTCATTTTGGAGGGAGGGGAAACAATTTCCTCTCCTGTTCTCCTCCACAAAGACAAATTCACCCTTGGCTTGGAGTCCTGACAGTACAACCAACTATAAGCTGATGCAAGGGATTTCAGGAGTTTAAGCAGTGTTTGGTTCCCTTTGCCCCTTGCATCTCTCTCAGTCCCCTTTTGCTGTGTCAAAGGGCTCTAGAATTTTCATTCTCAAAGGAATCTTATGGATCATCTGGCTAATTCCTTGCTTTTGCACTTGAGGAAACTGAGGCTTAATGAGTTAAAAGGCTTCTCAATGCCACCTAGTTAGCAAAAGGCATGTAACTAGGCCTCCGGGACTCCAATCTACTCCCTATCCACCATGCTTCATTGCTTACAGCAGGAGAAGTCTTGGTTATGTCTCTCCAGTGGGGGATTTCATCACTGTGGCACTAAGATAGGCCATCCTGTTAACATCCCCTAGCCCCCAGGAAGAGAGCCTCTGACAGCCCCTAAGAGCAGATGTGTGGAACCCACTGAGCTTAAGACCAGCATTCTCTTCACCTTTTACACAACTGCCTATCTCAGCAGCAGGTAGAGCTATCTGTTCCCAGCTTGGCAGGACTGTAACTCTTATTGATGAAAGAGATATCAAGCCAAGCCTGAAAAATGACTTAGCATTTTGAATTGGAAAGACATAGACTAATGGGTTCTCTCCTTATATATATGATGTGACTTAGGGGCAAGTCTGTAAAGAATTGCTCTGACTGGACCTATCCAGGGCTCCCTTGTCATCTCTGGGCTTTCTGGGAACACAAAGCCTGATATAGATGGGAGTGGACATATGCCTTGGGTAATAGCATCTCAAGCATACCCTGTCATGCTGAGGTTTGTCTGCCCTGGTCCTCACTTGGAGGTAGCCAAAGTAGCAGCTGAAGGAATAGTTCTCAACCAAGACAACAATGTAATGGGAACCAACATCATGTGCCCTGCATTTCTCTTCCAGGAAATCATTTTGGTGTCTTGTGACTAACTGTGGACTGTCAAGTCACATATTCAGATTTCATTCATCCCACAAATGCTGAGTGCTCCCTGTATGCCAGGCCTTGTCTGGGCTCTGGGATTCAGCAGAGAACAAGGCAGCTTGCTCTACAGCTTGCTCAACAGAAGAAGACAGCTCTCAATAGGGGTGTTACAGGATGTCAGGGATGCAACTGCTATGGAGTAAACACACTCCAAAACAGGACCTGGTGACTAGTTGGGCACATGGGCTACTGCAGCTCTGGTGCACAGAGAAATCCTCCCTAAGGAAGACATATCTGAGCAGAGTCCTGAATGAGGAGAGGAGCTGGCCATGCTTGGGTCTGGTGGGAAGCGTTCTAGGCACAGGCAAAGGCTCTCATGAGGCCGGGATTGATGTGTTTGAGGAATGGACACAAGGCTCATATGGCTGGAGCCTGAAGCAGAGAGAGAAAATAGATAGAAGGACCCCTAGAGCTTAGTGGACAAGGGAAAGGAGTTTGGATTTTATTCTTAGCATGAAGCTATGGAGAGATTTAAGGGAGCAGAGAGTGACAGGAACTGATTTGTATTTTTAAGAAGATGATCCCATAAGCCAATGTTCACAGTAGCATTATTCATAATAGCCCAAAGGTAGAAGTATCCCAAATGTCCATCAACAGATAAATGGAGGAACAAAGTATGTCATAATATTATTCAGTGTTACAAGGAAGGAAATTGTAATACCTGCTGCAACATGGGTGAACCTGGAAAAGCGGAGGAAATTAATCCAGTTACAAAGGGACAAATATATGATCTCACTTACATGAGGTACCTGGAGAGGGGTACCTATGTTCCCAGATAGCTCAGGCAGATGGAAGGTAGAATTGTGGGGACCAGGGGCTGCAAGCAGGGGGGTGTTAAGGGAGGAAATGTTCAGTGGGCTCAGTTTCAATCAGAGACGATGAAAAGTTCTGGAGATAAATGGTGATGATGGTTGCACAACTGTGAACATGCTTAATGTCAGTGAATCGTGCACTTAAAATGGTTAAAATGGTAAATTTGATATTATGCATGTTTTACCATGATTAAGAAAAACACAAACATGGGGTGCCTGGGTGGCTCAGTTGGTTAAGCACCTGACTTTTCAGCTCAGGTCATGATCTCAGGGTCTTGAGATTGAGGCCTGGGTCAGGCTCTGCCCTGGGCATGGAGCCTGATTAAGATTGTCTCTCTCCCTCTCAGTATCTCCCTCTCTTAAACACACACACACACACACACACAAATGAATAGAAAACAGAGACCATCCTGGCTTCTGTGTGCACAGTCAATAGTGGGAGAGCAAGTGGAAGCAGAAACAAACAACAGTTAAGAGACAGTTGTCACAGCCCAGGTAGTTTGGACTGGATGGGAGGAATGAGAAAGGGAAGGATGGAAATCATTTCAAACTTAGAGAAAAGTGGCAAGAATAAGCAAAAACTCCCTGTCACCCTTTACCTAAGGGCTTGGTAAAATATTTCAGAAATAAAGTGAAGCCTGACTTCATGATGGTCCGGGCATGAGGGCTGAGGGACAGAGAAACCTGGAGTCCCTTGCCCGGAATCACAGGAAGCTGGCTAAGGAAGGGCAGCCATCAAACTGCAGACCACTGAGTCCCAGATAGCAAAGCCGGGCCCAGAGAGGTGAGGTGAGCTCTTCTGGACACACAGTGAATTCATGATAGAGCCAGAATGTGAGCACAACACACTTGCAGTTTTTGGTAAAGGTAAAACCTTATCAAGGGGTAATGCATTTTAGCCAGCTTTCACCTTTATGGAAAGGTCAGGCGATTGGTGAGGGAGAGGTGGGCCGGATTGGTTTCTCAGAGATGGATAGTGTCTCCCTGTTCTCAGGCTCCTAATATCCTTAAGGGGAAAGGAAGACAGGCTTAGGCCTGTTAACTACTGATACCACCAGAACGTTGCTCAGTTTTTCCATCTTCTAAATGATTCTAGCAATCTGTCTTTTGGGGCTGTAATGGGAGTAAGAAGAACATGCCTTTCAGTTAAGAGGGTTTTAGCAGACAGAACTCTACCTGAAATGTCTCCCCATACCCCCAGATGGCTCCCCTACCTCTTGCCACAGTGATTGAAATCCCAGTGATGGAATCATTCTTTAGGGCTGCAAGCAGAAAATGCTTAAAAGCAGCTGGTTGTGTTACATTTATTCATTCATTCATTCCGTCAGTCATCCATAATGTGCTGAACTATGCTAAGTGCAGGGTGATAGAACTAAGACATTACCTCCTCCCCACAATGGGCATCTGGTATTTTGGAAAGAACATATGCTTCGCAGTCAGACAGAGCACTTTGAGTACTGGCTCCCTCATGTTTAATGATGTTGGACAAGTAACCTACACTCTCTGAGCTGTGGTTTCTTCATCTGCAAAGTGGGACCTGTGGCAATTTTAAAGCATGGCTTCAAATTCTTCTAGGCTCCTCTCATGGACAGTTGGGGTCTCTGTCACCTCCCCTCAATGGGCAGATTATGATTGCTTCAATCAATGGACTATGGTGAAAGTGATGCCATGTGATTCGTGAGGCCAGGTCATGAAAGCCATGGAGCTTCCTCCTTGTTTTCTGGAACACTGAACCACCACATAAGCCACCATCCTGGAGAGGCCACAGGGAGGCACACCAGCCTGCTGATCATCCCAGGGCCTGGGCCAGACATGCCAGTGGAGCTATCATCTTGGCACTGGATGCTCCAGCCTGGACTCTTCTAGCTTCAGGCTGTTCGACTCTAACCAGAGACCAGCTGCATTCACTATGCTTTGTGCAAATTCCTGGCCCAGTGATAGAATCATTCTTTAGGGTTGCAAGAATCCATGGCATTAATGAAATGGCTGATATTTTATAGTGCTAGGTTTTGGGGTGGCTTGTTGCATAGATAACTAGAACATGGCCAATATTACATCCTTTAGGATTATTGTAAATTTTAAGTGGAAAATAAAAAAAGTATACAAAGCATCTAGCTTATACTATTAGTCTATTTGGGCTATTATAACAAAATACCACTCTCTAGGTGACTTATAAACAACAGGCATTTGTTTCTTACAGGTCTGGAGGCTGAGGTCCAAGATCAGGATGCCAGGACGGTCAGATGAGGGCTATCTTCTGGGTAGCAGAGTCCTCATTGTATCTTAACATGGCAGAAAGGGCCAGGGCACTCCATTGGTGTCTCTTTTATAAGGGTACTAATTCCACTTAGGAAGGTTCCAAGCTCATGACCTAATCTCCTCCCAAAGGCCCCACCTCCAAACACCTTTGGGGTTTAGAATTCAACATGGAAATCTCAAGGGCACACAAATATTCAGACCATAGTATTAGAATCCCAATAAATAGGGGTTTCCCTTTTCAGAGGAAAGATCTTCACTGTCTATCAGTAGAAGCAGGCATGCCAACTAATAACTAAATACAGTGTGCAAACATTATAATGGATGTGAAAATAAAGTGCAAAAAATCAATCGAGGAACAATTTAATTTTGTGAGGATTGGGGGATGTGAGACTGTCAGGGGAAATTTCAAAAGACATTTAAATCAGGCCTTGAAAGACTGCAAACAAAGTGGGAAGGGGGCCTTCCAGGGAGAGAGGGAGCAACTGGAGTTTGGTAAATCCTCTGGTTGTTTCCTTACTCCCACGTCTGCCCCAGGGTCAGGCTCTTCTAAACAGAGCAGCCAGGGAGTCCTTGATGATGTAAGTCAGGTCCTGACATTCTGTTTCAACTCCCATGGCTTCAATTGTGCTCAGAGTAAAAACCAAAGTCCTAGCGGTAGTCCACGAGTAGAGTGACTATACAATCGATGGTTTGCAACCTTTGGGTCCTTGGGTGAAGTTTGAAACTGGTTCCTGGACGCGGTGGAAGGGTGGGAATGAAGAAAGAGGCAGGTGACTCTGGATTGGTGGGTGGCAGGTTTAATAACAAGGGACCTCACAGGTGAGGTTGTCTTGGGTGGCTGCAAGAGAAGATCTTCACATCTACCTGCCCCCATTGTAGAAGTTTATATAGAGACCTTAAGAGGGTTCACTCATGTATACCTTCCAGATGGTTTCAATAACATTTTCTCTCTCAAAGCTGTGTCCTTGGGGTGATTCCTAGAATGGGACCAGTGGGCAGAATGTACATTCCAGGGACAGGGCAGTGGGGAGGAGCCTCTAATTGCCCAGGTTGAGCTCACCGGTCAACCGGCAGTCACTTCATCTTGATGACCTTCTTCAACAATAATTTATCATCCAAATTGGGGCATTTTGAGAATGAGCGGTGACTCTATTAATAATTCTACCAGGACAACAGATGTAATTCAAGATCACTCTAGGCAATTGGAATGTACAGTCACCACCCAGGTAGCTTTCTATATCCTATCCCTACCCACCACCTCAAAGGCCCCTGGCCACATCTCCTACTTCTCCGTCTTCCTCACTTACCCCAGGCCAGCCATGTTAGCTTTCCTGAAGGTTCTTTTTTTTTTTTTTTTAAAGATTTTATTTATTTATTCATGAGAGACACTCACAGAATGAAAGAGAGAGAGGCAGAGACACAGGTAGAGGGAGAAGCAGGCTCCATGCAGGGAGCCTGACGTGGGACTCGATCCTGGGTCTCCAGGATCACACGGGGACTGAAGGCGGCGCTAAACCGCTGAGCCACCTGGGCTGCCCCCTGGTGATTCTTTTTTTTTTATATAATAAATTTATTTTTTATTGGTGTTCAATTTGCCAACATACAGAATAACACTCAGTGCTCATCCCGTCAAGTGCCCCCCTCAGTGCCCGTCACCCATTCACCCCCACCCCCCACCCTTCTCCCCTTCCCCCTGATGATTCTTAATTACACAAGGCAAGTATCTACCTGAGTCTCTTTGCACTTCTGATTCCTGCCTAGGATGCTCTTCCCCTGGATGGTCATGGGTCTCATAGTCCTTCACTTCCTTCAGGTCTTCACTCAAACGTCATTTCTTTGTAAGGCCTTTCCTGCCCACCTTATTGAAAAAGGACTCTCTCAATCACTTTCCTTTAGAAAAAAATAAGGTGCTTTGTCTTCTTCCTAGCACTGAACCCTTTCTGATACACTATACAACAATATAATAAATATTTATTTTGTTACTGTTTTTTTTTTTTTTGTCTCTCTTCAGTAGAAAGCAAGTTCCATAAAGGCAAGAATTTCTGTCTGTTTAATTTGCTGCTATATACCTAAATGTCCAGAAAAACACCCGACACCTGGCAGGTTCGCAATAAACATCTGGTGAAAGAACTCCTAAGTGAAAGTAGTGGGCTGGTCTCTGGAATGAAATATAGTCTGACAATGAATAGTTCGGGCAGCTTGGTCTAAGAGTGCTAAAGAATGTTTTGCATGAGAGATTTTTTTAAGTTAGTAGCTTTTGAAAATAGCCAAGAGCCATGTCTAAAACAAAATGTATGGCCCACGCTCAGCACCATTTTCTGTTATAAACTTTGCCTCCACATCTCTTAGTATCATAAATTATTATAGCTGGAAGAAATCAGCTCTAAAATTCTATGATTCTAAGTGAAAAACTCTATTATATCTTAAAAAATTGAAATGATATTTTTTCTGGATAGTAAAGAAAACTGGAGGTCAGGTAGTAAGGGGAAACTGAGGATTTGGGCAATTTATGAGTCAATTTCTTGGGTTGGCAGTCTACTGGGATTTCTCCCAATTGCTGTGGGGGGTAGTTCAAATCTGCCTCTAGCTGCTGGAGTCATACTTCTTCCATTTCCTTAGCTTTCCACTAAAGTCTGCAGATTCTGGTAGATAAATTGTCAGCAGCCCTTCCCATTTTTGAGGCATTAACTTTAAATCCTGTTAAGGTTCCTCATATATTAAAAATAAAACTTCTATTAACTTTTCCCCTGTCAGTGTGATTAGAGTTAAATTAATTTTTAACACTTGGGTAAAGCAGCAGAAGAGAAATGTGCCCCCAGAGCTGCCCCACGTGGGCTGCGGGGCTGTCAGGGAGGCCCAGACCAGCTGACTCCCACAAAGGCTGGCCCACAACACCATGTGGATGTGTTGGAGGGGCTCCGCTTCCATAGGTGCTGCTCCCAGCAGTATGATAGATGATGGTGGGATCGGAGGCTATGATAGATGGACCACATGGAGGTGGATTGCTGAACAAGACATTGGCTTTATAAACTACTATTGGTGTGAGACTACTGGGATGGCCATAGACATTGGCTTTATACACTACTATTGGTGTGAGACTACTGGGATGGCCCCCAAACTGGCCTGGTTTCTCACAGAACTGGTCATGTGGCATCATCACTCCTGGAGATATCTTGTGACTCAGCCTCAGTCTTCAGGGAAATAGCTTATTTTTGAGGCTGAACATATGGTATGTGAGACCATGGGCTTTATAACCATATATCTGTTTTTGTCACTTAACAGCTATAAGTCCTCAAGCAGAAAAATAAAGAAGGAAAGAAAAAGAGCAACTATTTATTGAAAACTTATTTTGTCTTGGACACTGGGCAAATGACTATGTGTATGAGTGTGTGTGTAAAATTTATAATATATATTTTATATTATATATATATATATATATATATATATAAATGATTCTCCTCATTCAGTTCTCCTTTGTACAAGTAGGTGCTATTTTCCCACTTTACAGATAAAGATATGAAGGTCCTGAGATAACTATTGATTTAATAAAAGCCATGCAAATGGTAAATAACAGAGTTTGTATTTGAGCTTGGGTCTATCTGAATCCAGTTAGTACTTTTAATCATGAAGCTTTAGTACAAATTATTGAAACTCCCATCCTCAGTTTTCCAACTGTAAGATGGGGAACTAGTACACACTTCATAAGCTTGTGTTAAGAAGATTATACGAGATAATGTGCATGCCCTGCTTATCGCAGAGCCTGGCACAGAATTCCACAAACATTAGCTGTAAGAGCAGCAACAGCAGTACTAGTAGTAATTAAATTCTCCCTTTCTTGCAATGCCAAAAAAGATGTTTGTGCTTAAATTAATTTCTTGACTATTGTAGGCACCATTATGCCATCTATGTATTTTGGGGGAGAAAATGGTAGCACCATACATTCATTCACCAATCCATTCATTTATTCAGTATATGTTCAGTTAAAGAGCATGAGAATTAAGGAAGACAAGAAACGCACTTGTCTTCAAGGACCTTACGATCTCATTGTAACATAACACAAAGGGTAAAATAATGAAGGGGGTATCTGGGTGGCTCAGTCAATTAAGCATTTGACTCTTGATTTCAGGTCAGGTCATAATCTCAGGATCATGAGATCTGAGATCAAGCCCCGTGTCAGGCTCTGTGCTCAGAGGGGAATCTGCTTCTCTCTTTCTCTCCCCCTCTCCCCTTGCTTACGTTGCTCTTCATCTAAAAGAAATAAAGTCTTTTCTTTAAAAAAAAAAAAAAAGATAAAATAATGAAGGCAATAAATGAGCTAAGCCAAATAACCAAGGTTTGGGGAGGGCAGTCACCATGGGCCAGAGGTGTGGAGGTGCACTTAAGCTGGGCTCTAAAAACAAGAAAGATTTGGCTTTTAGGAAAGAAGATGGTCAGGACATCTAGTCTCAAAGTCAAGAAAGTTCCATGGGCACCAGCAGGCCGTCAGTCCCTCAGATATGGAACTTCCATTTTGCAACCTCTACTCTGAGATAGACAAAATTGGACATGAGTTAGGGAGGGGTTTTATGGAGGTCTGACTTGAAATAGAAGCAAAAGAAGTAGCTTATTCCTTCTGAAAATTCTCTTTAATATGAAGATTATATTGTAACATTCTACCATCGCAACAGACCACTACCATCATCATGATCATGATCATCATCATCACCACCCCCACCACCCCTTACTACCATCCTCACCTCCACTACCAGCATCAATCATCCCTTCCATCACCCCCCCCACAACCACTATCAACACCATTATTAGCACCTCTAGCACCTGTTACCATACCCAGCAGTAGCATCCCCTCCACCATCACAATGGACACCTCCAACATCATTACTTCCAACATCACTACCATCACTGTAACCAAAACTCTTAACTCTGAGCCAAGGTGATTCTGAGAATGAGTGGTCCTCACTTTAAGGCCTATATCAGTCTAACCTGAGTAAGAGATTTATTTCTTCTATTCTCTACTGTGAAGCCAAGTGGGAGCTGGTTTTGACCCCAAATAGACCTATTGGAATCATCTTCCCCTCCTTGTGATAATTTGTTCAAGTTGTTGTTCAAAGAAAATGCACTTATAAATTACTTGCCTTATTCTGAGCCAACATTTCCACCTCCTTCAAGTGTGCCTGGCGAGCTGAAGAAAGATCCAGTTATTCACAGTTCCAGGAGGTGGGGTGGTGGTGGCGGCCATGGGGAAGGGAGCCTAAGAAAACCTGGCAGACAGGGGCTGTTTCTCTCCCACTCGGAGCAGCCCACTCCCTTCAGGCAATAGACAGCTCTGACTTCAAACCCTAGCCAGGGACACTGCTGCATGAGTAATGCCCAGAAAGATTCTATATATGGTTTCTTTCATCTCCTATTGAAATGAAAGAACAAGAGAGGGAGAGAGTAGAAATGAATTGTATTCCTACTGCAGAGAGTTCATTTGATAAATAATGTATATAGAGTTTGCAGTAATAACTGCTCTTTTCCGATTCAGCATGTGCGGGTGAGTTTTGACATATATTCTCTGTATTTCTAACAGACGGTGAATGATTGGTGTCTGGATTGGCATTATGAAAGGCAGGGCAGACTGTTAACATTTGCTGTAGTGTCAGAAAGGTTAATCTGGCTTTTCCCTTGAGCTGGGGGCAGGGTGCCTTTGCCTTTCAGTGCAGATGTGGGATGGGAGGTAGGAGACAGGTGGAGAACTTGTGTCTCAGGATCCTAGGAATGGGTGGGAGGAAGATGACATGTGCCACCAGAGTGGAGGGACCAAGACAGGGGCAGGCAGGGAAATGTGAGTCTTGAGAGCCTTGCTCTGCTGCCTTCTGCCTGCTTCTTTTCTCCTAATGTCACAGCAAGTCCAAGACACCCACTGGGTGCTGGAAAGAGTGCAGAGAAGCTTTCCTAGTGGACTTCCCGGAGGCCAGGGGAGGGCCCCTCGCTCCTCCCAAGAGGGATGAAACACCAGGATATGGGAAACTTTCCTGATTCAGCCAGCCCTTGGATGTCAAGGAGACAAACGCTGGACTGGAGGTGAGAAATTAGTAATTTGATCACACATTACCTTCCATTTTGCCCCCAAACAAAGGAGAACTCACTTGTTTTTACAATGTGCTTTGGCTTCCAAAGTCTCCTCACACATGTTATCTCATTCGATCCTCACAACAATGGGCAGGAGTTGTTACTCCTGTTTCCTAGAAGAGGAACTGAGGTTAGGAAAGGTTAAGTAACTTGTCCGTGGTGACAAAGTGGGTAAGAGGAAGAGTTTACTCAGCTATGCTCCAGGTTAGGGCTTCTAATCTAAGTTTGCTACTCAAGGCTGCCTCTCTAGAGATACTTCTGCAGAGACCTTGTTGTTGTTTGTGTGTGTGGGGGGGGTGTGGCATGCACACCGGGGAAATATACACTCACACAGCAGGATGCATATACAGATGCACGTGCACACACATGCACACATGTGAATACATACACCTGCACATGTGTACACATGGGTGTGTCCTGACACGAGTATATATATATACATACACGTGCACACACACGCGCACACACACACCTGCACATGTGTACACGTGGATGCATGCTGACATGGGTATATATACACACACACACAAATAGTTGGGGAGCTAAAGCCACAGGAGCATTCCCAGTAGGGGAGGGTTTCTACCACTGAGTTTGTTTTTCTTTACTTCTGTAAAAAAAAAAAAAAATCACTCAAAGCCTCAAGAATCACTCCTCCTGACCCCAGATGGATGGGTCGAGCAGCCTGGGTGCCCCAGGAAATGATTTCTACCCTGTGGGGGTCTGCAATTCTGGAGAATGATGATCCACAGCCTCTTTTAGCCACTGACCTCCGATTGGGGTTCATAGCAGTCGGTGGCCACAATTTGCTGGGACTGAGATTTGTAGCATTCAGTGTCCAGGAAGATGTAATTTACCTCACAGGAGGGACAACTTTTACTCCCAAGAAAATGTTTTCCTCCCCTGGCTCACCTTTAGATTTAAGAAATCACTCTGAGAGGTGAAAGTGTCTAAAATTTAAAATATTAGATGCACTTCCCCAAAGATTAGATAACATTAATGTCAGAGCTGAATTGTGTTTTTCTTAAAGGTTCTTTTCTTGATTCTCCACTCAAATAACCTACAAGGAACTTTCCATGAAATCACAGAAAACGAATTCTCTACATCTAATATTTTCCTCTCTGAGCCCCTGTTTATTCCCATCTTTTACTTGGATTTCTTTCTGCAACATCTCCTGGGAAATCTTACTTTCTTATTTTCAAGTGTTTACTGCTTCTGCTCATACTTTTTTTTTCCCCCGTCAATTCTTAGTTTTCTTTTCAATGAGACCTTTTCCTCCCACCCCCATGAGTTTGTAATGGTTTCCTTCAGATAGTCCTTTATTTCTGCCAATTCTTTTGCTTTCTCTTTCCTGGGGCCCTGAGCCTCTCCTTATCTTTGCCCCTGTGTTGGGTCTCCAATCTGTGCAGCGGGGTGTCCTAGGCAGAGGGAGGGCTTTGGGATAGGGGTGGTCATAAACTTGACTCTAGCCTCTACCACTTTAATTGCAGCATGACCTTGGCAAACCACTTCTGCTGCTCTCGGAGACTGGGTTTCTAGGTTTGAAACATATGGTAATCGTATCTAGAATGTAGAGCGGTTTTGAGAGTTCAGTGAGATCCTAGGACCTGATACAGAGCAGGTGCCCACAGAACATCCAGCTGCCCTCATCACTTCCTCTTTCGACCAGAAAATATATCCAATTCTAGTCCTTTCCTGAGTCATTAACTTACCTAGTTTAAGTTGCATGAGTAAATCATGCAACATAAAACTAGACGTATTTTTAATTTAGTATATGTGGAGGATTCCAAACAAGACAGGTCTGATTTGATACCAACTCAAATAAAAACACAGAAGCAACTTAAGCAAGGAAAGACATGATGAGTCTGAAATGCGCCAGCAGCTCAGTCCCCTCACACTGTGTGTGTGTGTGTTCTGAAAACATTTTGATAAATGGGGAAGAAGAAAAATCAAAATGTGTTCCTCCGTTCAAACGAGCTGTCATGGCCCGCAAGATAAAGTTGTACTCGTCCAGGGAAGTCAGCTTCTAGATACACACCATCATTATGCACAATTTAATAAAATACATAGGCATTCTCCCAAGTTCCTATTTGGCAACGGCCGACACTCCAAGAGCTGATCTTGCTAATTTTGTGTATTTGGATTCTGCAGTAAAATAAGCAGTCTCAATATTTGGGTTCACTGGGAACCATTTCTGGAATTGTAATGATGATTAAGTACTGGAATGTCCCTGTTGCCTTAAAACTTAGTTAATTCATGCTGACAGGGTAAGTTTGATGCTTTGCCAATAACTCCACCCCTATCCATAATACCAATACCCATCCCCCGCAAATTATAGCAACAGCAGCAAGACAAAGACGGTCGGTCAGAGAACATGAGCAGTGGTTGAAAGGACTTTGTGGGAAGGGCAAAAATATGCATGATGGAGCGGTAAGGAGGTTTTTGATTAATAATCAGCTTTGCCAACGGGATTGTTTTTATTCTTTTGATGTAGTGATAGACCATGTTTAGAAATTGTTTCTACAGAATGTAGAAATGTGTTACGGTGCTTTTATTAGAAGAAGACACAGGCCAATGGTAACTTTCTAGAAGTCAGGGACCAGAGCAAAAGGGTAGTTTTCTCTGAGTCACACTGGAGAAGCTCTCCCTTAAAAGATTGTATATCTGTTTTAATCTCTAGGGAAACTAGAGTACAAAGCAAGAGTCTGGAGGCAGCGGGTGACCTTTAGGTAGGGCTTCATTAGGTTCACTGACACCCTTACTTGGAGGTTTCAATAGGAGCTCCTAATTACTCCATGTTTCCCAGAGATTTCAGCCTTTTGGTTTTATTTCCAAAACTCCATTAAATAAGATCTGGCCAGCACCCTCAGTGTTTCTCCTTTTGACATCCTTTCAAAGTATACACTTGTCAAAATCCAAAGCATGGGCAAAGCCAGTTCATCTAGCAGCTTCATGTATCACCAAGGAATTAACTTATTTATTAAGTTATTTCTGTATTCTTACACTGACATTATCATCACATTGGCTTTTGTTTTCAGGCTCGATTCCTCTTGGTCTCAAAATAGTTGCCATAGCTCACAGTGATCACATTCTTTTACTTAGCAAAGTCCAAAGTTTGGAAGTGGAATAAAAGGAGTTCTCCCTTCCTTATATCCATTTTGGAAAGTGATAAAGTTGGAAAGTGATAAAGCTGTCTGACAGCTCATTGGCCATAATTGTGCATGTGCCCATTTCCATGACAATTCCTTGCAGAGGAGAACAGAGTTACCATCATTGGTTTAGACTGATTTCCCTCTTCCCCCCAATGGCTGGAGTGGGATGGGACCCAGCCTCCTCCTAAACTGATTTTCATCAGACACTTGAGTTGAATTAGAATTCCACTATAGGGCAGAAATGAAAGAAGGCTGTTGGGCAGACACCCATAGAATATATGCTTTTGGGGAGAGCTGGTAACATAATCAGGAGTATATAAAGCAGAAGGTTGCCAAGGAGTGATGTTCTTCTCTTCTCTGGTCTGACCTGTCTCAGCGTTCTTGAATCTGAAGCACTAGTGCTGTCAAAAAGATCATGCAATTATCACAATAGGCTTGTTAATTCTGTATAATTGGTCCCTTGATCCTCACATGACTAAACACATCCCTCACAAAGTCTAAACCACAAATCTCTTCTCGCCACCACTTGATAGAAAGCTTTGAACTCAAAGAGACATAATCAAAGAAAAGAATTATTTGATAATAGGGCAAATCTCAAATGCACTGAACTCAGGACTTCTGAATGAGGGGCAAATCTATTTTGTCCACCAGGTTAAATAGACATGGGTTAACCTTTGTCTTAGGAGCCCCAGGGCATCAGAAATCCAATATCCAGAATCATAGTATGGAGTAAATGTGAATGTCACTGAAGAAGAGCGATAAAGCCTGTGGATGGGACAGAGCTAGAAGACACTGCCAGCTCCAGGGAGGATGAGAAGTTGGCCAAAGGATTCAAAGTAGAGAACCAGGGATTGACAATTAGGTCAGAAGTTGCTGGGAAAGCCACACACCTCAGCTGTAATCATACCCGGAACACAGGCTGATTTCTGGATTGTACACTGGACCGTCCCTTAGCAAAAGGCTGAGCAAATAAATGTCATAAACCAAAAAGATGTACGTGAACAACAGTTCATGTAAACTGTGGTCATTTTCTAGAGTAGAAAAGCAGCCCTTTCGGGACCTTGCACTGTCATATTGCCTTAACAATGGCTAGAAAAATGCTCATTATAATAGATAACATTTGTTTTTTATTGTCTTCTATCCTACCGGTCGACTTGATTTTTTTTTTCCTGTTGTAGTACCATGGAAAGGGCACTAAAAATGAACACAATTATTCAAATGCAAGGCTTGAGAAATCCAGCTACCAGGTTGGTGCTGGAGAGTGGGCTTTGCCACCTGCAAGGCTTTGTCTTTTCTGGAGGGGAGAGGGCAGAGAGCTGTTGGCTTGACAGACACCTATCCCGCCCTGCTCCTACCGACATGGGCACTGAGTCTGGGCACGACTGGAAAGCGAGTACACAGATGAGGTTATTAGTTCCTGAGCTCTCACAGACTGGACAAACATCAATATATGTCAAGGTCCTGTGCTATGTGGCATCCAGGCATCCTGGAGGAAGGAGCAGGAGCCCTGCTGGCTCCAGATGGAGGTCCTAGGACACGGGGCTGTTCAGAGCTCGGCTGGCCATCATTGCAGTCCCAGCTCTGCTACTTACTCACTGAAACACCTCAGGAAATCCCTTCCCTTCTTTTAGCTTTAGTTTCCTGACTTAGAAACAGGATGATATTACTACTGACGCTCCTAGATGGGAGGGTTAAAATAGGTAATCCCGGCAAAGTTTTTAGCTCATATTCTAAGTGTTCAATAAATGCATAAATGCCAACTATTATTTTGTGTCAGTCAATGGCTTAAAATGAGACTTGATGACAAATGCTTAAGTAGATTTCAAAGCATATTGATCGTAAAGCAGCTAAGTGCCCATATGTGTTTTTCACTTTTTTTTTTTTTTTTTAATACGAGCTCTTTCAAAAGTAAGAAGGTGCTTGCTTTCCCCCCTTGGGGATGGTGCAACCTGCTTCCCACTCTCTGCATTCCTGCAGATTCAGCTCTGTCTGTGTTCTTAGAGTCAAGCCTCCATGCCTGACACATAGTAGGAGACCTAGAAATATATGTTGTTGAAGGAAAGTAGAGAAAAAAAGGAAGAAGAAGGGATGGAGGGAGTGAAGAAGGATCACTCTGGTGCAACATTGCCTATGGCCAGGCTGACCTGAAACCACCATTGCCCCCCTGAACTGGACATTCAGTGTAGCAATCTGCCCACACCCACCTGCTTCTGGTCCCTTAGGTCCCCCAGTAAGCAGACCTACTGGTTGACATAACCACTGGTGGGATTCCAAGGTGTTTTGGAGCAGCTTAAGACAGCTTTAACTTGGTCCCCACCTTTTTATACACTAGCCCTGTTTTACTGACCTGGACCCTGGCTCTGCAACCTTGACTTCAATTCTGCCCCTGGTCTGTTGAACTTACTGTACAGAAGGAGACTTTCCACAGTTGCGCTAAAAAACAAGTTTTCATTATTTGAACCCCTACTGGCCATATGTGGGCATCATCCTTGATGTTAGTATGTCCTTTAACCTCACAAACAGTCCTGGGAATTAAATTTTGTGAACTTTGTTTTATAGATGGAGAAACTGAGGCTCAGACATATAAAGTGTCTGGCTCGGGGCCACATAGCTAGGAATCAAATGCCAGTCTCTGGCTTCAAATCTCATGCTTTAGTCATTCTTCAGCCTTGGCTTTTTTAGTGGACATCCACTTGCCTCTCAGAGCTCTCTGAGGCCTCAGGCAGGCAGTGCTAGATGGCGGCCAGGCATCCTGGAGGAAGGTAGGATCCCTGCTGGCTCTGGATGGAGGTCCTATGACCTCCTTTCCTTCCCCCCAACCCCCATTTTAGATCCATGGAACCCAGATCCCCCAGTTCGTCAGTTGGATGCTATCTCACCTAAACACTGTGTAGCTCCCAGGAGATTTGTACGATGCAGCCCCCATAACTTCAGATTTGAACCGTACTGTCTCAGGGACCAAAGTCCTATCCTGAATTTCTGCGCAGTCACTAGGCCCTGACATCATGGTTGTCCTGGCCCATGTTCCTGGGCTGGCCAGGGTGCCCACCAGCTCCCTCTATGGGGCTCCCATAATTTATCTGCTTATGTCAGGAAGGCTTACTTCTTCCCCCAGACCTCTGATGCCCACTACCTGTTGGAATAACCACCTGACATTGTCTAGAGATGGTGGGGAACTTGTTTGACATGATAGGTTGTATGTGTAGCTATGGCAGCTACATGTCACCACTCCCACCTGAATGGTCCACAGCATTCCATTCCCACAGACGAATAGCCTGTTTAGGAATCTGAGCTCCCCAGCCATATGCAGGCTGCCAAGCCCCACATTCAGGACAGGACACAGTCCCAGAACTCACTGGTGCCTTCTCCCTGGGGTCTAATTGAGTGGTAGCAGAGGTGGAAGAAATAGGCCTTAACCCCTGAATCCTCAGGAGAGGGAGGCTGGGATCCCAGGGCTTGGCAGATGATTAATAGGTCTGGCATATTAGATTCGACCCGTCAGGGCAACATTAAATGTGATTTATGACTTGGTTTTAATTGAGATTTTACTGACTTATTATTCAATGCAGAGAGCAGACCTAGACTCATATTCCTAAGTGTCCCAGGAGTCCTGTGCTCAGAGCTGAGGGAATAAGCCCTGCCCGAGTGTGATGCCCACTCTCTGCCACTGTGGGGCCAGAGGTAGCCTCTTGCTCTGCCCGACCCCCAGCCCTACCGCCCTGGGCCACAGAGGGCCAGCCTTGCAAGAACAACAAACAGAGCTGTTTGCCTCCTGCCCCCTGGTTGTCCTTTAACCCTTTCAAACTCAAGTTCAAACCAGGTCAACCCATGGGTTGATTGCAAGATGCAACAATGATCTAAGGTGTAAATGACTTAATAGAGTATTCCATCCTAAAAGAGAAGAGAAGAATTTAGGCAATGCTGAATTCAGAGGAATGGCCTTTCTGACTTAGGATTTCAGCCCACTGGGGAGATGCCTGAGGGGCTCGCCCATGGACAGAACATCTGGAGACAGCTAGGAGTTTTGGAGGGGGACAAGACATGATATGGTGAGTCCTGAGGCCCCTTGACAAACGGGGCTGGAGGTTGCAGCTGCCCTGCTATTAATGTGATCATAGCAAGTGGGACGGTGTCTGAGGGGACATTGGTGGCGAGGGCAGGGAGGAGGACAAGGAATTTCCCCCCTACCTCACGAGGCTCCTCTCTGACCTACAAGTGGGAAAATTGGGCTTAAACGACATTTATTGGATTTTGAACTGCATTGGGCAAAGAAAATTACTCGTTAATATATAAAGCACTGCATTTCCCATAATGTGAATGCCAGTGAAAAATGGATTCGTGCCTGCTTCATAGAGAGAAGCTTGCCTTTAAAGTACTAACGCAAATGTGTCCTTAGGGAGGGAAGGAATGGCAAATTAGATGGAAGTTTGCAATATGATATGGCAGCAGAGAAAGCTCGCTCTCAGCCCTGTGCCTGCGGACATGCAGACCCGGAGGAGGCGGCTCACGGAGCCACAGGAGCCACTGCACTGGGGCAGGGAATCTCAGTCCCCCGGAATGTGGGCTGCCTACCTTCCTTGCTGAAAACCTTCTGAGGGGGTTAGAACTTGCTACTGCTGGACTAGTAAGGAGACTGCACGCAGTGGAGGAAACAGCATGAGTACAGAGGTGTCAGTATGGCTTTGGATCCATCCTGGTTATCTATCAAGTTGCTTGCCCTCTCTGAGCCTTGGCTTCCTCAGTCATATAGGGATGGGGATAATACTTACTCATTGAGTTCATGCAAGGTTTAATTGAGATACTACATATTAAGCATGTGGCATATATATTAGTTTGTTCTTTTTACCTTTAGACTTTTCTTTAACAAAATATGCTCATTTATTACACATTTGTTGAGCTTCTATCGTGTACAATATGGCTCCTGACCCCAAAGAGCATAGGATATTGTAGTAAGAGCAGGAGAAAACATGAAAACACAGAAGAGGAGGAATTCATCTCATCTGAGGAAGAAGGGGGAAAATTGAGAACGTTACTCACTTTTAGTGTTAAGTGTGAGCAGAAGGAGCCAAGGTGAGAGCATTCAGGCAGAGTGGAGGGCAAGAGCCAAGGCATGATGATGAGAATCTGCACGGTATGTTTAGAGCCTCAGTGTGGCTGGGCAGGAAGTGGGGGGTCAGATGGCCGGGGCAGGAGATGAGGGGTGGTCAGGGGACCAGAGCAGGTGAGGCAACTGGGCCATCAACAGTCAGACTAAAGAGGGTTTGTGCCAAGTATGGTGAACATTTTATGAGTATTTTGAGGAGTAAAAGGGAATCATGTTAGGGTTCTCATCAGAAAGGTGGCAGTGGATCTCAGAGTGTATAGAGGCTGGCCTGGGGAGGCTAGGGCGGAGTGGCTGGTTGGGAGGCTCCTGCTCTGCTAGTCCAGGTGACAATGGAAGAAGGTCAGAAATAGAGTGTCAGAGTGGTGATGGGGATGGTGGGGTGGGCAGAGTCTCCAGACAGTTTCAGTAAGTGAAGTGGGCAGAGAACAGGTCTGAGGGAGGAGTCAAAATGGACTTGCATCTGGAGATTGCCACCAATGGACAGCAAATCCATGAAGAGAAAGTCACAGAACTTGGCTTTGGGCTTATCAAGTCTGATGGACCTATAAGGCTGCTGGCTGGGATGACCAGCAAACATAGGACCATATACAGAACAGGACTGCAAATGGACACTGGCTCTTTGCTCAATGTTCTGGGACTTCAACCACAAACAACCATAGCTTTGGCCCTAGAACAGTTCCTGGTCCTCCCAGGAGGCAGATAGAGGCCTCATTGCCAGAAGAACACAACTCAAAGGGTGATTGATTATGTGTGTTGGCCAGAGAAGGTTCAGAGAGAAGGAGAGTTTCAAGCTAGACCCTAATGGATGTGTAGAAACTCACCAGGCAGGGACCAAAGTTGGTGTATGGGGTGGGGCTTCCCAACAGCTGAGAAAGACATGCAAAGCCACAGAGGAGGTAGAAGGTTGGGCTTGGGAGGCACTGCATGGCTTCTTACTGCTAGACTGAGGGCTGCGGTGATACCTGGAAGAGCAGGAGATTTGAGATACTTGGAAAGCTGACTAAGGAGCTCCAGCACAGTTCCCAAGAAGTGGAACATTACAGTCTCAAAAATGGGAAGCTTGGATTTGGGACACATTTCTCTGGCATCAATGTGGTTCACAGACTGGAGTGAAGAGAGACCAGCTGAAGACAACTGTACTGGTCCAAGTGGGAGATGCAGCAGGCATCTGCTCCATTAGCACAAGTGAGCAGGACAGAAAGGGCAAATGCAAGAACTCTTCAGAGGAAAAATACACAGCAACAGGCATGGAATGGTGGGTGTACGGAGGAGGGGCAGGGATGCCCAAGAGGTTTCTCATCGACATTGAGATGCGGGATGTTCACTGTGAGAAGGAAGGAGTAAACTGAAGAGAGGTGGGGGTGCAGAGAGTGGGTTCGGGTTTGAGTATGTTGCCCTTAAGGGGTCGGAAGAGAAATCTAATGAGAAGCAGGTGTGTGGATCTGGAGCCGAGGAGAGAGGTTCAGATTTAAGAGCCACCAGTGTGCATGGGATAGTCGAATCCTTGGGAATGGATCAGATCATCCAAAGGGAACGTATAGAATGGAATGAAAAGGCAGATGAAGCAGGGCGGGCACCAGTGTGCAAGGGCCAGTTAGAGGAGGGCAATTTGTAGAAAGAGGAGACCCACGGTGAGGAGGACTCAAAAGAGAATCAGCCTAAAGAAATATCTGGGATGTCAGAGAAGAGACACCTGTATGCATCCTCTAGTCTCTCTCAGACACAAGGTGTATCTCAGACTTCATAATTGTTTATTCACTTGCTCCCCTATCAGCCTTTGGGCTCCTGAACTCCAGCGTCCGTGCCCCATGTCACAGTTGGCTGAAAACTTGGCAAAGGGCTGGGCGTAAGGTGGGAACTGTATGCATGTTTGCCAAATAATTGAATACAGAGTCAGTGCCGCCAAATGTGGTGGAAAGTCAGGTAAAATGAAGAGACAGAGATAACTGGATACACTAGAAAGTTTGGGATTTGTATGTGACGGTGCTGGGATGGTTGGACCACTGTGGGGCAGAAGGAAGAAGCAAGTCTGTGCTCTCAGGAACAAGAAGTCCATTGCTCCTGTTTGGCATATCTGAACTGGGCAGTGGACAGTGAAGAGCAATAAATACAGGGCGATTAGTGAAACAGAAGAACTGCCTTTTGAGGCACAACAGGCTGAAGCTAACATACCAGTCTGAGTGATGAACTCCCTGATGTCCTTCCCTGTCCATCTCCGCACTTGTTGCACACGGCTTGTACATTTCTTTACGTGGAGTCCTTGACACACCAGTGATCATGTCAGGCTGTAGGTGTTGGGATATTAATAATTTCTTCTGATGCTGACTTGCCATGATTGGGGGAGCCATTAAGTTGGGAAGAGGTGATCTCTTGGAGGAAGGGAGTATCTGGTTATCTGGATCCCTATGGGGTGCTTGAACCTCTGATTTCTAATACTGACCCCCATTGGCTTTGATGATGAGTCAGGCCTCCTATCTGCCCTTCCAAAACATCACTGGGGTGGAGGTGGCACCGCGGGGGTCTGTCTTGCTGCTCATCTTTGTGCTGGGGGATCAAGGATCTCTAGCTTTGGAAGGTTTTACTGAGATACAAGTTAAGATTGGCTATAGGGACAGGAAGGTCTGGAGCAGTGGTGGGGAATATAGTAGTAATGGGAGAGGTGACTATTTAGAAATAAGTGGTGGTCCTGAAAGAAATTATTTTTTTGGCAGGATTGGCCCTTATCACTTAAGCTCTACTCATTCCTCTGGGATTGCTGTATTTTAGCAGACAGGAATCCTACTGAGAATTGTCCAACTATCTGCAGACAAGTCCTGTCTCTATCTCGGGTTCTAGTAAACCCCAGACACAAAATTTCTTTATACAACTTCTTCTCTAGCTGCCAAATGCATTTTGGTCTTCTCTCCATTAAATGTCTGGTTTCTGTTGTGGTCTATCTGGTAACGCACATGCAGGAAAATGCACATGCTAATCACCAGGAGATCCTCTAATATCCCCGGCCCTCATCTTGAATTAACTCTGCCCTCCTGATGCAGAAACTCTTGGGAAGAAACATCACCCTGTACAGACTTCTAGCTGAACTGTCTTTTCTAAGGCATGAAATAAGTCAGACTCTTTCCTGGGAAACAGAGGTTGGAAACAGCCACCTGGTAAACTGCAGTGACCTTCTAGTTGTGGAAGAAGGCCAGGTGGTGTGCAGAGAAGATGGCCAAGGCCCATGTTTCATTTTTTTAAAATGTATTTATTCATGAGAGACACAGAGGCAGAGACACAGGCAGAAGGAAAAGCAGGCTCCATGCAGGGAGTCCGATGTGGGACTTAACCCCGGGACCCCGGGATCATGTCCTGAGCTGAAGACAGACGCTCAACCACTGAGCCACCCGGGGGGTCCCAAGGCCCATATTTCTAAAAAGCTTTAGAAATGAGATTTCGGTGGCTCCTACCACTTGCCTGGTCCTGCCCACTCAGCCCCACTGGGTAGCCATAGTGATGGTGGAGGCATAAGGATGAGGCACTTTACCTTTGATTCTTACTTCCCTTTCATGTTTGAGCGGCTAACAGAGTGAGAAAGTACACTCTTTAATGTACAATCCAACCGGAAAGATCAATGACAGCTTAACATGCATTTCTGTCTAATATTCACTTTGGCAGGTCTTTGTAATAAAAATGCTGGTTTTAATGAAGTGCATTAAAATGAGATGATTCATGGCTAGCTTGTGTGCTTTTATCACTACTGCCTCCCCTTGAGCTGTCAGAGCACAAGCCACTCTGGGATGGAAGCAGAAGAATGTCATATTAGGAATCACTGTACATGCAAATTCCCCATTTCTGGGAAGATCCATTTTACTGATGCATATGTTTCAATTTAATTCACTATATCCCCATAATATGGTATCTTTCCAAAGATGTGTATTTGGCAAAAAGTTGAGCTAGGTGGTGGAAGGATCGAGAGAAGAGTCCTTCTGTGGGCTGAATTGTGTGCCCTCCCCCCAAATTTTTATATGTTGAAGTCCTAACCCTCCATACTTCACAATGGGATGACCATATTGGGAGATAAAGTCTTTGAGGAGGCGATTAAATTAAAATGAGGCTGTTGCAGTGGCCCTAATCCAGTCTGACTGGTGTCCTTACAAGAATTGGAGATTGGATGCACAGAGAGACCTTAGGAGGTTGTGTGCACACAGAAAAGACCACATGAAGAGGCAGCAAGAGGATGGCTGGCTGCAAACCCAGGAGAAAGGCCTCAGAGGAAACCAACCCTGCCACTACATTGATCTTGGACTTCCAGCCTCTGGAACTGTGAGAAAATAGATTTCTGCTGTTGAAACCACCCAGTTTGTGGTACTTTGTTATGGTAGTTCTAGCAGACTAATTGAAGACCCAAAGCTGGAGACTGGAGCAGTGGGCTCTGAGTTCATTCTTTGAGAGAAGAAAGTGATTCAAGAGCACAAGAGGACAGACAGCCCAGGGCCATGTACGCCCTGGAGGCCAGTAGGGCTGTCTGGAAATTTCTGGAAAACAGAGAACAAAGGTGCTGGCAGCAGGGGCCATCTCTGTCTTTGGATGCCTAAAATGCTGCCCTATGTAAGAAAGAATACACTTAGAATGCGCTGCGTGAGGGGAATGTGCTCATAATAGCTAGCAAAAAGTTTTCCTAGATAAGTATTTGCTGAATGTCACTGAATGGGCCGAGAGATAGTAATGTTGCTTGAAGCCCAGGCACTAAGACCTTAGCTACGTGACCTCTTCATGCCTCAATCTTTCCATCTGTGATATGGCAGTCACAGTAGTACCTACCTCATGGGCTGCTGTGAGAATTAAATTAGTGTTATTTTTTTACATGCTTCAAGCAATGCCTAGCACATGAGAATGTGCTGTGTTCAAGTAAGTAAGTGGCTTGGGTTCGACATGAGGAAGTCTAGAGCAGCAGCTGCCCATGCAAAAGCAGGGCAGGATGCCCAAGGCAGCAATCCCTCTATGACCCTAGTCCCAAGTCCTCTGTGCTGCCTTGGTGTCCCCTCTGTGCCCCACTGCTGCTTTCCTTCAGATTCTCATTGACTCTTATCTGGACTCTCCCTAATGTCTTCCATCTGATCTCCTTGCCCTCCTTGCCCTCCTTGCCTTCTCCCTAGATTTCTTCCCCTGTTCTGCCCAAGCAATATTTAAAAATTTATGGCACATTTCTGCCTATTATTCCATAACCTGATGGCTTGGGAAGGTGGGAGGGGGTGCCGCTGAGTTGGTTAAAAAATTACACAAAACAATATGGTAAACGTGGTCAGTATGCTAGTTTTTGGGGGGAATAGAGGGACAAAATCAAGCACTTTGGTACAAAAAAAAGGTCTTTAATAATCTGATCCTAGTATGCTCCTTTGGCTTTATTTCCCATGACTCATAGTTTATGCCACACAAATGCCAAATGTACGGTTGTGGGAACATGCAATTCTGGGTCGGTGCTGCTGTGCCTTTGCACATGCTCTACACTGTGTACGCTCTGTGCCCTGGTACACTCTTGTCCTTTATTTTCTTAATCTTGATGAATTTGTGTTCATCTTCTAAAGTCGAAAAGGCCTCCTTAAGGCCTGTGCAAATAGGATTCAGAGCTCCCAAATCATTCTGTTCTTATCCAGGATAAGAAAACAAAACTTGTTCCTATCCAGCTTACTTACTATCAATAAATAAATATAAGAAGGAGAATCCAGAGAATAAGCAGGAATTTGAAATCACTGAAGGACTACAACTGGCATTTCTTCCAGAGTACCTGGCTGCTCCTCAAAACTTCAACAGTGCTATAATAAAATGATATTTTAAGTAGCAAGCTAGCTCTGCAGCCAGAAGGGGCATTGGGTCAACAGAGTAAAGAGCTCTGTGGTGACTAAAGAGCTGCACAGAAAGACCACACACAGCTCAGATGGGAGAATCAAAGGAGTGTCATGTTGGTTTTAGCCCATGGGCCTTAAAGTCATCAATACACCTGTGCGGGGTAGTCTGCTGTCTCATTCTTATTCTGTTGAGTCTTTGCACAGATAACTTGGTGACCACATACCTATCACCCAGAGCCTAGAAGCAAGCTAGCGTGTACCATGATCACAGAATAGGGAGACCTCAGGAAAACCACCTGAGCATCTGTTGACACATCTATAAAATGGTCTGATTTATAAGATTACCCAGAGGCCTATGTAAGCAATGGATGGCAAAAGGGCTTTTATAACTCAGAACACTGCAGATTCAGGCCTTGCTTTGGGGCAGAAATGCTCTATAGGTGGTTTTAGTGCTCCTCACTCACTTTCCTACCTCGATAGCTCATTTGAGCACCCAGTCCATAGCCCCCAGGGTTCTCATGCTGCTCAGTGACTTCCCAAGGCCTGCCTCCAAATTGTACCCTCTGGGCTTCTCTTCTTTGGAGGTATGGGAAACAATTTATATTCCACACTCCCACCCCAGCTCCCCAAAGTCACACCTCCCAGTCAAAGAACCTCTAGTTCTACTTCTGGGCTTACTGGAAGGTGAATGAATTTATCTGCTGACTGATTCTTTGCAAAAGCATTAGCAAGTAATCACAACTTTGTGCATGACCCCTCCTCTCTTAAGTAAAAGACATATTACCTGACAGATACTCCAACCCCAAATGGTGGCCCTTTTGGGAATCTGACTTCTGTGGAGGCTCAAGATGGGAGGTTGGGGGAGCAAACTCAAGATTGTTGGTCCTTAGAGACCTGCTAACAGCACAAGGGAGGCATCTGCTATGCAAACCTATGAATAAACTGCAGGACCCCATAATGGGATTACAGCTCCTTCCCCTAACTGCATTTTAAGGAGAGGATAATGGAAAGGTAGGACTGCATGAAAAAAAAGAGTGCTAGAAGAATGGCTTTTAAATGTTTCTATATTTTGGTAACACATTAGCAAAATATAAGTGAAAAAAATCCATAAGGATAAATGAGATGATAATAACCATGGATCACTTTTAGTTCCTGGGAAGCACAGCACCATATAGATTTGAGGTGTTATTATTATGCATATAATATAGAGAGAGACATTGTATATTTATTCACAGCGAAGCTCACATATGTCATTCCTGCTAATAACATTTTCTTTCCTAGCTCCGGCATAAAAGGAGATGTGCCATTTTCATATGTTCCACACATACTCAGAGAACCTGCTTGGAATATTTTTGCTGATGAAATTTTCTGGGTTGTAACATTCATCTCTTTGAAAAGCTTGCTTCCTATAACCCCACGTGGAGGTTTGTGCTTTTACTTCTCTCTGCGATGCCATCTACACGTGGATTTTTGTGTCAACTGCTTATCTCAGGCATTAGCCAATTTCTTGTCTGTTTGTATTGTTTATAAGGTGCTGGACACACACGGTGCTTTGCCGATGCGAGCGGACCCAGCTCCCTGCCCTGTGGAGAGCACCGTCTAATGAAAATAGACAAGCCCAGCACACCGGAAATCATACAAATACAAGACGAAAGATGCTGCTGGCTTGGGAATTGGGGAAGGCCAGTCAGGGCTTAGAGGATGTGGAGAAAGAGAGGAAAGAATTTGGAGGGAAAGGCTATTCTAATTGAGGCACACAGAGTTCATTCTTACACACACACACACACACACACACACACACGCACATGCACATGCACACACACAGTTGGAAGGAACCTGTAGAAGTTGTCTGTTCTCTCATCTCCCAGTGCTCCCAGTGTGTTCTTCTTTCCCCTCCTGCCATGTCCCTCAGTCTTGATCATCCCCCAGGGTGGAGACAGGTCATTTAAGTGCAGATCTTTGCAGAGCAAGTATTTAGTCTCCAGCTGGCTTCCTCTGCCACCCAGCATGCTTCTGGATGGCTCGCCTACACTGTCATTGGCTGGGTGCTCAAAGAATGCAAATTCACTTGCATATTAGTGATCACAAGGTGCAATGGAGAAATTAAATGCGCTGCAAATAGAGGAGCATATAGTTCATCGTCACATTAAAAATAAACCATTTGGGGTTATATGTAATTGCTCTCTTGGATTCTTCACTTCATTGGCGATTCTCTTTAGAGTGGATAATTGGAAACTCCCGGTTTAATTTATATACACAGCTCTACACAGTTTTGGGTGAGGAAACTTGCACCAACTTTCAATATGTATGCATACATTGTCCACATGGAGTGCAAGTGGTGAAATTCGTGGAAGAGAAGCAGAGAAAGAGAGGGAATGGAGCAGGCAGGACTGAGTTGCATGAATTTGGGGGGGAAAGGCAGAGTACAATAGAGAGCAGAGATGAGTTGCCATGTGAATATGGGCACAGGGTCTGACCTGTGTAGATCACTTAACCTCTCTGTGCTTCCATTTCTTTATCCAATTATGTATTTTGTAAACATTCAGTTACCTTTGTGGTTTAAGAGGTAGAGTAGATCCAACCCTTGGATTCATCTCTGTGTGTGGGACTGAATTCTATCGAGCCCAGTATTCTTTGGTAACACTTATCCACCCTCTGTTAACAAGTCCATTATCTGCATTTGATGAAAGAAAGGATGGAAGGAGATTGATACCCAGCTCAAAGTTCCCACCACTGTGGAAGAGGACATCAAGGGACCTTGTTGACACAAGACAATTTGGCTGCCTCCCTTTGGTAGGACCTGCTCTTGCTTCTCCAGGAATGGTGCTTAAACTGTCAGTAGCCTCTGTTAAATTCTACTTATGACCACTGGCAATTAGGCCACTGGGGCTCATATGGTACAAATGCAGCCAGTAAAAGGAAATAGAACTTCCTGCTATGGTTATAAACTAGTAGGTTCTGGGGCATATGGATTATATTAGCCTCTATACTTTGAGCATTATTTTATGCCAAGCCTCTTCTGTACATGATTTCATCTTCACTGCAGCAGCTTGACACTATTATCCCCATTTGGCAGGTGAAAAAATTAAGGTTCAGAAGAGTTAAAAAAGCCTGTTTAAGATCACACACAGGTAGAGCTGGGATGCAAGTTCCAGAAAACTTGTTCCCAACCACCGGAGGCACTTTGTTTCATGATAATTCTAGAGAGGCGGCCGAGTGGCTGCCCAACTGTGCTTCTTCGCTATAGGAAGGACACCTTCTCTGCCCATAGTGTAACTCTTTGGTTTCCTTGAAAACATCAGGGCACCTATTTTCCTAGCATTGGATTGGAATACATTCAGAAAGCCTCACCTAAGGTCTCCCTAAAAAAGGTCCTCCCACCAACAAGTCAGTATCCCCCAGAGATGCCTTTATTGCTCTTCTATGTTAAAGTGTTTAGGCTACTCAGCTAGGGAATCTCTAAGTGGGTAGAGTAGTCTTTATCCTCCTCTTTTCCTTATGAATTTTAATCCTGGAACCCATTACCCCAAATTCAGCCCCATAATTTCTCTAACTCCACATGAGCCTGTCAGCTTCTATTGCATCTAGGTCTTCTGGTTGGACTTGGCAACCAGAGTTCCTGAGGTTGGAATTCGAATTAGACCCATGTACCATTCTTGACACCACACTAAAATAACAGTACAGTTTGATCACTCATTGGTTATTGACTCACTGAGCTCTGAGCTCTGAATATGAGAAGTGGATTTCTAAGGATCTCGTGCCACCCCTCTGATATGCTTTGTGGCTGGCTGGTTCCTTTGAAAACCCTCCCAGCTGCTGTGGGTAGCTGCATTCTCCAGTTACTTCTGAGCCAAGCTAATGAGGCATGCTAATTTTGGAAGATGTATAACTATTGACAGATCTACTTGAAATCTCCAGGAATAGGATTCTGGTCAGATTCTAGATAGATATTAAGGTATTTGAGACCTCTCAAAGTAGCTCTTGTTTTTGTTTTTCTCTGAAGGAACAAGGATAGGTAGTGGCACTAGTCAATAGGAGCAGGAGCAGAGGGAGGAGAGGCCCCAACGGTCACAGGGAATGATCAGCCCTCATGTGCTAAATTCTGGAAATCTCTATGGAGGCTTTCCCTCAGCTTCCTCATAGCAGTCCCAGGACTGACAGTGACCTCTGCACTCCTCCAGCAGGACTGATCCTTAGCTCCATTCTCCAGCTGCAAGGTCAGGAGTTTGCATATGCCTCAGGGCTATGCCCTTTGAAGGCGAGCTCTGTGAAAAACTAAGCAAGCAGCACAAACAACTGACCTGGAGAATGTGATAGCAGAGAGAAGGGTGGATTTAGTCAAAACTATGAGCAGTAGTTCATCCCTGCCTTCTATAGCTTCATTTTTCTTCCCCTCTAATCATAATGGCTAATATTTACTGAATGCTTACACTATACTTGGCACTTTGCTAAGTACTTCATGTGGCAATATACAGCTCAGTTCCCACAATGCAATATGAGAAATTCGGAGGAAAGTTTAGAGAGGTTAAGAAGCTCGCATGAAATCAAATGCCAATAAATTATAGAGGTCATATGTGAACTCAGAACACATGCCCCAAAGCCACTAGTTATACTGCCTTTACTCTGGCCTCCCTCTTTTCTCCTGGGGACTAATGTCCCCAACCCTCCTTTTAACCTTTTGGATCTCATTGCACTATCTTTCCTAGGGGCATATCTTGGACTACTTCTTATCCTTTTATTAATCCACACTTAACATGTTTCTGTATTTATTTGCCCTGGATGCTTCTTTCTGATAGAATAAACTAATTTCTGCTAAAGTGTTAATGACTACCAAATGTTATCTTAAACTGAAGATCCTCTGCATTGTCACAGTTGATTACTCTACCTTAAAATCAAGGAGAAAGAAATTTCTAAATCTCAGGCTTTATGTCTGAACCAGTAAGAAAATTTGAGCTTAGGGAAAGGGGAGTGGAGCATTCATCTTTGTACCCTTTGAATCACATTATCTTACTAGCTTGACATATAGTAAATACTCAATAAATGTTTATCGAAAAAATGACTAGATGGATGAATGAATGAGTGAATGAATGCATGAATGAATATGAAAATATCTAGACAAGATTTAAGTGTGTGGTAATACTATGTCTGGACAGTAGAGGCCACTATTAACATTTTCCAACATCTGTGCTAGTACTAATCGTTGCAGGGAAAGCCTGGGGCATGGAAAATTCTGTTATCTTAAAGGTTGATTGTAGAGATAAAATTCTGAGATGAATTTCAATGTGCTCTCTCCTCTCACTAAGCCCTTCTTCAGAAGTAGAGATGAGGGACAGTTCTCTCTGCTGCTTGGAGAGAAGGCAAGACCCTACCCTTCCCTAGAATGACTGGTGCTGCTTGAGACAAGTCCACTTGAGACACAGCCCCAGTAGAATGACAATGGCCAAAAACTCCCTTATTGGGGAGTGGCATTTGTGGGTGGCTCAGGGAAAGAGGATGGTGATTGTGAGGATTGAGCATTGGCTAAATGTTGGTCTTTGCTTTTTGATATAACTTTCTGATTGGAGCACTATCAGAAGGCAGTATTCCAGATCAACCACGGATTCAAACCTTCACCGTGGTAACTCAGATAGGAATCTGGGAATCTAGATGAACCCAGAACTTTTCTCTAGGGACAAGCATAGCCTTTTGTCCAAAAAACACTGTTCCAATGAGTCCGGTAGGGAATGGGGGTAATAGCTGTCCTGATTGGCATTCCTCTGTACCAGAACCATTTGAATAGGGTCTAAGGGTTATCTCTTCGGTGAGGCCTTCCTGATACACTGTGCCTCCCCAGTCACACACCTTGCCCCAGGTGTCATCACATTAGATACACTGAGCAGTCAGTTCATTGACATTTTCTGGGTATGTCACTGCACATTCTTCAAGGGAAAAGACAGTTTTTCTTTTCCTTTCTCTTTTCTTTTTTTTTTTTTTTAATCTTTAGATCCCAGAAGAATTAGTGATGGAAGTCCACTAGGCTGCACTGTGATGATCCAAATCAGCTACTAGGATGACCAAATTAACCTACTATTTAACTGTCATGTTATTTATGTCACACGGTTACAGGAAAGGGGAGGAAATGAAAACAGCACTTTCCTTACTTCGCCTTTGGCCTTCACTATGATGACTGGAGAGGATAAAACTTTTCTTGCTGAACATAATGAACCAGAGTTAATTTTATCCGTGTTTATTTTCGGTTCTTCACGCACAACAGGAGACCCTTAATGACCATCCAACTTGTGGCTTATTAAATTTAAAAAGATGAAACGAATTGCATGAACCATAAGCTTATGTGCTACCATAAGCTAATGAGGGAAATGCTGATTAAAGTTTACTCAGCAAAGAACAGTAGCACTCTGTACCCTGAGCAGAGCAAAATAAACGTACATTGAGGGGATATACCATGAAGGTGAGTATCTAGCCTGGTACTTTATAATTATTAGTTGAACATATGAAAAAATTAACTGGTTAGGAACAGTGCAATGGATGGAGATGGTAAGATCCCTCTGTTCACTTCTTAATAGATTACTGGAGTCAAACTCACTGAAACTTCTCTAAGGTTCTATAAATGTGGAGCTAGCCCCAAGAGTGCCAAAATCCAAATCTGCCACCCTCCCTAGGCTGTGTGTGCACACAGACACAGCCAGGAGAGGTACCTAGACCTCACAAGATAGAGATCTCACCCAGTGGTCTCTCATAGGGAAGTCCACAATTCTGTCTTGCAGATCAAAGCTTGCTTTGTCTCTTATGGGAGGAAAAGTTGACCAATCACTCCAAAGGCAGGCGTTAAACTGCTGAGCCGCCCAGGGATCGCCCTGGCCAATCACTCCAAACTGAGCTAGAGGGTGCCTGCAACTTAATTCACTGGGCACTCATTTCAAGTCAGCTTCCTAAGGATTTACTAAATACTCCGTGTAAGCAAAGAGTTTATGCCCATTGCCAGTGGTAAACAGGTAAATGAATAGGCTACCTACCATCCCTGCCTCAGGAGGCCTCACATTTCTACTGGGGGTGGCAGACAAATTAGGAGATGAGTAAGATGTCCTGTGTGGTAACTGCTATGAGGGAGATGCAGTGGGAGCCTAGGGGAGGGGATATCTAATTATAGTGGCTCAGAGTGGGGGATTAGAGGGAGAGGGCTCTTTGAGAGGAAGTAGGGCCTGAGCTGAGTCTGGGATGAGTTCAAAGATTACACCCAGGGCTTTGGGACAATAGAATGGGGCAGAAGCAACAAAAAGGGCCTTAGCTGTAAGACAGTGGAGGTCCATCCCTACACCTGTAAGAGGAAGCGTGGCTAGAACACAGTGGGAAGAAAGGGGAAAGGAGGAGAAGACAGGTAAAGGGTAAACACAGCTGAAGGAGGAAGGGCCTGGATGCTAAGAGTTTGGATTTGACCTTGAAAGGAAGAGTGAGCTACTGTAGGCTTCCTAATGGGTAGAGAAGGGGGATTGTTATTGGATTTGATTCTCTGCTATTAGTTTAGAGATAAGTTGTTAGGATGTTGGATTTTGAAGGGGACAAAACCAGATCCCAGAGGCAGCTGAATGTGGGGGACTGGCAACCAGGAGATTGGGCTTCCAGTTCAGTCACTGATCTCCCCTGAAGTTGGAGGGCTCTTGGCAGCTCACCTTTGTACCTATAGGTACCTTGCCTGGTACCAACAGCCCTCAGGGACCTATTCTACAGAGCCCATGGCCCATGCACCCCTGTGACTGTCATCTCATGGTGCTGTACTTGCCAGTTTACTTGTCCATATGCCCCCACTGGACCACGAGCTCCTAAAGGGCAAGGACCTTTTGCTTTGTTCTCCTCGACATCCCCGATCTGTAGCACAGAGCAGGGCACATAGAAGATGCTCGACAAATATTCTCTCAATGACCAAAGGAGTAGATAAATGGGCAGAATGGTGGATAGAAGGTCACTGAACCTCTCTGAGCCTTTATCTACTTCACTGGGGTATTGGGAAAATGAAAACCATCTCTGTGCTCCAGTCTGATTATGAAGCTCTTCACTACAACCCTCTACAGTCCCTAATGTGTTACTTTCCCTCTCCCCCCACAGCCTCTTGCCCTTCCCTTTTTCTCCTCCCTGTGCTCCCACTGTCTCCTCTTTCCCTCACGCATCTCCTACTCCTATGTTGGTCCCAGTTCTTTGTTTTCCCCAGACTTTCCTGTTGCATACATTTCCTCCCCTCACCTCTGCATTCTCTCCCTCTGCAGGTCATACTCCTTTGCCCTTTCCTTGCTTCCTGGCCCTCTCTCTGACTCCCCCCTGCTTCTTTCCATTTGCTCCTCTGTCCCTTCCCCAACTGTTTTTGTCCTCATGAAATTTCTACTAACCTAATTTCCTGCTTGGCTTTTGCTCCTGGCACTTGGTTCTAACTGACCTCCAGACTCTTCTCTCCATTTATTCTGAACAGAACAAATTGGCAATGATAATAACATGGATGCTATTTCAGCAAAGAAAGGAATAAAGAAGTAGAAGATGTCTTTGAAGAAACCGGCAGGTCAGTTGTGGAAGGAAGGACAGACACTACTGAGTTCATCATTGAGAATACCCTGTCCTTCAATGGAGCTTTGGAAGATTTGCAAGCATATGATGAGCATCTGGAACTGTTCCTTCCAGAAAATAATATATCAGAAGGCAGAAGAATAATTATGTTTCCCTCAATGATCCTAGCAAAGATGTTTGCTCTCCTAAAGGACCTCAAGGCACTCATAAAACTAGGAAAACTGAGTTAAGTGCTTTTTATTAAACCATTAAGAGATTTTATTCAGCTAAGACAAATGTCTTCACTGAAGGATACAGAGTTTGATAGTATAGAAAATACCCAGATGAAAATTTATCTGAATAAATTAGACTGATGCATTTGGCATTTAGGGCTCCAAATGTCTGATTCCTTCCTTCAGCCCCCAATCTGCCAACCAAAGAATGTTCTCTAAGCTGGACTCACTGAGTCTGGGGAAGAGATAGAGAGCAGGTATGAGGAGGCCTTGACAGCGCTGGAAGTTTCCCGAAGCATAAACGTTTTTGTAGGCTAAGATGGAAGGAGTAAGGAATCTGTCTTCTTTCCTCACTAGCCAGGGACTGCCAGCTCTCTCTGGCCTTGTCCGCTTCAGCCTCTGGGAGGCTGAGCAATGTGCCAGGGACCATTGGCAAGGAGGAAGCGCTGTCAGGAAAGGAGGATTCCCAACCAACTTCAGAGCCCTCAAATCTCTGGCCTGCCATGAAATGCATAAAGGGCATGGACTCAGAAAAGACCCGTTTAAAGCTTTCCATTCCCTGCTTTCCCATCACGCTTGCTGGATCCATTGTCATCCTAGAGCAGATTCTTCTGGGGACATCACACCTCTTGCCTTCGCTGTTTCTCCACTTTTCCAAGATGGAAAAAGAACTGGCTATGAGAACTTTGTGTGCCAAGGGATTTAGTATTATAATGTTTATTTATAAGGAATAAAATTGAGCCAGGCACCGCGAGCTTGCAATGGCTCAGACTTAATAATAGTAATAGCTAACATTTATTGGCTATTTACCATGTGCCAGGCACCATGCCAAGCATTTTATATATAATTTCTTATTTTGTCCTCACAACAGTTCTGTAAGGAAGAAACATGTTGTCATCACCATCCTAGGTGATTTGACCTACCCAAGGTCACTCTAAGGCACACTTGTTTGATGATCTTCCCAGCATCCTTTCCTTTGGGGAATTGACTGCTTTCCTTCTGGGAACTGCTCTTTCCTTTTTCCTCTGCCCTACCTACATGGCTACTTTTGGAGTGGCTGTGATTTTTTGTGACTCCTTCCCTGCCAGTCGTGCCTACCCCAGTGCTCTTATGATAATTATTCTCATTTGCTTTGGTTCCCTCAAATTGGTCTCAGGAAAGCAGTGCAGAGTAGTGGATATGGGCATGGGCTTTGGAGCCAGACAGCCTAAGCCTAATCCAGACTCCACTAGCTCCTGCTTGTGTGATCTTGAGCAGGTCACTCACTCATTCCTTGCCTTGTGCCCCAACTGCATCTGAACAATGAGGATATAATACCTATCACCATGATTTTTCTGAGGGTTATAACTCAGGTAAAGTATTTAACACTGCGCCTGGTACAGGGTGAGATTCCAAAAAAAAAAAAAAAAAAAAGTGTTCCTTATTTTTAATACTAATTTTGATTGCCACTTTTGTTATTATCATTAATATTTTTTCTCCTGATCATTTATGGAATCACAGGGTTCTAGTTATGGCTTTCTGGTAGTACCTGGGATTTTAATCTTTCCACCCACAATTCTGGAAATGTTCCTGCTGGAGGGAAGGATGGAGTTGAGTGTGTGGATGGCTGTGAAGGTGTCCATGTGGGGCGGGGTTGAGGGCATCAAGCTGGTGTTTCCTTGCAGGCCTAAGGTAGTTCAGAAATAAGAGCTAATAATATCTTCAAAAGACTTCAGTGAACAGACTGCCAGCCTGTGCAAACTGTGAGGTGGGGTGGGGGAACACAGAGAGCCAGATTGATTTTTAAAAGGCTGAACTTCCAGGCTGTTGTAAGAGGCAGCCAGCAAATGAGAGATCTATAAACCCTGGGAACACACAGTGCATCACTGCAGACGGTGCCGGGAGATGGATTAAGCATTGAGAATAAGTACTTTGCAGAACAAAGAAGTTTTTATGTGATGTCAGAATTTGAAAACTCCCAGAACTATTTTTTATGGGCAAAGTTGGGTGGGAAGAGAAAGGTGGAGAATGAAATTAAATTTCTTAAAAGGATCACCACTGAGGATTAAATGCTGGTTGGAAAAAAGCACTAGAAGCCAGATGTGATTTGGGAATGCAGTGAGGGGCATTGAAGGAGAATAGATTCAATACAACCCTGCCCAGTTTTTCTGCTGGGCTGGGAAATTGATTTAGCGGGAGTTGGGCAGGGGATCCGCAGAGACCCTGCACAGTCTTTGGTGGAAAGTGGGGCAGATTTGATACCAAGACCAGCTTCCCATGCTTCCCAGGCATTTCTCCTCAAGAATGAAACTTGGGTTAGGGCACTGATTATTGATCCCCAGCTACCGCCAACGTTTTAGCATGGGCCAGTGCTCATGTCATTCAAGGATATACGAGAAGAAGAAACTCTCAATCCCCTGCCACTATGGAAAGCTGGCAGATGACATGTGGGGCAGGGAATGAGAAGGTTACGTGTCTGCTGGTCCTTCAAAGGGTGGATGGGGCAGGTGGGGAAGGAAGGGTGCCAGTGTATTGAGGAAAGGCCAAAGATGGAACATTTATGGACAGCTGCGTGGCTCAGTGGTTGAGCATCTGCCTTCAGCTCAGGTTGTGATCCTGGGGTCCTGGGATTGAGTCCCATAGCAGCCTCCCCCAAGGAGCCTGCTTCTCCCTCTGCCTATGTCCCTGATTCTCTCTGTGTCTCTCATGCATAAATAAATCAAATCTTTTTTAAAAAATAAAGGAAGAAGAAGATGGAACACTTAGGATAAAGGAACAGGAATCCTGAGGACAAAGGGGTGTTTGGAGTTCATGGAATTTGACCCTGTAAGTAAATGTAAAGTCTATCCCAGGGAAAGTGAATAAATCATCCAATGTAGCATGGAATGTGCCATGGCCCTAGAACTTCTATTCATGGAGGACCTTAGTAATTTATTTGTTAGTATCTTCACACATATTTTAGACTCCTGTCAACACTCTGAAGGTGTAAGGAAATGATATGATTATCTCCATTGAATGCATAGGCAAGTGAAGCTATCCCAGAAAAACTGAACAGCCCAGGTCACCCAGGATGAGCAGAAATAACCCAGAATCTCTCCTGAATGCCAGCATAGTGTCCTTCCCCCTTCCACCTTGCTCGCAAAGGCCAGGTCCACTTCTGAGTAATTCATGTGCTCCCCAGGCACCTAACCATCCCAAACAAAGGATGACCATTGCATACTACAGATGAAGGTTAGACAGGGTCAGAGCTGCAGTCCTTGCTGGGAAAAAGCTAGGGACTCCTCCAGTCCTCTTCAGGGTTTGTGCAAACAATGTGCTTGTCCCACCCCCCAAGTAAGCATGGTTGCTGAGCCAAGCTGAACTGTGTGTTACCATTGACTTAGGAGGGGCTACAATAGGAGTAGAAATAGTGCCCTCCTGGGGACATGGGTAAGCTCCTTCCCCACCCTGTGACTGACCACCCTGGAAGGCCCAAAGGCCTGAAAGCTCAAGGGGAGCTGGTTAATTATTTGAACTACACATTTTCAATCCACAATATATGGGCTTCTTATAACATAATAAATTCAAATAATTCATTTCCTATTTTGTCACAAAATCCTTCTAGCATGTGGTCTCCTGACTTTACCTGTGTACTGCTGAGAGAGACCGAGCTCTGGTGAGTTCCTCCCATTCCCATCTGGGAAAATAGAACCCCAGAGTAGGAAAGCAAATGCCTTGGGATCACACAAGTTAGCAGACATATCTAGACCGCCTGAGTTTAAATATGGCACATCCTACCATTGCACAAGTATCCACATAATTGTGTCTAAATTTCCAGGCCTAGATTTTTAAACTATAAGCTTTTTGATAGTTGGTTCCATGAATTATTTAAAAGTTGCATAAAGGAAGGTCACTCCTTGAGGGTCAAGGGCCATTGATGACAATCCCATAAGACCTCAAATGTAGGCTTCCCAGTAACCACTTTCAGGACTAAATTTGTTTTCCTGCCCAATGAACGAACAAATTACATCAAATTTTGGGGGACGAGAAGAGAGCACTTATTTTTCAGTTTTTCTTTCTGGAGAAACCCCGAGTTTGTTTTGTCTGTTGTTTTTGAATATTGCAATAGTGCTGGTATCATTTACAAGAGTCATTTGGTGATCAGATTGCATGTCTCCCTTGTTTAGATAGTTTTGCAGATGGATCGGCAGTTGTTCACATACAGCTGTGCACATCTGGCATGCAGGTGTTTTCTGATAGGCCAACTTGCGTACAGAATGATCTCTTCTGGGAATGAAAGCAAGAAATTGCCTAAGGCCTCAGACAAAGCTGTCCATGAGCAGGGGCACTGATTTGTCTCTAACAAAGATTTTCTGAGAACAGTTGGGCAAGATGATGAGCTACACGTGCCGAAACAGGAGGGGAATCGCAGAATTCCAGTCCTCAAAGGCAGGTGTGTGCCAAGGCCCGAGGTAGTTTCAGAGGCTTGAGATGGTCTGGAAGGTTAGTCAAACTGCTCCCATGAATATTCATGGTGACTTTGAATAGACAATTGGAATTTCTTTAAAAAAAAAGTCATGTGGGGGTGTGTGTGGGGAGTGAGGGTTACGAGTGGAAAAGAGGTACAGGGCCGATGATTTTTATAGCTGAGTGATTGGTACATGGGGTTGTACCAACTGACGACTCTGTTTTTATGAATTTAAATAATTTTCTGTAATAAAAAGTTAAAAACAAAATCTGTTCCTGCATATGGGCACCCAGAAGTACAGTTCATATTTTTAGGCCTTTTATTAATTCCAGGTAGCGGATGGCTTTGGGCATGCAGGAATGGACGCAGGCAGGAGGAGGAGCGAGAGACGGGGTGCAGGGCCGCTCGCAAAGCAAGGGCGAAAGGTGGGACAAGAGAGAGGCAGAAAGGGAAAGAAAAAGCCAAGAATGGACTTGGCCTCTTACTTCCCTTGTGGCATGTTATTCTCTACTGTACCTGTTAGGAAGCAGGCACCTTTTTGTCTTGCATCGCGTTTGTCCCCAAACACTTGGCAGTCACTCCGAGGAAGGGAGCCTGTGGTTTCATGAAATACGACCAGAAAAGGGGCTGGTAGAAATCGAATGTGCACCAAAGCCACATTAGGTCAGAGCTCCCACCCTAATCTAGGGTGTGACCAGGAAAGAGAGAAAGGTGACAGAGAGAAGGTGACAAGGTAAACACAAAGCAAGGCAGTTTTGGAGGAAGTGCTCATCTTCCGGGGAGATGCTTACCAGGGCCGTTGACTTACTTAGGTCCAGAGGAGGTGAGCCTGCGTGCTTCGGCTGTTGGAACAGGCCCGGCCCCTCTATGCAACTGGCTCTGCCCTCACCCACAAAGCGAAGGCCATCTCTGGCTTGTTACACCCTTAATGGGAGAAGTGATGGCTACATTTCCAGCCAGGACAGCCTCTGCCAGGCTCCTTTCCCGACCTTTCCAAAAGCACAAAGACTCTGAACTAAGTCTGTGAGTGGTCTTTTCCATTCCCCACTGCCAATTGGGTTCCAGGGTGAGCCCCCTCTTCTTTCCTACAGAGATAGACATACTCGAGGTTCAGGGTCTGAGAAGGAGGTAAGAGCATTTGCTGAGCTGCCGGGAGAGCATATGGCTGCATGGCTGCAGACAGCAGTGGCAATTTGCAGGAGATGCCTACAATGCTGAAGCCCGCTGTGCACACTAGTGTCAGGGGCACAGCCCGAGCAGGGGCTGGGTGGCAACTGCCTCTCTTTTTTTGGAGTGGGGGGGCTGGCTCTGATAACTGCAGCTTTCCTCTGCTATCAGCCCGCTGCCCCAGCTTCCTCCTCCCTCCTTCCTCCTCTGTCTTGTGCCCCTTCACTGGTTTGGTATGAGCTGCTCCCCAGGCCTAGTGCCTGGCCCCAGAGGGCCCCAGCCCCTCCCCCCTGGAGCCCCCCATCAGCCCTTGCACAGCTGGGCTCTCTGGGGATACGGCTGCTTGGGCTGCAGTTCTGTGGCACAGGTGGCCCTGGCAGATGCAAGTTCTTTCCATTCATGTGGGTAAACCGTAAACATTATATTAAAATATTCATCACCAGGGCCTCTGGCTGAATGTTAATCTGGGGTGGGAGCTGATTCGTCATCCTCAGCGGAGCACACAGTGCCACTGTCACTGTGGCAGCAGAGTGGCCAGGAAAGGTCGGCCTAAGTGGAAAAGCATTGATTTTGCATTTGCTTTTTTTTGGGGGGGGGGGGCGGGTGAGGTGGGGAAGAGGCTTCTGGCCAGAGGGACAACCCATCCACCTGGGGAGGACGGCATTTGTAGAGCACCGCTGCCGCGGAGCCGGTGGACCTGGGCAGACCTATAGAACACACGGGTGTCGGCTGCAAGGCTCCTGGTTGCCTCTTTATCACCTTTGTATTTATATGTCCGGCTGTGTCCTGAATACTAAAAAGTCCTGTGGCTATTTAAACACCAGCTAGCGATCCATTTGTTCTGTGTTGTTAAGGATTACGTGCCATGTACCTGCTTCATCTTGGCCATTGACACCTGGGAGTCCTGACAGAGTCTGGACAGCGCCGCAGTGATAGCAGACGGAGGAAAATCTAGCTTCTTTCTCGAGGAGAGATCGTTGGAAGAAGGGGGCACACTGTTCTCAGGGTCTAAAACATTTCAGAGGCAGGAAGTTCTTCCCCAGAGCTCTTATCAGGCAGTGCTTCCCTGCCTGCCCTTGAGAATTCAGTCAGTGTAGACAGAGACAAATACACTGTGGACTGTGCTAATTAGTCAGGTCAAAGAGCTATGGGAACCCAGAGGAAGGAGTGATGATACCACATGGTAGAGAAGATGTTTGGAGGGATATTTAGTAGAAATAAAATCTCCTAGGTGGAGAGAATAAAACCAAATACTTTATCTGTCACTGACCGAGTACAAAGCACTACTCTAAATACACTAATGTGTATTTACCCTGCATGGCAAGTCTATGAGGTCAGATTGTTACCTCCAGTGTATAAAGGAGAAAACTGAAGCATGGTAAGAGTGAATGACTTGGCGAAGGATCACACTAAGTAAGTATCGGAGCTTGGATTTGAACCCAGGCAGGCTGGCTTTTCACTGTTTTACTGTGTTGCCTCTAGATAAACACAGGATGTTCGAGGAGCCTGTGAAGAAATCAGTATGGCTGGGGCCCGGGGATTGTGTGCATGAGGAGTGGTTATCAAGCTGGAGGTAGAGTTGGGCCAGATGGTAAAGGAGCTCACGTGATTCAATCTCATCCTACAGAAAATGAGGCCAGTGGCAATTATCTTCTGCCAAATAACTCTGGTCCCTCCAGACTCGGCATAGCTCTTACTGGTCAACCCGTCAGTGGCTCTTGGCTGACTCCTCTCCACACTCTGCATTCCTTGCTGAGTAAGCCCTCCACACAGATTCTCCAGAGAAGGGCTCTAGACAGTGCTGATCACGAGGAGTTATTCTCGCAGTTCCTACAGGGTCTACTCTTTTTGATGTACCCAAGAATTGCGTTCATCCCTGTAGTAGTCTGCTTGGGCTTCCACAACAAAATACCACAGGCTGGGGATGCCTGGGTGGCTCAGTGGTTGAGTGTCTGCCTTTGATTCAGGTCGTGAACCCTGAGTCCTGGGATCAAGTTCCACATCAGGCTCCCCTCAGGGAGCCTGCCTCTCGTTTTGCCTATGTCTCTGCCTTTCACAGTCTCTGTGTCTCTCATGAGTACACAAATAAAATCTTAAAAAAAAAAAAAAAACCACAGGCTGGGTGGCTTAAACAACCAAAATTGATTTTCTCACAGTTCTGGAGGCTGCAAGCCCAAGATGAAGGTGTCAGCCCGGTTGCTTTCTGATGAGAGCTCGCCCCTCAACTTGTAGACATCTGTCATCCTGCAATGTGCTCACATGACTTCTTTTGTGTGTGTGCACAGAGATGGGGGGTGGGGGGTGGGAATGGGGCCTTAGGGGTGGGGAGAAGGAGCAAGCTCTCTGGCGTCACTCTTCACTAAACTTATCATGAGGACCCCTGCCACTGGCCATGACTTCATCCAACTCTGATTACCTCCCAAAGGCCCCATCTCCAAATACCACCACAATAGTGGGTAGGGCTTCACTATGCATTTTGGGAAGACATAAACATTGAGTCTGTTACATCCACGGAGGACCCAGGTGTATTACCTGCTGCATCCCAGGGTGTGGAAGCAAAGGCAGACAAACTTCTGAGTGGCCTGAAATATCATAGCTTCTCACGTCTCCCTTCTCCCCTTCCTTGTCCTCCTTCCTCTTCCCCTCTCCCTCCCTTGCTCCCCCTCCTTCTTTCCTTCCTGTTCTCCATCCCTCCATCCCTCCCTCTCTCACACACAGATAAATACTTTTGATTTTAAGTAAACAACCATATTGACACAGGCACTTGCCATTCCTTATACAAGCAAGTCAAGGTAACCTCCTCATTGAGGTCATCTGAATTCCCTCTCTATATGCCTCACAGCACCCACAAAACATTTCTACATGTTTGTTGTTTGCTTCTCTGGCTGGACCATGAGCCCCTCAAGGGCAAGGACCCTGGCATACCTGTATTTTTAGCTCTGCTACTGGCACTGTGCCTGTGGCTCACAGTAAGTGCCACTAGAATGCTTATTGAGTAACTGAATGAAGATATTCTTAGGACACAAAGACGTGAAAGATGATCCCTTTGATGTACTGGAAATGGTACTGGGGGAACAAAATATAACTAAAGTCACTAATTTCGATATTCCCCAATTAGATTCAGGACCAAGTCCTGAGAACAGCGCCACCTGCAGCCATCCCGTGGGGCACTCCATGGTCACTGCTGGCTGGCTGACTGAGCTCACACAAGAAGACCAGGTGATGACCATGACGTCATAAGTGCCACTTATGCGCGCTGTGACCCAGGGCCTGCATCAGGGGTTTTACACAGGCGGCCTCATTAATCCTCACATCCCCAAACTGTGTCTTCCTTGAACTCAGGAAAAGGAGCAGAATTAAGAAATCTCGCCGCAGTCCTGAATATTACATCGTGTTCCTTCCCTAGGGCCCATCACTGAGCCACCGAGAGACACTGGATTGCACTTCAGGCGAGCATGTTGGCTGATTCCTCCTGGCTGATGTTTAACATCCTCCCCACCTCAAGGCATTTTGGAATGAATTTTCGGAAGTCTTTGCATTGTTTTTCCACATAGGGAAGTTCATGTTCTGGTGCATTTTCCTGCTATTAAAATAGAAAGGCTCATGGCTCTTACTTTTTGAGTGCCTTGATTCTCACGGATCCCGTGTCTCTGTGCTATTTTTAGACTCCCATATAGATGTGACTAAAGTCTGCGGGAGCAAATCCATCTCACTTATTTAAATACCTTTCACCAGGTACTCCCTGACTTCTCCTTGTTTTCCCACCCTGCCAATCTGTGTGGATGTGCTACATATGTCTCTCTAATAACCTGGGTGGGAGCTCGGCACACGCAGGCTCTCCTTATTCTGTGAAATAAGCAAAGATTGGAGTGTTGGCTGGCACACGGTCTTCTTGGTAACTTGGGGCTGCCATACGCAGGAGCTTCCCTGGCACTGTTTACTGATATCTCTCATTTTCTGTCTTGCTGGGATCTGGGAATACTTTAAACATTCAGCTCGAGGTAGCACTTAGCATTTATTAACTGCCACTTCTGTGCCAGGCACTGGGCAAGCACGTCCATACTCACCGTCTCAGTAATCTCACCACCCGTGAGATTATTCTGTGAGTCGAAAAATGATCTGCATTTTGCAAACAAGAAACTGAGGCTCAGAGCTTAAATAAACTGGATCAAATTCTCCTAGCTATTTAAAGGGCTATTTAAAGGAACAGGGGTTTTAATCCAGCCTTTTTAAACTTTATACACATCTCTAAAGGGCCTACTAGGTTCTAGGTGCCACTGAAAACATGTTACAAATATTAATGCATTTAGTCCTTATAATCATACTCCAGGGTAGATACTGTCTGACGTTAACAGATAAGGAAACTGAGGCACAGAGGGGTGAAGCGCCTTGCCCACATTTATCCAGCTGGTAAATGGTGCTGCCACACATTCAGCTGCCTCTCAGCTCCTGGACTTCCAGGAGGGGGGATTCCCATGGAACAAAACTCACCAGAAGGACCCCCCCCCCTTCTCTGAACTTCTTAATTCTGACACTAATTGCTCAGCTGCCTGAGCATTCTTCTTTTCCTCCTTGGCTCCTTTTAAGAGTCCTTTGGGGGAAAAAATAGTACTTAAAATCTAATTTTCTAATACATGCACTATTGCTGGGCACCCCTTTCTTTTCCTCCACTTCTCCTCCCTATCAGGCCTATAGGAGCAGAAGGCACCAACGCCCGGGAATCATGTGCTCCCCCACCAGCCCTGCCACCCCCTCTCTCACTGTCAATTTCAGCAAATGTCATCAATTTGAAAGGCAAGGGACCAGGAAGAATGGATTTTGAATTAACTAGTTCCAATAATCTGATATTTTTACTGGAGCATGACAGGGTGTCCAGTTAGCAGGGGAACAACAGTTGCTTCCATTTGTGCATTCTCTCAGATAAACCAATATCTGCTTAACAAGGTTTTTCTGTAAAGGGTGATCAAATAGGTCTTTGTGTGTCACGGGGGTTCCAGGCCTGGATCCTGATACCTGGGCCAGCTGCTGATGGGAGGGGTCCTGAGGGAGAAATAGGCTTCCACTTTAGGTAAGAATACATGCTTCTGGGGGATCCCTGGGGCTCACATGCGTTCTCTGCCCTAGTCTTGCATCAGTACCATTAGAGGGTCCCTTGGTGCCTTCAGCGCTCGCATTAGGTAATAATCACTAGTGCTTAAACCAAACAGGTCCTGCCGGGGTCTTGTCAAAGCCCACCCACCCAAAACCTGTGTGAGCGCTGCTGGGGTATGCAGCTGTTGTGAGGAGTGGCTGCCGCACGGCCCATGTGTTCTCCATCCCCATAGGCCCAGCAAGTCCTCACTGAGGGTACGTGAGCCTAGGTGACCAGGGAGCCTGCCAGGGTGGGGAGGGTGTGTAGCTGTGTCTGTCCCACTTCTGTCTTCTATGTGCCACCTGGGTGCAGGAAACTCCAAGGACTGAGGGGTGGCGGAGCCATAGACAGAGGAGCCTCAGAGGCTCAGTGTCCATGAGGAGGAAGACTATAGGCTGATGAGGAATACCCATATTGGGCTGCTGGGAGAGTGTGAAATAGACTTCTATTATGGGGTGTCTCCTTGCGTTGGTACCTTGTGTCACCCTAACTGAGGCATCCTCTTCAATCCTTCGCCTCTTGTTTTTTTCTTCCTCATTAAGGCAGGGGAAGCTCCAGGCCCTAGTTTGAAGCTCAGCAGAGAAGGGTTGCGGTGAGGGAGAATTCACCACCCGGGGAGCGTGTAGATGCTGGGGAGCTAGCAGAGTGCAGGGAAAAGGGGATTTAAAACCTGGCCGTATTGGGGCATTCAGGTGGCTCAGTTAGTTAAGCATCTGCCTTCAGCTCAGGTTTTGATCCTGGGGTCCTGGGATCAAATCCTTTGTTGGGTTCCTGGTCAGCAGGGAGTCTGTTTCTCCTTCTCCCTTTGCCCTATACTCATGCTTGCTCTCTCTCTCTCTCACATAAATAAAATCTTTTTAAAAATGTATATATAAAACCTGACCACATAAAAGTTAAAATCTGAGTAGTAACTTAAGTGAACTGCCTGTCTGGTGTGGCCAATTACCACGCAGCACAAATGACTCTTAGTATCATCGTCTATCACTAATATGTACCATAAGAATGAGGTTGTAGGTTGCATTTGATTATAGCATTAAACTCTGTTTGCTCAACCTTCTGTTGCTCATATTCGAGCCACACTTTATGGAACAAGGTCATCTGATCATAATTAAAAAGAAAAACAACAACAACAACATAGGAAACATAAACCAGAAGCACAAACCTACACAGGCTGACACTCCACAGGGCTCATGCCTTGGATTCTAGCTTCTTCAGGGTTGAAATTGTATGCAACACAATCTCCAATCATGTGTTTAGTGTGGAGTTTTTTTGTTTGTTTCTGTGGTTGGTCTTCCCTTTCCAAATATATACAGAAGAGGCAGAAAAATATTTCTTCGGAGTAGAAATTGGGAATGGCACTGTCCTCCCCTCCAATTAAAAATAACAAAAGAAAACATGCCTCGTGAGTAATAATAATAATTATGGTAACAATAACTGACATTTTTGAGTATTTAATGTGAGCCTGGCAAAGCTCTGAGAGCTACATTTGTCAAACGTGGGATGGTGGAGCCGGGCTCTCCATGCAGGGGCGACAGAGGGTAGGGAGAGGCGGGTGGGTGCTGACCCATCTTCTCCCTGACGCTTGATCTATCATCTTTGTTTCCTCTGTACTCCCAGCTGAAGTTAAAAGCTGAGCAAGTTTTGTATTTGCTGCCCTGTTCAACTCCCTTCATACCCTCCCTCCAGGAGCCCTACCTCTGTGCCCTGGTCTTTATAGGCATGGCAGGCTTCCTTGGTAAGCCTACGGCCCATACTCAGAGTCTGCCTCTGTACTAGGCCCTTCCTCCATGACAGGCTCTTCTGAGGAGAGATGAGCAAGTAAGCTACCTCTTGTAACGTTCCCTTTAGAGCCTTCAGTGACCTGGTTAGTGTGCCCTCCAAGTCCTTCTGGAGTGGCACAGTGATACGGATATGAGCTTGGGTGAAGGAAGACCCTATATTATTTTAGTGGCATCCCAGCAGAAAGCACACCTCTTGGTTCTGCCCACCTCTTGCTTCCATCCCGCCTCTACTCCCAGGCAATCCACTACATAGCTACCGTGACCATATTTTCAGAACTATAATGGAACTCGTTTGACAAACACAAATTATGGTGCAACACAACAGAACAGTTGAGAGTAAAAGCACCCCAGAAAATACCGTGCCTGTGATTATGGTCACTATGCAGGTGCCGGCAGCCTTTTCCACCACAAAGGACAATTCTGACTACACAAGTGACCTGCCACATGTCTCTTCTGCCCCCAACATGGTGACGATGCTCGTTCCATGACAGCCTCAGTCTTGCTGAGACTTGAACGGAAATGGAAGCAATGGCCTTGGTGGAGCTCGAAGGCTGCCTTCACATCGCTTGCATGTCATGAATGAGTCAATACCTCCTGTGGGCTGCCGGGGGTAGTTTAGCTTCTGTGACAGACCAGTCACTTTGGTTTCTGGATACTGAACATTGAGCCCAGGGAGTTGCAGGCAGATTCTTAACTTGCCAAAGGGAAAGCTCAAACAGGAAGCTCGGGCCTCCTCAGTTTCTATTTTCCTCATATGGATGTAGAATTTCTGAGTGCATCGGTGCTTGGGAGGGCCTCCAAAGCCCGGCGGCTCTGACCTCGCTGCAGATTCCATAACCCCAGGACCCTGTAATAAGCCCAGGTGAATAAAAGTTGTGTGTTGACAACAAAGGATGCTGGGAGGAAGCAGTCTGGGCAGAGAAGAACCAAGGCTGCGCTGTTGCTGGGTGACCTTGGGGACAAGCGTGCATTTGACTTCTGTGCCTCTCTGCCCGACTCAGCCAGATCTTTGTTTTAAAAGCAGAACCAGATGCTGCCTCTGAGATCAGCTTCAGGGCTGAAAATAAATTAGGAAAAGAGGGTTCCATGCAGGGAGGCAGCAGGGCAAGGAATGCAGCATGCCCTAGAAAAGCCTGATTAAGACCACGGCACAGAAGGGAAGTTGCCCAATTCAAAGAGTCTGGACAGAAGAGGTGTGGAGCAGAAGGCCGTCTAGCCCTTTGCCCGGCTTTCCCCTTTTAGCTAGTACTGCCAGCTAAATGGGTTCTTGGCAAAGATATTATCATCCAGTACTGATGGGCGAAGAAGAAAAGCTGAGCCAGGCAGAAGGGCAATAGGTTTGTGCTCCAGGTTAACCGAGATTCCAAGATGGCCTCCAGCATTCCCATTTCCTTTTTGGGAACTCTGGTAGAGTGTATGCTACAGGTACTCTGTTCAGACACATCCACCTCCCCCCCAGCCCCCAAGCTGGAATACTAGCTGCTGAAGGCTCACAGCTATGTCCTTCACTGAACATTGCCCTGGGACACAAGACATTTCCTCAACCAGGGTCCCCTTTCCAGTCCTTTGCAGGGACATAAAAGCCTGTCCCCTTGTCTCAATTTGGGACAACTCAATGAGTTATTCCAGCTCCACAGTATCCTGAAGGGTTAACTGAGGCTTCACTGAAGACCACGTTTGTCACCTCTTCTCCCGGCTTAGTCCTGCCTTCCTCACCTCTGTAAAGATCTACCTACCTCCCAAGAGTTCTCCCCAATAAACTTTGAGCATGCAACTCTCTGGCTCAAAGTCTGTTTCCAGGAAAACCAATCTAAAGCAATGAATAGCAGTTATCAAGATACACACTCAACATCACTAATCGTCGGAAATTGCACATCAAAACCACAATGAGATCTTACCTTACAACTGTTGACTATCATCAAAAAGACAAGACATAACAGGTGCTGATGAAGATGTGGAGGGTTTGAAGGTAGCAAAGAGTAAACCATAGGCATGGAGGACATGATCAGATATGCCCTTGATAAAGCTTACGAAGGTTGCAGATGGATTGGGCATATTAGATAAATCAAGGACATCCTTCAAGTTTTTTTGAGGAGTTCTACAATCATTCCCTAAATATTAGGCCACAGCTTCAGTGCCAGTCACAGAATCTTGAAATGTAATCAACATCTGCTCATGCAGCTCCCCGGGTGGCCACATGTGAGAGTGAGAGAGAGCAGGATGCCCCGTTGCAGCTGTGTATGGGTGCATGCAGGGTCTTTACAGACAGGCTCGGTGCCATTGCTCAGAATGATGGGGAGACCAGAGCCTTGGACAGAGACCCTGGGCCATGGCTGAAAGAATGGAAGGCTTTCTGAGATGAGAAGGTCCAGCTCAAGAGGCTTATAGTAGGCTGCATTCCAGCAGTGTAAGCTCTAAGAGGGTCAGGGCTTATGCCTTGGCACTCTGGAACCTGCAGGCCCGTGTTCTTCTTCAGTAATGAGTTATAATAGCACTATTCATACGGAAGGAATCAATACATTTTGGAGTATTATATTATTATATGTTATCTATAAATTAGGTAATATATATGAGAGTACTTGGTAAATGGAAAAAGAGCTGTATAGATGAAAGGTATTATGTCTTCTTCTATGGTATTCATGTAAATGAGCCGATGGGGATAACCGTGTTCTGGAAACTATAAATTCCTGTACAAATGAGAAGCTGCATGATTAGGTACTTCACAAGGTACCTGAAGCCTGGGGCGGGCAGGTCGGCTTCCATTCTGCAAGGGCAGCTCTCTCCCAGCAGAAAGAGCACTGTGCACAGAGTGGGTGGGCTGAAATCTCACAACGCTCCATTCACAGAGCTGTGGAATAACAGCATTCAAGCTGAGCAATTTGCAGAGTAAATTAAGGGGAATAAAATTTTTGTAACAGATCCTGGAAAGAGGGAGGAGATGAGGAGGAAGAAGGACGAGGCAGAAATTTTTAGCTTTTCTTCTCTTTTCTTTTCTTTTCTTTTCTTTTCTTCTCTCTCTCCTTTTTTTTTTTTTTTTTTTTTCCGTAGTCTGTTGCATGATGAAAAGTGTGCTGGCAATCAGACCCAGGCAAAACCGTGCCCGTGTGGGATGCCCTTCTGAATGGGATGTCAGGGTTCCATGTTACCATGGGGCTTCTCATCTCCAAGGCTTATCCTAAGGTGTAGTCCTGATGGTGGATGCTGTGAGGGCCTCGCAGTGGAGTGTACTGAGAGGGCCGATATCTGAAATGCTTTACACATTTCACACTGTTTCACCCAGGATGAGGCTGGTCTTAGAGGAAACTGGTCTTTGAAAGGAGTTTCATTTTCTAGGGTAAAAATTCTCCCTTGGGTTGGGGGGTTCAAGTGGTGTCTTAATATTTCATATCATTGTGATTATAGCTGTCACTTTGCAATCAACTAGTGCTGAAGGAATGACTGCTTTTTACAAGGCTGGTGCTGGGCACTTTACACACATCATCTCTTTATTCCTCACACTACTACAAGGTATATACTGTAAAGATCTGATTTATAAGTATGGACACTGAGACTTCAAAAGGGTGGATAATTCCTCTGCCCCAGAGGAAGAGGCAGGTCAGCAGTTAAACAGCTCACTGGAATCAACCCTTTGCGCAGTTGCCACCATCTTGTATGTCCTAGCAGTGTGTCCTAGACGCTGACCTGCCTGGGCTGTGACCCAGATCCTCATCCACTTCTTGCTCTGGAGTTTGAGCACAAGCTCTGGCCTGTGCTGCTGGTCCCAAGGTCTGCTCAGTGTCTGCACATCTGCCCTTTGCTCCTTTGCTGCTGCTGCTTGCTGCCCATCTAGATGCCGAAAGAGCAGCTCCTTGCTCCACACTGTAAGAGGAAGTCTCCCCACTCTGGAGTTATCTCTGGATCCCCAGGGAGAAGAATGACTGACCAGCTGAGAGGCAGCTGAGTGATACCAAAGGGTTTTCAGAACAGGTGGGGGAACTGATCCCACTGTGTATGTTCTTATCCCTTGTCCCTTCCATCTAGGATATGCTGGGGCCATTTCCACAACAGGCAAGCCAGTCAGGACCTCACTCAGCCTTAGCACCTCAGTGTCAGAGGCCAGAGATGTCACAGAGATGTCATGTTCATAGGTTGAAGCAGAAGTTTAGATCCAGTAACGATGGTACCCACACCTGAGCCAACGCTTCATCAGTGGGCACAGTGCTGTGGTGAAAATGCCTGCATTTGAGTCTGGTTCTGCCATGAGTTGTCTGTGTGGATTTAGGCAAGTTCCTTCTCTTCTTGGGACTCAGTTTTTCTGATCTGCAAAATTATAATTCCTGCCTCATAGGATCGTTGTATGAGCACGCAGGAAGCAGTAGATGGAATGCATCCTGTGAACAATGGGTACAATAACCGTCCATGGGGTAAGATGGGAAGGAGAGAGGGATTGGGAACCACCCTTATGAGGGCCATGCTGCCCTGCAAGGATGATCCTATGAAGGAATGCAAAGTTATAGAACTCTTCTTCCAACTTTCTGAATAAACCTTAAAACTCCCAAACACTGTTTGAAAAGGAGCTGAGTCTAGAGTGTCCGTCTGTAATATTGGTTCGGAGACAAGGTGTTCTCTATCTATTCCTTCCAAACTGTTCATGGTAGTCGTGAGCACTGTGGTGGCACTATATCCCAGGCAACATGCTAGACACTTGTATTAGCTCATTTAGTCCTTGTTATAGGCTGAATTGTGTCCCTACCCCCATCCCAAATGTATATGTTGAAGTTCTAATCCCCCATTAACTCAGAGCATGACTGTATTTGAAGATAAGGTCTTAAAAGAGGCTATTACACTACAATTGGGCTGTTAGTATGGGTTGTAATCCAGTCTGACTGTCCTTATGAGAAAAGGAGATCAGGACACACGGAGAGACACCAGGAGTACACATGGACAGAGAAAAGACCATGTGAAGACACAGTGAGAAGCTAGCTAGGCCCTCGGCAAGCCAAGGAGAGAGGGCTCAGAGGAGATTAATCCTTCCAACACCTTGATCTTGGACTTTCTTATTTCCTTTAGGACTGTGAGGAAATAGTACATGTTCTTTAAACCATCCAGTGTGTCACCAGTTGTTATGGAAGCCCTAGCAAACTAATACAATGCTCACAATGAATAGTGAGGTAGAAAATATTAGCCCCATTATCATTCATTTATTCATCTGATGTAAATTTGCTAGGTGCCCACTCTGAGCTCAGGACTAAGTTAAGTGCCAAGGATGTGGTGATGAACTAGACACAGCCTCTGACTTTGGAGAGCTTAAAGACAGGAGGACTTGTCTGCAATGGAGACAGGCAAATCAATAGACCATAGCAGTGCAGCAGGGATATGTGCCATGGTGAGGAGTGTGAGCTCTACAGGACCATAGTGGTGCCAAGGGTAATGGAGCCACGTCTGAATGGGATAAATGTAGTCTCCCTGTAGATCCAATCCTTCGTGTGGGCAAAGACCTTGTCATTGTTCCATGGATAAGGATAGCTGTGCTAGCTGAGCAGCTGCCTCCTCCTCTGCAATGGTGGGGTGCCCCACTGGAAGTGAGCAGGGCCAGTGTGTGGGGATGGACGGACTATGACTTGACCCACATGTCACAGGAACTTCATTCAGCAGGTTGCTTGGGAATCCTGATCTCAAGGATTCTGAAAATCAGTTTACCTGCAGACCAAATGAATGATGATCCTCCCTCTTCTGCTTTCCCAGGTATGAAATCTTCCACATGGCCATTAGAGTTTCTAAAATAGAACCACAACTAGTGGTGACTGAGCATTTCTCTGTGCTCACATGGGTTACCTGGTATCATCACCTGATGGAGTCTGAAAGTCTTCATGTGGTATGTGAGGCCAGTGGCAGCCTTTCTCTACTTGTAATCTCATGTCTGGCCTCTAACTTTCCACCTTTTCTGAGCCCCTCATTTTCTCCTATTTGATGCACATCCCATACCTTAGACTTGTACAACCTCTACAAGTCCCTGCCCTCTTGTGTCTCTATAACATTCCTCAGCCTTGAATGCTTTCTTCATCTATCCAGCATAACAAACTCTTACCCACCTTCAAGACCCTGTTCCTTCTCATTGTTTTCCTGCAATACCAGATACTTCTATTAAAATATCTATCATAATGCATGGCCTCCAGTGTATTTATATGTTTCTGTCCACCACCAGCCAGAGAGGTAAAAAGGTTCTCTATCATCTTTATCTGCAGGACCTAGCACATCAGCAATACAAATTAGACACTAAACAAATGTCTGTGTAGATCCTTCCTTCCTTTCTCCTTTTCTTTTGGTCTCTCCCTCTTTCTCTTTTTTCTTTTCTTCTTTCTTTCTTCTTTCTTTCTTTCTTTCTTTCTTTCTTTCTTTCTTTCTTTCCTTCCTTCCTCCCCTTCTTCCTTCTTCCTTCCTTCCTTCTTTTATTTTCTTTTTCAATTCTGGTGTTTTGATTGGTTAAATAATTGACTCTATTCTGATCAGTTAAAAAAAAAGAATGTGTATCTTATTTCAAATCAATGTAGTTTTCCCCATTGCTTTCTCAATTGCCTCAAAGCTATGTGTTGCTCTTTGCAATTATTCTTCCGAGGGAACATATGGTCGTGTCCTCTATTCTATTCCAGACAGCCCAATCTTCTTATTTCTCTCCCAAATCCCTGCCGGTTCCCTTTCTTGTCTTTTCTCATGCCATTTCATCCTACTTGGGAGGCCCTCTCCTACCTACCTAAGACTATCTTATCCCTCAAGGCCTATAAGCTTTGCTTCTCAAAGTATGGTCTGTGGTCCAGCAGCATCAGCATCACCTGTGAGCTTGTTAGAACTGCAATTTCAAACCTCATTTAGACCTACTGAATCAGAAGCCACATTTTAAAGATCTCCAGGTGATTCATATGCATATAAATTTTTGAGAAGTACTGCTCTAGAGCAGGGCCCAGCAAAACTTTTCTGTAAAGTTTCTGATAAACTGTTCAACTCTGCAATTGTTAGCACAAAAGCAGCCACAGACAACCAGCAAATAAATGGTTGTAGCTCTGAGCCAATATAACTTTATTTACAAAAATCAGGTGTCAGGCCTTTTACCTATAATTTTCTGACCACCCCCCTCCATTTCAACACCTTTGGTTTCTATAATGGAAAGCCTTTAGTGTGGTCCCCCATAACCCCTCCTCTGGGTACTCACACCCTGTGTGAGCTAGATTTCTTGATTCACTTCTTTTTTTTTTTTTTTTAAGATTTTAATTTATTCATGAGAGACAGAGGGAGAGACAGTCAGAAACACAGGCAAAGGAAGATGCAGGGTCACTGCAGGGAGCCTGGTGTAGGACTCAATCCCAGGACCCTGGTATCATGACCTGAGCCAATGGCAGACGCTCAACCACTGAGCCACCCAGGTGCCCCTTGACTCACTTCTAACAAATAGAATATGGTAGAAATGATGGAATATCACTTCCAATGTTAGGTTATAAAAACACTGTGGCTTCCTTTTGGGAGCAATCTCTCAGATTGCTACACTCTCAGATTGCTAGCTCTGGCAGAGGCCAGCTGCCATGTTGTTACACACTGGTAAAGAGGCCCACATGGTGAGAAGCTGAGGACTTCTGACAACCGTGTGAGCAGGCTTGGAAGCACAGGCCCCTCCAGTTGTCCCTTGTGATGACTGCAGCTCCAGCTGGCAGCTGGATTGCAACCTCACAAGAGACCCTGAACCTGAACCAAGCAACTAAGCTGCTTCCAGAGTCTCTACTCACAGAAACTGTGAGATAATGATTATTGTTTTGACTTACTAGACGGTAAATACAGTTATGTGCCCCAGACTACTCCCTTGTATCTCTAACTACTACAGCACTGTTAGAGTGAGTGCATGAATAAAACCATCTCATGCTGTTCTCTAATGATGTGGGTGAGTCCAAGCTCCAGAAGTAGATTACATATTCTTTGAATGAAGGTACAGGGACTGTATCTTATAAAGTAAATAGACATTTGACACTATTTTCTGAATTAACTGAGAAGATTGTTGTTGTTGTTGTTGTTGTTTTGGTTTGGATTGGCTTTGGTTTCTTATTGGAAAACCAGAAGTCATTACTTGACTGAGGCAATTGTTTCTGTTCATCAATGTCTGTTTTTTCTGAGCCTGCATAGGGACTATGGTTTCTCTTACCAATTGAGTTTTTACCTGAAAAAATAAAAATTAAAAAAAAAGAACCAAACACCTGAAAGCTTTTTTTTTTCAATTACCTTCTAAGGTTACTTAAGCCAAACTTTGCTATAGAACTCATTCTTTACACTCTTCTTTTTGAGTTCCTAGATGAGAGAGAAAATGGTCCTTGGATGATAAAGCCTGTACCTGGTTATCTTTGAGAAAGTGTAATCCACTGTATTCTGTTGCTTCCAGTTTTTCTTTTGCTTCTTGATTTTGTTGGTTCTTATCTCCTTTTTGTTATTTTACGGTTGCCTGGGTACCTAAAGAACTCCTCTCTTCACTCCCATTTCAAGTTTGTTCATGGCAACTCCAAACTGCCTTGCTTCTGATGATTGGCTCTAGGAGTGGGCTTTTAAAAGGGGAACTTTCCCAGTTGACTCAATGGTGTGGCCCAGCAGTAACCCTAAAGAGCTAAAAATTCACCCTGTCTGATTTTGGTTTGAAAGGGCTGTGTTTAAACTCTTTCTGACTAATGAAGAATGGATGCTTTGTTAAATGTAGAGATTTCTGGATCAGGGGCCATCTTGTACTGTACTTTAAAATTTTTCTTCTTTTTTCCTGTAAATGGAGGAAAGAGCTAAAGTTTTCCAAATGATGGAGATAGGCTCTATGGTGTGTGTGTGTGTGTGTTTGTGTGTGTGTGTGAAATCTCAGTTGAAAATGTTTCAGTTTCATCCCATAAGTCTGAATTCTTTATTTGATTTGTGAATTATATCCTCATCTTCAAAGTGCACTTGGTCTTAAGAGCTGTGAAGACCTTTGCACAAAAGTGAAGACACCACAAGTTGCTATCCACATGTGTAAAAACTCTATATTAAATATATTTTTGGGATCCCTGGGTGGCGCAGCGGTTTAGCGCCTGCCTTTGGCCCAGGGCGCGATCCTGGAGACCCGGGATCGAATCCCACGTCGGGCTCCCGGTGCGTGGAGCCTGCTCCTCCCTCTGCCTGTGTCTCTGCCTCTCTCCCTCTCTCTGTGACTATCATAAATAAATAAAAATTTAAAAAAAAATAAATATATTTTTGTCCTGATTCACACCAGTTCATAACGTCAATCCTGTGATGATTGGGACCTGTAATTGGTGGTCGCCAGCACTATTATTATCATTTCAGACCCCCTTATGGGATAGAGGTCATTGTGCCAGGTTACTGGTTATGGAAACCAAATAATAACCATAGTCAAATACAGTTTCTATAACTATAAACTACCAGAAAACTCTTAATCAGATCCACTGGGAGGCTGCAGGAAATTGGGTTAGTATCTAGGATTCCAAATCAAAACCAGTATTAATCAGTCATTGCAAATGAAGTATATTCTATAAAACCGAGGTTGGCATACTTTTTCACAAAGGGCCAGATAGTAACTTACTAAACACATGCCTGAGTTTTTCTCTTAAACTGACAGTATGAGCATCAAGAGAACTGGTGGGTAGTTTTTCTAGAAAGTTTAGGAAAGCATGGTATTTATGATGCACACACACAAAATTGTTTAGCTTACAATTTATACAGAATGCACATTAGGACTCATTTAGGATTACTAAAAGCAAATTAATATTTATATGGCAAAAATTCTACCAATATGGAAGTGAGTATCACACTTTTGCCTTGCAAGAGTAGACATGATAATTTTGTTAAACAACTTGCTGCCATCTAGTCAATTTTTACTGCCAGTCGAACCTGAGTGTGGGCCTGTGGGACCCTCAGGATTGGGTCCCATTGGGTTCCTCAGCCTCTGCTTCTTCACACAAGTCTCAGAGCCCAGTGCAGTAAATGTATGATACTATAGAGCTTGCCGGCTCTCAAAATGGCAGAGTATGCACAGCAAATTAATTTAAATAAAGCATGTCAAATATTTGCTTCGGTTTAAATTCACAAAATGCCATTTCATTAAATTGTGTTTTCATTTATGTTATGCCAAAGCTTTCTTTTATTATTTTAGAAGTTAGAACGTGTAGAAAAATACAGTTTTAGAATAAAACATTGTCATGATAAAGATATTTGAACCCTGTAATATTGATTTTATAGCAGAATGATGGATTATGAAGTCTAAGGGGTTTTTTTTACTGTATTTAAAATAAACATTCATAGACAATATCTATACACCCTCTCCCCATGATGACCTGTGACAGCTGCCATTTGGCATCTCTTAAAAAGTAACACTTCTGGTTTTTAGCACACCTTGGTGTGAAGGGTAAGGATTTGAACAGACTACTTCTCACTCAGCCAAATCCCTGGAGGTTCTCCTTTCCTTCCTTAGACCCCCCCAGTGAGATGACCATGGACTCTCCTCTTAGAATGGCACAGCAAACCTGAATTTTGGAACTTTTTCCCAGTATCATTTCTGGTATATGTAGATGTCTTGTTAAGCTTGACATTATTATATCACATTTTGAGGGACAATGACTCATTCATCCCTAAAGTCAATAAACCTATATTGAGTAGCCACTCTAAAGCCAGCTACTATAATAGGCACTGTAGATATAGGATGAGTGAGATCTTGACCTTGAAAGAACCTATTGTCTGATAGGTGGACACATTCATAAAAAATAATTACAACATAAGTGGATTTGGCAGTCACTCCTAGAAAATGTCTTCATGGAAAAGAACCCTCTTCACACCAGGAAGAAGCTTATAGAAGGGCCCTGAATGATCTGGGAGAGTGAACCCACTTAGAAGTAGGAGCATCCTCTCCAACAGAGTTGAGATCTCTATTTCAAGTCTGAGGAGGCATAATCTTGAAGATTTCACTAGGGCTGATATTTTAGTGAGATTGATTCTAAGTATAAATTAGAAATGTTTAAAAAATTTTGTCAGACACTCAATGTTACAAGGTTTTCCTTTTTAAATTTTTTATTGTGGGAGAAAGCAATTTTCAAAATATAGAAATGAGATAGCAGCCTCTAATAGATTCTATTGAGTATTGACTAAGTTTGCAATGACTTCTTCTCTCTGAGAACTGCCCTCCCTCCAACATATCCCCATAAAGATGGAGGGATGGGTTCTATGACCTCAAGCCTCTGAACCTGGTGGGGATAGCTGACCTGGGTTGGGTTGATCAGATTTTCTGTCCTGGGAATTCAGAATTGGAATTAAAGGAGAGCTCATCTATCTGCAGTGTCCAGGAACAAAACACCTTCAAGAGGTGTGTAGTGGATCTTCTGCTCACCACACCCATGACAGCACAGAGAGAAGATAGCATTGGTCATAGAAAGAAGCAAACATGAGAAACAGAGAGAAAGCACTGCCGAGTTCCCAAAAGTGCCTAGCTCCTGAGGCCAGTTTCTTCCCCATGCGTGCTCTTGGCCCTTGTGGTCTATAAGTCACCCATGGGTCCTGCAACACATTCTCTCTTTTGGGTAAACCAGCTCAACTTGATTTCTGCAACTTGCAACCAAAAGAATCTTATCTAATACTCATTCTCTGGTTGAGGTAAAGTTCTGTTTAAATGACTGAAAGGACCATGATATAAGCTATTTTCTTACTTGTGTGCAATCAGGATTTCAGAACTGTTTGGTTCCCAAGCCCCATCTAAGACCTGCTAAGTCCAAAGAGTCCCCTAGAGAGGGGTTTCAGGAATTCACATTTTGTAACAAAGCCATTAGGGTAGTCTAATGGGTTGCCAGATATTAGTACTGCCGGGTAACCGAACAGTCCTTATTGCTGAATTGTGATATACCAAGTGCCACAACACATGCTGTAATACTTTCCTTGCATTGACCTGTAATGTAGACACTATTTATTAGGGGAAATGCTGATTTTCTCTTCTGATGTTTCCTTCCATGTGGAGGCAGCTCTACTAGCTGTAAGAGTTCTGTCTTATTATCCCCTTACTCACTAATGCCCTGTCTGGTTGCTGAGTTTCGAAAGAGAAACTGGGCACATGTAGCCCAGGCTCTTCCTCCTGCGACCTGGCCTGTCTGCAGAGAGCATGTGTTCCCAGATGCACTTGTCCTTGCTGGAAATCCTCCTATGCAGACTCTGCCCATGCTGGCAGGGCCCTGCAGTCAGGGAGACCCTCCCCAGCGGGGTGCAGTTCTGGCTGGGGTGGGGGAGTGGTGGGAGAAGTTCACCTCATTGATTCAATGTTATATTTGCAGTAAAGCTACATTACCAAGTATCAGCTGATCAAGATGATATCTTGGTCCCACTTGACCCACTTCTTTGTCTTATGTCTCTATTTGCTCAGAGCTCTGACAGGAGTTGGGTAAGTCTCTTGATTGAGTGCCTCCAGATCCATTTTAACACACATGTTCCCAGATAATACCACTGTCTGTCCAACACCAAGTGCCAGCTCTTTCCTCTGCCACTCTGATGTGGTGCTTCTCATACTCACTATGCAGACACCTAATCCCCTGGGAGTTGGTGAAAAATGTAAATTTTGATTCTGAAGGTCTGTAATGGGGCCTGTAAGTCTGCATTTCTATCAAGCTTTTAGGTGGCACCAATGCTATTGATGGGATGTCCATGCTGGACCCACAAGCTTATGCAAAGGATGCCTTCCAGAGGTCCAGAGACACACAGATGTGGCAGGCAGTATAATAACCTCCAAAAACATCCATGTCTTAATCCCTGGGACCTGGGAATATGTTATGTTACATGGCAAAGGGAAGTTCGGATTACAGATGGAGCCAAGGTTGCTAATTTGCTGACCTTAAAATAGGGAAATTATCCTGGATTACCCAGTTGGGCCCAAAATGATCACAAGGGTCCTTAAATGTGGAAAGAGGGAGACAGAAAAGGAGGCCAGAGTAATACGACATGAGGACTCCATCAGCCAGTGCCAGCTTTGAAACTGGAGGAAGAGGTGCAGAGCAAGGAATGTGAGTGGCCTCCAGAAGGTGGAAAAGGTGAGAAAGTGAGTTCTCCCCTAGAACCTCCAGAAGGAATGCAGCCCTGCCCCTTTCTTGATTTTAACCTGATGAGACCCATGTCAGACTTCTGACCTCCAGAACTCCAATAAACACATGTTGTTTTAAGCCACTAAGTTTGTGGTCATTTGTTATGGCATCAATAGGAAACTTCTATACAGGCACTTCTTTCATTGCAGAATGATCCCCTAAGGCTGGGACATTTCAACCAGGGAGCCAGTCTGCGAGGTTTGTGTGTAAGGGATTCTTCATAAAAATGTACAGGGATTCTTCGTAAAAATGTACAGTGCTCCTTGATGAAAAATTCTAGAGTTTTAAATGCCAAAACTACCAGACTGTGCGAATAGGACCAACTAATGCTCTAGCAGGCTTGATTTTAAGTTAAGTGAGCATGACGAGCACGTTGTTAAAAACTCAAACCTGATTAAATCTCTGATGAAGCACAGCATGATAAATGCCAGGCAACCACAGCTCTGTGAGAACCAAATGCCGTGTGCAGAGCTGGGGAGATTTCCTGTGGAGCTGGAAGCCTGGGCCCACGGAAGGCAATGGGGTCACCGTGTGCTTTGTCCCATCAGTGGTTTTCAGCCACAGGGGAGCATCCTGTCCCTGCTGCAGAATCTAGTTTGTCAGATATTTACTGAAGAGTGAGAGGATGAAGACATCATGATGACATCACTAGCTGTAGGGAAACTCACTCACTCTGTGCCAGGTCTCCACTGACCAAATTTCAGAGTATGAAAATATACTTTTCAAATGCAGCTGCTCAGAGTTGGGAAATGGAAAGGTGGGTGCTAGAACTGGCACAAATTGTGTCATTGTGTTCATCATTGATTCAACCATGATTTCATTTATTCTATTACTGGTTCATTCATTCATCAACTATCTATGATGTGTCTACCATATGCCCAGCATTGAAAATACCAGGTTAAACACCATGTAGTCTTATTCTCAGGTTGATGGCAGTCCACCCGAAGAGAGAAGCTGATGTTCCAACTGTTGTAGTATTGAGAGCTATGTTCAGGAATTGAGCTCTGCCTTCTAGTGCTAAGAAAGCATGGACAAAGGGCACCTGGCTCAGTGTAGAAATGGAGGTACCCAGATCGGAGTGGGCATCACTCAAGGGGAATTTTAAAAGATGAGAATTAGGTTGGCGTAGGCACTCCAGGGGAAGAAACATGTGGCACTTTGAAAGAGCACGGGAGGTGCAGAGATGTCAGGAGCCTGGGTGTGGCTGGAATTCAGGATGCACTCCTGTAAGCACAACAGACCAGGGATGAGCTAGAAAGACAAGCTGGGGCCCAGTCATCAAAGCTTTCGCGGGGACATGCTAAAGCAAATGAGGACAGTGAAAGTGAATGGAGGGTGCTAAGTAGGGATGTGATATGGTGAGATCTGAGCTGGGGGAAGATCATCCTGGTGGCTGTAGGGAAAGCATCCCAGAAGGGAGGGAGGACAAATGCAGGCAGACCACATGGGAGGCCAGAGAGGTTTCAAGTCTGAATGGGGCTATGGACAAAGATGCTCTTTTGAACGAAAGCCTGGGCTTGGGGATATACTAAGGCTTATTTTAAATTGGGATGAGAGCTACAGAATTTATTCCATTCACCTGAAAAAGCGTTAAGGAAATATTAGAAAAGCGGCAAATGTGGAAGGCTGCTGCTGGCAGTCGCAATATGTTCTTTTGGCTCCAAAAGAGTTTGTGGACTGAGAATAGATGGAAGTGGGGACTGTGTTTAATATGCAATTTTGTATTGTTGTCATCTGCTGTGATTATAGGCTTGGCTCCTGGTTTTTCATTCAGAGCCATTTATTCAGAAAATCTCTTATTCAGAATTTGAGTTCATTCCTCATTAATTCAGTGGCTGCTTTCTGGTAGCCCAGTGATTGAATTACCTAATAGCACCTGCCTGAAATGATTAACATAAGAGGAAGCCATGGGGTTGTATTTGATACAAATGATCTGTTTCCTGAAGTTGTAATTTTATTAAAGGGGGACCCAGTGAAACACCTTTACAAATGAAGGTGAGATCCTGGCTTCCAGGAGGTATCTGGGAGGTTAATAAATGATTAGCAGCTAACAAATGACAACATTGCTTGGGAGGAAGGTGGCATTTCTCAAGTGGTGGGTCAGCATCCCTGGAACATGAGGCATAGTTCTGAAAGGACTTCTCAAAAGGGTGGTGACCAGGGAGAACAGAAGTGACAAGCTGAGGAGAAGACCCACACTGTGCCCATGAGCTCACTTTCCACCATAGTCTCAATCTGATTGCTTGTTAATTAGCCCCAAGTGGATCAAGTAGGGCTTGAACTTCACTATTCCTCTAAGGGAACATGAGTAATTGCTCTGGATTTCTGTCTCTGAGACAGATCTGGGCAAGCTGGTGTAATGGACTAAGGTTTTCCTCCAAAGAAAAGAAGACCATGACTACGGCTTTGTACTACAATCTTTCAGGTCATTGCTGGTCTCTTTAAGAGTTCAAGTTGAAGGGGCAGGAAGAATTAAGACACAAGCTATTAAGGAATGGCCTATCATTTTGTTCAGCAATTGAAAGAATACATTTTCTTTGTAACCGAATTGTTTAGTATTTATACCCATTTTCTTCCTTCCTTTTTTTTTTTTTTTTTGAGAGAGAGCACGTGCATGAGTGGGTGAGAGGCAGAGGGAGAGGGAGAGAGAATCTTCAGTAGGCTGCACCCCCAGCTTGGAGCCCAATTCAGGGCTCAATCTCACAACCCCAACATCATGACCTGAACCAAAACCAGGCATTGTCGAACCCTTACTGGGATGAGCTACCCGGGTGCCTTTATACCCATTTTCTAATTTGGTCTACTTAGGTGTAGACGTAGGTACATGTACACAACTTCCTATACCATATAAGTACAGAAGCAATTTGTAGTTCCCAAAACATAAATTGAATATATCCCAATATTGACTTTTTTTAATCCCTAGGAATTCTGAAGAACAAAACAGTATGTCTGAGGGCTGGACAGGAGAGACCTTCAAAAGACAACATGGTGGTGCCAACTGTTACCTCTATATCCACACCCATTTCCATAACTAGAAGTACTTGAAAAATCTTTTCTGGATATTCTACTCCCTCCTCCCCACTCTATTTCCTTCCCCTCTCCAACACACACATATATTTTAGTTCCTATACTGCTTCATTTGGTCTTTTCTAGAGGAAATAGTGTCCAGTTCCCCAGTGCTGCCTATTGCCATAGTGGCATTCTGGAGTCCTTTGTTGAGATGCTGCTTAAGTCATTTGTGCTCATCTTCATGGAGGGAAAGGTACACTCCATGTGCAGTGGAGGGGCAGGCAGGTGGAGGATAATTTTCCATAGAGAAGGAGAGGCTTCTGAGTGCTGCTCAGATCCCACTGTTAGGACAAATCTACTCAAAAGGTTGGTTTGGCTTATCCCTATGAACTGTGCTTTCCACACCTCTTGAATAACGTTCTCCTTATAAGGGCCACAGGCTGAACAGACAGTGGTTCCCACGCTAGAGTACATGGGGAAATTTCCAGGAGAGTTTTTAAAATACAGATTCACAGTCCCTGCCCCCTAATCAATAGAATCAGACTGTCCATGAGGTGGGATCAAGGAATCTGCATTTTTGTAGAAGCTTTTCCAGTGGTTTGGACACAGCTGGTCTGAGAGGTGCCATCTAGATACCAGATGGAGGCAGAGAACAACTGTGCTCCATGCACAGGAATTCCTTGTATAGACAAATGAGTCTATTTGGCTATGTCCGCTCTCCTCATTGGCTATTTTGCCTGTGTTTCCTGGATGCCTGATGTGGGTCTGGGATCATCGGCTTTTTCTTGGTCTGTGGTCTATGGTCTGCATTCTGCATACAAATCTAGGTTGCTTGATGCATCAGCGAAGCAGCACTGGGGACTCTTGTGAATTCCAATTCCCCAGAACCCTTTGCAGAGCTCATATCAGAGTCCTCCTGGCCAGATGAAGAGCACAAGCTGCCACAAACACTTTTCCCATCTAAAGGTCTCAGAAGTTAATCACTGAATCTTGGAGGATTAGGTTCCCACTTCTTCACTTGGAAGAGGCATTAATGGTTAAAAAATATTAAAAAAAAAAAACACAAATAATCCTCTGTATACATTTATTTCTGCTGCAACTCATGCATTTCCCAGACATTTTGTTTACACATCTGCTCACAGAAGTACTATATCTGAGCTAGTGTGTTGTCATGCCTAATTTAAGAACAAAATTTAGATTGTAAGCTTGAATTGTTGCTGCAGCCATGTCTGTTCATCTCACACTTGCTTCATGCATGACAAATGCCTTGTACAAGTAGGAGCAGCTGCACTAAGCCAAATAACCTAGGGGGACCAGTCTAGTGAAGAGCCCTCAGAAACCTCAGCCCTGGAACATGCAAATATGTCCACACTGGTCCACCCTCCATCTTACTCCCATTCCTCTTCTCATCTCTCCCGCTAAATAGGTATTTCTAAATACCGTCACAAGGCTCCCAGTTTTCATGGAGGTCATCATCTTTTCCATTAACATCATTATCTTATTCCAGGGTCCATTAGAACTCCTGCTGTAATGAGAACTTTGGGTGTAGCTATTCATTACTTTCCTGGTCACCCACAGCTGCACCCATCCTGACGCATGCTCTGCATACAATTCTCACCTGTATCACACAGTGCCTCCTGCCTCCATTAAGGTGATCATCTCCCCCCACCCTACTCTAGGCATCACCTCATTATAACTCCATTACCTTTCACATCATCTACATTATAAGTCCATTAGCTTTGGCATCACCACCATTACCTCCCTTATCAGCCCCTCTACATTCCAGTTGCCCTCACCTTCCCCTTTACAGCCACCAGCTTTTCATTACAGGTCCATTATCTTCATCATTACCTTGGTTACAGTCATAATTGTTCCCATAACAATTCCAGCATCTTTATCCACCCCTCTATGATACAAGACCCTGCTCAGCTTTGATAAAGCTATAGGCGTGTCTGTTCCACGCTAGGCATGTACTCAACATCTCCACTAATGTTAGGGCTCCCCCTTTCTCTTTTATCAAACTGCCCATGACCGAGGTGGATACAAAAGATCTGCCACTTGCCAAGGCAACCTCATTTTGGCCATTGTCACCTATTTGCAACTAACCACTCCATCCTCACGTCTTGCTCCATAAAAACCAGACAGTGATAATCTTCATCCAAAGATGCCAACATCTCATCTGCATGGCTCTCTGTTATGGTTGTCTCCCTGACTCCGAGAATCCTAATTACCAATTTCTTTCTCAAAGCAGTTTGAGGCCATATTCGTATAACTGGCGATGTACATCTGTATTTCTCATATTTCAGTGTGTATGTACTACACACTGGAGGCCAGTTGTTTACCATAGCCCTGTTTTATCCATCCGATTGCAAGCTCATGGTGGACTAGACCTCATTCCCTTTCCAGCACACTCAACTACTGGCCCAAGTCATCATTCAGGTTGGTCGAGTGACTAGATGCATCACCGCCCTTCCTTTTTATCTTCACCCTCACAGTCTATTGCTATGGCATTGATCACTATCAAAACTTCATCAATACTCTCTTTACAATTTCATTGCCTCAAACTCTTCCTCTTCGAGGAGAGAGACATCTACTCCTCCATTTCTGGGCCATTCTCTCAATAATTATCACAACTTCAATTGCAGTGGCTCCATTACAAATCCATTACCTCTCTTTGATGAAGGAGAGATAGTCGACTTACTGCCTTGCCCTGCTTTCCTTCCAGAATGGGCTTCAGCTCCCACAAGGAATCACCAGGTGGGTTATAGCCTCTCCAGGATCGGCCGTCACCGTGGCACGAATGATTCTTATACTCTCACCTCACTGTGCCAGGCCTCACACTGTAAGAGGTGGCTTTTCCTTGCTGGTGTCTGTGCTCTTAGACAAATCTTTCAGAGTAGGGCTTATGTGGAGGAGTTCTGGGCACACACTGCCTGGATTCAAATTCCCACACTGCCACTCACTAGGTGGTTGACCCAGGGGAAATCATTTGGTCTTTCTCTATTTCAGTTTCCTTATCTGTAGAATGGAGGAAATAACAATATTGACTGTTATTGGTTGTTGGAAGGTGTTGATACATTAAAAGCAATTGAAACAGCACTTCGCAGATAGAAAGCACTCAACAAATGTCAATTCTTCTTAGGCTCCCCTTCCCTCAGCTAGAAGAGGAGGGTTGGACTAGATTAAATGCTAAAGTCCTAGACTGACCATTTGGTGGGTGTGTGTTTTTGGTATCAGACTATCAGAGTTCTTGCAGTTTTATCACCAAAGTTCTTAAATCATTCCCCAGCTTACAGTAGTAGTGTGCTGACTCAGCTGGGAATCATGGCACTCCCTTGGCCCACAGCCGCCATTGTTCTGCATCGAGGTGAGCTCTAGGCATTTCTTCTCTACACCTACTGAAAGACGCACTGTGGTTTTGCCGCAAATGGACTTGACTTAGCTGTGGACGCATACATCCAGCCTGCACCTGGCAAAGCCTCCCAAGTAGCCAACCCCCTGCAGGATTTGTCATTTCTCACCCTCCTTCTGCTTTCTTAGGCAATGCTGAGCTCACAGGTGGCACCTGAATGCATCCAGCTTTGTGAGAGCTATCCATCCCATCAATCAGGGCCGCTCTAGGCCACACTACAGAGGAGAAAAGGTTTGATTTTAACTTTGTTCCATCATGATTCTCTCTTTGTCTCTCTCTCTCTCTCTCTCTCTCTCTGTCTCTCCCTCCCCTCTTCTGGTTCTATTTTTCTACCCCCACCTTCTGCTCTTTAGTTATCCAGACCATCAGTCCCTGGCACTTGATACCATCTTCAATCCTGCCTTCCCAAGCAGGACCCCATGTTCTAAAAAAAAAAAAAAAAATACCATTTTTCCTCCTCCTTTCTAAGCATTTTCCTCCTTCTTTAGAGGAGAATTTTAGAAAATCACCTAATAAACTAATGAACGTTCTAGCATGGATAAACAGGTCTCTCCAGGGACACCTGCCTTGTTTTTTTTTTTTTTAAGATTTTATTTGTTTATTCATGAGAGACACACAGAGAGAGAGGCAGAGAAACAGGCAGAGGAGAAGCAGGATCCCTGAGGGGGACCCCAATGCAGGACTCGATCCTAGGAACCCAGGGCCACACCCTGAGCCAAAGGCAGACCCTCAACCACTGAGCCACCTAGGGTCCTGACACCTGCCTTTCAAAAGGGACATCTGGGAGAGACAAGATCTCAGCGAGAAAGTATCTCAAATGGTAGAAGTTCAGACAATGTGGCAAAACCAGGCATTTGGTTTAATTTCATTTTCTTAAAATTTGAAAGGGAGTGAGGGTGCAGCGTGGCAGCGATTGTGGGTGCAGGGAGATTCCCCTGTGCCAATCAAAATATATTTTGTGGGCAAAGTCCTGCTGTCTTTATAAAACCCACTTGAAATGCATCTAATAAATTATCCTTAATTTACCAATCTCTCCATTTCTCAGAGGCCCCGGAACCTTGAGCTAATGAAGCCATCTCATCTGTTGTGGAGTTTCTGTGGGTTCTTTACACTCAATTGTTAGTAACAAGAGAATTCAGGTTTCAAAGATCAGTGTGAAGTGTGTGAGGCTTTCATTGTGAATGGCATTCCTCTCGAGCAAACATGAGGAAGAATAGGCTTCACTTCGTGATTGCAGAGACAACAAAAATTGGCTGGCACCAGTCCAGGTCTATAGAGACTAATGGGACCTCAGAAATATTTTCTGCCTCTAAATTGTTGGTCTTTGGCCAAGGCAATCCAAAGGTTGGCACAGGTGCCCAAAAGACATGAGGCTACTCTAACTTCACCATCATCAGCAATTTTTCCCTTCTCCAATTCTCTTTCATCCTCTCCTTTGATTCTTACTATGTTCCATAAGTCTGAGGTGTCATGAGCCTTTTGCCTTGCTGGCTTTGTACCACCTCTCCTTTCCAGGCTTGGCTTGATGTCCACCACCTCTGCCATGAGGTCTTCTCTGCTCCTCTCCACCTCCCTGAACCTGGGACACTCACTCTGATCTTGGTTCTCAGTAACAGCACAGCCAATGCCAGGGTGCAGTATTAGGACATCATTATACACACACATACACACACACACACACACACACACACACACTTTTTTTTTTTTTTTTAGTATATCACTTTATTGTTATGTACTGGTATATTTGTTTCCTGGGTTTAGAATTGCTCTCCTGACTAAATTCTTAGCTCCTTGGGTGCAAGGCCCAGGATATGTACTCCTTTTGTGGGGCCCATGGCTCATTACTTTTGTATTTGACACATAAAAATTACTCAGTAAAGGCTCCCTAACTGGGCCTTCTGCTCCCTGCTCTCATTTTCCCCACCTCTGCTTTGTCTTTCCTTCTGACCACTTGCTTCACTTTCTTTCTCTTCCTTACTGCTGGAGTGCTCCTGGCTGGTGGCACTCGCACCACTGCTTGTTGGATGCAGTCCAGGTAAGGAGATTTCTGCCTCCTGGTTTCTAGGAGCTGGCAGTTGTGTTTCAGAGTGGCCGTGTGGGTACTATATCAGGTAGGGCTAATTCCTGGCCAGTCAGAGTCCTTTAGTCTGGCATGGAAGAGAAGAAGAGAGAGGCTAACGTCAGGTTATAAAAAGATGCCCCAATAAAGCTGTTCCAGGGTCAATCAGCTCCACGTGTAAAGACACTCAATCATGAAATTGGAAGTGCCGATTGGACGCCTTGTAACATTCGTTAACTACACAGCGGGTACTTTCACTTGGGGGAACAATCTGGACAGTTTAAAATTGCCTTGGTGCCATACCAAAGGGTAACTTTACATAAGCATTTTCACTGTAAATATGGGTCCTGCTTATGATCAATTCTCATCAGTGTGTTGGAAAGCAATTTCAGTAAGTACTTAGCTTAATCAATTTGTATCTGCACATTGACCTTCGGGACTCTGCTTATGGGTCCCATCATGCAGTGTGCTCCGCGATTCTCTGTCTCTTCAGACAGCAGATTTCTCAATATTTATACATGGCTTTCATTTTCAATGAATGCAATCATCTGTTCCTTGCTTGCGACAGCTTCCCTTGCCAGGGGAGGTGAGGGTGAGGCAGCGCCTCTGCCACTTGCGTGTGTTACAGAATACTTGTTTACTACTTCCTTAAAATCTGGAGAATCAAGAAGATAGTGGGGCATTCTGGGATAATAAAAATAATGGAGAAAAAATCCTTATCAGCTTGTTTACACAATTATGTAAATGATAAGCACTTATACATGGTTGATTCCTCAATTATTCATGGTTTGAAGCTCTTGAAAATTCAATTCAACTAAATAACCTTTTCTTCAGCTCTTATTATGAGCAAGGTACTGTAATTTGAGGAAGGAGAGACAAAAATATAATTTGATAAGGAAAATCAGAGAAATATACAAATGGCCATAATACAAGTGGAGTAAGTACAATAAGAAAGGCATCATAGATGCTCACGGTTTAGAGCAGAAAGGGAACTTCTGTTCGGATGGACCCCAAGTGACATATGTGGGGGATGGGGAAGACTGTGTTAGCATCCCGTCTTAGCTCAGGCCTCTATCATGTCTTATCTGGACAATGGGAGCAGCTTCTTATCTGAGCCCTCCCCCCCCCCCCCCCCCCAACTAATGCTTCCTAGGGGTCTTTCTAAAAGGCAATCTGATCATGTCCCTTCCTGGCTTGGACTTCTCCACCGTCTGCAAGAAGAAGTTGAGGTTTCTCATGGGATCTTTTTTTTTTTCCTTTTAAGATTTTATTTATTTATTTATTCATGAAAGACGAACAGAGAGAGAGAGAGAGAGAGAGAGAGGCAGAGACACAGGCAGAGGGAGAAGCAGGCTCCATGCAGGGAGCCTGATGTGGGACTCGATCCCGGGACTCCAGGATCACGCCCTGGGCCAAAGGCAGGCACTAAACCGCTGAGCCACCCAGGGATTCCCCTCAGGGGAATCTTACACTTGAAGACTATCTGTCGTCCTCTGTGGCCCCAATACCCCTCATCTCATCATGTACATACATGTGTCTAAATACATGTGTGCTGCCTCGGTGGCTTCTGTGACTTTGGCCACGCTGCTCCTTCTACCTGGACTGCCCTCCCCCCCCTCCCCCCCCCCCCCCCCGCACCAACTCCTTTCTATTCTCCCTTCCTGTGTTCTCCATTTGTCTGGAGAACACCTGTGACACTTTCCTTGCTGCCCCCTGCCTCCAACACAGGGCTGATGACTTCCATTCTGCTTCTCTACAGTGTGTAAGCCCATCCGCTCACTTGCCACCTGCTCTGTAATTTGAGGACGGAGCCAGCAGGCTTGCCTACCTTATAAGAGCATCCTCCTTGTGGGCAGGATTCAGACTGGGCACAGCACATAGTATGTACTTCAAGCACGTTTGCAGAATTAAGTTGAATTTGTTGCTTGGGTGGATGCGATGCCCTATTATGCATGGATTAAGGAGTGACTATATAGTGATAAGTGAATCTAGGCTATTCCTTCACAGAATTTGGGATAAGAGGAGAGAGTTGCAAAATCAAGTGAAAGCTCTTTTTGTTGGCTCACTTTAGTGGAGACCAAGGTTTGTTTATAAGTGGTAGGGGAGAAACTGACAGAAAAGGGCAGTGGAGGAGGTGGCAGGGGAAGGGACTGAGCCCTCAGGCGATGAGTGAGCCTTAGAAGGAGGAGGGATCCTTCCCATCCAGAGACAGAACAAAGCAAGTTGGGGAGGATGACTGTGCAGAAACATTCTCAGAAGAGGAGAAAAACCCAGCCACTCTCTTTCTGCATGGCCCCAGACTTAGCACACGGAGAGGTGAACTTGCAGGTAAGCCCCAGGTGACACACCCAAATGGGTACATGTTTCCCATGGAAACTGAAAATATGACCTCAATGCTGAACTATCAGTGTTTATGTTCACCTTTGGTTGGGTTTCCACCCTGCCCCCTGCCCTGTTCCATTCTTCATTTTTCCTAAAATGTACAAAAGAGTATTACATTGGGAGGCAGTCACACCTATATGACTTCCCAAGTATGTATGCCCTTCCCAGCACCAAACCCACCTGAAGAGTTAGAGAGGGGGCTAACCTTATTAGCCAAGATGAAACATTCCTACTTCTGGCCATTTTATATTATTCTCAGCCAAAGTCAGGTATTAACAACAGTAACATTCAATTAAATGACCAAATAGTAGCCATTCTCTAAAGGTTTGTTCCCTGGAACTGAAAGTTCAGAGGGTGTGGGGTCACAGAGAGAAGTTTCCCTACAGCATATCACACACAGATTATAACTTTGGCCTGTGGCCCTGTCCCCACCTTACCTTTCCTTAATAATGCATGATCATGGAAACACAACTCCACACAGAATCCTAGACCTTTAGAGATAAAAGGGACCTTACAGATGCTCACAAACCCAGTCTCAAGCTGCAGAAAAGCATGGGGAGAAGCAGTGCTTCAAAACCTGTCTGTGGTCCAGAGCAGCCATGAAGCTGGGAGCTCAGCTCCCCAAATATCACATTTATCTCAATTTGGCAAGAGGCTGAAAGCCTATCTGGGGCCATTTAAATTCTAATGTTATTAAAGCCTCATCTAATCAGCTTTTAAAATAAGCTGCTTTCAAATGCATAGGGAATGAAGGTGGGATAGAAGCAGGCCAAGTTAGGCAGTTCAGACCAGCCTGGTGAATGCACCTCTGTTTGAATCGCCAAAGAGCCATGAGGTGACCTGCAGGTGGGACTTCTGCAATTCTAACACCAACCCATCCTGGTGAAGAGCTATTTGTAAGTATGTGGGGGGAGAGGGCTAACATGGAAGTCCACGCTCTCCTGTGAGGTCAATTGTACACATGTGACAAGTCTTGGCAGGGAAAGATGGACTGGCCTCTGAGCCAGGAGGTGGCTTTGAGATTTAATCAACAGAGCAGCTGGCGCTTCTGAGAACTACCTCTGAATACTGCATCCTGTAGACTTCTGAGAGTTTCTGCCCTCAGGAGGGCCAGCAGGATCCAACACCCCTGCCTGGATAGTTGTTCACTGGCTTCAAGGTAGACCCCTCACATCCAGCAGTGGCTTGACTATCCCTGGTGCCAAGAACTTCGTCAACGCCATCCTGAAATGGAGCTTGAGGCTGATGAGTTTACAGCTCTGATGTGGCTTGGAATTATGATTCTGATTCTGACACCAATTCCAATGTGTGGGTTTTTTTCTCCACACCAAGCAATTCTCTGATACCAGCTATGTGTGCTACAATTCAACTCAATTCTGATGCTCCTACCTGGAGACAGATTCCACAGTGTCAGTCTAAGGGCTCAGACCCACAAAATGGCCCCCACCTCAGATGCCAATCACAAGTCTCCTTTACCTGTCTTCCAACTGGCTATCAGTCAGAGATTCCCACGCCCTCCTCCTTGGCTTCAATTAATTTGCGACAGCAGCTCACAGAACTCAGGAAAACAGTTTATTCACTAGATTGCCAGTTTATTACCAAGGATATGAAAGGACACAAATCAAGAGCCAGATGAAGAGCTACACAGGATGAGGTCCTGAACTAAGGAGCTTCTATCTCTATGGAGTTTGGGGCCCAGCATGGTGGCATGTGGTAGGGTTCTGGTTTCCCAACTCGAAAGCTCTCTGAACCCAGTCCTTCTGGGTTTTATGGAGGCTTCATTACACAGGCATGATGCATTACGTCATTAGCCATTGGTTATCGAACTCAATCTCTAAACCCTCTCCCCTCCTCAGAAGGTGGAGGGGTGGATTTGAAAGTTCCAACACTCCAATCTCAATGTTGGTCTCCAGCCCCCATTTTAGTTGCTTTCCCAAAGTCCCCACATTAGCATAAACTTGGGAGTGGTTGAAAGGGATTTGTTATGAATATCAAGACACCTTTATAGCTCCTATTGATGAAGGAAAAGAGGCAAGCTAAGGACAAAACACAAGCTGACACCCCATGATCCCCACACCCCCAGGTGGGATCTGTGTGACACTCTTCAGGTACTCCAGGCTGCCCTAAAGCTAAGGGAAGGGAAAAACAAATGGTTAGTTAATAGAGGTGACAGTTCAGAAAGACCTGAGTCTCCCTCAGTTTATAAATGTCTTAGTTATTTTCATGAAAAAAGCTTTCTTATCACTAGCCTAATTTCCAGAGATCCAAAGACTCAATTTCCTGGAGCCCTAACATCACCCATCCATCCACAGTGATGTGGGAAGGATAGAAGGGAAAGTAAATACAGTAAAATTTCCTTATAACCTGCAGCCACTGAGGAGGACTCTTGATAGGCAGAGTAGAACATCCCTCCAGGAAGCTCCCAACTATCTTAATGTTAATGCTTTACTAGAGGGGAAAACCACCTTGACTTCACAATAGCAAGGCCTCCAATATCCTGTAGGTCCTCTTTAACATACAAAAGTTCTCTTGAAAACTTCATTTTACCTTATGTCCCCCAACTCCCCAGTATATAATCAGTCACCCCTCACAACCCCAGAGGGAAGCAGCTTTTTCTGCCCCCCAGGGGTCACGTCCCGAGCTCTAATAAAACCACCATTTTGCACCAAAGATGTCTCAACAATTTTCTCTTGGTCGTTGGCTCCAGAACTCACCCCACCAAAACTCACCTACATTTAAAACTACATCATTATCACGTAGGACATTTCAAAAGTTTTAGGAGCTCTGGGCCAGAATCTGGATGAAGACCAAATATATATTTCTTATTACAAATCACAAAATCATAAGCAGCATCCCCAGGGCCTGCTTCAATCATCAGGCTCATCCTCACTTTCCATGAGCAGTCTCTGATTCAGGCTGAGGATTGATTTCCCCAGGTCAGACCAGAGTAGGGTTCTAGTTGCTGGAGTAAAGTTAGCTCCGGGCGGGATGTGATGCTTGTCCTCATGGCTCATCCCTCTCTCATTGCGTCTCTCAGGTGGCTTCTCAGGTCCCTCACCGGAGTTTCATTCTGATTGGCGGGGTCCTGGGCCTTCCTCTTTCATCCCTACACCCCCTCCTTCAGAAGCTTCAGATTTCAGGGCTGATGAAAATAGGTGGGGGCTCTTGTCAGGCTAATGATTTATCTTACATTTAAATCAACATTCTTTAAATATTTATTCAACATCGAGTTAGAAGAGGATGACGGGCACCCGGATCTCATACTTTGTTGAACCCACCTCATTCAGAACTCCTCTTAGAGACCAACATTGCTTATTTGAACAAGTTTCTTTGGCAGGGGCTTGGGGGTCGGATGCTAATCTTGTAATGCAAGTGGTTTGTCAAATATTCTTTTTTTAAAAGATTTTATTTATTCATGAGAGACACACACACACACAGAGAGAGAGAGAGAGAGAGAGGCAGAGACATAGGCAGAGAGAGAAGCAGGCTTCCTGCAGGGAGCCCAATGAGGGACTTGGTCCCAGGACTCCAGGATCAACCCCCCCCCCCGCCGCCCCCCCGAGCTGATGGCAGATGCTTAACCAACTGAGTCACCCAGATGCCCCAAATGTCTTCATCTTAATACATTTCCTGGGATGCTGTCCTGGCAGCTACCCTTAGCTGCCCCCAGATGGTCCACCCTGTTCCAGCTCTGCTTGGTTGCAGAGAACTTGCTCTCAACCAGCTGTTCGCCTAAAAGCACCAAATTAACCAAATTGCTCTAAAGTGTGAATGGCTGATAGCCAGTTTTATGAGCTCAAGTCTCCAGTGAGTTTCTATGTTCAAGGTTGTCTTAAACAGCCCGGGGTACTTTGTCGCCAAATGTCCCCAAGTAAGGCAGGGTGTTGCTGGGAGTAGCCTGGACTGATTCAAAGTTGTGGCTTCAGAATAGACTTGTCACGTTACTGCAGAGCACCATGATAGATAATGAGAGCATTATGAGTCTGAGGTTGGAAATGAGTTTCTCTTGAAAAAATTTTAGCAACCGTATAAACAAATAGAAAGAAGGCTGGCGGGTCTATTATCATTGTGTTGCACAATAAAAAAGGGCCACACCTATTTGAAAAGTTTCCAATTCAGTGTGTCAAATTTGAGTGCCAGGGAAAGTTATTAAGGGAGCAAAATATTCACTGCGTCTGTCAACTCTGAATCCTGAGAGCCTTCTCCCATGCACCATTTTTCAGAAGGTTATTATTTCAACCTGAAAATTCTTTAGACATATATATGTGGTATAGAAAAGGAATTAGGAAAGCTTTTAAATTAAAAGAAATAAAACGACAGGTTTTTCCTCTAGCCATATAAATGGTTATGGATAGAGATAAAGAGATGGATATTTTTTCATAATACTTTATTAGAGGTTTTGGAGCTCCAGAAATTTGAGTCGGGCTGGTGAATAATTTAGCACTGACTCCTGCAGGCCCAGTGCAGGCGCGGTTGGGCTGGGAATCAAGCCTCGTCTCTTGGAGGGTCTGAGAGCAGTAATACACTTTTATTACCAACCACATCATGAAATGCACTTCAGAAATATTTTATGAAACGCCAAAACCTTGGTGCCTGGTTTCCCCAGCTTTTTCCGAGATGGCATGAAGCCCAAGGGAGCTAATGCTCTTGAGCACCTCATTTCAGGGAGGTTGTCCCCCAGGCTGTTGTTGCAGTGACAAAGAGGCTCAGTCCCTGCAGTCATAAGCAAGAGCCTCAAACGGGCCATCACAGTGATGGATGGTATAAGGTTCACAGGAGATCATACCTTTAGTGACCGTGTCTTCAATGTCTTCTCTTTCCCACACGCTCTTCAACCCTAGCTCCGAGAGGCCTGGCTTCTGTGCAGGTGCAATGATACGTCCACCTGAAACAGGAATAGGGAGGGAAGAAGTATGTTGATGGTTTCAAAATAAGGAGTCTCAGTTTCCCTTTCCATCCCAGCCGCCATATCTCCTTTCCAGTAAACTTGGAGGTACACCATGCAGGTGTCGAAAGCAAAGAAAACTGTACTTATTAAGCTATTGTTTCCTCTGCAGAGAGTTCTATTCGTTTTTGCATTGTCTCTCGTTCATTCTCCTAGCATTGCCATAAAGCAGTAAATATTTAAGGAAAACGTTCTACAGAATGAATGTAACTCCAGACATGCGTTTAATGTGACAAAACTCTTCTGAGATCTTTGCAGGTGGCTATAGTAACGTGCTTCGGTGATCTGATGTTGACAGATGCCCGGCACTTCCTCCAGGAAGCCACCTATTACCCCTAAACCAGAGCCCCTCTTCTGGGCATAATGTCCCCATCACTCCTGCGTCCTCACGTCATAAAAGTCACCACTTATTGTAAGGCTCTTCATCTGTGCTGTTCTCCCTCTGGACTCTATCCTGCTCACTGCTTTGGCTCTCATCCCGTGCACAATGCAGCACAGAGAGGTTCACCAAATACTCATTGGGTAAATGGATGCAGCAGGGCAAAGGGCAATCCCCTCAGGCTAGAAGCACCCCTTTCAGAAGCATCTATTACGGGCGAGGAGCTTCTGTGTCAGCAGTCTGTCAATCCATCTAAGTGTGGCTCCCATGCAACACTTGGACCAGTTCTCCCCCTGCACAATTCCCAGGGCCCATCGACACCATCCGTTACAGGATGATTATGTCTTCTTGGGCTTGCTTCCCACAAATCCTCGGAGCCTTCTCCAAAGGGGACACTGAGCCTTAGGGAGCTCATACGTACTTGCAAAAATCAATTAACCCTGGAGGGAGGAAAGAGCCAGCCTTTGGCTACAGTGCAGGCTTGCTCATTTAAGTTCTTCCTGAATAAATTAACCTTCCCTAGAAGACCCCATGGAACCTGAGAGTTGGTAGAAGCGGAAAGATCATTTAGTCCTGAAAGGGCAAATAGATTTCATCTCTGGTGAATCCTCCTTCTGTTCTATCAGTAGCGGCTGCTTGAAGCATGGGGTTGGGAAAGACTCTGAGGCTGTATCATCGGGAAGGAGAGTGGTTATCGGTGGACTTGCCAGTGCCCAGGAAGGAGAAGTGTTGGAAGTGACATGAATGCCAGGTGTCTTCCTCCTCCTGTTCTAATCTGACTGCTCACCAATTGGAATGTTTACACACTTCCTCTGGTCCGTGCAACTCGCACAGTGGCTGCCCAAATTTGCAGCCCGTTTTTCCAGCAGACAACTCTGATGTTAGAAATGTTCTTCTCCCGTGAAATTAAAACTTCCTCTCCTTTCTGCTTCTACCCATTGACCCCTTTTGTCTCACCCTAAGAGTTGACGACTTTACTCTTGGAAAGCTGGCCCAATCTTTTTTGAACCGACTAAGTCAAAAGTCACCAAATGTGTCAGCAAAATCCCCTTCAGTTTCCTTGATTAAAAATCGATTCCTTTGATGTGCTATTTTATCATCTATTCCTCCAACCAGGTACAAGCATAGTCATTCACTCTTTTAAGGAACCTATTCCTTACAACATTTTACACATCTTTGATATTCTCAAAATTATAAAAGTGATATGTGCTTATTGTACCAAGTAAATCAATAGGAAGATGCATACAGAAAAAGCTAATCATTCCCCCCAAACTCAGACCCTTGATGTCACATTTTACTAGACCAGTCTGTACTTTTCCACTGTCATGAGTCAAGTTTCCAGGAAGCAGACTGAAATACATTATGTACACTGAAGGATCACTGAGACGTACTCTTGGGGAGGGTGTGGGGGGACTCATGGGGGAGTCCAGGAAGCAGAATTGGCCAGAGGGAGCTCTGGAGCTGTCTTGCATTGAGAAGGGACAGGACTTTAGACCCCACCAGTCATTGGCTGCCTCTAGGGAGACAGCAGGCATAATGCTGGGCAAAGCAGCTTCCTCTGACTGAGGGTGAATCCTGGACAGGAACCCAGCTGTGAGTTCTGAGCTGCCTGTACGTCCTGCACCTGGGGGGTGAATGCCTCTGTGGGGTGGTCTCTCACAGCACTCACAACACACACCCTCTCTCATGCTCATTGAAACCCAATCAGGCATATATACACAGATACGTGATGGGGTGTTTTTTATAGTTTTTAACTGAAATTCTCTGCAACTTGTTTTGACTTAACATATGAGCATCACCACTTTTTCCCTAATTTACTTATGCATACATACACATATTTTCACAAAAAGGATGGTATTATACATCGAGGTTTTTTTCGTGCCATGTCCTTATTTTTTTCTATTACTTGCCTCTCTCCACCCATTTGCCCCCCTGCACCAACCATAATCCCCTCAACCCGCATGCTGACAGCATGAAATGTAGACTTCTGTCCTTTCCTTTATGCTCTAACCGCATCTATCTGTATATGACCATGGGTAGATGCTCTGATTTGGTGCTTTGGTCATTGGCAGCAACCATTTATTAAGAGCCGTCTCAGTAGCCAGGTCTATGGCAAGCACTAGGGATACAAGAGGAGGACACAGCCCCTGCCATGAAGGAGCTCCAGCCCTTGGGGGATAGAGACACTGGACAGGAGGTACAACAGGTGATGTTCACTTGCAGATGCAGGCACCAAACACACAATTACTTCGAGAATTAGAGCTAGAATGTGGTGTCCCTGTGTTCTAATCCTTTCCATTTAACTAGCTTTTATTTCTTTATTTTCGCACTTATTTTATTATTTTTAACTACCTTTTTTTTTTTTTTTTAAACAGATTTCAAACTACAGGCCGAGCAACGACCACACTGAATTTGAGCAATCTTGTGGGCTGGTCTTCTTGAAGCCATGAGCTTACTCACTGTGTTCTAGAAGCTCATATTGAACCTGATATATGGCCCTTATATGACATGATGCATGTGACCTCACTAGTAGACACATATGATTTAACAGGCCAGACAGCCCTAAAGAGACCACACAAAAGCACCATCTTAGAGTAGATTTTCATACAACTGCTGACAAGGCAAATGATTATTATAATAGAAATTGACACTGGTGGGTCACAACATGAGTAAGTATAACATGTAATGAGTTCTGAGACAAAGCTGTTGGATCAATACCTAGTGCTGGGCTCTTGCTTCTATGTCCCTCCTGCCTACACACTATGTGGGGGACTGAGGGAGAGGGAACCATAGTAGATGCACATACAACCAAGGAGCATGGTGACCTGACTCCCCAGCAACTTCAGCAAATTGATGTGTTCTTTCTGTTCATTCTCTCAACCCACTCATCTACTTGCACTTCTGCTCTTTATGCCCAACACTGCCTTGATAGCCATTTTCTGGGATCAGCTTGTAACAGCTCCTCTTTGAAAAAATAAGTTTACCTATTAAATATGTCCAAAAAATGTGCATTATATTTTCTCTCCACATCAAGTACTGACCCCTCTTCTACTGAATGTGAGTCTAGCGACCTGAGGGACTGGGCCTGGACTTTGTTGCTTGGGCTCCCTGCCCATGACCACCCAGGCAGAATCTGGGGGAATGAGTGGTCTGGAGCATGGCACTCATGATGCCCTATTGACTCCAAGCACAGATTTCCTCCAAAGCCCTGTGTCTTTTTCTCTTTTGACCTAGGTAAATTGTGGGCAGAAGAAGGACACTACCAGGACAGGAGAGATGCACCTGCAGAGGTTTCAGATTTCACAAACACAGTTTATTTTGATAATCAGCATAAACCTAGGTACTTGGTGGTTTGGGTTTGTTTACAGCAAATTGCTGAAGATGTCCCAGAAAAAGCCATGTGATTGCAAGGACGCTGATCAGTCCTAGACAAGACCATCCGGTGTGCTAAAGTATTGTCAATTCATATATTTTCTCTTCCTGCAGTTGGCTGCTGAAACTGGATCAGATTTTCAGTACAATGGCCAACAAATTACACTTAGTCATCTTAATAAGAAAATGGGAGCAACTTTTGGTGATCTGACCCAAATTCAGCTCCTAAACTCCCAAAGTCTTCTAAAAGAAGGGATCTTGAATGACTACTACTTGGAGCTCCTATTTTCAGGCCTATACATCTGAAGGTTTCTTATAAGGATTTCTCCTACCAACTGGTACTGCCAAGATACTGTAGTTCAGAAGGATATGGAAAGCTAATAAATTCATGATCTATTGCTGTATAAAGATGACTCCCAAACTCACTGGCTTAACACAATAAACATTTATTATCTCATGGTTTCTGTGGGTCAGGAACTGAAATGTGGGTGGTTCAAGCTCAAGGTCTCATGAGATTTCAGGTAAGATGTCAGTGAAAGCTGTGATCACCTGAAGACTTGCTGGTGGCCCTGTTTACACAAGGGCTCACTTCGATGATGCTGGTTGTTGCAGGAGGTGTCCCCACAGGGGCCTCTGCAGGGCTGCTTGTGTGTCCTCACAGCATGGCTGGCTTCCCCCAGAGTGAGTGATCCAAGACAGAGCCAGGAGGCAGCTACCACCTCTTTTTTGACCCTCCTTATCATTTCTGCAATATCTTATTGGTTACACAGGTTAGCGCTATTTGATGTGGGACGAGACAACATAAGGGTATGAATACTACAACACAAGGAATAATTGGGGCTCATCTTGAAGGCTAGCTGCCATGGTGCCTTTTTGCCTTTATCAGTAATGGTAAATACTTTATAGAAAAAAAAGCATCTTCATCTCTCATACCTCCATGGAACAAGAAATGCAAGAATGTGGAATTTGGCTCAAATTCTAATTCTTACCAGCTACACATTTTTAGAAAAGATATTTACTGAATTCCTCAAACACACCTTTTCTAATTTGTAAAGTGGGGATCATATTTCCTTACAGGATTGCTGGGAGGATTAACTTAGATAATATATGTGAAAGGCTTATTAGCTCAGCATATGGCAGAAGGTAGGAACTCAAATCCTATTAGCTTCTCTCTCTTTCTCCCTCATTCTTTCCCCTCAGGGTCATCGTGTACCATCAGAAGGATGGTTAAATGACCCTGACTCAGAGTAGGCCTTCATCCCTGCTTCACCACTCCTGACCCTTGGCCATGAGTTTCCAAACCCAAGGAAGGGACTCAGCCTTGCGGTTTAGGTTTGTTTTCCCTGAGGAAGATTTGCTGAAGCTTAATAAAGTCAGGATGTGTGAGAGACACTGCAGTTCTTTCACATCTTAATTAGCAATTAATTAAGTGAAGGTGCGGGTGTCTAGAATATCTGACAGACAGGCTCAATAATTATCTTTTATCATTATTACTAATGGAAAATATGGTCAGGGTGGTTCAAGATTCCCCAGAATTTCAGCTTTAATTGAACAACCCAGTAGAGAATCAAAATGAGCAGTCTGCCCTTTCCACATTGTTTTATTAAAAAACATTTTGAAATTTGGCGGTGCCTTGCGCTCAGGAGTTTTGCTGGCCTGTTATCCTGGGCTGTGATCTTCAGCTGGGCATAGAGGAAGCAGGGTGTGCTGCCTTGGGGTGGCAGGGTCCTTCCAGGAAAGCACACAATCACATTGTGAGGACGGTGCTGGCAGCATTTCATTAACACGCTTCTCCCCGCTGCCCTCCCTGAAAGGTCTCTGTTTGGAAGTCAGAAAAGGACATGAGTCTAAGATCGTGGAGAAGGGAAGGGAGGGACTTTTATAATGCTGCTCTAGTGGTGGTGGCCCCAGTCTCATGAAAGGGCCTCCTGGAAACTAAGTTGGTGGTTAGTGGCCTACACCCTCACATTCACATGGGAAGCCTGGCAAGTCAGGAGCCTCGAACCTGGTCACTGCTCAGAAGACTCAGGAAAAGTAATCTGGGGCTAGGACTTTGCTCTATTCTGAACTCACACACAGGTAATTCTCTGTGGGCATTAAAAGGGACCAGACAAACCCTTCTTAGGTGCTGTGCTACCTCATTATTATTATTATTCCCAACTGGATTTTTTTTTTTTTTTTGGATGAGACCTCCTGCTCTGCCTACACATGATTCAGGGATCTGGTCTGAGCATCTGGCAGGTTTGGAGTACAGTCAGTATCCAACTGGGTAATTTGCATTATTCACAATTCATAGCTCCAACTCGGGATAATTCATCAGGTCTAACGCAAGATTTGAGATCAGTGGGATAGCTTCTATTTGTGGGGCTGGAAGATTGCCCTGCGTCCCCCAACTCTGTTTCTTGTCTCTTTGCTCTACCCGTGGGTGGCTGTGCTGTAAAGGGTAAGGCTCCTTCTCTATCACCAGGCTTCATATAGTTTCTGGCCTACATTCATGGTACTTTGAGTTGGTTCTTTACTGAGCAGTCCCTGTTCCTTGATATCCTTCTGAGTGACACTGCAATTTAATAACCGTAGGAAGAGCATATTCAGTGCATGAAAAAAGGATTAGCAGTGAGCTCTGTGTCTTAAAAGCCAACCTGTTAGCAGTGATTCTCTCCAGATCACGTGGTGTTTTTTTCTTTTTTTAAATTCCCTTTGTCTTTTCCCACTTAATCTAAATTTCTTAACTTTTCTATTATATTTGTTTATATTTTGCTTTAATAATGTGAAAATAAGTGTTATTTAAAAAATTTAGAAAGTATGGTTATAACTTATTTTATCAAGTCTTACAGCAATGATTCTTAGCATGGAGTCCACGGAGAGTCTGTGAATTAATTAATTAGCTAATTCATTAATTTAAAGATTTTATGTATTTAGAGAGAGTGCTGGAGTGTGCGTACACGCTCAAGTGCATGGTGGGGCAGAAACAGAGGGAGAGGGAGAAGCAGACTCCCCATTGAGTGGGGCGCTGGATGATGTGGGGCCCAATCCCAGGGCCCCAGGATCATGACCTGAACTGAAGGCAGACACTTAACTGATTGGGCCACCCTGGCGCCTCAAGAGTCCACGAATTCAGATGAAAAAGAATTATACTTATCTTTTCACCGACCTCTAGCAAAAACTAGAAGTCCCTCTAATTTTAAATGTGGGCCACAAGTCACTATCGTCTTAGCCGTAGCTGTAATTTTGTCACCAATAGAAATCACAGATATTTTTATATCTCATTACAGTTGTTGCAGATCTGTTGAAATATTGTTTAAGCTTATTACTATTTCAAAATTACAGTACTTATTGGAGCTGCCAGCAGATCTTGTTATTTACTGTGTTAATAAAGAAACACATATATTACCATGCAGCAAATTTGGTTTTTTTAGTATTTTGATAACTGCACATCAATAAAAATGCAGTTTCCATTGTAACCCTATATATTTTATTTTATGCATTTAGACCATTATTCTGAGAAAGGGTTCATATGCATCACCAGGCCAAAAGGGTGTGTAACAGGAGAAGGGTTCATTGGCCCTGGCTTAAGGGAGGAGGAAGGGCGCTGGCACGTGTTGGCACAGCCGGAGTCCAGGCCCCAGGCTTTCCGTGCATCGCCCTGCTGAATCCCCTGCCTACTGAATCCTCCCTAAAAGCCTACGAGCAAAGTAGTGTTACTCTCCCCATTTTTGAGTCAGGAAGAGGTTAAGTAACTTGCCCAAGGTCATTCAGCTTCTAAGTGGCAGAGCTGATTAAGAGCTCAGGCAGGTGGAATGCAGATGGCCTCTTTTGTCCTTCCCTTGTTTCACAGATGGGTCAATATTGCCTGTGCTACTTCATTTGCTTGTGTGTGGCCACCCCCGATGGAAGCCTGTTGCCTGGAAGTTTGATGGTGCATGTTTGACCTTTCCAACTGGAATGCAAATACTGCAAGGACAGGGTCTGCGACATTTTTTTTTTTTTATTTATCCCTCTCAAATCCCCAAGGTAGTAGAATTAAGGGATTATATTTCAAGCACTAGGTTGACTAGCAAATATTAGAGAGTTTCAGCCACTGAAGGCATCCCCGCCCTGCAACTCTGTTCTGGGCTCACATCGGGAGTCATTGTGTCTCTTTGGCCAACCTGGCTGTTCTTATTCTGAATGCCCCCTTCCCAGCATCTGCTCTGCCCTCTCCCTGCCCCATCTGCCATCCCTACCTCTTTGCCCACAGCCTCCCTTCATCTAAAGGGAGTGGGAAGGAAGTTCTGGTGGCCAAAGCCTGACACAGACAAAAGCTTTATGACCAGGAGGCCTCGCGTGTACAGTGGTTGAGTGATCACCAAATTCTACATACCACCCTGGAAGGGCACCCCTTGAAGAACACTAAACTGGAGCCTAATTGCATTTGCTAGACATCAATCACCAGAGTAATTTTCTGCCTAAGGGCGGGTGTTCTCCTCAGTGAAAAGAGCTGAAAATGAGTCCAAAAAAGAGAAGGATAAAGCTTTGGATCTAAGGTGAGCCCTGGCCCTTTCTTTATCTAATATAGATCCCTGCCTTGCCTGGCTGTGGACAGAGGGAAATATGTCTTCTTTCCCTTAAATGGCTCCTGTGGGCATCTCATTGGCTAAGCAGTATGTGGCTGGCAAAGTTGTGACCCTCAGGGCCAGAGGCTGAGTATATTTTCTCTGATGGCAGCTCTCTGGTCTTCCTCAAAGATGGCCAATTTCTCCTCAAAAGACCTGACCCAGAGGGCTCAACTGTACAACTGGCCCAGGATTTCCCATCTTCTTGGGATAAGTACAGTTTAAATTCATTGTATGTCATTGTATCCCTTGGATCTACAATTTAGAGAGGTTCAGTTGCTAGAGTAACACAGGGTCAACTTCCCAGGCATATGAGGAAGTTGGTTTGTGAAACCTCTGGTTTCATTTGGATTGTGAGCCAAAGCTCTGTGGCTTCCCCATCGGTCAACATGAGCATGGAGGACACAGGACTTGACCTCTGGCCAGAAGAAACAGCACCCAAGTCCTTCTCTTTCATCGGGGGCAGGTCAGGCACCTGTGTGGACCAGCACCTGCTCTTGGGGCCTATGAACTGGGGGAGCAGGTGGGGAGTCACCTAGTCAGACAAGAAATGGATTAAACCAATAGTCTAGTATAAACCCAGTGGAGGCATTGTCATTTTGAGGAGGATTACTCTTTTTTGGGTGAGATTGTCCGAGATCAAAATTTGGAGAAGTAGTAAACATTTAAGATATCTGAGCCAGGGTAAAATAGGGGAGGCAAAGCCAGAAGTCAAGAGCTTAGTGCATATAGGAGCAGACCAGGAAGTTGGGTACAAGACTAGAAAGAGGCAAATGGGGCCCCTGGGGCCACAACCAGGGCTGGAGTGTCCAAACCTGCTCTGCTCAGAGGATGACTTTGTGGGAAATGGGAAAAGGAAGTTCGGGATTGGAGCAATGTGCTACTTGGCAGTGTGACAAACAGGCTATTGCGCCTGCGGCTACCACGCCTTGGGTAGAATTTTCGGTCTTAGCATGACCTATGGAGCCGGAGGAGTTCAATACAGTGCAGGGGAGTATCGATGGTGGGTTAACATGAAGTAGGTCGTGGAAAATGAAGATTTGCTTTCTTTAATTGTCCTAGGTGTTCAAAAATTAAAATTTGATCTAAAATCCTTGGTATGAGCCAAGGTAGTCTAGCCTTGTGTGTTAGAGATTAAATTAGTGTCATTTGGAGAGAGTTGATGCTTTTTGGGAGATACTGTCCATGAGATTGAAGGACGATCTTCATGTCTCAGCCTCAATTCACCCTATGTTGGCAGTTTGCCTACCACACACGTATTTCCAAACATTTTGATCACCACACACTCATTTTGTCTACCATACACACATTTCCAAATGCCCCCAGGGCAAGAGGAGAGGTGGGAAGTCAGGACCACCTCTAGCTCATGCAACGTTTCTGGGCCTACAGGGAAGTTCCTGATCTTAGGAGGAAAACTATGTTTTCAATGTTTTGATTCTCTCACGTCTACATTTGAACTGACATCGTAAGTTCCTCAAAGGCACAAATAGTGACTTTTTTCCTCTCATCTCCCCAGAGAGTGCCTGGTCAATATGGCAGTACAACCTTCAGAAAGTCTGGAGCGATGCTCCCAAACCAAATCCCACTCTGCTTTCCAAGTTACACTCATCCATCTGCACCCCTCCCCGGGGAAAAGAAAAGAAAAACAACACCGAAAAGAACAACCAAAACTAGAACCACTTCCTGATCATTTGCTATCTGCCAGAACTGAAAATCACTAGAGATAAAAAGATGAATAAGCACTGATTCTGGCCCTTGAGAAAGAGGATCACAGTCCATGGGGAAGACAGAGTCATGTGTACGGAAAGATCTATTCCTGAGACTTCTGTGGCAAGAGTTTAATGGAGGTATGAACAAGGCACCCTGGAGCCCTGAGCATGAAGCCTGAGAGGGCTCCCAGCAGAGAGGAATCAGAGGAAGAGAGAAGTGCCAAGTCTCAGAAATGGGAGAGACCATTGAAGGCAGAGACAGCCAGTTGTGCAGAGTCCTGGTGAATCCTGAATCTTTTTCTGAAGTCCATTTTCTTGCAGTGAGGTTGCAGAAAAAAAACAGAACCTTTCTGAACCTTTCTGATCATTGACGTTCTGAAGAGACCTTCTGGGCATGGGTCAGAACCAAGAAGCCCATTCTTAAGCCAGGCTTAACAGGTATGATTGGAAAGTCTTCACAAAACCCTCAAAGTCCCTGTTCTGAAACTTGAATTTCTACAATTAGATTTATACCTTTGTCTTTCTGTTTGCCCTTTCCAGACATATTTGCATTTTAAATCAAAGCATAAGTCACTCACACTATAGCATGAATTAGTCTCCTCAGCTATTGGTCTGGGACACCAAGAGAAAAGGGGTACTTAACGACCATCATAATGGCCATCAGAAGGATAAAAGGAGTAGGGCAAGGCTATCAAAAATGGAGACAATGAAGACAAATGAAGTCTATCTCATACTTTCTGTGCTTTGATAAAAAAGAGCAAAGGAGTCAGCAGCTGACAGATGGGTCTCAAATGTAGAGGAGGGACGGAACAAGTACAGTCTTTGGTTTTTGGTCCTTGCTTTTGTTCTCAGATCACAGTACTGCCACAGGGATCCCCGCATCATCTAGCCCTGCCCTTGTCACCCTGACAAGCACCATTCTGATCACAGAAACTCCATGGGAGCCTCTGTACTCTGGAGCCACAGGCCCTCCCTCGGATGGACTGTGGCAGAAGCCTTAGGCAGGCTTCACCTCTCTCTGCAGCTGAGCATGGGGCTTGCCCTCTGGAGGTACCCTGGATCACATCTCCAGACAAAATGAATCTGAAAGGTAACCTTCTGGATCATTCCGCTCCAGGATGCGACTAAAACCTTTCAGTGGTCGTGTTGGACTCCCAGGAAGGCCAGAAATGCCAGAACCTGGGGATAGTGAGGGGAAAGGAAGGATTTCCAAGGGAAACCTCCATTGGTCAGCATTGCTGCGAGATTACACAAGGCCAACCTCCTTGCCTCAAGAGAGCTGGCAGCTCAGGAAGAGCGTTGCTCTCCGCCCTACCTGCAGTGGCTGCCCACACCTGCCTGCGGGGAACCCTGGCCTGGAGCTGGAAACTTTAGTCTCCCACACGGCAAACAAGTGCCCCTGCCTGCCTGGCCCTGAAAGGCAGACTAGAAATTCTTTTTCTGCATCCTTCCTCTTCCCCCAGCCTCCTTCCAGGCCAACCTTCACTCCCCACCACCTATTCCACCCCACCCCGTGGCCATTCACTGGGCTCCAGCCCCTCATCTCCTGCCCCTTCTTCCTCCTCCTCCCCCTCCTCTTTATGCCCCCCCTCCTCTTCCTCCTCCTCCTCTTCCTTCCGCTCCTCTTCTTCTCCTCCTTCTCCCCGGGCTTCCTGCCCCTCTCTCAGCCCCTTCCAGGCCTTCTCCAAGCCACCCCCAGAGGGCTGTTTCTAAAGTAGCCCTGAAACAGCCAGTTGTGCAGAGTCCTGATGAATCCTGAATCTTTATCTGAAGTCCATTTCCTCACAGTGAGGTTGCAGAGAAAAACAGAACCTTTCTGATTTGCATCATTGACATTCTGAGGAGACCTTCTGGGCATGGGTCCTCACTGCGGCTCCAGTCCCCCCACTATGGCCTGGAGAACTCAACTCCACCGGCCCAGGGAATATGCCCACATTCCATACTTTTGTACGCTGCTCAAAACTGTGTGCAGAGGCAAAACAAACAAGTGATTAAGTAATGGCAGGCAAGTATTTCACTAAGAGTCCTATCCAAATAAAATAACAGGAAAAGTGCCTTTCAGTACTGATTAACCGCAGCTGAGAATTAAAGATCATTTGTAACAAATCATTACAGTCAACTGATTAAAAATGAATGAGTTTGTACAGAGAACCATTACTGAATCTAGGGCTGGGGAGAAAAAAAAAAAAAGACAGTTAAAGCACATTAACACGAGACTCCCAAACTGTGCACCAGTGGCTGCACAGGGTGGATTTGCCATTTTATGGCAACTGGGCGCCGAAAGGTCAGAAAGGGCATGTATCGGAGTACAAACTCGGCTTGGGATCCAAACCCCATGCCTGGCTCTGTGAGATTGGGGATGCTTCTCCAACCTTCCCTGTCTGCCTCTGCGAAAGTAATAATGGGGAGATTAGCACCACCACCATTAGATTGAACAGTATAAGAAATTGCCAACTTTTGGCTCTATCTGACCTACTAAAATGGCAATTTCATATGGTTCAACCTTACAGTCACCAAACAGGGCTATTCTAGGGGATCAAAATGAAGTAATGATTGTAACTTGGAAGATACTCTGTAAATGCCAGGCTGGCAGGAAGCCTCTCCCAGCATTAGCGTGAGACCAGCACCGTGACAAGTGACGGCAGCCTGGTGCTCAGCTTGGGGCAAATCCCAGGAACCAAGAGACTCCCTCGTTGGCATTAATTAATGTTAGTTGGAGGAAGGGCAAAGAGAAAGACCAGAAGAGGTAAAAAAGAATTGCTCCAGCTCCCAAGCCAGACCCTCTCTTACTTAGCCTGGTCTCCACCAGGATGCTGTGCGCCACCCATGCTGGCATTTTAGTTGTAACTGTGAACTTTACTTCATATGAACTTTTTTAAAGGACTGTAAATGAGGCTATTTCACTTTGAATTTGCAGTCATTTTGGGGGTAGGGGGAGGCTGTCTGGTATCAGATAGGTTTAGCCCATCTCCGGTTCTGGGTCACCCCCTAAGCTGATCTCTCACGACCCTTGCTGTGTGAAAGCCTCAGAGTCTGAATCACTAGCATGAAATGAGTGCTCAGTAAATATGTTTAGTAGAATAAAAGGAAGATGGGGTGAATGAGCTCTCAAACCCCACTTGGCCTGTGGCCTGTCCTTTTACCATCAGACAGAGCCCTGGTAGAGGATAAACACCACCCATGCCCACATCCCCAAGCCATGGAATTAGCATCTCTCTACATCTCTTGATTTGATGCAAACGATGGCAAAGCAATTTCCTCACAATCACAAAATGCTTCTAATGAGACTGCTTATTCTTATTTTTAGAAGAACTTCTACATGGCATTGGTCTAGACCCTTTACTCACCAAATAGTCATATACATAAACCATCTCTATAACACACACACACATAATTTTTTAAACTCTCGATCTGTATGAAAGACCATATTCAGATTTAATTTATTCTTTCAAATTCTCTCCCATGCTTTTGTCCTCAGGAGGCAAAAATGCATCCTCTCTTCACCTAGCTGACTTATTTTCCTGGAAAACTAATCTATGCCTGGTTTAATACCCACCTCTGCTCTCCCACATGTGGCTTGGTCCTGGAACTGGGAGACAAAACCAAGGGTCAGCTTTATAGGCAGAGAAGCATGTGTTCCCAGTGACCCATCTTTGGTTTACTGCTTTGCTGTTGCCATCTCAAAATTCATAGTCATGTCTGGACAAACCACCCCACATTTTCATTGTGCACAGGGCCCTGCAAAGCACAGAGCCAGGGTTGGCAGAGATGGAGGGGTATAATTCAGGAGCAGAGGGCTCCAGGGAGGGGTCTGAGGAAGGCCAAGGCCGCCAGCAGAGCACTTTCTGGAAAGGCTGAGAGTAGGGAATGCAGCATCAGAGGAACCTTCTTGGGTGAGAGAAGGATGCTAGAAGAGGGAGATTTGCTAAGGAGTCCTACGAGGCTAGAACTGTCAGGCTGTCAGGGCTACAGAGATCACTTTAACACGAAGGCAAGTAGTTAGTCCTCCAACACAGGAAAGAGACTGTGTCTCTTTGAGCTGGCAAGCAGCCAGAGAGCAAAACTAGTACCTGGAAATATCTGACTGTTGTGTTAATGTGACACAGACTGGGGTATGCCATTCATTTGTTATTTATTCCCTTAACCAGTGCCCACTGAGTATCTGATGTGTATGTACTGCATTAGTTTGTGAGCAATTTCAAAGATGACAATAATTCAGTCCCTGCTCTGGGCTACTCCTAACCTATATAGAAGAGAAAGGCATGTGAATGATCACATGGTGTGATTAATGTTATAGCAAAGGTTGCCGTTACATATTGCAGAGTAGAGGCTAGGGGAATGGGCAACTGTTGGAGAAGGTTTTATGCAAGGTCTTACAACTAGATTTCAAAGTGTCAGTAGGTCAGCAAACAAAGACAATGAGAAGAGCATTTGCACAGAGGGAATAGTGTGAGTAAATACATTGGGGAGGAGAAACATCACAGTATCATGGAGCATATGATACTAATGAGAAGTCCACTATAACCAAAGCAGAGGGTGTGAGATGGTAAATACTGGGACAGTGTGATGAAGAGCCCAGCAGAATCCTAGTAATGTGGAGACTTGAATGCCATACTACACAGCCTGAGTTTTACTTCTGGTTAGCAGGAGCACCCTTGAAGTTTCTTAAGTAAAGAAAGTCAGATTTAGGGGAACAGGAGGGAGAGATATCTTTCCCTGAAATGCAGAGATGGATTCGAGTGAAGAGTGACAGAAGCAAGCAGGCCAGTTGGGGAGGAAGTGATCACTAAAATTCAAGCAAGGGATAGGAAAGGTCCAAAGCCAGGTGATAGCAGTATCAATAGAAAGTGGGGAAAAGACCAGGGATTTATCTTCAAGGTACAGTGGATTGTAATTAGCTCATTGGATGGGATAAAGGGGAGGAATAATGAAAGCTTCCCAGGCTTCTGATTTAGAGATTTGGATTGACGGCATTGCCATTAGCCCAGAGGGAGAATGAAGAAATAGGAAAGTAAGAAAATGAGTTGCATTTGGACATATTAAGTTCAAGGGATCACTCAATTTGTCCAGCCATGATTTGTGCTACAAATTTGGAAGTCATAAGAAGATAGTTAAGTTAAAGGCATGGGTAGGATTACTTACAGAGGGCCTGTAAAGTGAGAAGCTCTGGAGAACACTGATATTTAGGAATTGAAAGGATGAACATGATCTAGTGAAAGAGACTAAAGATAAGCTATTGGAAAGATAGAAGGAGAATCAGTATGGTAGATTGTATTATTGTTTCCTATTATTTACTATCTTTCCTGGAAGATCATTGTATATCCCTGCTCATTGCAGGCAGGAGGAATGTAATTCTTTCTCTTATTAGCAGGCTTGGGCCATGTGATTTGCTCGGACCAGTGGAATATGGGCACAGGTGATGCACCCTACATCTGAACAGAAGTATTAGGAGTCACTGCATGGTTCTTCTGGAAGAGCATCTGTCTGTTCCTTCTGCCTAGATTCCTAGATGAAGAACAGGAATTGGAGCAACATACAACCCTCAGCTGATGTAGAATGTGAGCCCAAAGGAAAACCTTCATTGTTGTAAGCCACTGACATTTGGGGATTATCACTTTAGCGTAACAGCAGAAGCTGTTACAACCAGAAAAGAAGAGTGTCTCGGGGATACAGGAAACACTTCAAGCAAAAGTGAGTGGTCAATAAGGTCACAGGGACAGTGAGGTAATTAGATGGGGCCATAGGGAAGTTATTGGTGATCTGGGGGGAACAGCTTTAGTGGCGTGGTGGAAGTTAAAGCCAGATTGGTATGGCTGGTGACATGAATGGGAGGTAAGAAGGTGGAGGTTGTAGTGTAGATTTCTCACTTAATGGTGTTGACTGCAAACAAGGAAAGAGAGAGAGAGAGAAGCAGCTTAAGGTGGAGATAGAGTAGGAGGAAATTTTATTTAGGAGAGAAGAAACTTGCAACAGTTTGCTGACTGAAGGGGAAGATTTGCCGGAAATGGAAAGATTGAAGGTGTAAGTATTGAGGCTAAATTCCTGAAAATATTTGGATTTGTGAATTCCTCATAATATGAGCAATAATGATAGCAATCACTTCTGTAATGCTCACCAAGTACCTGGCTCAGCTTTGATTGCCTTGTGTGTATTAATTTAATCTTCAGAGCAACTCTGTGAGGTAAGTACCATTATCATCATTCCCATTAGGTAGATGAGTAAACTGAGGCATAGGGAGCTTAATTAGCTCATCCAAGTTCACACAGCTAATAAGTGGCAGAGCCAGAATTCAAACTAAAGCCAGCTCCAGGGAGCTCCAGGGAGCAGGTCCCTAACTGCCATGGCATAACATCTCTCCCAGAGGTACAGAAAGATTTGAGCTATAAGCACTGCCTGGGAAGATGGTGTGCCAGAGAGGCACCATGAATGAGGGATGCGGCAGACGGGTATAAAGGGAGTGCCCAAGAAGGACTAAGTTCTGGTTGCTTCAAACGTGGAATTGGGAAGTTATGAGCCCTGAGCCTTCCATTTTGGGTACCCACCTGTTTTAAAAAACAGGTCCTAAGCCTTAGTTGGTCCTAAGCCTCTGTCCATCTGATTGGGATTGGGAGGTGAGCAAAGGTGAAAAGGAAAAAGAGAAGGAAAATAAGTAGGATAAAAGCAAGTGCAGAAGAATCAAAGGGGAGGACGCCAGGCTCACTTCTGTGGTATACTCACTACTCACTAGGTGCCAGGTGCTGTGCGGGGCTGCAGCTTCCAAGAGGAAGACCCAGCCCTTTCTTGGAGGAGCACCCCAGGATAATGGGAAGACAAACATAAGAGGCTGATTTGACTCTGGGGTGAGGTTACATGTGGTGTGCACAAAAGGCTAGTGAAAAGTGGGCACAGAGAGACAGAATCTGCTGGGATAAGATTGCACCGAGCAAGAAGCAGACTGTCAGCATCTCTCATCTTATGGATGCCCCTTCTTTTCACTCTCTTTGTGAAGATCAGGACCCAGCTAATGGGATGTGGAACTCCCCTCCAACCTGGACTAAAGGCAGAAAGACCATGAGGGCAGAGTTGCTTTTCAGGTTCAAAGTTGGAGAAATCTAAACTGATACCACACATGTAAGTACCCAAGCTCGGCATGCCTTTTAGGAGGCATTTCAAAGTGTGAGTGGCCTTTCATCACTACTGAGTCTGCGGGACACGTTTTGAGTTGTCAGGTCTCCCCGTGTCACCTCCGTGTGTGGCGGATGCTCTGAACTGGAAAGGATTCCTCTAGACCCTTGGGAAGTCTGAAGACTTCCCTCTGTAGTAGGTAAAGATATATACACACCACGAAGAAGTGGATTTCCCAGGATGGTAGTGTGAGCAAATGGTCAGAGGCTCGCCTCAAGTCAGCCAGTTTGTTTTATTGCCCGATACAGCTTGTTGCTGCACTGGAGTGAAATGAACAATTGGTACTGCTCTGCAAGGTCCTTGTCTCTCTCACTTCCTTCCTTTGCACTTTACTTTGTCTTCCTAGTTCATCTCCTGACTCTCTGTTTAAGAGCAACTACTGTCCAAACAAACACGCCACCAACATTAACTGGCTTATGTGTGCCAAGGGGCCCCTGTCTCCCAGAGAGTCTGGTCTGCCTCCTGCAAATCTGTTTAGTGGAGTCCTGACCCCAGGGCACCAGATACAGCTCTTGTGAGCATCCCTTATCCCAGCATCTCCTATCCCAATGCCCTCCACATCAGACTGACATTTCCCACCTGCATCACGTTGAAGTCATGTGTCCCTGGATTTATTTTGTGTTTGACTGTAGCCATTCTCTTCAGGAGAGTCCATAGCCATGTCAATGCCATACCTGCAGTCTTGATCCTATCTAGACTTCTCCTTAATTAGCAGCTAGCCCACTCTGCTGATCCCTGGGTGCCTTGAAGTGGAAAAGATGAAGTAGAAGTTGTTGGTAAGGAAAGAACTTCAAAAAAAAAAAAAAAAAAGGAAAGAACTTCAGAAAAAGTGAAATTGGGGCTGGTACTTGAAGGTGGTACCATACTTTCTGACATATAGACAATGAAAGGAAGAGTGCTCTAGGCAGAAGGAACAGCATATGCAAAGGCACTGAAGTGCGACAGGACACAGTGAATTCTGGGAGAGGTGCAGCCTAGCGAGGTTAAAGTACACACCTATGTATGGAGCATGGCAGCTACAAATGAGACCATTGAAGTCATGTAAAAAGCACCGAATATCATGATCAGAAATTTAGCCTTGGGCTTGGCTCTGTGGACAGTTGAGGTCCACTAAGGGTTTTTAAGTCAAGAACCCAATATGATTAGATTTAAGGTTTAGAAATCTAAATGTGGCTGCATGAAAGGTGGAGCTGGTGGGCAAAGACACAAGGCAGAGAGAGGGCTGGTGAGAAGCCATTGAAATCCTACCCAACCAAGACCACAGCCAGGCTCTTACCATTGCTTTCCACGGTGGACCAGGCAGACCACGAAATAGGCAGAGGCAAGGTAGGCTCTCACACAAGGGCTCTCATATCCTCATATCCTCCCTATCAGGGTTCTGATAGTCTCAGAACCCTGTCTCCTTAACTCTCTTTTCACAGGATAAAGTCGATTTTCTGAAAAGTAAACCTAGAGACCCTTGTTGGAATGAAGGCTGCATGGGTAGAGAGTAAGGTATGGTCCACCCCCATTCTATCTAGTAGCAGCAAGAAGAGGCTCCCCTATGAATTTCTTCCAATATTGCACACATTGTATTGCTTTGCTGCTGCCCAGTTGGTTCCAATGAGAAAACACCCACATCAGAAAGATACTGAAATCGCCCTGTTTTCCTGCTTGTCACTCTTTCTCCTTACTCCTGCCTTCCTGCTTTCCCTTTTCTCTTTTAGTCTAAGACCATATTGTGTGCAAACTTCTCTTCCCTTTAGCGCCCTCCTTCTGCTGGTTCCCTGCAGTGGCTCTCCCGCCAGTTTTATTGGAAGCTAAAATTTAACAACAACAAAAAAATGTGAGATCTACAGAGAGCTTCTCCACAAGGGAGCGTGTGACAGTGAAGGTTAGGAGACATGAGGCTAATGAACTAGGGAATATTAGTTACATCTCACTTGATTACACTCAGAAAATGTAAAACCATCTTTTAGTTATGACTAGTCATTTGTTTGCTGGAATGCTCAGAGCAATACCTCACTCACATTTATCTCCCCCTTCAGGTTCCAGTCAAGGTTTCTAGAAATCAGCGATTCATCATTGGATAAAACAACCACCCTTGGGATCTACCAAGCCAGGAAAAATCAGCATGTCCCTTTGCCAAGATGTCTCTCATCAGTACCGACTTCATGCAGCTGGGTACAGCTGGTACACAACATCCATACAAGTGCCAGAACAGGGACCTCACCTGATTATGTGTCTGGACAACTCAGAGTAGATCAGAATTACAGCTCTTCAGACAGGCCTCAAGGCTCCTAGTAGGTTCATGTTCCAGAGAGGAATGTGGGAGTCCACTCAGGATCTCCTTCGGATTCTTAGGCACATGAAGCTCATCCACTTGGGTGAGAGAGGTAGAAGGCTCATTCTTCCTGAGCCAAAACTATAGGGAGCGACATTCACATATGAAGAGTTGAAGGTCAAGATTGCTGTTATGTCTAGAGCCCTGATATTAACTAAAATGCCTATAACAGTAATATGTGTTAATAAGGGCATGAGAGACTTCTAATGAACATGTTATATTAAGCCACATGTGGTTATTTCTGCTCCCTCTTAAAAAAATCTCACCATGGTAGACAGAATTCTAAGATGGCCTCCAGGATTTCCCACCATTGGGTATACATGCCCTGCATAATCCCTGGGATGTGAATATGAGATTTTATTCCTAAAACAAAGTATGTAATATGGCACATTTGGTCTTAAGATGGGGAAATTACCCACGTGACCTTGTCCTAGTCACATGAGCTCTGTAAAAGTAGAGATTTGTTTTGGCTGATTGCAGAAAGGCAAGTCAGTGAGATTTCTAAGGCATGAGGAGGATTTAATGCACATAAAATTTTCTGTTGCTGAGGTAGTGGACGGCATGTGGCAAGGTAAACAGCTAGCAAGAAAATGGAGACCTCAGTCCTACAATTGCAAGGAAATGATCCTGAGGCTGCTTGGAAGTGGGTCTTTCCCTAACTAAGTTTCCAGATAAGGACACATCTGGCCAACATCACTATTTCAGGGATCTTGAGCCAAGGACCCAATGAAAACATGCTGGATTCCCAACCCCCAAAAACTGTGAGATAATCACTTTGTGTTGTTTTCAGTTGCTACATTTGTGGTCATTTGTTATGCAAATTAGAAAACTAATGTACTCTTTAAAAGGAGTGAAGATTTAAATTCATAGAGGAGACACTTAAAGCAGAGGAGGAGCAGGAACTTTTGAAAGATGGGAAGCAAATGGACATAGATCATCAGTTTAGAAGAGCAGAGAAAGCACCTGCAGAAGGAGAAGCCAAAAAAGTAGTAAACTGACTTGGAATTCAGGAAAGACTCAGGCATTAGATATACAGGTGCCTCAGAAGACTAGAGTGCATGCAGGTGGCACTGCAGACAGGAAGACTGGGTGAAGGTCTGCCTCAGGAGTTGTTAGACCCCCCTGGATTCTCTACCCTCCCCCATCCAGTGAAGCAACTTCCTACCCTCACCTTTACAGAAGGCAAGTTTACTCTCTAGAGACACAGAATCAGATAGGCTGTGGACTTGACACCAGTCACCCCTGAAAGCTGATGAAAGCAGGGCTACTGAATGAAATGTATATCCTGGACCATGAGACTGCCCTGCTTCTTATTTCTTTCCCTCTCTCAGTTAGGCATGTATTACTCACATCCTCTGGGAAGGAAACTGGAAAAATGTCTCTGAAGAAATGAAATGTCTCCTAATTAAGTGACTTGGACCGCAAATGATTACCTTACTAATTACTCCATAGTCGTACAAGCACCCCCCACACAGTGTGTGTGCCCACGTGTCTGTGTATGCATACAGCATCTAATTTGTTTTCTAGTGGCTCATTTGTATTTAAGATATGAATAGGCAGAGAAGAATTACCAGGCATCTGAGGAAAAACTGTAGTATAGAAGGGATAAAAACAAAGGAGGAAATGAGAGTCAGATGGAACAGAAAACCCGGGGAGCAGAAAAAACTTGAGAAAGCAATATTTCATCCATGAAACAACAAAAAAAGATTCTATTTACAAAGGAACATTCAGGAAACAAGAAAAATCTCTTGGATAGTAAAGATTAAGATAACAGAAAAAAATGTAAAAATCGACAGAATGTGTAGAAGATAAAAGTGAGGCAATCTCCCAGAAAATAGTATACAAAGATAGAAAATAGGAAGGAAGAGATAAGAAAATTAGGTGATTCATCCCTGGAGGTCCAACTTTCAACTAACAGGAGTCAGAGAGAGAACAAAGAAAATCAAAGAGTGGAAATTATTAAAGAAATACACAATAACTTTTTTCTTTTATTGAAAGACACGATTTTCCAGAATGAATGGGTTTAGTAAGGGCCCCGCAAAATAAATGAAAATAAGAATCACATCTAGGCATGTCATCATAAAATTTCAGATCAGTGATAGAGAAGTCTTCTGATATCTTTGAAAAGCTTCCAGAGGGAAAAGGCAGGTAATCTGCAGAATATCAGAAATCAGAATAGCATCAGCTTTCTAAGGGCAACATGGGATTCCAAAAGACATAGAGTAGTTCTTTCCAAGTTCCGATGAAAGTAATTTTCTGTTTATGATTTTGTACCCACACTACCAATCAGGACTGAGGGAAGAATAATCACATCTCCAGATGTCTAAGTTCTCAGTCTTAAAAAATTTACCTTTGAGACATCCCATCCCAGGAAGCTGGAAAAGAATGTCTGCCACCAAACAAGGAAGTGTGCCAACAGGAGGAGGGCATTGGGTGCAGGAGACAGGGCTTTATGGAGGAGAGAAGAAAAGGGAATTCCTAAGATGTAAGCAGAAGAAGCTTCTAGAGCACCACCAGCCCACAGGGTAGGAAGAATAAAACCTCTGGGGTGATCTCCCAGGAAAACACAAAAGTAACACTTTGCTTGATGTGCCTCGCTGGTCTTGGATTTTGTGGGTCCATCAAAGAGTTTGGTAAGAATTGTAATTAGTCACAAAGAAAAATAAGAAGATGAAAAGTTGAACTCTAAAGATGATTCTAGAAGTTACACCAGAGATCAATCCTGACCATCATACCCCACACAGCTTTGCTGGGGATAATATTTACAATGGCAAAATAATGTAAATACTAAATATTGATTTAAACAATGGTTGTGATCAACTATACTGAAAGGATAGGTAGGGGAAATGTATGGGTGCATGTGTGAACATTTGTGTGTGTGTGCGTGCGTGTGTGTGTGTGTGTGTGGTAGGTGGAGTGAAGCCAGGGTTGTAAGAGAACCAAATCTGTCCCTTCCACAGGAGTAAATCGACATATGATTTCTAAAATTTGAAAGAAAAAAATAACCTCAAGAAATAGTAGTCTAAATATATTATCTACATTTATTTAGGCAAATACTAAAATAAATGGCTAAAAGTGGTTGCCTCTGAAGAACAGCCCTCAGAGCTGGAAGGGATGAGGCAGGGAATTGCTTTTTTCTGTGATGAGCCTTATAGTATGGTTTGACTTTTTAAACTCTTTGTCAGCAATCAAGAGGCCATAGAAAGCTATCTTTAATTTACATAGCACGCTAACAATGCTTTCTTCTTATCCCATGGTTGGGGTGGGTGGTGGAGAAAAGATTATTTCTGATACCTCTACCATGACTTGAAAGCCAAGTTTTTGCATGTGAGCATATACCCCTGGTTCTCTCTGCTAACTGTGAGTTTGGGGTGGCAAAGCCCATCTGTCTAGCGCTGAGACACAATTATAATCATGCCTACCACGCATACAGTGCCGTTCAAGTTACAGAGCCCCTGCACACACATTCCCTCATTTGATCTTTGTAGCAACCTTATGGGGTAGTCCGGGCAGGGAATAACATACAGACAAGGAATCTGGAACTCAGAAAGGTTGGGTGACTCATCCATGGCCACACAGCCTAGACCCCAAGCCAACTGCTGCTGCATGAACCTACTGAAGCCATCTATCTAAAGCAAAGGGAAATAAGGCCTACGATTGGAACAAGTCATTTCTCTCTCTCTGGTACTTTGTCTATTTTGGGACGCCTAATTTGAGGACTTTGACTCATTCTATTCATCTTCCTCATCTTTTCACCATGCCAGTCCCTACGTTTTTCCTTCCCATTCCTGAATTACACTCGCACAACAGCTTGATTCTCCTCCCTGCCCCTTTCCTCATGCCTCCAGACTTCGTTGTTGGCTTCAGGAATTGAAGCCTTTGAAACACTGAGAGGGATCAGATCGTGATCGTGGTGGCATCTCTGTGGTTAGAGGAAAGCACCATCTTGTGTCTCAGCCTTGGAATCTGGATCACACCTGGAGGCCACTCGAGCAAAACCGCGAGGCAGCCAGCACTTCCCCTGTTATCTCCTCAGCTCTCTGCTCATCTAGAAGTTCAGACTTCCATAAACACAGGGTGTTTGCCACAGGGAATCGACCCCAAAGTGGGCATCTCGTTATGTTTTAATCTCTTGATTCATTCCTCAAGCACACACTCAGTTTGAGTCTAAAGAATTGGTGGGAAAACAATGAGATGGGAAAAGCAGGGCAGAAGGAAGATGTTAGATTCAACATATTTGCATTAGTGTCCACCATCATGTCTGCTGGGCTGAGGCGGTTAGAGGGGCCCCTGTGCAAGTCACCAACACCTTTCCCACCCTCAGTTTCCTTGGAGATCTCTTGATCCCATTTTGTGTTTGAGGTAGATAGGATCACAGCATCCAGTGTTATGGCTGCAGGCATAATTCCAACATCTGAGAACATTTCCCTCCCACATATTTAATTTCCCCTTCTAGCCGGTTTACCACTGAGGCCCTAAGCACACTTCACAGCTCTATCTACCACACCATCTTAGCCTCTTTTCAAGTCTTTTAATATCCATTGGAAAATAATGCCGTCTTTGATTCAGAGACAAATCCCTAACATTTCTTCCCTGGTTTCTAATTAGCAATATTTCTGTGGTAATTAAGATGAGAGCAGTTCCACAGTTGTGCAGCATTTTTGATTCAGAGAGAAAGAAAAATACAACAATCACATGAAGGGAATCTAAGAATGACTCTGTCAGCTGGCTTGGCTGTGTTTTAAATAATCTCAGCACTTTAGTGCACACAGATACCTACATGTCTACTACATACATACACATACGTGCTTGTACACACATACAGTACATGTTGGTGCACACACATACATGTCTATGCATGCACATAAATGCATGCTTATAAACATATAAACAGTACATTTTTGTGCACACATGCACACTTATGCACGCAGACACACACACACACACACACACACACACACACACAAGAATAATCACTCATTTCTGAAAGAAATGAGACCCAAAATACACTAATGGAAATGTCATTTGTGAGCAGAATAAATGCATCACCTTAAACCCTGGGCTTCCCACAAAAAGAAGGATCTCAGTAAGCTGAGCGCTGATAAAAGATGCCCAGGGAGATACCACCTCCTTTGTCTCACTAGATGGCTGGAGATGGGCACATTTTCTCTCTGGTCAAATCCCCAGGGATCCAGCATTTTTAAGACTCTTCAAAGGCCTGCTGCATATGCTCACCCTATGTTGGTTTTTGCTCCGGCATGGTAAGGAAGGGGGTCAAAGCTCCACATTGCCAAACAAAATTTAGTGCTGTAGGCTGAGCCCAGGTTGTTAGCAGTGCTGTAATTTCCACTTTAGAGATGGTACTCCTATCTCTAAACTCTGGGTGTGTGCCTGTGTGCACAAATACATGCTTATGTGTACTCCTAAGGGATTAACAAAAAGATGTTCTACATCTCAAAAATAATAATAAAAAAGATATCCTGTCTGCACTTAAGATTTTTTAAAAGTAAGGCATATTTTGAGGTTGGTGCTCCTCAGAGTTCAGGCCAAGATCTCTTGTAATTGTGTGTGTGTGTGTGTGTGTGCGTGTGTGTGTGTGTGTGTGTGTGTGTGTGTGTGTTTGTATTTCAAGGAATTGACACATAGCATAGGGCTTTATTTATTTGGAAACTATAATTATTTCAGGCAATTTGGTGATTATTTCTCCCATGACTAGTTACTGTATGCCTCCTCAAGCAGAATTGGGTTTGCTAAGAGGTGGAGTTGTGCGTGCTTGGACAACTAAGGCTGTGTGCATGCTTAGGGGGGCTGCTAACTCTACTGAGGACAGTCTCCTGGCTCCATGACACCTCCAGTCCCCACCCCAAGCATGTTCATTTCTGAGAAGGCTGAGCTGGTGTGCAGGATGCCTCTAATTATATTGGCTATTTTCCTTTCATAGTTAAGTCCAGGATTTTCCATGCCTGTTAAATCATAAAGCCAGTGGGGGTTAGAGTTGGTGGGACCTCAGGGATCATCTTATTCAACTTTTTCATTTTATGAATAAAGACTCTGAGGCTCAGAGTGGATAGTTATCCCAAGGTCACCTGGCAGCAGGGCACAGCTAGGGCTAGAACACAGGCCTCTTTCCTTACAAGCCAGGGCTCCATCCTCCTCCTTATGTTGATTTAATTCTTTTGAATTCAGCAAGTATTCCTGAATTCTTCATATGGATTAAGCACCATGCTAGGTGCCACAAGTTCAAAGAAGCCACAAAGTAGAGGGCACAGTAGATGTCAGATGAACCTACATCAGAAGGGACCTTACACAGTGCTCAGGGGAGGCATTCCTCTGCCCCCAGCTTTTATTCCCTTTGCCCTCTCCTTCCCCAAAAAATACACCTAGAAGGGGGAAACAGCTCAGATACCTGAATTAGTTAAGTTCTTGCAGGTGTCAGAAGAAGAGCTGAGGGACAAGTAACAGTAAGAGTCAGGAGGGAGCTGAGTAACAGTAACACCTAGCATTTCTTCAAAATTCCATTTTCCAGGGGCACCTGGGTGGCTCAGTGGTTAAGCATCTGCCTTCAGCTCATGTTGTGATCCTGGGGTCCTGGAATTGAGTCCCATACCAGGCTCCCCACAGGGAGCCTACTTCTACCTCTGCCTATGTCTCTGCCTCTCTCTGTGTGTCTCTCAAGAATAGACAAATACAGTATTTTTTAAAAATCCCATTTTATAGTTCCAGAATAAAATCTCCAAGGCCAGGTCCAGGCCTAGAAGAATTCCCCAGTATTCTATGAAGGTATCACTGCCTCTTGCTGCCCCTCTATTCCTGGGTATTGGATGAACTCATGGCTCACCCACATTGATCTGACTCATAGACACATTAATGCTGACTCACTCACACCTACACAGCAGTAAAAGCCACCTCCTCAGGTCTTGGCTGGAGATGGAGACACTCACAAGACACAGACATCAGCTCTACTGAGGAAAGGATCGTTGGAACACACTATGGGCTGGTTGTCCAGGGAACATGCTGTCAAAGTGATCTGACCTGGAACTCAAGCTTCTGTACCCATTTCCCAAACTCATACTAGGATTCTCTCATTTTCCAGAGATTTAAAATCCTCTTTGATTTACTCTCATCCAAAACCAGAGGCATAAAATCATGAAGAGTCAGAAGTTGCTGAGCTGAGTCATTCCTGATTTCAGCCTTGCATGGAAGAATTTAGGCAAAAAGGTTTCTTCCAGCCCTGAGGTAGTGTGGCTCTGAGAGCATCCCAGCTACTGTGCTGCTGGCTTTATATGCATCTATTATGCACTGATTTGAAGTTTCTCCAGACCCTATTCAAAGCTAGGTACACTCTGTACCCCCACTGGACACTTATGATAAAAGAACACAAAGAAAAATGTCAAGCTCTGTGTATCTAACTGGGGGCTAACCATGACTGTAACTAAGTTTTGGAGCTTTTTTGTAAATATATCTCTCTTGCATAGGATGAGATGCAGGGCATTCTGAAGGGAGACTCCTTGGCCACTGGGGCTGTGTCCTGGGCTTCATCTTCAGCCCCTTGCCCTTAGACTCTTTCCACCTCCTCACCAGAAGGTCAAGGATCTACAGCACCAAGCTGAACATACTGAGGTTGGTGGCAGGCAGCCTTAGCCACATACAGCACTAAATAATTCCCAAAGAGAAAGAAGTGGATGCAAATGGGCAAGGGACTGACAAACACTTGGTACAAAACCAAGCTGGATCTTTGCACACATTTTTTCTCCTTTTCTAAATCCATCTTGTACCTAAATACATCCTGACAATATGTCTCTCTATGCTTTATGAAAACAGGGAATGTTTGGCAAGACTTCCAGGCACAGCTTGCCTTCACACCAGGCGGGCCCCCAGTAGCCATAATGGCTGTTCCGTCAGCCTGAGGTCCCCACAACCACTTGCCTTCCCTGAGCTCTGCTGTGATGGTTAGTCAGCCTGCCAGCTTCCCTAATTCTCCTCCTCTTGTTCCTTCTCATTCTCAGTTTTTATATGCCAGTGTCTGACCCTCTGCCATGCCTGCCACAGTATGAGGGGGGCACTTGTACTACTGTTTCCTCATGCAGCTTCCTGCCTATAGCAGATGGACTCAAAAATGACCCTCATTAACCTTGCCTCCCAAAGTCACACTTTTGCATAATCCCTTCACCTTGAGTATGGGCAGGATCTGTGAGTTGCTTCTAACCTACAGAACATGGCAAAAGCCAGGGGATGTCACTTCCACAATTATGTTCATAGATCATAACATCTTCTTGTTGATGGACTCCCTCCCTTGTTAGTTTTGATGGAGCAAGCAGCCATGCTGTGAAGGCTCATGTGACAAGGAACTGGGGATGGCCCCCACCAGCGATCACTAGGAATTGAGGGCAGTTTCCAGCAGACAGCTAGAATAAAACTAGAGCCACCAGTGCAATACTCTAAAAGGAGCTGAACTCTGCTAATGATCATGTGAGACTAGAAGCAGACTGAGGTTTGAAAAGAGACCAAAGCCCATGGTCAGCACTTTGCTTGCAATCTTCTGTTGAGATCCTAAACCAGTGTCTAACTAAGCCTGGACCTCAGTAACTGAGCTAATAAATGTGTGTTGTTTTAAGCCACTAATTTTGTAGTAATATTACAGAAATAGAGAACTAATATGTTATGTTCATAGATGCACGCAACAAGTCTCTTCAGTGTTTGAAACAAAGACTTTTAGATTAAACAATGTGTAAGGAGAACAATAGGGTGCACAGCCTCCCTTTGATAGTCTCCCTCTCCAGCACCTTGGACAGTTCATCATCCAGCCTCAACTTGAACTTTGACAGCACTGGGAAGCTCAGTGTCTTACAGGATAGTCATATCTATGGACTTCTTTACTTTTTTATATTTAGGTAGCACTTATTCTGTGCTATTCACTACACTATACTTCATTTAAGTCATTTCTTACAATAACCCTATTAGGTCGATACTATTATTATCCACTTCATAAACATGAAATGAAAGTTCAGAGAAGTCAGGCAACTTTCCCAGGACTAATAAAGCAGCAGAGAGATTTTAACCTGACTCTAACTCGAAGCCCATGTTCTGAACAACTGTGAAATATTGCTCCTATTTTGTTAGAAAGCTCTTCCTTATGTTAAACCAAACTCTTCCTTCTTCTGATATCCACTCATCGATCCCTTGGGAGCTTTACAAGATTGATTTTCTCTTTCACAGAAAATTTTTTTAAATGTTTAAAGATAGTTATCATTATCCCCCTTTTCTTCTTTCTTATGAGTTATTTTTTAAGCACATTCCTTAGAAATGTATTAGGGAGAGATATAAATAGGTGGAGCACAGAGGAAAAAAATCCTCTGGCATGAAAATACTATATGATATTATAATGGCTGATACACGACATTATGCATCTGTCCCAAACCACAGAATGTACAACACCAAGAATGAATCCTAAAGTAACCTGTGGCCTCTGGGTGATAATCATGAGTCAAGCAGGTTCATCAGTTGTAACAAATACATCATTCTGCTGGGAGATGTTGATGAGGGAGGCTCTATGTGTATATGAGGGTAGGGGATATATGAAAAATCTCTGTACCTTCTTCTCAATTTTGCTGTGAATCTACAAATGCTTTTTTTTTTAAAAAAAAAAAAAAAAAAAAAGCTTATTAAAAGAAAAAGTTCCCACCATCCAAAAAACCAAAATGCTTTCAAAGGGGAGTGGGGGGAAACTACTCGATGGGTATAGAGTTTTACATGAAGTAATGGGAATGTTTTGGAATTAGAGGTGATGGTAGCACAACATTGTGAATGTACTAAATGCCACCAAATTGTTCACTTTTAAATGATTAATTTAAAGCTATATGAATTCACCTCAGTATATCTTTTTAAGTCCAAAAAAAGTATTTTGGATATTTTAAACATAGAAATAGTATAAAGATGAAAACAACATATACCCATTCACCCAAAACCCAATTTTAAAAAGAAACATTGTGAATAGAAGAGTCCTGTTTTTCCACTATATATGGCCTTACCCTTCCTTTCCACTGAAAAGTAAGCATGACCCTGGATTTGGTAGTTCTCACTCCCATGTATTTCTTTACGGTTTATTTCTGTTTATGTATCACTATACAATAAATAGTATTGTGCACATTTTTAAATGTAAATAAAGCCTCTCATAATGTATATATTCTTATTCAACTTCCCTTTTCCATTTTAATTATGTCTGTGAATATACCATGTTTTCTTTAGCCACTCTCCAGTTGATGGATATTTGGGTTATTTGTGTTTTTAGCCATCACAATCAATGCTGCTAAAAATATTCTGATATTATGTCTATTTGCACACAGGTGCAAGAACTTTAGTTCCACCAGCCATTGCCAAGTTACTCTCAAAACAAGGTTGTGAGATGCCTCACTGTTATGTTATTCTCCCTGGAACAGCTCTAATTTGTCAGGGACATTCTCCAGGACAATGAGCTGGCTGCCTCCTTTGTCCCAAACAGAATACCTCTACAGTGCTCTGTGATTGCAGAAAATGTTTTGGAAGCCTTATATAGTATAACTGCTATTTGCATTTTAGTCAGATAATAACCCCAAATAAACCCTAAGTTATTCTTGAACCAGGTATTCCCAGTATGTACCTGCATCACTGATTTTTCTTAAGCCAAAGTTCAGAACTTAATTCTATCCCCATCTAATTTTACCTTGTTAGTTTTAACCATTCCTATAGTCTGTGGAGATATTTTGAATCCTGGCTCTGCTATCCCATTCATAAATTTGATAAGCATACTTTCTGCTTATATCTTCCATCTAAGTCCTTGATAAAATAAAAAGAATAGAACTAAAGATGTAGCCCTTGAATATATAGTATGTTCCCACTCTACCAATACCTGGGCATGGCTGGCCAACTAACAGTATTATACCTTCCTCAATTTCCCATTCAATCCACAAGAATATCGAGGCAAACATTGCCAAAGACCTTGGCATATCTAGACTATTCAGCATATTTACAAATCTAGCAATCTGGTACAAAATGAATATAGGCGTCCAATTAACATCGAGCTCTCTGCTCAGCAGGGAGTCTGCTTCTCTCTCTCCCCTCTCCCCCTGCCCATGCTCTCTTTCTCTCATGCTCTGTCTCTCAAATAAATAAGTAAATAAATATCTTAAAAAAGAAAAAAAAGAGAAAAAGTACACTTAGGTGTCTCAGTCAGTAAAGTGTCTGCCTTCGGCTCTGGTCATGATCCTGGGGTCCTGGGATCAAATCCTACATTGGGGTCCCTGCTCAGCAGGGAGTCTGTTTCTCCCTCAACCCCTCTTCCCTACTCATGCCCTCTCTGTATCTCATGCTTGTTCACTTGTCTCTCAAAATTTTAAGGAGGAGTCCATTTAAAATGCCTTATTCTCAGTGAACCCATGCTGGTTTCCAGTGATTGCCACTTCCCTTCTAAGAGTACATAGGCAAGTTGAATATTAAGTAATCTTAGTGCCCCTGCTGATCAGGATCAAAGACACTAGGCTGTATAATCTGAAACCTCATGTTCTTTCTATGGAAATCTAGATTTTTCTCATCTCTAGTCTTCTGGTTTCTTCCCTTAATCATTTCTAAACTTTAGTTTTATAAACATTTATAGAAGTTTCTTCAAAATCGTGGCATGAAATAATGTCAGGTGTGAAAACTTTTAAAGCCTCCAGGTGACCACTTACTTTTGTTTGTCTAGCTTGAGTTTCAAGATTATTTGAACAATATTGATTCCTTTCTGCTAAAAGATCTTGCTTTTTGGTAAAGAAACAAAATATTTGAGTTGTTCTTTCTTCTCATCCTTAACCTTGCTCATGTTCCCCAAGCAGTGAGCCTGTCCCTTTTAATTCTGAACATAGCTACTAAAAGCTTTTGTGTTGTCCCTGGCATTTTTCTGAAGCCTCTGCTCATTCTGAGCTTTAGTCTTGCTGGCACTATTCTTACAGGCTTGTGGTACTCTTTTGTATTTGTCCTTGGTAATGTGTTTCTCCTTCCATCTTTCATACATGACCTTTTAAAATATGAGTTAATCAAGAGCTTTCTGGACAACCTTACTGCTGGCACAGGATACCACCTCATTCTCTCCCTCTCTCCTCAGAAACAATGCTATTGCTTTGTCTACTTCTAAAGAGAAAAAAGGGGACCAACAGACCAGCTATTAGGAAACAGCATAGTCATTGCCTTCCATATGTCTCCTTCCATACCAGATCCACTTCCTATGGTTGTTTTTTTCTTCTTTTATATTCCTTTAACCTTTATGGATGCAAAAGATCTTAGAGAATCAGAAAGAAACCATCGATTCATGAATGTAAGGGACTTTTCAGCCTTCTTGAGCTCTTGGGCCTTATGGTTTGTAGGGTTTTAAAGTTTTGCATGGTTTTAAAAAATTTATTTATTTGAGAGCCAGAGAGAGAGAGAGAGAAAGAGAGAGAGAGAGAATGAGCAGAGGGGAGGGGCAGAGGAAGAGAGAGAAGCAGACTACTCACTGAGCAAGGAACCAGACGTGAGGTTCAGTCTCAGGACCCTGGGATCATGACCTAAGCATAAGACAGACACTTAACTGACTGAGCCACCCAGGTGCCCCAGTTTTCTAGGGTTTTATAGGAGTAGAAGTGCTCACTGGATCCCAAAGGGAGAAACTATAGAAGCCATCAAACTGCTGCATTCAGACCTTAGAGAGTCAATAAAATTTGGATTTCAAAATGTTAGGTATGTATCTTGGGAAAGAAGCTGGTTGGAATTACCTGGCATCTATTTCCACCCACATTAGAGCTGGGATTTTTCTGTAAGAGTTAGGTATGCAAAGCAGCACAATCTAGAGTCCTTATCTCTGGGGATCCTTATCCTGAGTGCTTGTTTTCTCTGTTTTTCAGTGGCCATAATCCATTGGCAAGAACATTAGAATAGACGAGCTAAGCTGGGGACTGCTCCCAGAATATCACAAACTCTTTCCCCTTCCTGAGCCTCTCTTCCACCCCTGAAATATGGGGGAAAAAATGTATGATTGCAATCATCAGTGGGAGGGCAACAAGGGAGCTAATGGCATAATATATTGTAAATGTACTTGATAAAGAAAGGCTACATCATATTTTTGATGTGTGTAGTGGTGTTCATATCTACAGGTGCTTGCAATATGCTAGCAGCTCCTTTACTACAAGGCTATATTGTTATTTATTTCCCCACTCTCCAAATAACGTTTCTGGTCCATTTTCCCAAAGTCCTGAGGAAACCTGATTGAGATTTTATATCAGTGGCTCCTATGCTTTCTACCCAAGTCTGCTGCCTTCGCCATCATTAAGAGATGCCCAATTCAGATACATTTATATGCCCAAGCCCCTCACACAGCCAATGATCCCTAAGTGCTAAACAGATTTGTCCTGGACTTGGAGGCTGAGCCTGTGGAGCGAGGCTCAGATAATTTAAGTGCCTCTTGTAACAGAAGGCAACTGGAATTCAATAGAGATAAATGTAAAATATTGAACTAGGGAGCTGAACCATCAGCAGGGCAGGATTCTAAATGGAAAGGTTATGGCTGAATGACTAAGCAGGGAGAACACACAACACACCCAAGGAATTCTTGCAGAAATACAAGTCCCTGGTGGATTCTGCAGAGAAGGGAATGGATGCTACGGAACGGCACAGCCAAAGGAGAGCTGCTTGGGTTCCATGGAAGCTGCTGCTGGGATGTCTCTCTCCTGGTGCAGACTGGCTGACAAGGGGCAGGGGAATTTGGCTGGCAACGCGAAGCTGCCAGGTTTTAGCTGTTGTTGTGGAGAGAGTCAATATTGCTTTTTCTCTGCCAGGCCCCAAACACCAGAAGTAAAATGTCTAATGATAACCTGAGGCGTTGGTTGTGTCTACCAGAAAAAACCAGCCACTCAGATTAGTTAATTCAATCAAATGTCTGGCCAACTTCCACAAAGAGATCGATAGAATCCTTTGTTTGACCAAATGGACAGGTCCAATCAGGGAGCATTATCAGTCCCATTGCCCCACAGAGCCTCAGCCAAATAAGACATTGTATTAAAGCATAAAGGGATCTCTTAGGTGTCTGCAAATTTGCCTTGCAAAGAGCCCAGAGCATTGGCTTAAGCCTCAAATACATCCAACATGACTCTTCTTTTCCCTTCATTTAAATATATTTTCCTACAGTTTACACAAGAGCAGGGACTTGTTTTTTTTTATGTTGATCACACCAGAAAAGAAAGAGAGAATGGGGAAAGCCAGTAAAAAAGCATGGGTGAGTATAAACTGGGATTAAACGAGTTTTCAAATTGGTCAAAAAATTTCTTGAAACACAGAAATCACTTGTCCTGTTTTCTGGCCAAGGCCCATCAACACAGCATTCTAGCAGTCCCCCTTGTAAGCACTTCAGCCCTTACCTCATGATTGTCTATTTTAGGATCGCCAGTAGCCTATCAAAGGGTATTAAAAAACAAACCATTTACCAGTCTTGAGGACAAAAGGGACAACACGAGCACAATTTCTGCTTTGTTAACCTCCTCAAAGCCTACTTTGAGAGCCCCCAGTCCCTAATGAAGAGAGCATCTATTAGTTAAGCAAGGGCAGCTTTACAGAGCTCTGTCCAGTGTTGACATATATACTAAGCTCTTTTGGCCCAAGTTCCAAATTCATTGCTCAGTTTTTGGCAGGAAACAACATGGAGACTTCTTGCTGGGAAAATGCATTGCTATCTCAATGCATGAGAAAGAAGACCCTTGAGTGCTGGGAGCGCCCACAAGGGCACTGCCCTGCTGAGTCACAGGAAGGGGATCTGTTATTTTCTAATCAACTATGAGTGAGTGTGCCCTGTCTATCATTTTGGCTAGTGATAGAGGGTTTTTCTCTTATATCCATGTGTTGAGGCAAAGTGCTTTCTCTAACACTTGTCCCCTCTTTTGCAAAATTCACAAAACCCTCCCAAAGAACTCAGCTTGTTTACTTTCCTCTGTCATTTCAGAGGCTGGTATATACTAAATCATTCTTTAGACTAAAGTCACAGTAAGGCTTTCTAACCCGAAAAACAGTCCTTGATTTAGATAGGAAATTAGCAAAGGCACAATTATTACCATTAAAAGTACCCTCAAAGAGACCTGTAAATAATAAGCTAAATGGCAGAAAGCTGACTCTGTTCTCCACAGCCCTGACTTCTTCAAGGCACTCAGCAGCTTATGACACTTGAGATGTACCTGTGTCTTTCCCATCAGGGCCTCTGTCCTCCCTCCCGCCCTTTCTCCCTGTTCACGGCTTACCTTGCCACTGCAGGAAGACGGGGGAGGCTGAGAAGAGGGCCCCTGGGTTCTGTCCTGGGCCCCAAAGTCTCGCTTGTTAGCACTCAGCTGCTATGCTTTCTGGGGCCCTTCTGTGGTTTACAGGACCAGAGAGGAATGTTGTGTCAAGAGCCTTAGAAAACCTCGTGAGTAGTGGTTCTTTATTAATCTACTTAATCAGAAAATTACCTAATTAATATATCAAATGGTACCTAGAGGCCTAGAATGTTTAAGAGGAATTTTGTATCGGTTGCATGTTTTGGTGGTGATTCTAGGTACTCGTTGAGACCACTGCAGAATTTCCACAGAGAAGGGGCTTAAGGCTGCAATTTGCTTGGAAGGAAGGCTAAAGGAACATAATTGAGATTAAATGTTTATTTGGGGTGGCTTTTTGGGAGGGGAAGTAGGGGAAGATACGGGCTGCTTCTAAACCCTGCTGTGTTCTGAGCCCCTTTGCATTCTCACTGCTCTATAGCAGACCCTGCAAACCCAGGTGGCTTGGCCATTGCGCACTCTATGTATGTTCCTCCCCCCCACCCCCCCACCTCTTGCTCTTCACCCCCACCCCCCCAACAACCCCCCTCTCCCCCCACTTCCCCGTCTCCTGCCTCCTTTGTGTAGTGCTTTTCCCCCTTCAGCTCTACACCTCTACCTTTGCCCATTCCCTCATCACCAACTTTGTTTCAAAATCTGCCTTTTCTTTATCTCATTGTAGTAATGACTGGCTGGAAGGCAGGAACACCCAGGGGACTGCCATAAAACCAGAATTATGATATAAGATCCGAGGCTAAAAGCTGCGCTCACTCTTCTATTTTGAGAACCACTGTTTTAGATGGTTCAGCCCATAAAGAATTCTGGATCTTAAGAGAATCGCCAAAGTGCTCATTTCTTTTCCATTTTATACAAACAGGAAAAAAAAAAAAAAACAGGAGGACCCCGTGGAGCCAGCCATTTTGTTTTGGAGGGTGCTGCCTTTCTAAGAGCTGCGAGGAATCAACACTCCTTTCTGGAGTACTTGTCTTTTTTGTCTTACCCTCTTCCCTCCTCAACCCCCACACCCACTCAGGGGTGGAAATGGTGAGTCGACAAATGAGGTCAGACAAACCAGTGGAGGGTGAAAACAATAGACTGACCTTTATAAATATACACTATTGGATTTGAAAGGGCTTAAACTTCAGTGCCAGTTGCTGATGGTAAAGGCATTGAATAATAATGCTACCCACCAGGAGCAACCCCATGTAAAGGGGTGATTTCTCTCTGGTCTCTCATGTCAGGAAACTTCCTCCCGGGAAGCATGGAATGAGGGTATGGGGATATAAGAACTCTCAAATGCTGTTGGCACAATATTTCTAGAGCATACCTGGCAAGATGAATCAAAATCCTTAAAAACATGCATCCACTTTGACTCAGACTTTTGTTCCAGAACTTTATCTTCACAAAGGTATTAAGAAAGTGCACAAGGTTTATTTATAAGGTACTATAGGGATATTGAAAAATTAACAACAATCTAAGTGTCCAATAAGGAGTCTGGTTAAATAAATTATGAAGTATCATAAGATGGAATACTATAAAACCACTAAAAAGGAATTGTATTTGTTAACATGAAAAAATATTCATAAATATTGTTGAGTGGGGTTGTGAGGGCAGGAAGGATGTGAATATAAATTAGACCCTGGCCCTCAAAAAGCTTGCATTTTAATAGGGAACGGGTGACAAGCAGAAGCTTGAAAAGACTTTGAAGAGAAAAGAAAATTAGACTATGGTTGGTTATTTTGTTTCATTTCCACAAGAATCCTTGTTGTTTTATACAAGTTCCAAATTACCCAGCCTCAAGCAGAGCAAAAGGAAAATAAAGAAAGACTACATTAGGTTGGGAACATATCCCTGAATAATCGAGAGCTCATTATGGACTCTTAGTACATCAAAATCCAATTAATTCATTAGCTCAGCACTTGCATTTTCCTTCTTCCCCCCCCCCCCCCCCGGGCTGCCAGCCTTTTACCCTATGATGTAGTTTATTAGCAACCCCAAGAGGGGGTGAGTAGGAGAAATAAAAAGGAGATAAAATCCAAATGAATCAATTTTGTTACTTGTTAACGATGGACTGGGGTGGGTGGTGGAGGCAGGGAGGATCTAACACGGTGTTTGGGTGGCTTGGAGTAGAGGTCCCAGGAACAGTGCCTGACACACAGTAGTCCCCCAGTGATGGGCACTGCATAGGTCCTGAATAAGGGAATCTGCTCTTAGAGCTCAAAGCTATAGGCCCCCAAACCACATGCTTTGAGGCAGATTTCCTGGGATTTCCACCAAGAAAAAATTCGACCAGAAGGGGATCGTCCTCTACTGACACCCCACTCTGAACTTCGCTTCAGAAATGTGACCCCTCCTGTCCCTCTAAGGTCTTTGAGTTACACTAAGGCTGCACATAAATAGCTACTCCTGTTCTGATTCCCCAGACTCAATCATCACCGTATCTATGGTCTATGTATTCCATTCTCCGATCCTTTACCCATTTGAATATAAATCTACATTTTTTTTCATAAGCAGAAAACAACTCTGATAACTGTGGTCTCTAAACTGTTATTTTCCAAAGTATTCTTTAGGGAATAAAAATATAAAAGAAGACATCATGCATCATATTGTGAAATTATGTTTGCAAGCTACTGTCCCTGTTTGAAATGTGGTACATCTTCTCTGCTATCAATGCCAATGGTCTTATTTTCTTTTCCACAAAGTCATTACATCAGTTTTTATTTTCTATCTTGTTTCTCTCAGCCAATGTAGCATTCTTCTCAAGATCTTCAAGACCCTCAGCCATTAACCTCTCGTTACTCTTCCTATTCAAGCAATAGCATGAAAAATTTAAAACTCAGCTCTCCCAAAGATCGATGGTGGGTGTGATTATGTTTAATGATGTTTAGAGCAATAAGGTAAAATTCCCTAAGAGGAAAGGAGAGACTTAGATGTGTGGGCTGAAGAGAGAAAGGTGTCCTGTGGGAGCCGTGTCCACCGTGTGAATCACGGAGCAGGCACCCATGTGGTGACTATACGGCAGACTCGCATGCTTGTGTGAGTGCAGCCAAGGTGCCACTGTAGCCACTTGGAAGGTCACAAAGGACTGTGACACCCACCCAGGAGTTCCTCCTGTGGTTTGCTTACAGGGGAATCGGTGCTGCCCCTTCGAGCAGCCAGGTCCTGTGCTGTTTAGAAAACACCTCGGAGCCAGACAGTGGTTGGCATCCATGAGTCTAATATAGCCATGGGAAAACATCTCTGTGTGATATTTCAAGGATATCAAGAACTCTTCCACCTAGGGGACAGAAAGTGTGATCTACTAAAGGGAGCGTGGTTGTGGGAAGGAGATGCCTGTGTGCCTTGGACAAGCCCCTCACTTCTCTAGGACTTGTTTGGCTCTGCTATAAATGGCCATGGGACTAGGGATTTCAAAGTCCTTCCCAGCTGACCATTCCAGGACTCTTTGATTCTTTCATCTAAATGGAATGGGATGAATGATCTTGTTGGGTTTCTTTTAGTCCCCAAATTCCTATAGTTTAAGTGAAAAAAAAAAACTCATCAAGGAATACAGTGACTGGAGAAATTCATGATTTAAATGCAGTTTGGGTATTTCCTTACTTCAATTTTAAGCCCATAAACCAGAAATGCTAACAAATTAGCAGGTATACTTGCAATAACATGAACCTGACCAAAAACTTTCAGGTTGCTTGAATGAACTTGCTGAAGGTGACCCGAGAACCTACACCCAACATGTCCTTTCAAGGCCAAATCCCTATGGTCCCAGAGCAAAGTCCCACTGAACCCCAGCTGTAGAGAGGCACCTTTTCAGACCTCTTCCAGGTTCCCTTTTGTTTACAATTGCCCTCATTCAGAATATATTTATTTAGCCGTCTGAAGTATGATGATGAATCACTGCTGTTCTCTCTTTAAACAAACAAGCCTGACCTCTGGGCTTTCTTTTCCTTGTTAATAGCTAGTTTCTACTTGTTTCGTATAATTGTTTAAAGAGCTTTGGGTCCACTGAACAAGCTTGGTGGGCATTGCTCCGCCATCAATTCACCCTTTTAATAGCCTTTCCCACAGAGATGATTCCTTCATATTACCAAAAGTGCTCAGGTTTGAAATGGTCTCTGTCTCTCTCCATCCATCAGCCTTGTTTATATCCTTTATCTCTTCCTGTTTGTGGTACTCAACATGCTCTTCCTTCCCATTAGCCCTTTGGCTTTAATTTCACTGAATGTCTGGACCTGTATCCAGTCCTCCGCCTCCTGCCCAGTCCCGGATCAATTGCTGGACTCCCTGGAAGTTACCTCATTTCTGTTCACAGTCTCTACTGCAAAGCACAATGCAGAGAAGAGCGATGTGCCGGCGCTGGAGTTCACAGCAACACTCTTCCTGGGGACTCAAGACTCTTGAGGAAGCTGGAACAGGCTTCCCGGTAATGAAATGGAAAGAGAGCAATTTCACTTTTCCTTGGTGTGAGCCAAGTGGAGAAGAAAGAGCTTGCCTTCATTTTGATGCTAGCACTAAATAGAAGCTCCTTTTAAAAGTTCCCTTTCTCTTGCCCTGTTCTGCTCACTTACCTTTTTTTTTTTTTTTTTTTTTTAGTAAAAGCCTTCCCTCCACCAAGTCTCAGTAATTTTCTGCTACTTTCCAGGCAGGGACTGCCAAGGAAGGGCTCTTGGCTGGTCAGAAGGAGAGGAAGTACAGCATTTAAAGGGGTGGTTGGAGAAGTCACAGCCAGAAACCTAGTTAACCCTCTCAGGAATTGATACAACATCAACCAAAAAAGGCTCAGAAGAAATTTGCGGCTAATTTCACTTGCTGCAGATGTCTCATTTTTCTCTTCTTTAATTCTAGCTAAACTATGTTGATTAGAGATAAATGGGTCTGCAGGCAGGTCCGCAAGAGTACCCTCCAACTAGCCTTGATTCTTCCTGACCCCTCCAGGCCAACCAGCAGATGACCATCCCATGCTTGCACACATCCACAGCATCCCAAAGTCTGCCTATGGAAGATCCAAGATCTAACCCCAAATATTCACTGAGGTCAACTCTTATGCCTCTCTGATGCTGGGCAAGCTGGGTATGGCCAGATCTCTGCTATCAAGCAGCATACGATGTATTTGCAGAGACAAGACAGAGACAAATGAAACAAAGAAAACCACTATAAAGCTGCATATCACTCAGCGATGAAATTTGTGGTTTTTGCAGTTTTGTTTTGACCGGTACTCATAGGATTGTCATCGATCGATAAAATGCTTGCTAGTGATATCAATATGTCATCAAAATTAATAGCGCACCACAACGGAGTTCCATTTATTCACTCATTCAACAAATGCTTATTAGACACTTAACTCTAGCCATGTTTTGCATTTGTAAAGAACCTTACAGTTTGCAAAACACTTGCACAAACACCGACTCATTTGATGCAGGCAGTTTATAGGAGATGAACAATAAGGCTCTGAAAGGTTAAGTGGTTTTCTCTAGGCCCCTGGGTTATTAAGTTGGGAACCCAAGGCTCTAGCTTCCTCTATCATTGTGGACCCTCTGCCAGCCTACCCTATAAACTTATGAGTTAATGTGGTTTGCCAGAGGCAAGGGTGCTAGTGCTAACCTTTTGCCTCCTCCCCACCCTATGCCTCACCCTCAGTAATGTATAGAAAGGATCTTCTGCAAGTACTAGAAGTAGGAATCTTAGGAATTCCCTGTCTTAATTTCATATAGATCTGCACATACAGTCTCCTGACTTCTTTCTTCCCTATGCAGGGAAGACCAAACTGCTGCTTTGTGATCTTTTGTGAAGGTCTCCAGAGGCCCAGGATGAACTTTCCAAACTCACTTCAATTTGTCAGGGTTGTTTGCACAACTTTCCTCATCCTCCCTAATTAAAATGATGGTCGAGGGCGACTGGGATGGGGAGGAGAAGGAGGCGGGGGCTCTGTACGTACGTGGCTGAGAGAGTTGCCTTTATTGCCATTTGGAAAGAGTGTATGTGTGCAGGTGTACATGCATCCATGTGTGCATGGGAGGGGTAGACATGCTGAAATGAATGAGTTTTATGACTTTATTCAATGCTGTAGCTGACTATACCCTAAAGGACTGGGCTACAAAGACTCACTTAAAGATCCCTCCCCCACACACCCAATTCAGAGTCTAATGTCAATACCACTTCAGTTGAGTGTCTTCAGAGGCCAAGGTGCAAACAGAATATCAAGCAGGAGATGGACCTCAAAGCAGCCCCGCCTCAACAGTGGAGTCCAAGAGAGAGCATTGTGTCTGCTTCTGGTCCTGCAGGAATATCCAGGCCTTCCACTGAAGAGTGCCCTGAGGTGGAAAACCTGACTATGCCTGCAGTCCTAATATAGAAGTGTCCTCAACCTCGAGGGTAGTGCTGTGTTGGCACCATCCACACCCTGATTGGACAAGAACAAGGACTGAGGCTGAACAGCCCACAGCAGGAACAGCAAAATGACACCAACTTGCACCTCAGTTGCCTTATTTGAAATGAAAAGCAGCGACTGTCCATCCACCCATCCATCCACCTATGCATCCATCCACTCATCCATCCATTCAAACAAATATTTCCTGAGCACCATCAGTGAAGCAGTTGAGGATGCCATAAAGAATATGACATTTGCCCTGGGAAATATTTAAGTTCCTCAGTAATGGAGACTTCCTTCCCATATTTACTATGAGAAAATTGGATACAAAACCAAAGAGGTTTGGGTACTGTAGCAGAGAATGGGTGCAAGGAGCATTGCATACTGTGCAGAACTGTTGAATCACTATGTCATACACCTGACACTAATATGACATTGTATTTCATCTATACTTCAATAATTAAAACAAATTTTAAAAAGCAATTCTTGCTGCAGTCTTATCAAGACTAAAACCTCAAAAAATCTCTAAGGAGCATCCTTAAAATTCTCAGGGTCATCAAACCAAAGGAAAGAGGAAAAACTATTGCAACTAAGAGGAGCTTCGAAAAAGAGATGATGACTATTCAGTATGTGGTAACATGGGGAGGGGGACAAAAAAGGACATTACTAAAAACTAGGGAAACCTAAGTAAACTATGGATCTCAGTAAATAGCATAGTATCAATATTGGTTCATTAATTGTAACAAATGTATAATGCTAGTATAAGATGGTAATAATAGGGTTGATTGACTTCAGGTTTTACAGGAACTTTCTGTACTATCTTCACAATTTGTCTGCAAAACTATTTATTTATTTTTAAAGATTTTATGTATTTATTCAGGAGAGACACACAGAGAGAGACAGAGACATAAGCAGAGGGAGAAGCAGGCTCCCCATGAGGAGCCTGATGCAGGACTTGATCCCAGGACCCCAGGATCATGCCCTGAGCCGAAGGCAGATGCTCAGCCATTGAGCCACCCAGGCATCCCAATGTGTCTGTAAATTTAAAACTGTTCTAACAGAGTCTATTAAAAAACAAAACAAAACAAAACAAAACAAAAAAAACAGAAGAAAAGTATACCAATATTGAAGACTATTATCTCTGAGTTGCTTATAATGTGCTTAGCACAGAAGCTGGCATAAAGTAAATGTTCAATAAACATTACCTATTATTTTTGAAAAAGAGAGAGAGAGAATGGGCCCAAGGAGAGGAAATGGGCAAATAACATGCCTCTAGGTATTCTCCTGGTCCTAGGAATGTATAGGAGAGGACGAACGCCTTCGATGTTAGTCGCGCTCATCAATTGGTCAATCACAATGCGCATTATCATTCATTTGTGGTGTTTATATTTATTCCAAGTATAAAAATGCATGTTAATTGTAGGAAATTTGGGAAACAGAAAAAAAATAAATTGGGAACCATATATATATCCATATATATAATAAATGTGGCATATACGTATATAAATACATACATATGTCCCAACATCCGAATTTAACCTTTTTATCATTTTGATATATTACCTTCCAGTATGTTTCACTACATCTTTCCCTAGAGTTTTAAAAAAATTTTTAATTGATCAATATATACTCTAAGTGTCATATGATCACAGTCCAAATCTTTTTAGCCCACCTGTGTGCCCTTCGTCACCATAATTTAGAATTTCCCATTTATCTCCTCTTTCACTCAGGGAGACATCCCTTAAGAGAAGGAGACTTAATTTTAATGCTGGCATAGCTTAACTTAAATTTATTTGGTGGAGAAAAACCGTGTGATTCATCCTGAACCAGATACAGTTATTATCATTTTGTTTGCCTTTGTTGGAAGTTTTCAACAGTCCAAACTGATCCTCTGATTAGTGTGCCCAAGCTAGGGGTGACCAGAGAAGCGTTGCACACAACCCGTACTTGTGTACAAGTGTCGGGTCACACTCCCTTGCCCTCTGACACTGAGTAAGGAAGGAGTAAGTTTGTGTTGCCTGGGACCTGCTGTCTCTTTTGTAGCGGTGAAAGTCTCTGTCCTTACTAGAGTCTTGAGCCCACCCCACCACCAGCACCCCTACTGCCTTTCCAGGAAGCACATGGGGGGGGGGGTTGGTATGGAGTTGCCACTGCAGGGGTAACAGGAAAGAGCAGGCTGGGAGCTGGGTAATAAAGATCTTTGCTGTGCTTTTCTGGAGGAAGAAGGCTTGGCTCACCTGAGCTTGGCTTTCCCAATGTAAGATGGAAAGAAGCAACTGGAGAGTGGCTTGTCACACCCACCCAGCCTGACAGCCCGACAGGTGAGTTAGCAAATGCTACATTGTAAGGAATTACAAAAGCTATTTGCTACAAAGTGGGCAAAGACTCCGGGATTAATGACTGTACAGCGTGATAGATGTCGTTAAAGAAGGCCATAAATTACCAGCCATAAACCTGGCAAAGCTTATCTGATTGCATGATGCAGTCTGGGGCGCTGGAAGATCCCCAGCCCAGGCTGGGGGCGGGGGCGGGGGTGGGGGAGGGCTCCCTGCAGAGGCTGGCGAGGCCCCCGCTGGCCGGAGGGTACAGATGGTGAGTTTGGCGGACGTCCAGCGTTGGAGGCTGTGGAGCAGCAGTGCTGCTGGACCCGCTCTGCCTTCTCGGAGCTGCAGTCCTCATCGGAGATGCCGATGGGTCGAAGACCCCAGCCTTCTTCCCTTCCCTGGCTGTGGGAGAAGCGGCAGAGGAGGCCCATCCCTGGCCAAGAGTCGTGGGATCAGATCCTAGCTGATTTTGGCCTCCAGCCTTAAACAGGAAGATCTTCCTTAAAGAGGAAGATGAGGAGTGGAGGGGGAGGGGTGGAGAGGACCTGGAAGGATTTTTGCTCCCAGTGTCCTCTGCCAGGCCTCTCTAATCGGGTGGAGTATACCTAAAACTGTCCATGACAGGGACACCCAAGCCGTGATCGTGGCCTCAAATGCCGGCTAATCTGCAGCCAGACCCCAGTCCTGCTCTCATGCTCCCGACTCAGGGTGTCCTTTCACCCCCATCCTCTCTTCCTCTCTGCCATTGTGGTTTTAGAGAAAGGGACAAGGGGGAAAAAGGGGGGAAGAGAGGAGAGGAGAGGATGGAATGGAAGAAAAGATGGGAGTATAAGTCAGCCACGAGTAGGGAAGCCAATGAAGCTGCCAAAAGAAAGACCACACCACCATCTCCCAGATCTTTCCTCCCAACCCCCACAACCCAGTACTACATCAAACACAAACTGATTAACCACCACTGGGAGGTATGCAGCAATAAAATAGGGAGCCGCCTTCTGCCTGCCTACCTTCCAGGGTCTCCTCTTATACACACAAACAGACGCACACAGGCCTTTATATGCACACTTTTCAAAGCACCTGCTTACCAAATAGTACCAGTCTCAACAGATGATGGTGTGCCCCCTTCCTGCCTCTCCTCTGCTGCCCCCTTTCTTGCCTGTCCCCTTGGCAGAAGGGGTATGCCTAAGTGACACTGATCCTCAAGTGGAAGGGGCTGCAAGGCAGTGAAGGCACAGCTGCCTCCTACCAGGGGCCTGTGGTTTGCAGAAGTACAGAAGGCAGATTCGAGGCCAATAAAACACATAGCTCGGTTCTGCATCAAGATTAAAGGTCAGAGCCAAAGCAGACCATCCACTTAAGTATTTCGTGTGTCTTTATTACTTACCAGGCACTGTGTCAGCCACCAGGGATTCAGTGGTGACAAAAGAGACACAGCACATTTGTCATGGAATTTAGTAACTAAGACTTTAGAGAAGGCATCGGTGCTATTCACCAGATAGTCGAGCTCACTGCCTTCTGGACACACAGTAGGATTGCACTTTCTGGTCCCTTTAGTTTGGTGGGGTCATGTGGCTTGCAGGCAGAAGTGATCTCTGTCAGGACCAAGCTTTATTTGATCATCTGGTGTGAGGTCCTCCCGTGCAAAGTCCAAGTTGGTGGCTGCTCTATCAGCCTGTGTCTCGGGGTGTCCACAAGGAACATCTGCTGGATGACCACAATGGACACATAGCAGGAAGAAGAAATACATCCTTGCTGTGTTAAGCCACTGAGGTTTAGGAGTTGCTTATTGCTTTAGTGTAACCTAGCCTCTCCTGGCTGGTACCCTCCTAAGAGCCACCAACACATTTATTAAGACTCTACTATGTGGGCAGCCCAGGTGGCTCAGCGGTTTAGTGCTGCCTTCAGCCCAGGGCCTGATCCTGGAGACCCGGGATCGAGTCCCATGTCAGGCTGCCTGTATGGAGCCTGCTTCTCCCTCTGCCTGCATCTCTGCCTCTCCCTCTCTCTCTCTGTGTCTCTCATGAATAAATAAATAAAATCTTAAAAAAAAAAAAAAAGAATCTACTATGTGCTCAAAAAGTAACAGTTGGCTTCTTTGTGTGCATAACTTAGCTGCCCAAGCAGGCTGTGAATAGCTGAAGTGGGAGACTTCACCATGCGTGTTGGCATTGACCCCTAAGTGCCTAGCACTGGGCCTAGCACGTAGTAGATCCCCTAGTAGGTATGAACCATCACTTCAGCTGCTGATGGGTGTATGTTAGTTAGGATAAGCTAGCTTATGGGACAGAGGTTAAGCCTGCAGGAAACTCAAAGGGGAGAGAGAGCCTTTGTGGGGAGGGGGGAGGGTGGTGAGGAAAGATTTCGTGAAGGTTTTATCCTTGGGTGGTCCTTTAGGGCTAGATGCAGGTCAGCGAAGTGGATATTAGGTGCATAGATTGTTCTGGTCTGAAGAGGGCCTACAGCCCAGTGTGGAGGAGACACGGCTGGAAGCAGTCCTTTATGTGATGCCCCACATGAGCAGTGAGAAGATGAGGCAGCCCAGATGGTACTGCTGCACCCAGGGGGCTGGGGTACGCGACAGGTGCCTGGGATGGTGGAAGGAGGGTCGCCCTGCCTGCCTGCACGCTGCTGTAGGCCGCTATTGGAGGCATCCTCGAATGGGGGAGCCTCCTCTCCAGCCAGCAGCCGCTTTTCCCCTCATTCCCTGCAGATGGTAATAACCTGTCACCAGAGCAAATAAAGCCTGATTTACATGAAATGTAATGCTAACCATTTCCCTTTATTCCCCGGCACTGCAGTGGTGGCAGGATGGCAGTGCTGGCCCCGCCGGCCTGCTGGGTGCCGCAGCACCATTTCACCCGGCAGAAGTTTCAAGAGATTACTCTTCTGTGACAGGGTCTCTGGCCCTGGGCAGGGGATCCTCAGCTGGGCAACACCCCACCTCATTTTCCCAAAAAAGGTGCAAAGTCAGATGGAGAGAGCTTGAGGAAGAAGCAGGAGAGGGGGAAGCACAGCGAGAAATGCACTCAGTTTCCCCAGGCTCTGGTCCCTGATGCTCAGTCTCACGGCTCTGATGACAGTGGCTGGAGTCCCGTAAAGTAGCATCGGCATCACCGTTACACACGCCACCAGCATCATCATTACACTGCCAGCGATTAGAAACACTCCTTGAGCACCAGCCGTGACCGTGTTATAGACACCGCAGCTGCAGAGACACGGCCACTGCCTCCATGGAATTTACAGTTAGTGAAGTCAGGTACCCACAGAGAAGCATCATCTTTCTCTACCCCTGTCACCACCCCAGCTCATCACCCCAGGCTTGTAAACTCCTTGCACTTTCCTGTCTTTTGCTAATCATCATTTTCCACTTCAAATGTCTGCATAAACCCTATTTTTATTTTATTTATTTATTTTTAAAAAGATTTTATTTGTTTATTTGAGAGAGAAAGAGCACAAGCAGAGGGAGCAACAGAGGCAGAGGGAGAAGCAGGCAACCTGGGGAGCAGGGAGCCCGATGTGGGGCTCGATCCCAGGATCTTGGGATCATGACCTGAACAGAAGGCAGATGCTTAACCGATGGAGCCACCCAGGCACCCCAAACTCTCCCTATTTTTCAAAACCCAGCTAGATGTCACCTTTTCCACGAAGCCTTCCTTACCCTTCCGTGCCAGGATGTCTGCCTATTTCCCTCTGTGCTCCCAAATCATACACATTACCTTTAGCTCAGTGCTGATCACCTCCCACTCTGTATGTAGCAATTGAGGGGCATGTGTTACTCCACCACTGGACTCTCAAACCCCTAATAATGAGCCTAAGAAAAAGCATCCATTCTTTCTCACATGTGCCCCCTGGGGGTCATCTCCCCTTGGGAAAAGGTGTGCATATTCTGATCTGGAAGAGGAGGAAGTGTAGACAATGAATGATAGGTAGGTTATAGGGGCCATGTTCATCGGGCTTGGAAGTTTTGATTCACCTCTAGAGGCAAGAGGACCCCAGGAATAATTTGAGGTCAGTGCTTTCAAGGAGCTCAATAATTTCCCCTGTATTTTGCCTGTCCTTAGGATTCCAGGTTTAGAAGTTAACCCCAACTGGGAGTGTAGACTTTTTTTTTTCCCCCTTAACCAATTGGCCTGAGGACTCACTCACGTCCATCCTATCCCATGGCAGCTCCATTTTAGGGATATCCCTGTCATGAATCACGGGAGACACTCAGTTACTTTCCATTACGCAGAGCCAAGGCCATATTGGAATCCTGAGTGGATTTCCTTTGGTTTTTTATTAGGCATCTGACACCACCCAGCACAAGTCTAGGTCAGTGCAGCTGCTCAGGGAATAGAAATGGCTTATGGGGCTGAGATGAGGTGTTGGAAGTGAGGGTCTGGGGCCGGGTCTGGCAGTCATCAATCACACGGCTCGCCCCATTCCAGGGAACAATGCTGTCTGTGCACTTTATCATTTCTGTGGAGAATCTGTGGCAGAGCACCATTCCATAGAGTGGCCTTTCCTGCACTGTACTTTGACTATCAACCACAGCAGAGCAGCACCAGTAGTGCCCCAAATGCAATATTTCAGAGCCTATTAGAAATGAGGTCTACATTTTTCTGCAGGGGGAGATTATCTGTGCTATTGCTCATGCAGATAGCGAAGAGTGTGTTGTCAATATTCCACATATTAACTGTGTGAGCCAGTTACTTCACCTCCCTGAGCCTCAGCTTCCTCCTCTAATACATGGGGAAATTGCCTTGAAAAGTTGTGGTAGGCAGGAAATGAAGACCAGCTCAGGGCTTGACTCATGCTGGATTGCTGGATGCTCTCTAGTGTTAGCTCCGGTTTCTACTGGGAGGTGCAAGAAGGGAACCTATGGGCATGTGGTAGTGGGTGTCCTGCTGAGCAAGCTTTGCCCACAGGGGTGTTCGATGTGGGGGTGTGGTCGGGGGTGGGGCAGGTATGCTCACTTGTCAAGTACAGGTAGTGAGGGTATGAGTGAAGCAAGCAGGCTCACCAGGGGAACCTGGGGTGGAATCAAGTGAAAGTGGGAAATAGAGAGGGAGGGGCAAGATCATTTAACTAGAAACTAGATAGGTGGCCAACTAATAGCAAGAGGAATAGCAATGAAGAAGGTGAACAAGATTAATAAAATAGATTGTGGGGGGCTGGGCTGGGCAGGAGATATAAATAGACCAGAATATCAACAGGCTAGATCTGTGGATGGAAAGCAGTCATAAAACAGAACAGATAGAAAATAAAAACAGTATAGGTAGCCTGATGGATAGAATATGAAAATGACACAGGGGGATAGGTGGGAAGTGTTACCCAGGGAGCTGCCCCGCAGACCACAGACCAGCACAGAGAACAGTGAGGAGACAGTGAAGGCAACCAGGCAGGAGTTGGGGTGGAGGATGGGGAGGTGGGGGGGCTCCGCAGCCACAGCCGCACCTTGCTTTCCTGCCTCCAGGTCTGTGCTCTGGCCCCTTTATAGCTCAGGTGATGTGGCTTAATGAGGAGATCCCTGAAGCTGAACTAGAATTAAAACAAATGGAAATCCTGTCGGGATTTTTGTCACCTTTTCTGCACTTGCCATTGAGAGGAATTTAAATGAGAGCCAGCCTGGCAATTAGTGTGTCATCCTGTGGCTGGCTGGGAGGACGAAGGACTTCTGAGGACTCTGATGCCTGGCCAGGTGCAGGGCTGTATCCATCCCCCAAAGATCTGGACTCCCTTCTCTGAACAGAAGCCCCCTCCTCTCCTGCCAGGAACCCCTGCTGTCACCTGAGACCCTGGCTTAGCTCACCCCAAGGTCAGATGCTCTTTGCCTTTACCATTGTGGTACCAAGTGTCAAGAAGCCCTCCTACACAGACCTCAAGTTTTATCCATATAACACTCTCAACTAAGCAAAATAACTGACTCAGAGCCCTTCATCACTTCCTAGGATAAGTCCTGTTTATTCAGAGTAAAGGATGAAGGGAATCTTCCCTCCCTCCCTCCATTTAATCCTTCCTTCCTGCCTGCATTTAAGATTTATGAGCCATATAGCCATTATTCTGTAACACAAGGCATTATATCAAGGCTATGGGAGGGTTCCAGGCTGTACGGTTGATGGGAATTCAAAGGCAGGCAGGGTGAGCTTTGGGGGGAGCTTGAGGCATGGACAGATTCAGGAAGGGCCAGAGTGAGAGGCATTCCAGGCAGAAGCAAAGGCCTGAGCCAAGGGAACACATGGTGCATTTGGGCAACACCAAGTAAACTGGGATGGCAGGAGAAAAGGATTCAGGGAGAAGAGTGGTAGAAAGTGGTTTGGCTTAATGAGGTGTCAAGGTCAGGAATTTGAACTTTGCCAGCATCAGTGATAACACAGTGAGGGTTTTGAGGTAGTAGAAACAAAGCCAGAGTTTGGGGTGGTGATGGTTAAAGCGATGGGGAGGACACAAAGTTGGGAACAGGGAAGCTACTCTTGGGGTCCATCTGGAAATAGAGAGGGGCAACACTGCTCATGCTTCCTTCTTGCCAACAGCACACCCCAAGCCCTCTTCTTTCCAGCAGTTCTTTCTCCTTGGGATGGCCAACTTGGGCCCTATCCTCCTGTAGGCCCTGCCTTTTATCCTTCTGTTCGTCTCCTTTCCCTTTCCACTCCCCCTCATGGGGCAGCTTCAGTTTTTAAGGAGTATATTGGTCTTCACTGAAACTCAGACACATCAGAGACCCCTTCAAAGATGCTGAGGTCCCAACAACCTAAGGAAAGGAAAGGAAAGCTGAGATGAGGACAAGACACTCACCTGCAGAGTTGACCCCTAAGAATCCCACCCACCTGACATCTAGACATTGATTCAGGGACAGAGCTTCTGGGGGAGCAAAAGCGGGGAGGTGGCTCTAGTAGTTGACCCAAGACAGCTTCATGCTTTCACATGAGGCATGGCCAATTATTTTGACAATTCTGTCCATCATTCTGTCTGCCATGTCGGTTAAATGTTCCGTTCCGCCCATCCAAACCTCTCCCTGAGCAGAGTAGGGGCTACCTTTTCCTGTCTGCCCTCCACCAGCACAGGGCTGCACAGAGGGTGGGATTGCAGAACTGCCATTTGAATAAATGAATGAAGCCTAATGCTTATACCTAGGGGGTGTCTATTTGCATATGAAACGTGATTAACTTTGTTCAGAGATCCCAGGGAGGGCTGTCATTCAAAGTAATGCCTTCCACGATTCCCCCACACCTCAAATATCCTTTGAACTTCTCTTAGAATTATCTTTAGGACTAGCTAACGAGCCACACAAGAATAGCCGTCTTATTACATTACAATAACCCCGTACACCAGGAATACACCTTCCCTTCTTCCGCAACTTTCAGCAAAGGAAAGCTAGGAGACTCTTTTCACACCCTTCCAAAGAAGCCTTTTCCCAGTTATTATCTTCTGACCTTCAAGAGTGTCTATGATGTTTATTTTCACCTGATCGTATTTGCATAAAGGGAGGAGGGGAGCCGTGCGTGAGTGTCTATGCCCGTGTGTTTGGGGCTCCATACAGAGAGAGCTCACACCGTTCCAGGTCCCCCCCCCCCCCACTCCTTATTGTGGCATGTGGACCTATTTGCCCCAATCATTTTGTGAACTCTAGCCACTGTCTTTCCATGCTGAGGTGGGGGAGTTTCTGCATATTCTCACAGAAAGGACAGTGTGTTTCAAGCCTTCTTGGAGGTTTCTGTTGGAAAATGAACACTGAGCGAAAAGGTGCACAGCTATGAATGAAGGTAAGTTTTCCTTCCAGGTTTCCAAGTCAGAATCCTGCCAGTCTAGTCATCAGGACAGAAAGCTCGGTAGAGCAAGTGGGAGCTGACAACTGCTTTGTAAAAATCCACAGCTTTTGTAAAAATCCACAAAAATTGTGCACTGACCCAGGCTGTGCGGAGCTTGCTGCCACTGCAGGGCTGTCAACTGGAAGTGGAGACGGGGCCCCTCATCCTCGCCATCTGGCTGTGTCTGTGCGGGGCCTCCTCCTGTGGCCCAAGGGCTTTGTGACAGTGTGGACACATCAAGAGCAGCCTCCACTGTAATCTCCACACCTCCAGACGGGGGTTCATCTGAGCGGAGAACTGATCTTTCCTTGGCAAGCAGGCCGAAGGCTTTTGGCCAACAAACTAAAGTTCTAGCTCATCAGAAATTCTGTCTCCGGCAGCCGTGAGCAGATGGATTGGGGCTTCTTGGGGTCAAGCATTTGTACTTGTCCATCTCCACCTCCAAACTAGATATTTATAGTGGAAAAACAATCTGTAGGTTGGAAAGAGTAAAGAATCCTCGTGGCAGCATGGGGTGGTGGAGAGAAAAACGTGGGAGTGCTAATCTCCCCGGAGCTCATCTGTGCTCAGGGCTCCTCGCCTTGGCTTCACTGCAATGAAGTTTTGGAATCTTTGAGGCAATTTTTCTTACCTTCCTAGGGTTCTGTTTCTACATTTGTAAAATGACAAGAGATTGGACAAAGTGATCAGGTAATGGTGTTGGTGGCAGGAGTAAAGTGACACGTTTTCTGCTAATAAAGAAAAATGAAGCTCGTAACTCAGGGACAACTCACTATATTTCCAACATGTTCTAGCTGTAGACAATCTTGTGCTAATCTATCTATATTCACATTTTGGGGGCTGAGAGCACATGTTTTAGATGTGGGGAACCAGAATTAGAGATCTTATCTCTGGCCCTGGACTAGAGCAAAATCAATCAATTCCTACAGGTCAGAATCTAGAACTCATGAAAAGGATGCTTCTACCAACTAAACTTACAAATTTTGGGTGGTGCCAGGAAATGATCCTCCTCCTAGCAGCAAAATCTCGAAGCTAAAATAAAATTAGGGCAGTATTCTAAAATATTACCTCATGAATTTTCCTTTTTACCTTACAACTCTTTCCCCTTTAAAACTAGACTACCAGCTAAAACCAATTGCCCCAGGTCACCAAAGAACCTCTTGAGACCTGAGACTTGGATTCTTGACCTTGAGTTCCTAAAAGTCAAGGCTTGCCATTGCAAGAGCTGGGACTCCTTGTAGCTATCTTTGCATCGTTGTTTGAATACCAACAGCTTAGTTTGGACTATCAAGAGCAAAGGCTGGAAGGACTCAAGCATGGAATTAATACCACAACCTGGAGAAGGGGGGAACGCCTAAGGCAGTAAAGGCAGTTTCCCTCTTATACAGAGAGAAGATAAGAACCTTCTCTGGGTTTTGGGGGGTGGTGCTGAAGAAGATGTGAAGGAGTGTACAAAGAGTTTCAGTGTGAGGGTGGGCTGTGCTCTAGGCTCCACCCTGAGGCTGAAACTCTGGGAGAGGGGTGGTGGAGATCCACCACATAGTGGGTGGAAGCCTACTATGATTCCTGCCTGGCCTACTAGACACAGCAGCCCACACCATTACAGGGGTGAGTTATGTAGATGGGAGGGGTGGCAGGATAGATGTGGGCAGTGAGAGGTCCCTAGGGAGTGGCCCCACCCACTACCACCCCCTAGTGGGGCTCTGGTGGTTCCTGAAAGGTGAGGAGGTTCTATGTACCTGAGCAGAACAGAGAAGGTGGCTACAACTGGAGAGTCAGGAGGCCTGCCAGAGAGCCTGAAGCAGGAAAACCCAGGTGGGGGCTGAGCCAGGAGTGGAGCCTGAGAAAGTCACACTGCCTGCAAGAGCTGGAGGAAGCTGGAGGAGCCTGCCAAGTTGGCCCAGAACCATAACAAACCTGTCACAAGTAAGATATGACACCAAATGGACAAGAGAACTTGGATCAGAAACGCCTCCCCTGATGCCAAGACATCACAGTTCTCACAGTTCTCACCCCTGCCCACACCCAGGACCCCAGAGCACCCCCGAGAGGTCGATCCGAGAGGCCACGTGGGTCAGGACACAGGGAGATCACATAAACTGGTCGACTGAGAAGGTGCCCCAGAGACACAAGCTGATGCTCAAGGATTAGGAGGAACCAGTTTGCTTCCTCGGTGGGAACAAGTACCCCTCTCCTCATGCACCCCTGCACTCACTCCAGCTGCATTCCAGGATGTTCTCTGGCTGTGCCTGGGCTGCCACAGCAGGGGTCAGCCACTGCTCAGGATCCCAAAAAGGAACGGGACATCTCTAGTGGAGAGTTCATGCAGAGATCACAGAATTGATGAAGAAAATTCAGACAAATACATGCTCAGGTGAAGTGTGGGATCAACCAGTGTCATAAGAACTGCCAGCTCAACCTTCAGTGTGACACACCAAAAAAGCTGGCACACAGAGATCAAGGAGCGTGGGGGTCCTCGATCCTGGGTCTGGAAGATACCAACTTTCTCTAAATGCCAGCTATGTGACCTGGACACATTTCTTGTCCCCTTGAGGCTCCACGACCTCATTTGTAAAACAAGATGATAATACAAACCTTAAAAGGTGGGGCAGCCCAGGTGGCTCATGGGGTAGCCCGGGTGGCTCAGCTGTTAATGCTGCCGTCGGCCCGGGGTGTGGCCCTGGAGACCTGGGATTGAGTCCCATGTCGGGCTCCCTGCATGGAGCCTGCTTCTCCCTCTGCCTGTGTCTCTGCCTCTCTCTCTCTCTCTCTCTCTCTCTCTCTCTGTGTGTGTGTGTGTGTCTGATGAACAAATAAATAAAATCTTAAAAACAAAAAAAAACCTTAAAAGGTGATGGTATGTGGTAAATCATGTTCCCCCAAAAAGATATGTTGGGTTCTAAGCCCTGGTCTATTAATTAGTATGTGGCTCTATTTAGAACAAGATCTTTATAGAGATAATCAAACTAAAATAAGGTCCTTCATGTGAGTCCGAATCCAATACGACTGGTATCCTTATAAAAAGGGAAAATTTGCACATAAAGATAAACATGCACAGAAGGACCACAACATGAAGACAAGGGAGAAGGAAGCCAGGTTATCCACAAGCCAAGGGATGCCAGGGATTGCTGACAAATACCAGAAGCCAAAAGAGGCCAAAGATTCTCCCCCAGGGAACCTGGGCCTGTAGGAACCCTGATTTTGAACTTCTGGCTTCCAGAACATGACTCAATAATGTCTGTTGTTTCAAGCTATTGATTTACTATAGCACTTTGCTGTAGTAGCCCTAGGAAGCCGGTACAGGAGGCTTACAAAGTTTGAGTGTGCCACATGTGAAGTGTTGCCACAAAGCCGACTCTGTAAACCTGAAAGTTACAATAATAAATACTTGCTATCTTATGCTCTAATCCCTTTATGACCCTGGACAGAGGGGTCCAGGATCCTCTGGTTCACAGACAACCTTAGTTTGTAAGAACATTTTCATTTCAGTTATAACGATTACAACAAGAATAACAAAAAGAAGTTCCCAACATTCACTGTAGCCTACGGCCTCATTTTTTTTCTTAAAGACTGGTTTAATTCATTTTAGGCTTTGGGGTTTGTGCTAATTAGTACAGCTGAATATATATTAACTGCAAATGAACTTTCTGAACCATCAGCACTGGGCCCCAGTTGCAGATGCTTTGGAATCTCCACCACAACCACACAGCAGTATGCAGGATGGCAGCGGGCCTGCTCACGTCCTCAGCTCACTGGCTACAGTGAGCCCCTGCTACTGGGTAACGTGGATGAGAACAAACACAAACATGAGTGCTTACGATGTGCAGGCATGTTCTGAGGACTTTACCGTAACTCATCTCATCCTCTGAACAAAAACTCATGAAGTCGGTGCAGTTATTCACCTTTTACAGATTACACCATAGAGGCATGGGAGCTGGGGGAGGGTTAAATAATTTTTCTGAGCTCAAATGAACTAATGAATACAGAACTGGGATTGGAATTCAATTCCTCAAACTGAAGCACTAAAGCCATGTTAACTGTCATTTATTGTGAAAGTGGTTCCTGGAGTGGTTCTGAAAATTTTAAATGTTAGGAAAAGTGTTGAATGGCCATGTGTCACCATGTGCCAAGAATGTTGTGCAACATTATCTAGTTAATTCTCATAATAGCCTAAAACCAATATTATTATTATTCCCATTTAATGGATGAGATAGCTGAGGCATAGTGAAGTTTAATAACATCAGTGAGGTCCTACAGACCATCTCTCAGAGCTGGGATTCAAACTTATGTCTCTCTGAATTCAGACCTCCAGCAGCAGTCTAGATGGGGAGATTCCTTAAATGTCATGCATTATTATCTCCTATCTACCTAGACAACAAGTACCTGCATAATAACCTGGTATGGTGGTTCTCAAGTATCTCCAGTTGCTAAAAAAATCTATTCCCACCGGGATAGGCAGTTTCTCTCTCCCTACTTCCCTCCCTCCTTCCTTCCCTCTCTCCGGCCCTCCCTGTATTCATGAACACCCTAAAACAGTATTTCCTCACATTTTCTATATCATGGCACACAAAAAATAGTTTTGCCACATATGGCCAGACAGACTAAACTGCTCAGGGCTCCAGCAGTGGGGGTGCCCTAAGTGCTTAGCTGTACAAAAGCTTGGACACACCTGTAACTCACCTGGAGGCCATAGTTAAGAAGCTTTGGTCTAGAAGAGGAGATTGGTAAGTGATGGGTCAATGTTAATAGAGGATTGTGCGTCCTTCGATGGAAAGAAGGGTCAAGGAGAACATGAGAGGGATACTGACCCAATCTTAGATGATCAGGGAAGCCTTTAAGGAAGAGGGACATTCTAGGCTATCGTCTGAAAGATGGATTGATTTCAGTCTGGGATAGAGATGGTGCTGGATAGGAGGCCATTTATGGCCAGAGGAACCCTATTTAGAGTTGCTGGTGCTCCATACATACCTTTTACTATCTTACTTCTGTTATTTCTATCTCCTTCTCTTGTCTGGGCCACTTTCCTTATTCTTTTCTTATTATTCTTCCCTGGATGGTACCTTTAGCTTATACATAGCCCCCACAAATAGCCCGCTTGGTCAATCTAAGATGGAAACAGTGGTCAACATCTTTAATAGAGTATGTTCCAGAGGCTTTGGTGAGAAGAGTCACAAGGCTGGTCATGCCACTCTGCTGATTGGGATAGTGTTTAAACGTCATGCCTAAGACAAGGGGAAGCCACTCCTCAATCACTGCTGGCAATGAGACCAGAGCTCTGGGGATCAATGACCGCCGAGGTATAGCAGTTCCTTCCTCATGTACCAAATTTGCCTTAAATAATGAAACACCAGCAACAGTCCATCAGTATTCTACAGCTCCGTGGGAAGTGATTTCATATACAGCTCTTTATTTTCTCAAACATTTTATTCTGACATTTATTTTACAACCAAATACCAAAGACTTATTTCTCTACAAACCCTGCATTACACCGACATGATTTTTCCTTCAAGAAAACGTACCCATAAACAAATCATTGAATCAAAAAAGAAAATGTTCTGTGTCCTGGCACTGCTTGGCAGATTGCCACAAAAACTCCAGCTCACAAAAATTGCTGGCCTCCAACATGTCTGGTGCATGGTAAGTACTGATTTTTCATAAATAACTGCTAAATTAATTGAGTTAAGAAAAGCATGATACCAAGAAAGTGGACTCGGGGCTCAAACGAACTTGGATTGGACTCCCAATTAGACCACTCGTCACTTAATTGCTCAACTTCATTAAACCTTAGTTTTCTCCTTGGTAAAACTGGGGCAAAACCATCTGACTCATAGATGAAGATTGAATCGAATGATGTACCTAAGTTTCCAGCCCATATTTATGTTTGAAAGATACTCAAACAATAGTGCTCTTCTCTTCTTCCTTCAAATCCATTGACCAACCAAGCTGCATAATACACTCTAATAGATTATTGTCCAATTGGAGCAAGAATCAAGGATGTTTGTACCTGGTGTCAAAAGTAGTAGTTCTTAATTCTGGCCACACAAAATAATTACTTGGACATACATTTTTTTTTCAATGTCAGAGCCCAAACCCACCCCCAGAGTTTCTGACTTAATTGTTCAGGATGGAGCTTGAAAAACAATACTTTTTCAAAAGATGCCCAGGTGATTATAATGTGCAGCAGGATTGAAAAGCACTGAACTAGAACAAGAAAACTGTTCTGCTCTACTCTGCTCTGATGCTGTATAGGATGTGGCATTTAATCCTGGTGAATTTCCAGTAAGAGAAGAAAGGATGAGGACCACTTACACAGTGAAACCTATGCCAGAAAGACAAGAACTCAAGGGGCAGGGTGATTAGCTTGACCAATTGAAGATGATAAGGAGCCAATGGTCACTCTCTTCAATTATTTGGAGGGTTATTCTGTGAAGAGGCGTTAGGCTTATCTTACATGGTCTGAAAATGTCGGTCTCTATGAATCAGGGATTTAAGTCGGATATGACCAAAGGTGGTGAGTTCAGTCACTGGGAGGAGTTCAAGAAGACATTGCCTGACCACTTGATGAGGATGGAAAGGAAGAGATTCAAGCATTAAATAAGTCACTGGGCTAAATCTTAATGGCCTCTCTCAAAATTTTGTGGCAATAGCAGCATAATTAATTCTGAGCAACTCTTAGGACAAAGACACTCGTAATGTGGAAGGATGAAAAAGTTCAAGCCATCATTCTGTGTGTGTGTCTATGTTGGGCCCTCTTAGTCCGCAGGTTTAAGTGAACATATCCTTCAGACACAGCTAGAGCACACTTGCCACTCTTAAAAGTTGTAGCCAACAGATCATAACTCATCAGATAGATAGCTGATAGGATTATTAAATCATCTAAACCTGTGTTTTACTGCATTTTTTTAATAAGCAGTGGAAACTCTCCCTACTTTTTAAAACAATTCCTACATGGGACTCTAGCAAATGACTAAAATTGGGGCATCTCTGAATAAAGCAGAGGGATTTACGATTTAAGTTTACGATTTTATCGGGGATCCCTAAGAGAGCATCTCATAGTCCTATGGTCCCATAGTACAGAGTTTGAAAACCATCACCTTGGAGATTAACCTTCTCTTTTTGTATTCTCCTTGTGAATAAACTGAAGCACAGAATGGTTAAATAGCATGGTCAGGGTCACACAGCTAGTTAGAGCAGAACCTGGCCCAAACCCAAGCTCTTCATCCTGGGCCCAGTGCCTTTCCAAATTGCCCACCTTAATGCTCTTACCTTAGGACAAGAGTACTTCGAGACATGGTTGTATGGCCAGTTCTAGGGCATTTATCTGTGACAACAATGATGTGTAAAAGACCCAAAAAACTAATTTCAACCAAAAATGTCAGCTTTCTCCCCCAGGGGTATACATTTTGTGTTGCCAATAGTAGAGATGGATTTGCTCTAACATTTAGTTTCTTATTCCGTGTCCCCAGTGGTCAAGGCCTTCTGTTTCCATAGTGACCAGCTGGGGGTGGGGATGGAGGTGGTTCTTTGTCTTTGTGCCCAAACCAAGCAACTGGCCCACACAGATGGATCTCAAGTCTTCGTGCCATTGCAAGGTGCTCACACTAACTGAGCAAAATACATTTAACTGAATGGAGTTGGGGCACTGTTTTGCAAGTCATCCTTTTCTCTAAACTTGAGAAATGCCTATTATTCTCACCAAAGGCAGAAAATAGAATGAAAAAAGAGTTGGTAAGGACACAAGGGTAATTCTAGCGGCAAATACGTAAACTTTGGGTAATTGGTGGTTCATTCTGCAAAGTTCATCTAGCTATTCACTTGCACACTCACTCCAATAAAGACAAATCAGTATTTTTTATTTTTTCCTTTTGCCTCGGACTCCAGTATGGTTCAGCATGAAACTGTTATTGATCCCATCTTTATTTAAAATTTAAATGTTTTGTTCATCTCAGATTATTTTGCATTATGTTTGGATTTTAAACATATTGTATTAAGTATTATTTATTTTGATTACTGAGGTTTTTGGCACCACAGCCCTCTTAAGTTTTGTGCCCTAGGCAAGCACCCCATTCACTTCCTACTGGTCCTGTCCAGACATTGGTAAAGGCACAAGGGTACAAAAAATAAATAAGACAGGGTTTTTTTTTTTTTTTCTCAAGTAGTTCTCAGGTCAGTGGGAAAGATGGACAGGTAATAACTAATTGAAATATAATGATTTCTGCAATGGAACTATGTGCTAGGGACAGTGTTGATGTAAGGAGGGATGGATCCATTTTGCTGGGATGGGTAGTTGGCAAAAAGGAGGAGAAGGCCAATCTGTGTGGTATGAAAGTGCGTGCTCACACAAGCATGGCAGGATGAGCCCTTCATTCCAACTCGAAGTGCAGTGTGAGAACATAGGGAGAATGGTGGCAGGTAGGCTCAAAGAGGCCAGCAGGAGCCAAGGCTACAAACATGGACCAGATACCTTCCATGTGCTCAGTGCTCTGAGTATCTTCACAAGGCATTAGTCATAATCTGCACTCTGAAAAACTCATTTTAATTGCAGCACACAGGGCATGCCATATGAAATGAAACAATAAAACCAGGCAACAAACAAAGGGTGTAGGGGTAGACTTCAAGATTTCAAGGAAGGTGTAGTCAGTCCCTCTGGACTGGGAGAGGAGATCAAGAGGAGATAACTCTTAATTTTAGCACTAAAGGAGTTTGCAAAATCCTGAGATTTCACATCCTCCTCTCCGATGGGATGTATCTGTCTGCATCTCCACGACATAGCTGCCTCCATTCAGTCTTCTTTGTGAATGCAGCCTAGAAGCTGACCTAGAAGGAAGAGCCCTCCGCAGCCCTACCTTGGAAGGCAGCCAGGGCTCTGTGTCCCTGCAACATAATCCCAGCTGACTGTCCTTGCCGGATGAGCACAGCAAAAGGTATAAATAACAGCAGCAATGAACCCCTCCCAGGACTGCTGTGGGATTAATAAGCCCTTGAGACCCTGGCACTCCACGCCCTGCAGAAACTAGCGCTTCAATTGCTATTATGAGCAGGCTCCCAGCCATGGCTCCTTTAGCACATGCTGTTAGATAATCTCTCCAGACTATTGCTGGGAGCCATCAATCATCCCATGCCTGTCTCTTCGCCCAAGGCCTGGGAAAGGAGAAGAGGCTCAGCAAGGACATTGAGGGGTAAGGCGTGAAGGGGACAGGAGACTGTCCCTGCTGACTGAATTTCTCTTCTAAAATAGTGTGAGGGGATCCCTGGGTGGCGCAGCGGTTTGGCGCCTGCCTTTGGCCCAGGGCGCGATCCTGGAGCCCCGGGATCGAATCCCACATCAGGCTCCCGGTGCATGGAGCCTGCTTCGCCCTCTGCCTGTGTCTCTGCCTCTCTCTCTCTCTCTCTCTCTCTCTCTCTGTGACTATCATAAATAAATAAAAATTAAAAAAAAAATTAAAATAGTGTGAGGATAGAACATGGGTTCTGGAGTCAGTCGACCTAGGTTTAAATTTGGTTTCCTCACCTACTGTGTGGACAGTAATAGGGCTATTGATATAAATACCTCCATTCTTTAACTGGGCACACAGTAGAACTGGACTTCTCGATCCCCTTTGGACTCAGATGTGACCAAGTGACTTGCTCTGGCCATAAGTATGAAGGAAAGTGATGTAGAAGTGGAGGTTTTAAAAGCTAGTGCAAAATTCACCATATTCCCTCCCACCACCCCCACCTCCACCCCTCCCCCTCCCCCCTCACCAGCTCACCATAGCAGTGAAGGACACGTATGTCAATTTTTATTTAGTCAGGGACTCTAAGTGACCAGGATAAGTAGAAATCCTTGCCGACTTGTCTTCAGCAGGAATGAGAAATGAAATGTTTTTCTAAGTTACTGCAATTTGGAATATTTTCGTTACACAGCATAGCGTAGGTGATACCAACTAGTTTGAGGCAAGTTAAGTTTTCCAAACTATGGAAGGCTCCGTTTCCTGACTTGCAAAATGGGAGTAATCATATCTTTCTTATAGAGTTATAGTGAGTTTTATAAGAAATCATTCACATTAAATCATTAGCAAATACTCAGCCCATTAGCAGTACTCACTCATTGTTGGCTCAGGGGCTGGTTATTAGACTGCCATATTATTATCACATTTTCTGGGACACCTCTCAGGCTCTACCTGGCCCCAGTTTCTGCAGCTCTTCTCTATTCCAGATGGGGGCCTTTGTCCTTCATGTAGCTCTGCTCTCAGGCACTAAGACCACATCCATCAGAAGTAGGTTCGAAGCTGCTCTAGTTTGGCAGTCTTGTGTGGCCCCTCCCCACAGAACTGTCCTTCTGTGCTTCGTTCCAGTTGGTGGGCTGGGCCTCTTCCAACTGCCTGTTGCCTTGCCATTTGCCCATGCTGTGCCTCGGAAATGGTCACTGGAGTCTCATGTTATTTTCCGTGTCTGAGGCCTGCCCTGGCAACCTTCCTAGTAGCTTAAGTTGGCATGTAGCTGTCCCATACCTGTAGCTGAGGACCCTGTCCCTGAAACCCACTGGGGCTATGTTGCCTCCTGGCCTGCCATCCTGGTCCAGGCCTCATTATCATGCTCTGGTCAGTCTATGACTGTGCGTTGACCCCCGGCTACTGATCCCTTGACAAACTGTGACTGCTGCATCTTTGTTTTGCTTCCCAGGGTAGCTTTCCTTTTGGCTGCTGCAGCAGCCACTGCAAAAATTTCTATTATCTGCTAACTTTTCCAGAGTACATGAAACAACTATGACTTGTTCATACTCTTGGTTCCAAAGCTTGGCATGCAATGGATTCTCAGAAAACATTTACTGAATGATGAATGAACGAATGAATGAATGAATGATATCATGAAATCATTGACCTTAATGCTGGGAATGATATTGAAGCTCATCTAGTCTAAACCTTAATGCTGGGAATGATATTGAAGCTCATCTAGTCTAAACCACTCTTTCAGAACTAAAAACTGAAGTCCAGAACCACACAAACCTCTATGAGGCAGGCTGAAACATATGAGCAGGATCCTGGCCCTGAACCAGCCAGCCCTAATTGGCCCAGCCCTGGCAAGACAAAGGGAACACACATTCTACCCCATATTCCCCCAAGCCCAAGTGGCACAAAATCCCTTCGTGTTCTCCAAGGCCAAGAATAAATGTAATCTTATAGGAAAAGACTACATGAGAAACCTTTCCTTTTTTTTTTTTTTTAATGCAAAACAAAAAATAGAAAACTAGTCAGTATGGACAAAAAGGACTGTGTAGGGAAATACTTTGTTTATTCGATTTTTCTCAACTCATTAAAGTATACAAAGGGGAAATGTGTTTGAGTCAACAAGGCAGGTAGCGAGGAGAGGAAGAGGAATGCGTACCTTCATTTTCTTCTCACTGACCCTGCAAGTCCCTGGAGCTGTGGCTGGCCCCTTGGCCTTTACTCTGCTTGGGGTGCCCCCTCCCTGCCTACCTTCTCTATCTCCCCAGGTCTCACTGTGTGCAAGGTGTGTGGAAGTCTTGCCTTCTCCGGGACATACCAACCACTCCCTCCAGGAGCCCTCCAGGAGGGCTCTCTCCTCTGAAGCCTGAATGATGGCCCCTGAGCACATACAGTGTGTGAGAATATGGTACAGGGCTATCTCACATCCTCTAGTGCCTCGGCCACAAAGCCTCTCCACTCCAATCTCCCCATTCCTGGTCCCAGTTGTCTGCAACATGAAGGCAGACTTTTGACTCATACTTTCCCCTGGGTCCCTCAGTGCCTAGGACAATGCATTGTCCGTCACAATTCCTGAGGTTTGGTCAAGAGAGAAAAGTCCTCAGAAGCACAAGTCCTCTGTCCCTGGGGAAGAGAAGATGAGCAAGAAAGAGAGAGAGAGGCTGTCTGCTTGGGGGTTTTTCTACTTCTTCAGGGAGGATGAGCTCAGGAAGCTGCCAGAGCAAGGTGGAGCCTCTGGTCCCTCTGAGAGTGTCTTGTTCTGGGTGTGGCTGAAGCATGTCTACACCCCATATAGGGCCTCAGCTTGCAGAGATGGTCTCAGCCCTCCTCTGTTCCAAAACACCTGCTGGAGTGGGACTTCCCTCCAGGCTCACCGCACCTCTCTGACTCAAGGCAGCAAGGATTTCCCTTCCCTGGTTTGCAGTGATAGATAGCTAAGGAGTTCCCATATCTCGGGCTGTCTGGGCTAGGGCCAGTGTGTGTATTTCATCGGCGTGATTATTGATGGCACCCAATGGATGACACTCCCTCCACGTAGGGAACTGCACCCCCGCAGGAACCAAGAAGGAGCTGCCTGGAGGAGCTGGTGGCGCTCTCACTTTCCCTGGTGAGGCTGCATGAGATAGTCTTCGAGCTCACTCTCTCCCCATCACTCACCTGGGCAGCACTTTCCTAAGGGTTGATCACTGTTGCCCTTCACATCACTGTTTCACTTTGCTATTAACCATCAATCAGTGTAGAGCCTCACATGTGCTACAGATGAGGCAATTGAAGTTCATTGAGGTAAGTGACTCCCTCAAGGTCCCAGCTCAGGGCTGAAGTCCTGAGGAGAGCCCAGCTTCTCTTCCTCTCTGTGCTTAGTCTTCCAGATTGGAAAAAAAAAAATCCTGTTAGTTTCAGGTGTGATGTGATTTTTTAAAGTCTCACCTTTTCCTTGCCTCCTGTCTGCTCCTCCTCAGTGGTCAAGCAAACAATTCTTATTCACTCTTCTGGGAGCCTCTGGCTGATGTTTAGTGGGTATCTCTCTATGTAGTTCCTGGAAGACACATCCATGTTGTCCTTGTCCATAGTGGAAAGGAAGCACCTATTCATTGTGCTTCGTTTCTGACTAGTGTTCTCCCTTGATACCACCTGCTGAATATCTTTTTTTTTAAGATTTTATTTATTTATTAATGAGAGATACAGAGAGAGAGGCAGAGACATAAGCAGAGGGAGAAGCAGGCTCCATGCGGGAAGCCCGATATGGGACTCGATCCCGGGACTCTGGGATCATGCCCTGAGCCAAAGGCAGATGCTCAACTGCTGAGCCACCCAGGGGTCCCTGGTGAATCTCTTTTAAAGAGTATTGATAGTGGTGGAATTTCTCCATGGGAAGGAATTAAAGGTAGCAGTGTGATTGCAAAGCAGCAGGTGTGGGGATTCCTCTTGAAGCTCAAAGTATTTGCAGTGAAAGCATTTTATTTTTATTTTTTAAGATTCTATTTATTTCTTTTATTTCAGAGAAAGAGAGAGGGCAGATACAGGGGCAGATGCAGAGGGAGCAGGAGAGAATCCCAAGCAGTTTCCCCATTGACCGCAGAGCCTGCTGCAGGGCTCAATCTCATAACCTTGAGATCATGACCTGAGCCAAAACCAAGAGTCAGATGATTAACCGGCTAATCCACCTCAGTGCCCAGATTTCACTTTTATTTAGTGGCTTTATTTGCAACAGTTGTGTGGGGGGTGTTAGAAGTCATGGCAGAACTAGACTCAGCACCCTGCCCCCTCCCCCCCACCATCCTCCAACCTAACCCTTCACACTGTTCACATTGTTCTTGTGAACCAAGCCCCATATTGAGGCAGGAAATGGAGAAAAAGACAAGTCAGAGAGTGAGCACCAACCCAACCCAACCCAAGCCAACAATCTGACCCTCAAAGTGCAGTGAGGATGTAGAGACTCCTCCAAGTTGGGCTCTCCTGATGTCTACCAAGCAATGTCATGGGCAAAGGGCTCCTGCAAAAATAGAGTCTAATGAATGAAACTCAGCATCTCTGTCAGCCCAAGCTTTAGGAGTTACAAGTTTAAGGAACTGGCATTGTTTGGTTGGCTGTCAATTCCCTTATCAGTGAGATCCCTTTACTGGTTGAACAGAAATCAATAAAATCGAATTTTAAAGCAGCTTGTCCTTCACAGATCCTGTCCATGGCAACCCCAGGGTCCTCATGGGCCTTTGTCCTCTGCTCCTTTGTCTGTACAGAGGCGTCTTCTGCATGGCAAGTAGGGCCCAGGATCATTTGTTTCCTCTGTGATAGAGAAATGTTCCCTGAGTTCCCCTCTGCAGCACTGAGTGTCCTCCCAAACAGATGAAGTACAAGCAGAATATTTCACTTTCATGACTCCAGAACTCAGGACTGGCAGCAATGCTGCATTTCTTTTATTAGACTTAATGTCAGTGACAACTGTTCACCCCTGAAGTTACAGGGGATTTTGGGAGAGCCCAGCAGAAGAAGGGGCTGTTTTTTCATATTACCTCCTTGTGACTTTAGTATCTCTTAGGAGATTCCTGTTTCTTGATGTGATTTTTTTTTTTTCCCTCGAGTCCCTTGAGCCCCACAGCACTCGTTCTAAAGAAACAGGGAAGAGCTGAGTGTGCTGGTTATATCATGTACGTGTCCGGTCCTCCTGTGGGGACTGGAAATGTTATCCTGGGGTCTGTAGGAATTATGCCTCTTTGTCCTTTTCTCCCCCTCACTCTTCTGCATTTATATATCAGCCTATATAGAGAAAAAGTTGTCTTCCCACACATTTAGAATCCTCTCCCACCTCCTGGCTTTTGCTCTTGGCTCTTGCCCCCTCCTGGAATGCCCTCTCCACCCTTCATTTGTCCTGACCTTCAGAAATCTACTCATTATTCAATCTTTCTCTTTTTATCATTACTCTAAGTTATGCTTCCCTTTCTACCTCCTAAAGCATTTCCATGTTAACTGCTATTCTTGTATCACTGTTTCAGGTATATAATATTACTTTTCCATCTAAGATACAAACTCCTTGAGGATAGAAATTATTATCAACAATAAATATTTTGAAATGCCTTAGCCCCAATAGGAAATGTGTTCCTCAGAAGAAGATGCAAAGAGAAGACAAACTCAGAGAATTAAAGCAAAAATGTCAGCTCCATGAGGGCAGGGATTTTACTTTATTCACTGCTCAAAAAACATGAAGACTGAACATGGCTTAGAGGTTGTCTAGGCCAATCCCTTCACTTTATAAATGAGCCACAAAACGAACACAGAAGGAGCCCAAGTATGTATCTAAACTGGAACCCAGATTTAGCCCCATCTCAGAGCTCTCTCCCCCCATCCCATGCCTCCCCCACAGCAACAGTTTAGCATCAAAGATTACATTTTGGAAAACAGATGTGTGCGGAAGCAGAACTTCTCAGGTCCCTTTCAGAAGATGACTGTGAGTGTAAAATCAGGACACTCTCACACTGACTCAGCTGGCTTCCCACCCATGTCCTTCCTTCCAGGTCCTGAGAATGCTGGCTTTTAAAAGTTTGTCCCATCCTCTTTATCTTAAGTTTGTAGTAAGCCTGCAGAATTATCAGATTGAATTGGACTGAGGTGACTCAATGGTGACAGTGTCGTTATAGACAAGAAACACAGTGAACTTGATTCCCATGCCTTGGTCCCACTTGTTAGAATGTGAAGCAATAGAAGTGCCTGGGTGGCTCTGTCAGTTAAGCATGGACTCTTGGTTTTAGCTCAGCGCATGATCTGAGGGTCATGAGAGATAAAGCCCTGCATAGGGCTCCATGCTCAGCTGGGTGTCTGCTTGAGATTCTCTCTCTCTCCCTCTGCCTCTCCTCCTGCTCATATATGCTCTGTCTCTCTAATAAATAAATCTAAAAAAAAAATTAAAAAATGAAACAATAATAAAGGATAGGGTTTACTGAGTGCCTGTGACATGGCAGGGTCCTAGCCTGTTATATATATCCTCTCATTTATTACTCACAGCATCCCTATGAGACAGGTGCCCTTATTACACGGATTTAATAAACAAGGGGACTGAGGCACACAGAGAGAAATTAAACAGCCCGTGGAGGAGGAAGGGAAACACCAGGATGAAGACGAGGAAATTGCCAGGATTCTACGATTCTTCTGTTAACATAAGAATCTATGGGTCTTATACAGAAAAAAACATTTTTTTCCCCACCACCATAGTTGGAAAATTTCTATTAGTTTCAATCGAAGGTTGAAAACAATGTACGGGCCGGATGTTTGGTTTGGCTACACAATGCTAAAAAGGACAAAAAAAAAATGTGAATAACATTTAGAATTAGGAGATGGTTTATAGAATTATTGATTTTTTACTTCCCTTGCAAAACTGGTAGAAATCTGGAAGTGTGTTTCTGTGCTGCAAGAGAGGAGGAGTGGCAGGTCCTTCAGGCAGGTTGTCCAGTTCCCCATAATACCATTCACTTCCTACCTCTCCCCAGCACGGAGGTGAAGAGGTTCAGAATATACCACACCAAAATAGGATTATTTTAAGCTGAATGCAACTGAGAAAAATCAGGCTCAGGCTGAGCTCCCTGCTTTCCCCCAGCTGCCTAACAGCAGAACGTAACTTCCCCTTGCGAAGGTATCACCCTGCACACTTCTCATAGCAATCTTATAACTAGCCAGCATCAGGAAAGCGTCTACACAAACATACTTTACTAAATAACCCTTATCTTCCATTAGCTTCCCCCATATATTTACCTCTCCATGGTATGCCACCCCTAAAAGCCTGAACCCCTTTTCTTCTGTCTTGCCTCTTCTCTACAAAATTACTGTTCTTCTTTAAGATTCAGTAGAAGCCCCAAGTTCTAACTAACCCTGTGAACTATTTCTCACCTAAGCATCCTCTGTGCGTGTGCTGTGGGCATATGAATAAACTTTTGTTGGCTTTTTTCTCTTGTTAATCCATCTTTTGTCAGTTTAGTTTGCAGGGTCCCAGTCAGGAACACAATAGAGTACAAGGACAAAGATGCCCCTCCCCTTTGGAGGCCACACGTGGTTGTCATGATGCCTGGCCTACTTCCCTCCATGACATTGCCTGCCTGACCCCCAGAATCATTTCAGTCTGAGATACCCACAGTGCATATCTACAGTGAGGGCTAGTATCTTTCCTGCTACTCGGGGTGGGACTGTTTCTACATTAAGAAAAAAGATTTTAAAGGTCTCCTGAAAATCAGTGATCTTTGTAAATTGGAAGGATGAATTATTGTCAAAAAAACAACCTGATTTTCCAGTGTGGGAAAAACTGCTGGAATAATTTCTCTAGAAAGAAATAATTTTGTTATATGGAAAAATCGGCCTCTGTTCAGCAACCCTGGAATGGCAGCTTCGAACATTCGAACCTTGCCAAACCAATTTTCCCCTTTCAGATTTAACACTGCTCCATTTATCTCAGTGGGGACTAAAGACCAGCTAAATTTGAAGTCATAAGGCTCAGGCTTTTTGAATGATTTTGGTCAAAACAGCTCTTTTGTAAGCAGACAAAGTATGTTATTTAATGTTCTTCCTTCTCAAAGGAGACTAAAGAGAAATTTCTAAAATTTTCCCCAAACATTTTACCTCTGAGCGGATTATAAAGGTGGAGAATTTCAGTTGGAAAAGGAAACATATTTCAGAATGTTATCAGCTCTCAGAAAGAAGAGATTATAATGGAATCAGGGTTTCTCCCCCTCGCCTGTAACTGGAGTGAATGCTTCTGTGATCACTACAATAATGATGTTTTGCATTTCTATTGTACCATTCATTCTTCTGAGGAGCTCAAAAAGCTTTACAAACATTATCTCATTAAATCCTCTCAACCTCCATGTGAGGCAGGTAATGACAAGAGAGATTATCCCTGAGGTACAAGGTTCCCTTGGGCGGGGCAGGGATGAGCCAAACTGCCCATAATCCAGGCTGAGTCCCCACCAGGCTGGAAAAGGAGCTCTGGTCTCTAGAACACCGGATGGAGTTTCCTGAGAAGGATAGCGTCTCCTAGGGGATGTCAGCAGGGACTTTGTTCCCCACACGTCCTTGCACGGCTTCCAGAGGCTCATGCAAAGGGAAACCATGTCTGGGTCCTCCCATCTGGAAACTGTTGGGGGTACTGTGGACAGAGGAGGCATTCAGTAAATATTACTGAATGCGTGAATGCCACTTTAGTCTCAAGACGTCCAGCTGCACTTGGCTGTGCTAACCTTTCAATTATACCCAAGAGCTGAATTTTCAGAGGCTCCCCTTTACTTTTGAGACACTGGAGCTCATTTTCAAACAGTGGAATATCTATACTTGGTGCTGGTTTTTAGTGGAGGCAGGGCCCTGTTTGTTTGGGATACTGAGGCAAAAATCTTGCTGAGGGCTGTATTGGGGGGTTTCTATATGGGAAAGGGGGTAATTAACTGGACCAATGATGTAAATTAGCAGTGATACACTGACATCCAGAGCAACTGGCCTGACCCCAAAGGAAAGTAGATGGGAGTGTGTGTGTGTTTGGGGTGGGGAATGATGAATTTTAATAAGAATGGCAACTACTGACTTCTGAAGTAACATTATTCCTCTAGGCTCAGAATTCTCCTTTCTATTCTAAGTGTCCTCCCGAAAGAACAGAATAGTAGGGCCAGTAAAAATTGAACAGACCGTTGGGCTGGCTAGGGTCTTGACATCCAACTTTTCAAGGAATTCTCAAGAAAACAGATTATCTTTGGTCATCCCTTCTGGACCTCACGTTTATTATCATCCCCTAATTCTTACGGGGCACAGTGTATAGAAGCATATATAAGTGTATATAAGGCAGTTTACAACATCTTTGCTTAGAGTCCTTGGACTACAGGACACTGTAGTTAGGAACAGAAGTCACAGGTTCAGGAGGCCAAATGTAGGAACGTTTCTCAGAAAGTAACACCACCCAAATGCAAGGTGTTTTCTTGCTAGTGATTTCACTGTAGACCTCATTAAGTTCAATTCCTTACTTCAGTTCAATATAAACTATTATTTATAGAGTGTCCATCAAAACTAAAGCCAAACAAAGTTATGTGACTTGGTCAAGATCACTTCATTAAGTTTCATCGCTGAAAAAATAAAAACAAATCAACTCACTTGAATTAGTGTTGCTAATTTTCATGGGACATAAATAAAGTTTATATTAAGCAATGCATGAATTCATGCTAATGAAATAGTTATGGTTTTTTAGTAAGCGTTGAAGGCGTTGGGCACGAGCATAGGATATATGCTTATCAAATGTACAAATACCATATAGATGGCAGGCAGGTAAGAACCAGGGCATGGAAACTGTTGGAAATGAAAACTTAAAAGACTGTGAGAGCCTAAAACTGTAGGCCAAAATGGATAGAGAGACAGTTTTTTTTTTTTTTTAAAGAAGTAATGGGCTCTGCATTTAGTTTCTAACTCTGTCATACAAGGACAGAATATGGGTTCCCATATGACATTAGTCCAGAGATTTTAGTAAAGTGTTGTCCACGTATTATTCACCATAAGGGAAGACACTTAAACAGCCAAGTTCTGACTAAGACCCATTAATCCAGGCAACCAACCACTCAGTAGCATATGTGAATCACTTTGTCACTCTGTGACAAATCTTCACATTTTCTAGAACATTCTAAGGAACTGTAAGCTCCAGGTGGGCAGACACTGAGCACTGTAAGTGTTTTTGGACAGAGAGATGTGTCCTGAAATCTGATGCACTCTGAGCTCAGTGTCTCCAACCTCACAGGAGCTAAAGGGCTGTCCCAAGGTCACACATCCAGTAACTCCACCCTAGTAGCCTCTCCTTTACCCAGAGAGAACCCTAAAGGGTGAGCTGCAGCCCCAGAAGTGATGTGGGGCTGGTCTGGGGGGAGTCGCAGAGCAGGAGGGAGGAGGAGCCTGCACTGCCACGGTCTGGGGATGGCTCAGAGGCTGGGGTCCCCAGTTCCAGGCTCCTCCCTTTCGGGCCCTCTGAGGTTTGCCTAGCAGAGACATCACAATACTTTCCCTGGTGCTGACACGCACAATGACCCGCCAAGGCAAAGATGCCCCTTTTGCTTTCATCTCAGGTACTTAGAGGGCTCCGAGGAGCTGTTGGTGTTGCCATGGCAATGGAAGCAGGCCGTTAGAGCTTTACAGAAAGACGTGAAGACTTGGGGGTCTGTAGATCCCCCTTGCTGCTTAGCGGCGCATGGGATTGATGGGGTCTCAGCCATCGTGCCACTGTGCACCTGCCATGTGTGAGTGGTAATGAGCTCGGCCCACCCTTGTGCAGGCAGGAGTATATGCCCTCTCTCCTCCTCTTCTTCCTTTTCCTCCTCTAAGGCCTAAGGTGCAACCCAGGTGGGGAGATGTAGTCTGCAAACAGCCCAGCCTTCTTCTAAGTTCCGGGGGGTGAGTTCCCTGCCACCAGGTACTGTTCTCACAACTCTTTTGTCTGTGCTACTTGAAAACAGAAAACTCACTTCCCAAATACCAAGGGTGGTTTGGATTCATGGCAAGAGGTACATTCAGGAAGGAAGGAGGCAACCCCTCAGCCTGGCTAGGTTGATACAGGCTGGGGCATGGGGCTGCTTTACCAGGAGAGTGGAGTGCTGGGCCAGGTGACACAGAATCCCTTGTAGTACTTCCGCTTGACCACCTACCTACCTATAGTGGCATCCTTTATGCTTCCGCATTTTACACAGCTATCATAGTGCTCAACAGCACAGGCTCTGGAGCTGGACTCGGGTTGTAATCTCAGCTTTGCCACTTATTTGCTGTGACCTTGGGCAGGGGACTTGCCTTTTCTGTGTTTCAGAGAACTCCTGCATCTGTACAATGGGGAGAATAATACCAACTACCATGTAGAGATGTGACGATTACATGAATTAATACATGTGGTATTTAGAATAATGATTGGCATATATAGTAAGCATCACATGCTAGCTATTACTAGTAGAATCATTAGTATTATTAGTATCAATCTGGACTTGCCTAATGAGATGTCTTATAAAATAAGAGGGTTTGGAGCAAATGGTCGTGACTATATGTGGGATAGTTCTGTAAACATAGTCTTGAATGTCATCCTTGGCTACCAGTATCTATTTGATTTAAAGCCAGTTTGGCTCGGTGGAAAGTAAGGCTTCTGTTTGTGCTCATATGTGAGCTGCACTCCCAGATGCTGACCTTATTGGACTGAATGACACCGCAGCCACAGTACACACAGGCTTGCATGTAAGGACAGGGCTGCCATATAGGGTTGAGCTGGTTGTGTCTTGCACAAGACTGACCACCTGACAGGTGAGTAGGAGCTGAAATTCAATTCATGCTCCACTCTCTAAGGCATGCCCCCCGTTGGGGCTGATCTGCCTGGCGAAAGAAGCATCTTTTAATTTATACAGAAGCACCCTACGGACTACCAGCAGCCTTACAACTTTGAGAAAGTCCCAGAAAATGCTAACCTGGACCTAAAAGGGGGAGGGGGGACGGGGGCAGGGGTCGGGGGCAAGACATTTTATTCAAGTGTAGGTACTGATAAAAAAAAAACATACACAATAAAGGAACTTCTGAGTCTGTGCTCTGGTCTTGATTGAAACAATTTCTTGCAATTTCTTAATCTGACATTTTGTTGTCCTCTTTCTGCTGCCTTATGCAGTGCTCATTTAGATTAATTTTGCTGATCAGATCAAATCACTTGGCCTATATGAGAAATGACATGCAGTCTCTACATATTTACCCATATTTACATGTGTGCAGAAATATGTCTACAGATGCAAAACATAAAAATACAGAAATGGCTTTATCCCCTTTATCTTCAGTTTGTGTTTAGCTTACTTTGATAGTTCAGTAGCTACACCTCTCAGAGGAGTCTGGTAAACCACCCGCCTCTCCCTGAACTCACTCTACAGAGAGCCGAGTTTTGACAAGGTCATATCGCCAATCTCGAGTCACTGAAGATGCTGAGGCCCTTGCATTTGGCTCCTTGAGTTGACTGAAGCTGACCACTGTTTATACTCAGTTGGACACATGTTTGTGTGTCTGGGGGTGGGAAGAGTGTGTGGTCATCATGGTACCAGGCATGATGATCACAGCTGATCACTATGAGGAGATGCCACATGGCAGAGGGGAAAGTTAAGAGTACTGGAAGTCAAGAGGCTTAGATTCCAGTTTGGATCTGGAATCATAAAAGCTGTGAAATCTCAATAAACATCCAGCTGCTCAAACTTGAGTTTCTTGGTCTGAAAATGGGGATAGTGATACTTACTGAGTGTCCTTGGGGATAAAATGCTATACAGCATGTGAAAACTATGAAGCGCTACATGCAGTCAGCGAGCAGATCCAGCTAAAAGTTGCCAAGAACCTGTAGGTGCCACGTATTGAGCTAAGCAACACACAGGGAAATTGTTCCTGCCATCAACTCGCTTGTGATCTGTAAAACGAAGAGGTTATTCTACATTATCTCAATAGTCCCTTTCAGCTTTAGGGCTCTTTCTTACTCTATTCCTATAAAATGGAATAATGATGGGATTTTAGAGCTGGGGGGGGGGCAATGGGGAAGAAAGAACAAATATACATCCAAAACACGTAAGAACAATTTGAAAGGAGCCAAGGAGAAATGCACTCAGTGTAGTGAAGCTGTCTTGGGAGGAGACACTTGGCCTCCCTGCTGGTCTGCCCTGGCACCCTTCTGCACAAAGCAGGGAGGTCTGAAGACCTCTGGGGAGACACAGCAAGCAGAAGAGGGAGGAGTTCAAGCAGACTTTCCTCTGAGTGGTTTTGAAAGTTTATGGATCTGCTTTTAATTAATAACATAATTATTTGCTTTCCAGGCTCTTGCCAATATATATATATATATATATCCTCAAATTACCTGCTGCCTAATTCTAATCAAAGGATCAGAAGCAAAAAGTAGTGTTCCTGTAATTGTCAGAAGGTCATGCAATCTGCTCAGTTCTTCCTGAGTCATTGGTCCTGGCACTGCATGGGGCATTTTAAAAACCCAGATTCCCTGGGGACACCTGGGTGGCCCAGTTGGTTAAGCCTCTGATGACTCTTGTCAGAGTATCATGATCTCAGGGTCATGAAATGGAGCCCCACCATGTGCTCCATGCTTAGTGTGGAGTCTGCATAAGACTCTTGCTCCCTTTCTCTCTGTTCTTCCCCCTCTTTCCCATCCTCTGCCTCAAATAAATAAATAAATCTTAAAAAACAGAACAAAACAAGGGGCACCTGGGTGGCTCAGTGGTTGAGCATCTGCCTTTGGCTCAAGGCATGATCCCAGGGTCCTGGGATTGAGTCCTACATCAGGTTCCCCACAGGAAGCCTGTTTCTCCCTCTGCCTATGTCTCTGCCTCTCTCTCTGTATCTCTCATGAATAAATAAGTAAAATCTTAAAAACAACAACAACAACAACAACAAAAACCCTACATTCTCTGGCCCTACCTTCAGTTTCTGTTTCTGGGTGGAGCTCAAAATTTTGCATTTCTAATACGTTCCTAGGTGAGATGGACGCTGTAGATTCAGAGCTACTTTGAGAAAGAGTAGTCTCAAGAATATCAAGTTTATCAGGTCTAGCCTAAAGCAGAGCAATACATACTCATAGCACATTGTTTTGAGTTCTGACTTGTAGGGTATCTCACTGACCAGGGCTAGGGTATCCCTGCTGACCCTGTGTTCTCCTGTTGCAATGAGGAGTAATACAAGTAACAGTCTGAAGAAATTACTGGCATCTTCACTCTTGTGAAGATGTGTGGAGGATGTCAGATGCTACATCTCCCAGTGCTCTTTTATTAGGATCCAAGAAAGAAATCTCTGTTAGTTCTCAGAAGCAGAAAAAAAAAAAAAAATTTTTTTTCAGAATGATTGGGATGCTTTTCCCTTCCAGGTCATATGACTTCATTTGGCCACTAGGAAACTCTGAGACAAACACACAGCCTATTTCTAATAAAGAAAAACTTATGGCCCCTATTTTAGGGCAATAATCTTCACAGTCATATATTTTCATTCAACCGCTTCTTCCTTTTTCTTTTTTTTCTTTTGTCAACTTTCTCAAAGCCTTCCTGGAATGAGGGAAGAATAAATGAATGCATAAATAATGAAATAAAGAAATGGGGAGAATTATGTGCACTAGTCCTAAGAGGACAAGAAATAGCAGAGTAATAGAAGTTGGTGTCAGTAAACGTGTGTTGTTTGTCTATTTTAGTGCGGTAGGTAACAAAAGTGATTTACCCAGGATCCACCAGCTATATGCTGTAGACCTGGCACTAAAGTATAAATCTTCTTGCTCCAGTGACAGAGACTTTTTTCTAGTCTTTCCTTCTTCCTGTACATAAAGCATTGAGATAACTGGGCTCCTGCCTTGGTGTTTGGTGTCAAGTTATCCAACCTGAAAAATCAATAAAATGAGTTTGCTTCGAGCCCAGACACTCCTGCTCCCAAAGGAAATAGGAAAGTGTCAGTACGAATTTATGAAATCTTGAAAAGATGGCCTAATCATTAATAAAGGATTTTTTTTTTAAATTTGGGAGATGGTTGCTAATTTCTCCCACCTCTCAGCAGTAACAATAAATTGACACTGGTAGGGGCAAGAAGGGTTAGATTTTTACAGAATTCTGAAGTGATTCCTCAAAAGATTCAAGTAAAAAATCCCAGGGTGACAGTGTAGAACAATTCTAATGGTTATGTAATAGTCACTGTTCACATAGCCCACATGCCAGGGGTTAAATCAGGGGGTGGGAGTGGATTGGCAGTCTGTGTGGATCACTCTGGACTTAGTACCTATGAGTGGCAAGGTGTGGAGCACCCTAAAAAGCAGCCCAGCAGGCATTTGCTCCTTCCAGGAAGCCCAGACAGGTCAGGAAGCCCTTCCTCTGGGCTCCCAGCACACTCTGTGCCCTGTACTCACCACACTGCACTGAAAACTTACCTTCTCCAGTGTCCATGTGGCTATACTGCAGATTCTCTCACAGGACAGCCAGAGAAGATTCCAGCAGGGTCAGCACAGAGGGCCAGGCCACTTTTTATTCTCATTATTTTATTTTCAAGTGAATAGATTAAAGGAGCATTGAGAAGATTTAACATAGCTACTTGGTTTGGGAGTGGTCCACCACGACTGATTATCTCTTGTGCCCACCATGAGGACCTGATCAACCTTGACAATCTTGGTTAAGGAAATTAAACAGGAGGAGCTGGGGGGAGTGTGGATTAGGACGGCAGACCCCTCCCCCTTTCCTGCTGCCCCTCTCCTAATGAATTCTTCAAACTGCAACCAGAGGAGGATATGGGCAGAGGCGGGCCAGCCCGCTAACCAGTTGCATTAATCATGCTCCATCCCTTCAGCCCAGTGAGATGGATGGCCCTTCAGCAGGCCAGTGTTCAGGTGCGGGGCTACTAATAAACTTAATTCAGCACTTCTTGATCTTCACAGGACCTTCCTCTCTATCCCAGGGCCTGACCAACCCTGTGAGATTACAGGTACATCAAAGGCTGGCATGGGGTTCCCAAGAGCCCTGGGTTAGAGAATTGGGCTGGCCTCAGCACTCCTTTTGCAGTTGGGAAGTCTCAGGCTGGGAAAGGTCACCCAAGATCACAGGAGGAAGACAGGGCATAATGGGGAAAAAAAACCCAACACTCTTCGGTGCCGATGTTATCTGGCTGCCCAGAGAGGAAAAGGAATTGGAGGCAGACCGGCTGCCTCCACTGTGCTCCAGTTTTTCAAGAACCTACGTTTATGCCATGTTCTCCCCTCCTCTCCCTTTACATTCCATTTGTCCTTTAAGAACCAACCTCTTTTGTGTACAACCGATGGATTGATTCTGGTTTTGGTGGGGCTTTCAAAGGCAATTCCTGTCCACCTCCCATTTATGTGCCACAGCCCCCTGAGTCCCTGGCGCCCTCATTCTGTCACCCTCTGCTGTGGCGCCAACCAGGGAGACATGACCGCCTGTGACCCAAATCATACCTATAAGTGCCTGAGGGAGGAGTGGTCAGAGATGCGCAAAATGTGGCTTTTGCCCCCAAGGAGTTTACAGCCTACAGTGGAGGAGAAGCCATACAGAATGAAACACCCAGAGAGAAGAGCTTGACAAGATGTAATTAATGGGTTGACTCGGATTCCCTCTTTTTTCTTTCTCCAGTGCACCAAATGGAGGAAGTGTAGGCAAAGAGAGGAATGACAAAATGGCGGGGAGCAGACGATAATAGCTCATTCTCAAATTGGGCAGTCAGACTTCACATCATAAAGAATTGTCTGTAAATAAATAGTAAATCCAACAAAAAGAGTCAGATAGACCTGACTCTAAATCCCAGATCTTCCAGTTATTAGCTGTCTGACCCCAAGAAAGTTATTTAACCTTTCTGAATTTCAATTTTCTTATCTGCAAAATGACCATGATAAAATCTGTCTCATTGTTGAGAGATTGATATGACTCAAGGAGGTCAAGTGTCTAGCACTGTGCCTTGGTCAACATTGGCCCTTAGAAAAATGCCAGTTCATTTATTTTTTCTTAGTCATTCAACAAATATATAATGAGGATCTGCTATGTCCTAGACATTTTGCTAGGCCTGGCATACATCAAGGGTAAATGAAAAAGAGTCCTTGTCACCAGGAACATGGCATTTGTAGCCAGGAAAACAGATAAGCAAATGGACAATTACAATTCAGTCTGTTAAATGCAAAGATGAAGGAAGCACAGATTATGCCATGGCAGACCAGAGAAGACATCTTAAAATTTCCTTTCCCATCGCTTTAGTCACTTGCATTATTTTTTTTTCTTCCTTCTTTTACGATTATCTGGCCAATTGATTTTTGTTTTTCCTTTTGCTGATAAATCCTTAGTGCTCTAAGGAATTGCTGGTCACTTCACCTGCCCAACCAGCAAGCATGACAGCTTTCTCATCTTTCAGAGTTTCTTTTTTCCAGCCTGGTTGTCCTCACAATTCTTCAAAAGCAGGCTTAACCCCTGATTGTTCTCTGCTCTTTGGCCTGGCTATCTATCAGGGGAGTTGGCAGGAGAGATTCGGTGTTGGAAAGGGTTAGGCTAAGTCCTGACTCGAAGACTCCCTGATACAGAGCTGAGGGAAAGAAGAGGCAAAGGCATGTTGTGCACTCTTTGCTCCATCCACCCATTCCTTCTTAAACAGACAATCATTTATTTGATGTGGGCTGAGATTTATTTCATGACTTACGGGACTGGAGATTTGGGGGCAATAAAAATTTGTCAGACTATTCAGACCTGTCATCTCCTGAGTGCCTTCTTCAGGCACCAAGGTCTCCTTAACTACTCAGATAAGTCTTCCAGATGACTGCTGGGTTCGCTGTCAAGGGGATCAGTCTGTTTTCTACTGGGCTGCTCTATGGACCAGCAGGGACCACAAGGATGGATGCTGGGCTTAAAAGAAGCCAGACTCTGGCAGAGAGTGATACACCTGCAATAAAATATATGACCTACTGTGTTGGCAAGTGCTTCTACTGCTCTAAGGGCTGTGGTCATTGCAAGGAAGTGAGGTGGTAAGATGCAGTTGAAAGAGTCCTAGTGAAATTTAGGAAACCAAAATTTTAATTCTATCACAAATTAGTTTACATAACTCTGGGCAAATACGTTAATGAATGTTAATGACTCACCTCACCTGTAAACTCAGGAGGGACTCTGAGATTCCCTAGGACTGTCTACAAGCTGATAGAATTCCTGAACTTATAGATACACTGCAGACCCTATTGCAGCAGCACTCTTGATGCTCTACCCAGGCTCCATCCCTCTTTCAGTTTTCATAAGCCTCTCGTTCTCTGTGCTTGGATCTCTTCTGAGGACAGCCCATAGACCACAGGGGCTGCCTGGGAGTTTACCTTCCATAACTCATCTCTCCCTGGCCCTTAGTCAGTCCTAATGCACGCAGGAGCATGAAAGCAACGTTGTTTCAAGTCTGAACAAACTCTTGAGTTGCACACTCTAGAGCTCCCCTGAAGAATCAGGCTGAGACTGGAACTCTGCCCGAAATATCACTTGCTTGGCTTCCTCCTCCTCCCTGCTCTGCTTCCTTCCCTCTCATACTAGGTTCTCTTGGGTGAATTTCACATGAGTCCTTGTCCTGGGCTCTGCCTCTGAGGATCCCAATCTATGACATCTTTCAAATCTGAAAAGTTAGTATAGAGTTCATTCTATTAATAAAATATCTGCCTATTGTTTTTCTTCCTGTTCCTTCCTTTCTATATCTCTAGTATTTCTGGCCTCTATGTAAACTTTCCTTTGGCCAGTGGTGGAGAATTGTTGAGACGGAGTGGCTTTGGGATTGTAGGCAAATGTCAAACTTACAAGTGGCTTGAGAGAGATATTTCAGGCAAGATTGATGCTATCTCCTTTAATTCCTAAAAGCCTAGACAGACTAGGTTTTTGCTAAGCATTTATGCAATCCAATAGTCAACATTCAGACTTGTGACTACAACATACATGGAAGTCTAATGGGATGGGTACTTTATTTGGAAAGACGTAGGTTGGAAACATTCTTCCCAACTCTGAGCAACCATAGGACTTAATGGTCCTCTAAAGCCCCTCTGCTTTTCCAACCTATATTGTACTTGTGGATACATCTTATCTTCCAGATTAGACTGGAAGTCCCTTATGGACAGAATTCTTATCTAAGCACATAGCTTCCCAAGCACAACATTTTATAACAGTCAGAAATCAATAAACATTGTCGGAAAGAATGAAAAATGTGTATGAAGAGCAGTGTAATGGAGAGGAAGGGTCATCAGTAGTGGAGTTAAGCATACCTAGGGTCAAATCGAGCTCTGGGCAGACTGGTTGGTACAAGTTAATTTGTCCTTCCCCCTCCCCCCATTTCCTATACAATTGAGACAATACTAAGTACTTCATGAGATGTTCCTAAGGCCTGGAAGCTATTTTCCTTAGAGGATTTATGAAAGTTTCAAACACATTGCAGCCAATGAATTAATACTAGCTCCTGCTGAGCCTGGTTGGTCCTATAGTCAGAGGAAGGACAGCAGAGGCCCTCAGGCCTGAAGCCCTTGTGCCTTACTAGAAGACACCAAAGAGCTTTGCAGTCTGCACATGCTTTCCTTCTAGTGCAGCTCACCCTGGAAGCACTACGGGGTTAGGAGGCCTTTGCTGATTCCATTTTCAAGAAATCTTCTGACACCTTATTATTCTCTAACAAGTGGATCTAATCAGGAAACTTTGTAATAGTACACATTGCTATGGAAATGTAATATACAATAAAGGTGGAGCTAGAAATCAAGGGGGAGAAGATAGATTGCTTACAAGATAATGTCAGTTTCATGGACCTATCTTAACCATTTGCTGCAGGTAACTTTCTGGAGAAAAACAACTTGTTCCTTTAAGTGAGCATCACACAAAGTAGAACATGTAGATTAAAGGGTTAAATGCAATGCTTAGTAAAAGGTTGATAAAAGAAACTGTAAGAGAATCACTCTGTGATCTTGGGGTAGAGGAATAACTTCCTAAACAAAATTTCAAAAATATAAGGCATAGGGGAAAAAAAGAAGTTGAATTTGATTGAAAAAAGGGATTTATGAATAATGTGTATAAAACTGACAGATGATATTGAGAGGAAATATTGTAATGTCTGAAAATTACAAGGACTGATGTATAAAATGTATAAGGGGCTCCTGTAAATCAACAACAAAAAGACAGAAAATCTAACAGAAAAGCAGGCAGAGGGTAAGAATAAGAAATAAAAAGACCAAAAAAAAAAAAAAAAAAGAAATAAAAAGACCAAACCCCAAAGTATAGTAAGGAAAAGCAGAGCTGTTCAAGTGCATTAGTGATCAGAAATATGCAAAGTAAAATAATGAGACACCATTTTAAACTGGTGGAGCAATAAAAATTCTAAAGCTAGATAACAGCAGGTATTGGCTGCTGTGGGCTATAGAAACCCTCAACCCCTCAGGTGGGGGTGTAGTTTGGTATAGCCATTCAGGGGACAATCTGGTAGTCCTCAGTTGACTGGAGCCAATCTGCTATGGGCACACATTCCAAAGAATTCTCCTGGAGGTCCACAAAGAGGCATGTGCTAGACCCCTCCTCATGGCACTGTTTGCTGGGAGGTGTGGTGGGGATTCTCTGAGTTTTGATCTTGGGAATGGATAAGTCACACATAGTACATGCTCATCCTGGAGCACTTGCAGCCAGGGGGAAGCCATAGACTAAATGTGCATATAGTAGCCCAGATGGAGCCTTTAAGCACAGTGTGAAGTAAAGGAAGTAAAAACTGGAGTTAAATTTATTACTCAATTTGACTTACATAAATATAAAACATGGATTGATAATACATATAGTTTGCAAGAACATACACATACATCAAACACATTAGAATCATTGCTTATGGAGGTAAAAGAATGGCAGAGGGGAATGAGGATAAAAGGCCATAAATCAATAAAAAAGAAGGGAAAAAAATAAACACTGGGAAAGGGGTCCATGTCTTTTTTACAACAACTGCTGAGGTTGAGGTGATTTGGGGAATAGATCTTTCAACAGTCTTTGGCTGCAGAGACTTGAGGGTTTTAGAAATAGTAGCTGGACTTAGCAGTGGTGTCATCTAAGGTGTCCATCCTCAGGAGTACCTTGCAGATGTCCCCATGTTCTTTTGGGACTTGGCTTTTACTTGGCAGGCATAGAGACAATCTCTGTCATTGGCCGGGTGACACTGGGCTGACCCAGTGTTAACGGAGATGGCATGTGAGACATAGGTAAAGGTCAGAAGGCCAATTGATTAAGCTACAACGAAAAGCCATTGTCCTACAAGCAGAGCCCTAAACGATGCTTGATCATAAGCAGAATTTTGATTCCAGACAAATTACATAACCAACCACCTTCGGAAAAATACCACTAAGAGCAAAACCTTCCTGGTTTCTGCAGATGAGGGTCAATGTAAAGAAGGCTTCTTATACCTGGCAGCACTGAGTTTTACTTGAGCCCTGTGGTCCTGGAAAACAGGGAAGGTAAGAAACATCCCATCCTTGCTGTTTCAGGGACCTTCTCCAGATGTCTGAACTAAGACTCACAGATGCCCCCCTTATTTACCTATGTCAGGACTAGACACAGATCCTCTAGATTCCTTGTAACCGAGTAGCTGGACTGCTTCTCCCCACTGCTCAATTGAACAAAATGCTTGTCACCCAACTTTGGGTAAGCTTCTTTCTCTCCCCCATGTCCCTGAACTTTGGTCAGCATTCAGCTCTGTAAAGCCCCTGAGAATGAGCCTGGCTCATTGCTTATGGAGGTAAAAGAATGGCAGAGGGGAGCCTAGCTCATTCTCAGGTTCATCCCCTGTTCTACCATCCTATCATGCCACCCTTCCGGCCCACATCCCCAGCCCCGGTTCTCTCTAGCCTGGTCTGCTCCTCCCTGGATGAGAACACCCTTTAGTCTCTGCAGGATGCTTGTGGATCTATGTTACAGAGGTCTCCCTATTGCAAAAGCTCCTTTCTCAACTCTTGAAATAATTCTTTCTAGTAGTGTCCCCTTACTAAGTTGGATTTTTAAAATTTGACACATGTCAGAGACTATCTCCTCCAGCTTCTCTGAGGGTCCTGGAGGAAATGTTTCCATCTTGACTCTTAAGAATGGCAGGGAAGAAGAGAGGGAGGAAGGACAGGATTCCTGAGCACTAACTATGTGCTAGGTGCCTCAATGGTGTCTTCCTGTCCTGTGGGAATATTACATCATTTCATCACCGAGGCTACTCGATGTTCCCTGTTGGCCTGGAAACCCAGATGCTCTCACCCAGCTTCTACTTTAAAGGTCACCCTTTCATGTGTCTGTTGAAATCCCCTCCTCCTTGCCCTTTGCTTGGTTCTTCATTGATGGCATTTATTTATTTAAACTAAAAAGTTGCAGAGTGACTTAACCTGGCCCACCGTTTGGGAAAACAGTGGCACCACTTTGATCCTCCAAGGCTTGTGATCATCTGGGACCATTCTTCATTTTTGTCATGTCAGTGTGGAGTGATGTCCACCAAAGGCCCTTGTCTCAGGTGTATTTTTGCTCTCCGAGCATCTATCCTGGTCTCCATTCCCTTCCCTTCTTCTCTTGACCTCTTTCTCTTTCTCCTCGTGCTGACCCATTAACAAATGAATTAATTGGTTCACTGCACAAGCATATTTAGAACACTGCTTGTGTATTGAGGGTTGTTCCAGGCTCTGGAAACACATCAGCGCACAGTTCCTGCCCCTGAGTAGCTCACAGACAGCAGTGGAGACAGACATACAAAGTAATATAGCACAACACGATTAATCCTGTAATAGCAATATGAGGAAAATAATAGTGCCGTAGATTGAGTTTAAATCAATGTGTGTGTGGGAGACGACGACAAAGAGCAGACAAGCAGCAATTGAAAATGTTTCATGTTTTATATCTAATACCCAACCTTCCTTGGGGCCCTGAGATAATTCTTTCCTTAGAGGTCACAGACTAGATAATATAGTTCTTCATCTGTTAGGCACTAGCTAGAGTCCTTCCTAGGAAGGAGCTTGATAAACACTCTCAATCTTGATTTTGGAGAAGCAGCCTCCAGGTTGGGTTTTGGGGACAGGAGGAGCTCTAGGTACATTTCCTTACCATCCACCCTTGTCTTTCCTGAGGTTCCTGAGAGCACAGAGATACCAGCCAGGGGATCACCTTTGAACCCCTCCCCACCTCTCCCTACCCCTTGGTTTCTTCTGTCTTGGATTAAAGGATGCTCCAGCAAAGATGGTCCTAAGGCTCTAAACTACTCCATAGTTTTACTCAGGATATCTGAGTCTCTTTCTTATAGGGTTGCCTGTCTTTGCATATCTGGTGACTTTTTAGGAACTCCATATGGGAAGTTCGGCTCATGGGTAATGGCCTTCTCTCAAAAATGCCCTGCAGGGACCAGCACCAGTCAATGGGTCCAGCCTCTGACCTTTTATTCAAAGGCTGGATCCACAGGCAGGGCCAAACACTGGGACTTTCCATCCCCCTGAGCATTCTACTGCTGGCATTGATGGATTTTTTTTTTTTTTAATTAGGAAAAAAAAAAGCCCACCTTTCTCAACATATAAAATAATGCAGCTATTTTACAAATGAATTAAGGACCTCCTAACCTTGACAAATGTATCTTTAATCTTTCTGTGATGTCTTTAAAATCCCAAACCACTTATGAGATGAGACAAAGGCTGAGAAATTCAGGAGAAGAGTCAGTGTGGGGGAAATAAAATCTTTTTCATTCTCTAAAGATACGTTGTTTTTCTTTAAATTATGTTTTCCATTAATGAGCTTCATCCCAATCATTTACTCAACAGATATACAAATGTTTCTTATGTGCCTGGCACTGTGGTGTGTGCTGAGGTATGAACGTGACCCCTCCCTCAAGATGTGCATAGTTGAGAATCTATGGGTCCACACAGTGGACTGGCACTTGGGAAGTCTTTAAAAAATGTTTGATAAGCAAATGGATTGATCGATAATTCGTGACCGGAGGTATTCAGTTTGCATACCTAGATCTGTATGTATGTTGATAAGAGTTGGAAACCAGTGAAAGAGCTGCCAGGAGAAACTTTGCAAGGATCTCCCCTGGGCATTGTTTAAGTAGAACTATCTTTCTAGAATGGTGCTCTAATACAGAGGCATGATCTCTCCAAATTCCCATGATTCCGGTCCAGACTTCGGAGTCTCTGTAGGTAGGTTCTGTTTTGCTGCCCAGGGTTTAAGTCCTTCATGAAGCATTTCCTGGGTCCAGTGGTAAAAGCCAACTGCCAAATTTGGGGGACACTTTGTGGGCCAGTTGACATCACATTGGTAGCTTGAAACTGACCATGATGGGAGCATTTACCATTTATGTGGAAACTGGTAAATCCTCTAAGTCAGTACACATAACCCTTCCCTGCCAACCCTGCTCCAGAGCCAGCGAGGCAGCAGAGCTGCCTCAACCATGCAGCTGATATCGTTGTTACCACTGGGCCTATCCTGCACGGCCTGCCTGCTCTTGTGTTCTCTGGGGCTGGAGGTCCTATTTCTCTGTCCAGTTGCTTGTTTTGTTGCCATTACTGCAGTCTCATTACCAGCTCCTGGCCAGGTGGCCCTCTGACGTCCACTTAGGGACTTCGAGTCAGACCAGTGCTCTCTCCCTTTCTGGAGTAAACATTGTCAGCAAAGCCAAGAGAGACGGGAATGGAATCAGGCATCCTGCATGTTCAGTCTATATCCAAACTTTACTAAATGCCTTCTACAGAGATGAACATGACTACCTGTGCCCATTTTCAATTTCCACCACCTCCATCGGAGAGATTTTTATTGTATTACAAGAAAGCAAGTGCCCGGGAAACATGAACCCAGTCAAACCTGCTCTGTCACTTTCTAGCCGTGTGGTCTTGGGCAAGTTACTTAACTTTTCCAAACCTCACCTGCATGACCGCCGTTACTATCAGAGATGATGTACGTAGCAGGCATACTCAGTGTTCGTTGTTACATCTCACATATTATGTTCATTTTGTCATTTGTCTCACTAAAGAATTGGTATACTGTACCCGAATCCCTTTGTTATCAGCTGCAATATGGTGGGGAAGAGGGAACATCCTGGGGAAAAGAACATCCTGCCCAGTGTGCTGGGGTGAGCCTGGGAGTGGGGGTGGGGGAGCGAACTGAGCTGATGTTGAACTTGGGCTGAGTGAGCCAGACACTCTGGCCTGAGGAAGCAGGTGTTGTTTCCCCTCCTCTCTCAGCCATGTTCTCCCTCTCGCCATCTTGGCAGAGGTTTCAATTTCCTGCTTCCTCCAGGGAATCTTCTTTTTCTTTATGCTTTTTCTTTCTTGATTGTTTCTTCCAACTTTTCCAGGAATTTATCTCCATCGTTATAAGATCTGGTTAGTTTAAAAAGTTGGGGCACCTAGAGACATTCTCCCAATATTCTTCTTTCCCTAGGGCCTGAATCCTTGTCTCTTTCTAGCACACACTATCGTCACTGCTTCTGGCAGGGACCTGGGGCAGCTGCCCTGGCAACCACGTGTCTTCCAGGCCTCCCCCTACCAGGTCACTAAATACCTCTCCTTGGTATTTTCTGCCTCTTAGAAGGGAGACCTTGTCACAGGGGCTCCTCAGGATAAATCCCGCCTCACCCTGCCGTCACCTGGACCATGTGTGCGCAACGCAGACACTCAGCACTCAGGCTTTCTTGTGTAGTTGCAGGTTATGTAGTAGGCACAGCACAGTGGGGCCACAGGCAAAAATATGGAGTAGAAAAGGACCATGGGCTCCCTTCCTCTAGCAGGCAGCGTGGAGTGTAGCTGACTCGGGACCATCTGGACTCATCAGGGGACCCCACCATGTAACCCAGGGCGGTGAGAAGCCAGCCTTCCTGAGGCTGTAGGAGAGGAAGAGAGGCAGCAGGGAAATGGCTTGCTTACATTAATGGAGACCAAGAAAGGACAGCAGAGGTCAATGAGGGCTATGAGAGTTGCTAACAGAATTGTGAACCTTTCATCTTTGGATGAGGCTGGTGTGACCCAGAGCCTAGATAGTCTGCCATCGACTTCTATTTTCAGTTGGTCTATGTCCTGGTATAAACCCAGGCATGTGGGAGCCCCAGGCCAGGACAACCCTGTTTTACTGAGTCACTTTGAACAGTCTCCTAACCTCTCTGACTTCAGCATCCTCCTTAGTGAGGAGTTGACCATGAAGCCAGTGTATAAAGAGGAGCATCAACATAAAGCCAGCCTCGCCTATGATGACATGTTTAGTGGTACTAAATAGAGATAAGAAACCAATCTGAGACATTAAACACCTCATTTATACTCTGTCTCATGAACATAGCATGCACCCTTAAATTAGGCTTCTAAAACACATCACATTCATGTAGATTTAGATTTTATTCTATATAATAGGAATCTCACTGGCGTCTTTGCTAAAAGGATATTTAACAACTTCCATGCTTACTGCTAGGAGTTTCACAACTGATGTTGTAATATGAGTTTATATTAAATTTGCTCACCTAATGTACGTAGCATAGGTCATACATTAGGGTTATTTTTTAAAATGACTTAGAGAATGGCATGTGGATATGCTTTGCTCCACCCTGGGCTCCTGACTTCCTATATGGAGCAGAGAGCCTGCCAGGAGACATGCCACAGGCCAGCTGGCTTCCAAGTCTGTCACCTCCCCCCCACACACAGAAAGGTATTTCTGGATTCTAAGGGTTCTGCTCCGAAGAACCGAGAAGGACAGTTTTATCAGGTCACTTTGCCCCTCATTCTCACCATGCCCTTGTGTTCACTGTTGAAACATTCCTCCTCCTGCTGGCCCTGCCTTTGTGTCCTCCACTAGCCCGCTGTGACCACATTGCCTGAGATGTACCATAACACTTAAGGATACCAGATGTCTCCTTGAGAAAGTGGCACTGTCCCCTATCCCTTATCCCTCGCCAGGTGCCCATGCCTTCCAGATACTGACAGGTGATTCCAGGTATGCTGTGGGGTCCAGGCATGTGAAAGGGGGCCACCATTCTGAAACAGAACTTTGAGGGTTTGGGGCCCTGGGGTAGCTGGCCTCTCCTCTATATAGTATGGGAACAGAGGAAACCCAGAGCCTTCTCTCAGAAGTCAAATAGGTAGTGTTCAGAGTTGAGGGCATCAAGAGGTTCAGCAAAGAGTCAAGGGGGGGCGGGGTACAGTCCATGGTAGCTCCAACTGTGTTCCAGCTGCCATGCCTCCATTCTTCCTGGGCATTTGGCATGTAAGGACATTACATGAAGCAAGTTTCATTTATTTGGTATGAGGAGCATGAGAAATAAGACAGCACTGAGAACCGGGGAAGCTAGGATCTAGTCCAGCTTTGCCACTGAGTCCTTGTATGAGTGCAGGAAAGGCACTTTGTTTTCTACACTGTGAAATGAGAGGTTGAAAAAGATGACTTCACAGATGCCTTCTAGCTTCAACCATCTATAATTCTGGCATCCTTCTCAGTGTCAGCCATTAACAAAAATGTGAAGAAGGCAGTGTCTACTCTTCCCACTACCCTCCAAAGAATTGTCTTCCTCCTTCCCTCCCATCTTCTTCTTTCCATTCCTCCATTCTTCTTTCCTCTTCTCACTTCTTCCTTCCATCAAATAGTAACCTGAGCCCCCTTCTGCAGTCAGATTCTGAAGAGGGAGAGGTCCATCTGGGGCCCCTGAGCAGGATCACCATGCTGTCTCATATGTGGAGAGTTTTCTGATTTAGGAACACCCCTCTTTTCTTCAGAACCTTCCTGTTGTCTTCTCCCCATGAAGATTTATCCCACTGGATATGGAGCACTTACATTGTGTTAACGTGTTAGTGCTTCCAGACAATGCTGCTGTCTGTGCCAGGAGGAGAGGCTGCCACAAGTGCTGGCTCCCATCAGGGACCATGTGTTCATCCTGCCCTACCCCCTGTCATGGGCCACAGCTGCTCCTTGAGTCAGAATGGCCTTGAGCCTTCTACTCATAGTGTGATCTTGGGACCAGTAGCAACAACATTACCAGGGAGCTTGTTAGAAATGAAGAATCTCAGTGCCACCCAGACCTACTGAATCAGAATCTAAGATCCCCAGGAGATTTGCATGCATGTTAAAGTCTGAGAAGAACTACCTGGGGGCCTCGAAGTAATGGCTTCACATCCTTTCACTATCAAGGGGGCGTTCCTCTTCCTAAAAATAATAGCAGCAGTTAACTACTCAACATCTTTTATTTCACAGAGCTTTTTCATAAATATGATCTTTTTCAATCTTTACTTTCGTGAAGTAGTTTTTATGTATTTTACCCGTTTTAGATTAGGAAGGTGTAGTGCTTAGGGAAGATGACACAATCATAAATAAAAGAGTTAGAACCTGATCTCAAGACCCTGGGCTCCAAACCTCCATGTCCGCCTCCTGCACTCTGCCTACTAAAATACAGGTCCCTATGCCTCCCCTCTACACACAAATCACTCTTATTCCTTAATTGGGAGGACAGTTCAAGCTCAACCAATGTTCTTTATGATTATTGGGGCAGGCTCCCTGCAGTCACCCAATTTGTATATTTGCATTCCTCGTCTTAGGCTGCCAGTAAGTTTTATGGAAATCGATCTCGGACCCTGTTTGTGTGTTTTTATTGCTACTAATCAGAAGTGAGTTGCAATTAGACTGGAGTTAGAAAGTAATGGTGTAGTAGTTACCATGTAATTAAGGAGTAATGGCAGGCGATTACATGTCTGGCCTTGAGATTGAAAGTGATATCATTGGAGCCCACCTCCTCTTTAGAGAAATGGCAAATACAAATGCCGTGTCACTGCAGATGCCACAAATCAACCAGGCAGGGCGGGTTATTCTCCCCTCTTCCCTTGTTTTTACTATGGTTCTGGGACTCAACTGGATGCCAGCTGGATACGTATTGGCAGCCACTTAGCTGCTTTTGTTCCATGCCATTAAACTGCAGCTCTGTTTCACGAGGGGATCTCCATCCCAGCTGGTTAAGAGGAAATCATTTGTTCGCTTTTGCCCACCCTGCCGGTGGATGCCCTTCTCAAGACTGGGAGCACTGCCATAGGAGAACCCACTCCCAAAGCCATAGGGTCACTGCTTACAGCAGGAAGTGAGAGTCTCCAACCTGGCTGGCATGAATACACCTGCTTTGTAGTCTACCGACAAGCCCAAAGCTGCTTGTCACCTCCCGGAACATATGGCCTAGGCAAGCCACTGACCTGGGTGCAAAGACTATGTGAAGCTCCACTTTGGGCATTGCCATTCATCAAACACTGCCCTCGCCTTCTGCCCAGGAGCACCCAGCATACAGGCTGTGATTCATCTTAGAAAGCTGAGGATTTCATCAGGCACTGACGTGCTTCTTTGGTTTTCCATCTGGCTGTTCATTAGTGCACAGCTGTGCCTCACCGGCCTCATGGCCCAGCTGGGTTAGGCTGGAAGGGCAGCTGCTTCTGCAACTAGAGAAGTGGCTTCCATGAAAAGAAGACCCTGCTGCACTGGGATGGTGGGAGGCTCTCGTAACGACCAAGAACCCATTCCCTTCAGGCCCCTCCTCCATAGTAGTCTACTCCACATCCCTCTTGGGCCATCTCAGATAGTCTGGCTTCCTAAAGAAGACATACACAATGCTCAACCATGAGAGCATCCCCACTGGCAGCCACTGCTCTTGACACCTGCTGCCTAAAGGGCCAAAGGGAACATCAAGTACCTATAGAGCCTTTACCAGCTTGCAGCACACAAAACTGTGCAGAGCCCCAGCCCAGGATTGGCCCCTCCAGCACTTTCCTCAGAGCACAAGTACATCATCATCATCATCATCATCATCATCATCATCATCATTTCACTGCAGGATCACTTTAGTCTGGGGAGACCAGAAAAGTCACATGGATAATAATTGATCTGATATATTGACAGGAGAAATCTAAGTGAGCTAACCAGTCTATCGAGGGCCAGCCTGGTTGGGGAGAAAACAAGTACCCGCTACAACTAGCTTTGAATCTAAGAAGGGAGTGAACTCCTAGTAGCCGTGAAAGCACAGCATTCAGAACCTGAAGAGTCTTAGAAGATTATCCAATCCTAACCCCATTTTACAGATGAGGAGGTAAGGCTCTGGGCGTGTTGTGGAACTTGCTCTCAAGACCCAACACTGCCTAGGGCTGAACTAGGAGAGTAGCCAGGTCTGTGGTACTCAGGAAACTGGTGGAAATCAAATGCATGTCCCTTCTCTGTCCTTTTAGAAAAAAATATAGTAAACAGAGCCAGTCACCACTAAAACAGTGCAAACACACAAACTGTGTGTTGGGGTGGGAATCACAGTGGCTTCGGATTAAGAAGACACTCATTCCAATTCATTTCTTCCCTAGTAGCCCAGTGTCTTGTGTAAATCATCCAGCTGAAATTTGCCCATCTATAAAATGGGACTAATAAAAGCTACCTCACCAATGAAATGAGACAGGGGGATTAAATGGAAAGTAGAGTGCTGTGTAATTGTCACAATGGGCAATTTCACATTGATGGAGTCATTTTTGCTAATAACTCTCTCTTTGGCTGTACAGGCACCAAAGTCCATAAAGTGATTTCAGGGGCCCAGAGGGAATTTCTGGCATAGAAGCCTCACCCCCTGGCTTGTATGAGAGTAATAAGTAATGTATGCAAAGAGCCTAAGGAGCTCAGAGCAATGAGTGTGGACTTCCAGCTAGGAGGACTGCTCTCAGCTTTATCACCAACCCATTACAGAGCCTCTACTGGGAGTGGACTGGGATGCCTGAAGTCTGATAGACCTGAGACAGGCAGAGAGAACTTGACAGAGGATGTGTAACACCCAGGCTTGACCCAGCAACGTTACCCCACCCCACCCTGCTCCGCTCCTGCAACCCAGCTTTCATCAGAGTCACCAAGATGAGCCAAAGAAACTAGTCTGAATTCTGGAGCTCTTCCTATTCCCTTTCCCACCCTCCAGCAGAGCTGCTGATAAGCAGAGCTACAGTCCAAAGCAGCAGGAGAGAGAGAGAGGAGAGAAGCAGAGCAGCTGAATGAGCCACACCTGCCCAGTCTGGCAGAGCAGTGGTTGAGTAGGTGGTTCAAAGACTAAGGGCCCAGGATGTGCTCATGAAATTCAGTCACACGGGTCATGCTCTGCACGAGGCCAGCCTCTGGTGTCCAGTGTTCCTGCAGCCCGGGCTCAGAGCCCCTCACCGGGGCTGCCAGGTGTGTGAAATGCCGTTTTATGTGAACTCAACCTCAAATGAGTTTGTGTGAGTAAAAAAAAAATCTCTTCTAAACTCTACCTGGCTTTGTAAGTTGACTTGTCATTTCCAGATGGTTTGGCCCCTAACCCCCAGGCATGTTCCATGTTCCACTTGCTGAGAGCAGCCTGAATGTCCCAACTGTCCTGCTGGTTCTAAATATGAAATACTATTACCACCCAGCCCTCTTCCCTCTGCTGTTGCTCTGCCTTGATTCAGGCCTTCCCTGGCTTTGTCCTCAACTGTCAACTGTGAGAGGGCCAAGAACTCTTCTTCTTGGCTGGCCACTCTATTCTGGCACATTGCAGCAACTCAATATATATTGTTGACCAAACGATGGACATGATTTACTATAACAGGCCCCCTGCTCCACTCCCTGTCTTCACTTGAGCCTGAATCCTGCTGCCAGCTTCATCTTCTTGATTAAAATCTTCTGATGCCACGCTCGCTTCGGCAGCATATATACTAAAATCTTCTGATGCCTCCTCACTGCCCCCTGAATTAAGTCCAAACCCTTAGTCTGCATTGCCATCTGACCTTTCTTGCTTCCCTGCATGGAGCTGACATCCTTACCAAACTGTGCTCCATACCACCCTCAAATCACCCCTGAGGTTTCTGGCTCTGTGAATTTCAGGATACTTTCCCTACCCCTACCCACTCATTGCCCCTACTCCCAGATGCATCTATCCAAATTACACTCAACTCTTCTATGCTTTCAATTTCCAAACCTATTACATGAGTTAATCATAGTCCTACCTCACAGGTTTGTTATATAAATCATTGACCCAACTTTAGATACATAGCAAGTGCTTGATAAGGTCTTTGTTAATATTACTACCCACTCTTCAATGTCTTCCTCAAATTTTACCTCATTTAAAACTTTCCTGCCACCCTCCCTTCCCTGCTCCCCACCCTTAATACCCAGGTCACCTTATCCCTTCTCTGAGCATTTAGAAACCCTCAGCATGTGCCAAGTTGTGATTGTCATATCTTTTCCTGCTACATTATAAGCACCTTGGAGGCACAGATTTGTATTGCCCAGAGGTTAAGAGTATGGTTCCTGATTGAGTCTTTGCCCTAGTTCAAATCCCCATCCCACAGCTTCTTGGCTGAAACACTTAAGGCAAGCTATTTAGCCTCTTCAGGCTTGGATTCCTCCTCTGTCAAATAGGGATAATAATGTTGTTCGATCCATGAGGTTGTGAAGAGCACTGAGTGAGATCACCCACGTAAAGCACTAAAGCGTAGTGCTTTGTACATAATACGTGTTGGGTAAATGTTAAGTGTTACTGTCATTATACATTTCTGTATCTTACATACCTCATGTAGAACTTTGAATGCTAAACAAATATTTGGAGGATAAACGAGTCTTAGAAACTTAGGATGAGGAAGGAGCATGTGAGGCAGAACAGTCTTCCCTGCTCTTGTTTTCCTACAGGAATGCTGCTGCATGACAGGGAATCAGGCACTTGCAGGTGCGTGGCCCAACTGGGACAGGTGGCATCCCTAGTGCTCATTCAGGTTGAGAAGAACTATATAAACAGGAATATGGCTGGGGGCGGGGGGTGAGGGAGTGGAGTGGGGTGGGGTGGGGTGGGAATCAGAGGCCACATGGTTGTTACAGGAAGCTCACACAGGAAGCTAAAGGGAACAGTAGTAGTTCCTGAGGGGAACGGGGGAAGCCACCAAGAAGCTTACAGAGAAGAGTACAGAGGAAATGGAGTTGCAGAGCCCCTTGTGTTCTATTACACAATCACGGTGTGATGGCTGTTCTCCAGTCCTGAGCAGGGAGCAGCCTACAGCTGAGCACTTCCCCAGCTTTCTGTGGCAATGTCAGATGGGTGCAAATTCAGGGGGTCTCACCCTCAGCTCGACCAGGGATACTGATGCCCTGGCACCAAGGAGTTAACTACCCTTTGTACCCTAAGAGGAAGAGACCACTGTTTACCTAGGAAAGCTCCCAGGAGCCACCAGGAGCTGCGAACCTGGCTTCTACGATTCCCACCTCAGCCCTGGTAATCCTTTTTGATGTCTTTTTATTTCTTCTCAAATAACCTACAATGATGAAAAACAACAGGGTGATTTTTCTGCCCATTCTGTCTATAAGACATCCCTCCCAAGTGTCAAGAAAAGGAAATACCATGGATGCAAGAACTGTATCAGAACCGGAAGCTGGGACAGTGAAAGGGAATGTGTAGGAATGTGTAAGTGCTTGTGAAGGGGGCCCAGGGATGACACAGCTCTGGGCTGGGGTGGGGAATGTTCTCTGGCCCGGACCCATGCTGGGTCTCCAGTAGCATCTGAGGAAAGCAGTATTCTTGGCCTGCAGGCCACCCCTTCCTTGGATCAGGAATTACCAGAGGCCTCAGGGGGGCACCAAGCTGCCCCCTGTCCTTGCCCAGTCTTCGTGCTTGGCAGGTGCTACAAGAAGTGGGAGCAACATTGAGCCCAGTAGAGCTTCTCCAAGAGAGGTGCAACCTTGCTTTTTCCCTAGAGAATGTCTCTGCTGCTAGAGGGCTGCCCCATTCTTCCAGCCTTCTCACTGGAGGGGTGTGGAGAAGGCAAGGGCAGAGCCAGAGCAGCTCTGAGCTGCTGTGGAGATCCTGATTCTGTGCCTGGCACTGGCTTCTGGGACTCCTGGGGCTTCTAACCTGTTTGCACCCAACCCGACCCTTGTTCATCTCCCCATAGATGTACATGATCTGCAAATGGACTAAGATGGTGGTATTTCTCTTTTCTCCCTTGATCCTCCCCCAGTCCAGAAACAGACTTCAATACCTACAACTGTTTAAAAGCCCCCCAAATCCCACCCAGGCAGGTTATAGCTATGGATTAGAGGCTTCCAAAACCATTCCACCCACCTCTGGCTCCCTTTCCATAGGTACCTGAGAGATCAGATTGTATCCTCTCTTCTGCACCTTCTGGTTGGGTTCTGATCTTTCAGAGTTACCTACTCAGGTTGCTCTAACCTGAAAAATTTTTTGCTCCAAAAGTATCCCTTCCTGCTCCTTACCCTCATCAAAAATCATTCCCCAGGGGATCCCTGGGTGGCGCAGCAGTTTGGCGCCTGCCTTTGGCCCAGGGCGCGATCCTGGAGACCCGGGATCGAATCCCACGTCGGGCTCCCGGTGCATGGAGCCTGCTTCTCCCTCTGCCTATGTCTCTGCCTCTCTCTCTCACTGTGTGCCTATCATAAATAAATTTAAAAAAAAAAAAATTAAAAAAAAAAAATCATTCCCCATGGCAGCCCTCAGTCAGGACTTGGGGAAAAAACAACTGAGATATCAATCAAACTGAAGAACTGTGTATGCTTTCTTATCAGTTTAGTGTATTTATACTCCCAGAGTGTGGGGATATAGAGGAGGAAGAGGAGGCCACACAACACAGAGAGACTGGGGTGATGTGTCCATAAGCCAAGGAATGAATTTCCAAAGCCACTAGAAGCTGAAGAGGCCAGGCAGGATTCTTCTCTAGAGTCTGCAGAGGAAGCTAGATCCTCCTAACACTTTGACTTTGAACTTCTGGCCTTCAGAAAATAACATTTTGTTTTAAGCCATGAAGTCTGTGGTAATTTGTTATGACAGCCCTAGGAAACTCACAGACTTATTAATTCAAGGCAATAGTATTGCTTCCTCTTGTATATAACTTGATATGCATGGTGCAGGAGGTCAGAGCAGAGTATCAAGAAAGAAAAGCTCTGAATTAGGAGTAAAATGCCAAGGTCAAATCCCAACTGTGTTTCTTCCCAGCACCTGGCCTGGAAAGGGGAATGGCTCCATTCCATGCTTTCCCATTTGTAAACTTACTCGGTCTTCCTCACAGGGTTGGTGTAAAACTCAGAACAGTGGATGAGAAAGGGCTTTGGCTCTATATATTTGCATCGACCTGGAAGGAGTTAGTAGATTCAGATGGAGCTGAGTTCAAGTTCAGATTCTACTACTGTAACTGTCACTAGTTTCATGACTTTGTGCCACAGTGTCCTAATCTATAAAAGAGCAAGATGAGGGCAGTCCCAGTGGCCCAGTGGTTTGGCACCTCCTTCAGCCCGGGGTGTGATCCTGGAGACCTGGGATCGAGTCCCACGTTGGGCTCCCTGCATGGAGTCTGCTTCTCCCTCTGCCTGTCTCTCTCTCTCTCCCTCTCTCTCTCTCTCTCTCTGTCATGAATAAATAAATAAAAACTTTAAAAAAAAAAGCATTAAAAGAGCAAGATGATATCATGTAAGAACATGGAGAGGATTAAATAAAATGATAACTATGAATAATCTGCACCTGGCCTAGGACTTGAAAGACCTCCAGTAGATAGCGGTTGAAATTATAATTACCATCATCACTGCCCACCTATAAGTAAGATCAGTCCTATATTCAGATTAACCTGAGACTCTCCTAACATTTTTACATGTCCAGGCATGTTCTTTGGAAAAACTCAGCTTTTCTTGCTGGAGCGCCTGAGGGGACTAAGAAGCCCCTGTCCCTGACCATCACATCCCCTGGGAGGTGAGTAAAGGCCAAAGGAGCCGACTCTCTCTGTCACTCTAGGGATAACCCATCAGACACGTGATGGTCTGAAAGAACCAGGATCACTGGGGCAAATGCCTCCTAGTCAGTGGCTTTCAAACGGCACCTGAGAATCTCATAGAAGGCACATTAAAAAGGCTATTTCCCTGGAAGCCCTGGAAGAGATTCTGACTTAGTAATTCTGGGCAGGGGACTGAAAGTACGCCCGGCACCTACATCACAGGTGATTCTGATGCAATGACTCTGCAGCCCACACTCAGAAATGCTGGCAGGAGCCGGCAAGGAAAACATATTCCCAGGGCTTCTTTCTCCCCAGGGGAGTGGGCCCAAGTGTTGTGATTTGGGGCAGTGGAAACATCTCCCAGAGCCTCATCAGGATCTCTGAAATCTGTGGCTTAGATGTGCCTTTGTTGGAAGGCTACTCAAAAGGGCTTAAGTGGAAAAGGTACAGAGTTAACCATTTTTTTGTGCCACTGTTAACATTTCAGCTCAAATGAGATCATGTGGATTCTAGCGAGGGCTAGGATTGGGAGCTTGCAGCCATCCTCTGGTCACTGAAGAGCAGGGACTGGGGACGGAGGAGGAGCCACAGAGGTGGGGATGGAGAGGGCATGGGGACAAGCTTCCTCTCTAGTGCTTTGTAGTTTGGCCCCAGGCTGGCCTAGAGGGAGATGGAAAGAGGAGTCCACTATCCCCAGGGGCAGTGCCAAGGAGGAAAGCAAAGAAACTGCCCATTCATTCAATTTGTCTATCAGATTCCTCTGAGCCCACAACAGGCTTTCTATGGCCATCAAGATCAAGTCGTAACACTTATCTACCGGACTCTGCAGAAAACAAAAGAAATCTCATTTTCTCTCAAATTTAATTTTACTCTGTACTCTGAGAGTGTGATCCTATCAGGGCTGGAGTGTAATAGCCCAGTTGGAGGGATCAGATTGGATTCTGATAGCGCCCTGAGCTCCCGCATGGCAGGCACATCCGGCCCCAGCTGTCTGCAGAGCTCAGGGACTCTGAGAGGAAAGGAATTGCCTATTCTCCATCTCCTACAACGGATCTTGCCATCCCTTGGCTTCAACATACGGTCAGTGGGCCTGAAGCACTGAAAAGTCCTACAGAGGCAGGCCAACATGCTTCTATTCCAGGTTCCCAGGGGAAACTGGGTTGTTTTAAGGTTTCTAACCACTGGAAATGATGCCAGGCTCACAGCCCTCATCTGCGGCTTCCAAGAGCAGGCAGGAACATCAAGCTGATATGGTGCATGGTAAAGGACAGCTGGCAAGCAACCAAGGAACACAAGAAATACAGAAATATGGAGGAAGGGCTGCAGAAACCTAAATACAGTGAAATGGTCAATGCACATTCTCACCAAGAACAATTTTCCTTGCTGTAGAGAAATGGAGGTGAGAGAGGGTGGGGACAGGCGGGACTAGCCTTGCTCATCCTGCTGCAGCCATGAGGTGGGGGTCAGGCACTGAGCATCAGAAGAGTAGAGCTAGGGGGCTAAAGGGTCACAAGAATCTGAGAGCCTAAGTGTTAACACTGAGAGACCAAAGTCAACTCAGGCCAAGAATCTTATAAATTGGAAATAGGATTAGAAGCAAGAGGTAGATGATTGCTAAAAAAAAAAAAAATGGCCTTGGAGTATGAGAAGTTTACCTTTGTTGCTACATGATCCTAAAAGTGCTAAAGTAGAGCAGGGGCAATCAGGAGGAAGGTGAATGAAGAGAAACACATAATAACTGTAGAGAATAAAAGTGACAGCAGTTGAGCACATGGTTCCTCCTGTAAATAAGTTATCAGCTCTTAGGGATGAACTTCAGATAATTCAGATATATACTAAGTCCTGGGGAAGAGGGACTTCCTGATATAGCCTCTGCTCAGAGGTCCTTTCCCAGGGCTGCTACCACTCAGAGCTGTCCTGGGCCAGGCAGCATCACTGCCTCAGCTGCTGAACTGCATACCCAAGGGTGGGCACAGGGTCTCTGAGCTGGAGGTCTCGAGGGGTTCCATGGCTCAAAAAATAAAGATACTTGGGGGTACCTGGGTGCCTTAATTGGTTAAGCGTCGTCTTCAGCTCAGATCATCATCCCAGGATAGGGTCCCACACTGGGCTCCCTGCTCAGCGAGGAGTCTGTTTCTCCCTCTGTCCTTCCCTCCTGCTTGTGATCTCTCACTCCCTCTCTCTCTCTCTCAAATAAATAAATAAAATCTTTAAAAAAAAAAAAAAAAACCAGCACAGATATCTGAAGTAAAGGGTTACCTTGGACTCAGAGGACAGGTCTGAAGAGTAGCAAGGTCCCATTTTGCTTGTGGGGAAGAGAGGCTTTGGTTTAGGCATACCTGAAAAGAGGGACCCTTGTCTTATCCCAAAAAGCTGTAAGCTGGTAAAGACTTTTAGTGGAAACTTTCCTGAAATCATAGTTTATCGAGGAAGTGCCTATCACTAGCAAAAATTATGTTGCTTTTGTTAGTTAGTAATAATAGCAGCCATCAAAATAGATGAGGTGTTCCCCATGGAGCAGGCACGGGGGCAGTGCTCTGTGTACTTCACTACTAGCCCTACAACCATCCTACAAGGTTTCAAGACATGGACTCTCTATCTTTTCTTCGCTCTGTCTTTGTCTTACTCTTTCATCTTTTGCAAATAGGAAGGTTTGTCAGATAAGAGGGTTTTGGCCTCTGTTTCAAATATACCTCCTCAGGTGCTTAGGGAATCCCTTTCCTACCACGGTATTTAGCTTCACTGTTAGGCCTCCTTTTAATGAATAAAACACAACCTTTTAGAGCTGTCAGGGCTATTTCACACTAAATTTACTTGTGCTCCTAACTCCACCTGAGAACTCAGTGGAGCTCTGCTGACAAAACAAAGGTAAGCTGAACAGCTTGTGAATAACAGGCTCAATTCTTATCCAACAAGAGGGTCAGGACATTGGCTCCCAGTCAGTGGTCAGGTGGCTACTCTGGAGGAAAGGGATGGGGCCAAGGAAGTTAATTTCATTAATTTCTAGTTCTTCTGATTGGCAACAATAAAAAAGACTAATGCTATCCAGGACTGGGAAGAATGTGGGGCAGTGGGTGTTCTCATTGTTGACAATGCAATCTTTGTAGAACATGACCTAGAATGTCCTGATAAATTTAAAATTGTATGGGTCTGATCAGCAACCCCTGATTATAAGTCTTTATTACAGAAATATATATATATATATATATATATCAGTTATATCTACAATTCTATAGACTGGGAGCAAATTATAGGGTAACATGTAGTGAATGATTCCATTTACCAAATCAAACAAGAAAATGTGCACGAGTGTGTGTATGTACGTGTGTGTGTGCAAACATTGAGAAAGTAGTGGAAGGGTGTATGCACTAAGCTGTGGACATTGGTCATCTCAGTTGCATAGAATTAGAGGTGTCAGAAAGTTGTTAGCACTTTCTTAATACACCTGTATACTGTTTTACATAGAATTTTTGATTAAAAAATTTTAAATATAAAATTATATTTCACACTATTTAGAAAAACCAGGAGCTGTGTAGGGCCATTATTGCCCATCATTGCCAGCAATATTAATATATAATCCTCACTAACACAATTTTGCCCTAGAGGAGACGAGGTGGGATGAGGTAAATGAGCACCAAGGTGCCCCAATGGACCCTGTGAGACAGCATCTCCGCCTGGATCTCCAAGGCCAACATCACCTAAGCTCTGACAGTGCTCTTGCTGTGTAGTGGGCATACTTGGGCAGTTTCGTTACCCACAGAGCCACTTCACTTGATAAATTTTGAAGGCAAACCAAAAAAAGCAACTTTAACAACTAGGCAGAAGCAGCTCTGGCAAAAGTACTGAGCAAACCTGATAATTTAAGATGGTGTGAGGAGAGCTGGTTTCTCAGTTTCCAACGCTGGCCAGTTCCCCGTAAAGAACTGAAGATTCTTGCAGGCATCCATGGTATAGACTGAAAAATGAGGACATCTAGGCTTTTACTACATGGTTGTCGATGTCATCTTATTTCAACAATGGATTGTTTTATCTCACTTTGAAAGTTGGGTCTATCAGGTTAAGAGAAACCTATACCAAGAAACCGAGATCTGCAAACACTGGGCACAATGAATTGGGTTGACATTTTGCTGGGCCCTGCAGAGGCAATATAATTCTTTATATTTATGAAACAACTAATAGTTTATAAAGGTTTTTGAATTAAAAATAAGAGCAATAGAAATTTTTAACCTCTGTGACATGTCTGTTTAGCACGATGCATCTTATCTCATTTAAGTCCCAAGAATAGCTCTGCAAGATCTTATTGTATCTGTTGTGCAGATGGCAACAAGATGGAAAACTTTTGACCTGCTGTGGCCGTACAGACAGTATGTGGCAGAGCTAGAATTCAAACCCAGAGCACCTGGTGTCCGTGACACAAACCTTGAACATATAAGACTAAACTAGGACTTTTCAGTGTACTGTGCTGCCTTCCCATATAAGATTATGATGACTCCCTCAAGAGGACAAATAGTTATGGGTATAGTTCTCAGTCCTGTAACTCCTTATAGGGAAGACACATCATTCCCTATCCTAAGCTGTCCCCTCTCTCTATGCCTACCTCTCTCCTCTGCTTTATAGTAATTTACTGCTTATCTCAAGACTTGGCTCAATTTCTCAAATTGAGACAAATCTTCCATCTTCCTGTATTGCAGAATTTTGCTTACTTGTAACTTCCTATGTTGTAGAACTTACCTTAGTTGTAATTTTTTTGCACCTGGTAAACTCCATTTGTTTACCAGAGTTTTAAGAACAGAATTATATATTCATTTATGTCCCACAAAGCCTAGCATCGTGCTTGACACACAGAAGCTGCTCGATGCATGTTTTATGAACAAATGACTGAATATAAACCACAAATGAATGAATAGCCACTGCCCTCAGGTCCCCTATTAGAGTAAAATCAGAATTCCTCCTGATTGAAGGACTTAAGAGACACAATATGATGGAAGTCAGAAAACATAGTCCCCAGAGGAGATTTAAAAGTCCAACTTTGAAATGAAATTCATGGCAGCCAAGATGTGAAGTCAGGTTCCTAGCATTCTAGGGAAAGGTACTTTCTGGGGTCCTGAAACATCAGAGCCCCAGAGGGGATGGAAAGAGCAAAAGGCTTGGGGACCACTAGGCAGGCTTCCCCTACTGAGTCCTCCATATGATGATTTAAGCCCTCATCCTTTTAGCAGGGTCCTGCCCGGTCAGGTGAGGATACAGCCAGGACTGTCACAGCTGGCAGAGGACATGCTCAGCTTGACATGATGAATAGCCAGGCTCTGCGGTGCTAGGCCAGCCTAAAACACCTAGGAAGCCGGGCCATAGCTCTGTTGTCTTCACAAAGCTCAGATGAGAAGGCACGGAGTATGGCAGGGACTCTCCTTGGGTCCAGAATAGACATTTCAGTCACTGTTTGGCATCCACAGGTGCTCAAAAATCTTTGTGGAGTAAATGGATGCATGAGTAAATGAGAAAGAGGATACAGAGAAAAGAAATAATGATCACCTTTTTAGGTTCCTAGGAACTTGCTCCTGTTTTTATCAATAAAAATGTTACATATATCTCAAGGCCTGTTCAAACATTCCTCCATGCCGGCCATGGGATTATCATCTGTGGGACTCTTTGTATTATTCATATATTCATGTATTTATGGATTGTCTCCTCAATGAGACCATCTGCATCTTGTAGGCCAAGACTTTGTCTTATGTCCCTTTTGTGTTCCTGCTACTCATAGCACATGGAACCAAGGTATGGCTGGCCCTCTTTGTCTGCCTGTCCCTCCAAATACAAGGAAAGAAGGAAGTAAAGATTCCAGGGCTAGCAGAATGGTGGGAAAGGAGGAAAAAAAAGAGACAAGAGATATTGGTGGCAAAGAAAAACCATGTTTTATACAATCTAGCTTGTGCTAAAATTAAAATAGAAGCGGCTTTCAAGATGGCTTGTGTAATTACAATTAATTAAATATTCTGTTACCCAAATTATTTAATTACCAAAGCTTCCCACAACCTCGGAGTTGATTTAATCACAAATGCCATAAAAATGAGGGAAGTAGTAAATGGATGGCCTCTCAGTACATTGCATGTTATAAATGGAACTCTTGGCCAGAAATTGGAGGAAGGGAGGCAGAGAAAAGAAGAGAAGAGAAAGAAGCAAAGGCCTCTTGATACTCCAGGTTGCTGGGGTCTTTATCTCAGGATGAGGGGCCGGGGAGAAGAGGCAGGAATTAGGGAAATGTGCCAGAACTGGTTCTGAGTGCAGCAAGGGACCGTGCAAAGGACGTGGGTTTAGGAATCAGCGGGACGCAGTTCAGCCCGGCATCGGCAGTTACCAGCTGAGCGACCTTCCTGACTTGGTTATTTTCATTCACTGAACTGGAATAATAATAATAAAAATAAGGCCAACCGTGTGGATGAAATAAACTAGTAAATGTAAACCACTTGACACTGTGAGCAGCCCATAGTACCCTCAGCGATTGTCAATTCCCTTCTTTATTTTGGAAACTGCTTGCTCTTTAAATTGGGGGCAGGGAGGAAGTTGGGGAGGAGGGCAGAGCAGTACGCCCTGCACTTCAGATTCCCCTGAACGATCAGCTTCCTGTGTGGGATGATGCCAGTGGTGATGATACCCTGGCTCCACTTGTCACCTCCGAGTCTCCTTCCTCCATTCCATCCACCCAGCTGCCCGACACCTCTTATCCCACTTCTCCATCAGCCCTGCCCTCTGTTTCACCTGTGAGGCCCAGCTCTGCCTTGCGTGCTGAGCCATCTGTCCTGCTGATGGGGCTTCATCTTCTTTCACATTTTGCTTTCCTGGCTTAAATGATTGTCTGTCCTTCTCAGGTAAGTGTTTTATCTCAATAACCCAAGCGTGTGTGAAGAGTGGAATACATCAGAGAGAAATGTGTTCAGTGGAGTGGAAATGTGGGTGCTGGTTGGGACTTAGTATATTGAGTCAATAAGCAGGACTCATGGACTTGAAATATTCGAGTTGAAAAGATCCTAACTCATCCCTAGTGCTTGCTGTCTCCCCCATCCTAAGGTACAGGTGAGGAAACTAAGGCACAGAAATGGAAATTGAGTTGCCTGTGCTCACCCAGCACCAGAAGCCAGTCCTAAGTTTCACAATCTCATCTAGATGCTCTCTTTATGATAAACCACTGCTTTTTCATGGTAAATTACAGTTGTATACAGTACTACTTCTTACTCCCCCCACCCCAAACAAAAAAACTCAAAAAGAGGTTGCCATGGCAATTCTAGGTTCTCCCTATTCTCCAATGGCATGTTCCCATGCCGATACCCTGTTGTCACTGCTCCCTGCTCAGCACCCCCTCTGGCCCTTTGTCGGTGCTGATGAGGCTAGGGATGGGCACCCAGGACAGGAGGTCTGCTCCCTTAGACTGTAACAAGATGTTTCCCCAGAACACAAGAGATCTACTGCATCCTCCCACCCACCCTAAAGTTAAAGGTATGTTAGAGAGTTATTCTCAAGAAGCTGATTCTAACACATGATGGGTCTGACTCAGAGGTCAGCCCTGACTTAGAAGCCTTGATTAGATCTAACATATCTGGAAGTTGTTTGACTTTGGGCAGCCTGGAAATTTCCATCTTGAATATGTTCACCAACATGTGGGTAAACTGAAGAATCTCTCATTTTTCCCTTTAAACTTTGCCACAGGGCAATGGATGATCGCTAGCAGTTTGGAAATTCTCCAGTGGGAATTTGTCCTGGTTTTAAGGTTTGCCTGCAACATCGGCCCAATAATTCCAATATTCAGCAAGAGTGAGTTTTCTTATCAGGACTCCATATCGACATTTGTAGAACACATTTTATCAAGTACTTGGCAGGAGATATGGTATAGCAAAGAGGTAATTCTCTTGTATTGGACTGATTTGAGAATTTTTAATAAAAACTCCCCCAAATTCCAGTTTGGAATCTATATATACTGATATAGGTGGAATTGGTAGTGTGTGCTTCGGACTGAATTAACTCTACAGAGGCTGAATTAATGACAGGAGCCCTTAGCAATCATCCCATTGTTCACCTTCTGTATGACACTGTGCTCATCTCGGCTGCAGAAAACCCTCAATCAAATAATAGAGTTTATTCATCTTGGACTATTACAGTCCATAGAGGCCTATAGATTACTGAGAAGAGAGTTAGCATTATCCACATTTGGATTCCCGAGTGTTTATTTTAGAAATACAAAAAATCAATTTCAATCCAAGCAGATTTATGTTTCCCCACACAGATACCAGGCATGCTCAGTTTTTGAGGGCTATTTATTACATGTTACTGCCTGGGAGTCACCTACTTAGGCTACTGTCAGGCCACCCCATGGGTGCCAGCCTCAATCTTCATTTCCTCACTATACAGATCCCCAAAACTGCACTTTCTGTTCCCCCCACTCAATGGACCATTCTTGCTCTGATTCCCAGATCAATACAAAGATATGAAAGATAGAATCTAGAAAGCCTCCCTTACAACAGCTGTGGTTAGCATCCATTACCTTGCTGAACTGATATCTAGGTGCTCAACATTGGCCACTGCCTCCTCTATTATCAGAATCAAGATATAGCATCCCTGGGATAGTTGCATTAAAATAATAACGGTGTTGGGATCCCTGGGTGGTGCAGCAGTTTGGCGCCTGCCTTTGGCCCAGGGCGCGATCCTGGAGACCCAGGATCGAATCCTACGTTGGGCTCCCGGTGCATGGAGCCTGCTTCTCCCTCTGCCTGTGTCTCTGCCTCTCTGTGTGTGTGTGTGTGTGTGTGTGTGTGTGTGTGTGTGACTATCATAAATAAATAAAAATTAAAAAAATAAAATAATAATGGTGTTAATGATAATAGTAATAACTAACACTTAAAAATGACCCCTATGTTCTGGGCAGTGTTTTAAGCCCTCTACACTTAAAGCACATTGAAGCTCTTGCACTAACAGCTGAGTCACAGTCCACCTCTGAAAGCCCTCTGATCCCAGACACCTTTGATTCTTTGCTAACTACCCAATTCTCTAGTACTTCTGGGACTAGAGATTTTCCCTTGAACCCTAATTTGAGAGCTAGGAGCAGTCATCCAGGCATAGAATTACCAGATAATGATAATATTGTCTTCTGCCCTATTTCTTTTTTTTTTTTTTAAGATTTTATTTATTTATTCATAGAGACACAGCTAGAGAGAGAGGCAGAGACACAGGCAGAGGGAGAAGCAGGCACCATGCAGGGAGCCCGATGTGGGACTCGATCCAGGGTCTCCGGGGTCAGCCCTGGGCTGCAGGCGGCGCTAAACCGCTGCCCCACCGGGGCTGCCTGCCCTATTTCTACAACTCCTCTGTGAGGGCTTGCTGGAGACTCGCCCCTTGCCCTTGGAACTGCAGTGCTTTCTGCTGTGTGATTCCTCACCAAGATGGCCTCTCTGTTTGGGCATTGAACCTCACGAGCCCTAGCAAACCCATGCTTGGTTGGGGTAGGTCCATGTCAAGCCTTTATCTTATGCTTTAGGTAAGAGTCTGAAAAAATAATCCCAGATGGCAAGACTGTCCAACAATGAGCTCATTTTGGAACCTCTGTAACTAGCCTGCATTGGGTATGGCTTTAAACCAATTTATACCAATAAGGAGAAGAATGATAGTGCAGTTCCATCACGAATCTTACAGACTCAATTCTGAAAACTGGTAAGAAAGAACAGACTTAGACCACATGAATCTGATGTTTAAGGAAGTGGGCAATAATGAAAGATGACTGGGACATTCAAGACAGCGTTCTGGGCTTGTCTTCTGCTTATTTCTGTTGCTCTTCAACATCATGAGTTCTAATGGTCTCTGATAAATAACATGCTAGAATATGAATACAGTGCAGACAGTTATTACATGGTGCAGTTGTCAACTGTGCAGCCATTACTGCTGACGTTCAGGGATCCATAATAATGAAAGCAGAGATAATATGGATAATTAAAACTTAAAGAGAATCCAATATCATTTTTAAGCCATTTAGTCTCTCCCACACAAAATCTTTTCTCCTAACTCACAAATATTTGGACTACATCGAGCTACACTTCTTTTTACTCTTACCTACATTGTGATGGAGGGAGACAGGGCCAATTTATAGAATCCTCAAAAGATAGAGTAGCAAAAGAAAAAAACAGAGAAGTCCTCAGTAATCCACAGCCTGATTAATCATGCCTGGGTGACAATGAGTGAGAGGTAATACATTTATATTTTCATGATAGGTTCATCTTTAGTGGCCAGAATAAGCCAGGCATCAGCTAATTAGTGCCTGATAATTAAGTGTTGGATGAACTTCTGTGTGGCTACAAGAAGAAATCTTCCACTAAGGTGGAAATGTCAAATCTAATGTCATCTGGACAACTTTACATCGTCTAAAGCTGGTCTCAGCTGTGACTTTGGATTAGGTCTCTTTGCTAAGGCTTCTTATCTGGACATATGGCCTCATGATCACCATCAGACATTGCTCTATAGACAAGGAGATTCTGAATATAATGAGGGGGAAATGAGCATCCTCCACAGAGGTGACAAGCTCATTCTCCCCACTCCCACCTCCAGTGAAGCTTAAGAGAGACTCCTGGATTTCCAGGGTTCTTCTATTACTTGTCAGGCTGCATATAAGCATCTAATTGCTCTTCTCTGTGGGAGCATAACTCATGCAGCTAGGTTGCTGTCAGTAGGGTTCTTGTGGAGCAGGGAGGGCAGACCTTCTAGTAATGTCCCTAAGACCCTGATGCTGAGGTCTTCTTCAGATGGAGTTGAGACAGCAAGAACAAACTTCTTTTTGTGGAAGTTTTGATGAAAGAGATGTCTCACAAATCTAATCTTGTTTAACTAGACAGGAGAATGAATTACATGAGGTCTCTCAGTCATTAACAATAGCCAGTTGTGACATTCTTAGGCAGCGATACTCCTCGATGACTTCCAGAGAATATCTAATTTCCTTCCTGGGGAAGTGATGAGCTCTCTCTCTCTCTCATTCTTTTTTTCCCCTCTTATTGTTGTAGTAAGACCCCAAAACCCACTTGGACCATCTCTTCTTCAGATGGCTTCACAGTGACTAGGCTCTTGTGTGTATGAGCTTAGGCTAGGTCTTAGCAAAAAAAAAAAAAAAAAAAAAAAAAAGACCACCTAGCAAAATGCTGTTCCTGGACCTCAGCCCCAAGGGAAGGGGCAAAACTGGTATTGAACCTAGTTGGTTACAGGTCACAAAGGCTGGTATATTGGAACATTGAGGGAAAGGAAAGTTATGGTATCAAAGACCTCCTCCAACTGAGATTAGAATGCCACCGAAACCATCTTCCACATTTTAGCAGGATTTCTCCCCTCATTGATTGGAAGACTCCAACAACTAATGATCAAGTCCATCTTTCAGCAAATCACTCACCCATAGAGCTATATTAGCCCACAATCCCTATTTGTTTGCATCTAGAATATTGTTTTTCTAAACAGAAGTATCACTTTTCCTTATTTTTGTCTCTCAACCTACTCCTTCTAGAGAACACAGTTTCATTACATGAAATACAATCTTTTTGACTCCCCCTCTTTCTTTCAACAACTCATCTAATCCATCAGTAAATTCTGCCAAGTTTACCTTCAAAATATATGCAGAATCTGATCATACCTTTACCTCCACTGCACAGACCATGGCCTAAACTGCAAGCATCTCTCATCAATGTCCCTGTATCCATCCTTGCCTCCTTATAGTCCATTCTGTCTATAATCTCATGTCATATCATATCACCCCTCTACTAGCTTTCCAGCTCATGCAAAGTGAAAAGCAAGGACCTCATTGTGACATTTTGTATATTTTCCAAGCTAACTTTCCAACTTCACCCGGAATCCCTGGTTTATTCCATACCAGCCACACTGACTTCCAGGTTCACTTTCAACTTGGGAAATTTAACCTGTTCCCTCAGTCAGGAATGCTCTTCTCCTACCATTCATTTAGTTCCCTTCTTCAGTTTATTTTGGTCTCTTTTCAAATGGCTTTTTTTTTTAATCAGAGAAGCTTTCCATAACTATTTAATTTAACTCCTTGCTCCCCTCACCTTGCTGATTTTTCTCCATAGAAGCTGACACCCCCACAATAATGTAACCTCAGTAGTGTAAGGATTTTTGCCATTCACTTCACTGTTATATCCCTAGTGGCTAGAACAGTACCTGGTAGGTAGTGTACACTCAATAAATATATGTTGACTGAAAAAATAAAATCAATGAAATAAAACTTCTTGTATATTTGGAAGGTGATAGAATACACATGAACTTCCAGAGATAAACATTTTCTTTAAAGGAAGAGCATGAAGATTTTATCCTTGTATGCATTTTACTCAGCTTAGATATAGGTGAATATTTGAGGCCATTGAAGAAGAGTTCCTTGGTCCTCAAACTTCCTTTTTCCCTTTCTTGTATATGGTCTATGTGTTCCAGGCAAACTCTGAGCATACCCTTCTGGAATTCTCACTGTGGGGCATAAGGGCAATAAGCTCCCTAAGCATTTGGGCAACAGCCTGGGAGAGAGAATTTAGAGGGACTTGGTTGTCTAAATGCCAGGTACAGGCACCATTACCCTTAGCATCAGTGCCACCAAGATTTTTGATAGATATTGGATTCAAAGTTTGAATGTTCATCTAACTGAGAATCCTCATTCTTAAAGCTTACTGTGCCCTATAATCTTCAGAAGACTTCATTAAGGACCTGTGCTTAGTGGTTCTTTGTTATTTGGAAGAGCGCACGATCAGGTTTCTGACATCCCTTTGATTTCCCTTGAGTTCATAGGAGGGGGGTGGAGAGGGAAGCTCTCAGATTGTATACATAGGGGGAATATATACAAGATAATGCTCTCAGCCATATCTTAAAATTCCAGAGCCTGGTATTAATTGTTCACATACTTTACCTATCAAAAGTATGTTGTAACCAATGGAATATACATATTTTTAAGTGGATGACAAAGGTTGAAATTATCATAAAGCACCAGATGCAAAAAATAAGCTAATTAGGCTTCACAGAATTAAACATGCGATCTCTTGCTCTACCAGGTAGCGGTACTTTGCATAAGATCATATAACTGGCTGAGGTGGAGTTGAAAAGATGATGACAATGTAGTTTGATGTAGAACTCCCACATCATTCTGTTTTCTAAATTATATGTGTTTTCATTCTAACTATTGATATTTATTTATGCTTTTATTTATTGACACAATTGATAACAAAAGAATCCAAAATAGCTGATAAAGAGACATACTATAGGGCAAAAATAAAATAAAATGTAAGGATGTGTCAAAGGAAAATGAAGTAGGGAAAAAGATGTGTCTAGAAGTAAGGACCATAGACAAAATTCATGTTTTAAGCTCTAATATACAAGAAAGAGGCCAACCGTAAGTTTGATTTCAAGCTTCTTATAGCCAGTTTGAGATAGAGACACAATCAGTTTTATGGTGTGCATTGTCCATAAGGTAAAAATAAATGAACTATCCAGGAGAAGTATTTAGGTGACAGTACTGAATAAATTCTCCTAAGCATCCTCTTAGGTAAAACACAGTAATATAAGGATTAACATACTCAACAGCATCCTCCATTGCTCACTGTAGGAAGGGTATAATGGCGTGGAATGACCCATAGGGCAAGGAGTTTTTACCCCATGGGTAGGAAAAGGAGGATGCTCAGCAGTACAGTGACCCTCCTTATCTATTTTTGTCTTCTGCTAGGATTTAAAAAAAAAATCTTCCTCATGTCTGACACTGGAATAAAACACTGCTTTTTACTAATGTAGCCCTTTGTTCATGAAGCTAGGTTACAAATAGTTTTGCTCTAGGCTCTAGATTGTGCTGAGAGTCCTTTGTATTAAACAGAGGGGAGGATGTGTTAGTGAATTATTGGTCAGGAAAGCCTCATAGCACAGGTTAAAGAGATGAGCTATCCAAGGTGCTGGAGTCTATCACTATAGGAACAAAATGGAATTTTCGTGCCCCATTCTTTACACTTCAATTCAATAGACATTTATTGAAAACCTAATATGTGTTAGGAACTATTAAGCTAATGCCATGAAGATTAAAACCTTGCCCCTGCTATCAAGTAGGTCATAATCAGAGGAGGCAGACAGGTAGACTCACTACCCAGGACCAGTCAACTCTTAAGGATACTCTGGCAGCAAAGTAAAGGGGCCTCTAACCCAGCACAGAGAGATCAGAAAGAGCAACCCAGAGGAGGAAATCCATGAACTGAATCTTGGAGAATAATTCCATTACCCTTGCCCCCAGTCCACAAAAGGTAGTATGGGACAAGTGTATGAGCATGTACATATGGGTGGCATTTAAGTGTCTGTGGAGTACATGCTAGAATGCAATGGTGCTAGAAAACCAGGGAACAGAATATGCAAAAGCAAGCAAGCATGAAACTGCAAGAAAATTGATATGTTACTGAAATCTAAGATTAGAGATAAGAAGTTGCAGGAGCTTCATTTGGAGAAGTACCCAGAGGCTAAATCATGAAAAAAGATTGGACTTTTTCTATAAGCTTCAAGGGGTCGTTGAGGTGGACTTGACCATATTTGCATCCTCTATTACCCTTTAAGTGCTGTGGAGGAAGGATTGGGGTTGGCAGTCAGTGGGGTAGGAGGAGAGTGAAGACCTGGAGACTGGTGGTCTATGAGGAAGGATGGAGACCTGAAATATGGCAATGACAATTGGAAAGAGGGTAAAGGGATGGTTTTGAGAATCCATGAAAGAGACATTAACAGAATTTTGTAGTCTATTGGGTAAAGGGTGAAGGGTAAAAGTCTAAGATATTTCTCCTATTTCTAAAGGGTAATGATGCATCAATGAGAGCCTATGCATATTTCTGACCCTTCACCTGTAAATTTTTAGATAGATGTTAGCCCCTCATGCCCTGATTCTATAATCACTCTCAAAATCCTGGAGAAATGCTCTAGGTTGTGATAGAAATTATCTTCCACTACATCAGCCTTTAGTTAGAAGGCAGTGTTATGAGTGGGAAGTGTTTGAAGGTGAGTATCAGGAGTTCATGGCCTCTCCTAAGCTATTTCAGAGTAACACGAATATTGATCACCAACTGTCTGTGTCCCAGTCTTCTCATATGTACAATGGATGTTTGACAAGCCCTGTCTATGCATCTCACAGTCAGTGTAAAAGCTAAACATAGTACAGTTGGTCCTTGAACAACACACAGGTTAGGGGCAATGCCGCATGCAATACAAAATCCATGTGTAACTTTTGACTCTCTAAAAACCTATCTACTGGATGCCTGGGTGGCTCAGTCAGTTAAGCATCTGCCTCCAGCTCAGGTTATGATCCCAGGGTCCTGGGATCAAGTTCTGCATTGGGCTCCCTGCTCAGTGGAGAGTCTGCTTCTCCCTCTCCTTTTGTACCTCCTGCAAACTCGCAAACTCATTCTCTCTCTCAAATAAATAAATAAAAATCTTAAAAAAATACCTATCTACTAGCCTACTATTGATCAGAAGCTTTACTGATAACATAAATGTTTGACTAATGCATATTTTGTATGCTATATCTATTAATACTGTATTATAATAAAGTAAGGTAGAGGGAAAATGTTATTAAGAAAATCATAAGAAAAAAATACATTTATAGCACTGTACTGCATTTATTGAAAAAGATCCAAGTGGACCTGCACAGTTCATATCCCTGTTGTTCAAGGGTCAACTGTACTTTATTAGACAATGTTTTTAGAATATGTATAGGCTGCAAAGGTAAGATACTGTAGTTATTACTATAGGAGGGGAAAACTAAACAAAGGATGGTAGTAAGAAAGGGATCTAGAAATACAACAGCAGTTCTGCAGAGCCCAGAGAACTTTTTAATCATTTCCCTCCTTCTTTTCACTTTCTTTTCAGTATGCAATGAAAAATACATACAAATATGGCCACAGAAGTGCTGCCAAATTCAATACTCATAATATCTATTCAATATTCAGCAATACACATGCAATATTGCAGATGGTTGTGGGATGTGATGGTCTCTTTCCAATAGTTCCAAAGGAGAAAACAAAATGTTATAAGACAACAACCAGTCATTTGATGCATCCTGATTGTTTAAATGATATGAGAGTCAGCAGTCATGTGCAAATTAAAACATAATTATGCACACAGACCACCCAGGATTAAGTAACATTTCACAGATGCATGCTAAATTACTAAACACCCTTTGAAATACATTGTGACCATCATTTGCTATTTTCCCAAGAATGTTATTACTAAAAAAGTCAAAGTACAGAAATATGTATCGCCTAGAGAATTAATAGTATGCATGTTATAAGAGACGGTTACCACAAATTGGGGGATGTGTTAACAACAAAGTAGTCACATTACTCCACAGGGTCAGTAAACAACTTATGTAAACGTGCACCAGTAGAAATAGACAAACTGCCCAACAACATGCCATTCTTCCTTTGATGATACAAATTGTTTAGCTCTGAGGTATTTGGTCACAGTTTATTGCAGACCAATCAGTACCACCTCGTCATAATCCCCCAAAGCAAGCAAGTATGCACTCTCTAATTCTGGTGTGAGCTCTATCATACCTCTGTCCAGCCAGATCATGGCTGTGGGCAGAAGGGTCAAGAACATGGTGGCATTGGACTCATTGGTCCAGCTATTGGAAGAAAGATGAGCTGTATGAGAATACATATTATGTAGACCAGTAGTCATTGCTACACAGTTCCACAAGGCTGGACAATTCTAACAGAAAGATGATCCTAATGGACCCAATGTCCTGGAGCCATCTTGTGAATTGTGGTCCTGATATCTGTCTCCTTTTCCATGTAACCTCTGAAACTAAACTGCTACTAGTCTCCGTCATCTCTGTCTCCCACTCCACCCCACCCCACCCCCATCATAGCACCAGGCACATAGTAAATACTCAATGTATGTTTTCTAAATACAGGAAATCTTTAGACAAGTAGAAGCCATTTTCTGGTGTTCAAGTGTCCCTGCACATTAGGAATTTTTACTGAAATCCAGGAATCAGTAAAATACACTTCTACTTTCTATGTCAGATGCCCTCTTTATTTAGAGAGGAAGGAGAAAGTATGTGAAACCAGTCTATTCGGTCACTTTATATTTATGGATAAACTTCCATTCTTTATATGGTGTATGCTTCTTTGCTTCTTTCAGTGTCTTAGGAATGAGCCATTAGTCAATGGTGAATTTAAAACTTAGCAAGTATTTATTGAATGCTAACTGGATGTAAAGTCCTATGTTAAGTACAATTGAAGGTTTTTTTTAAAAAAAAATTACAATTCCAGGTCAGAAGGTTAAAGAGGTAAAAATGAAGTAATTTGAAAACAATAAAATGGTATATGTTTTTAAATGAGCATGAAATTTATGTATAGTTTATGTACTGCTTACTTTCATAACTATTTTAATCAGCATATAATAAAACATATATATATGTGTGTGTGTGTGCAGAAAACATTAAAAACAAGTCAACACCAAGAAAATGAAACAGAAAGATAATTGTGCTCCCAACCGGAAACATGTGGCTGCTGCCACAGGACAAAGACAGGCTTTTAAGATTCCTAGCAGCCAAGGCAAAAATAGAAAGGAAGAATTATGAGGTCTAGAATCTTTGTGATCATTTAAAGAGGAAACATTCTCTGGAGCCAAGAGAAGCAAACATTTTCCTGGTATTAAATTCTAAGAATTTATAATGTGGATCATTGTATCAGGAACATTGAACAACATAATGGACATATCTTCCACAACAGTTTTCAGAGAAAATGTAGAAATGTTCCTCATTTGGCTGATTCTTAAAATGGCCTTCCATAAAAGTCATGGGCATGATAACCACCACGACTCAGTGAAAATATTTCTTCAGGGAATGAAGCTAATGTGGTCCAGGAATATAGCTTTGTGAACAACCCAACAAGACTCAGGGAGAGAACTTAATAAACAGGAAGCAATAAATGATTGGCATGTATGTTGATCTAACTTAAAATATATCAGTTATTTCAGCTAAGCTTTTGTCTGGAACTAAAAAGCAGTGTCTTTACTGCTGAATACTGGCAAATACTAGAATGTTGAATGAAGAGAGAGTTATATGCTTTAGATATCAGACCGGTAGACATGACAATGCTGATAATTTTGTTATGAAAGTTAAGAAGCCTGACCAGTATTCTTGCCTGGACTAAAGGCCACAAGAAGGGCTTTGGACAGGGTTAAATTTTTCCTAATTCCTGGGTGCCAGGGCAAGAAGGTGAATTTTGGTAGTATATTATATGGTGAACATATTTGAGGCAGTGAGGTAAAATAAAGATGTTCTAGTGGCATACAATTACATGATCAAAGACTCACCTGTAGATCCCCCTCCTGCCTCATAACTCAGATCTCTTTGTAGATGTCACAGCCACCGAAGGGGGTCTCATTTGACTCAGGTAGTTATTCTGGCAAAATGTTACTCAAGACAGAAGTCCAGCTTTGCATGTGGGTTTGACTGCACTGACTGGGTCACTTTTTATGAGAAAGAAATCACATAAATAGTACTGGTGCTATGTGTAGGCAGAACACCAAGCTGCCAAGATGGCATAATGTGCTAGGGGAACAGGTGCAGAACCAGGTAAAATTCTTGTTGCAAGTAACTTTTCCAACCACCCATTATAAAGCCTCCAGATCCACCATTAGATACCTACTTTTTGGGCTTCTCATCTTTAAGGGGTCATGATTGAGATATACAAGAGAGACAATAGAACATCAATCCTTTACCAAACACTAATAGAACTAGATATATAGATAGAACCTGGCCCAGAGACCACAAGTTTACTATCTTGCAAGCCAAATTCAGCCTGCAGATCTGTTTGTGTGGCGTTGAAGAGTGGTTTTAAAAATGAAATTTTCACATAAAATTCACATCTCTTAGTCTTCTTACAAAATTAGAAGTTCTGGCAACACCAGGCTCATACTACCTATGGCAGTAATCAGCTGGAACAGGTTCTATCCACTTTGTTCCAGTCCTCACCACTCCCTTTTGTTCTCTGCCAGGACTATTTCACCCGTTTATATGACCTGCTTTATCCTGGGGTCATCTGAGTTTTCAACCCCTCAGGACTTAATACCCTAAATTTATGTCCCAATGAGGGGAAGGGACTTGCTCAAGGTTGCACATCTGGTTACTGTCTAAGACAGAGGTGACCCCATATTCCCCTGTTCTCTCCATTGAAGATTTAAGCCTTCAACAGGCATGACAGGATGGGTGCCAGTGGAGGTCAACCCTTGATCAGGGAAGAGGAGTCAGGAAAGCACCAAAGATAAGCTTTGCTCAGTTCACACTGTTTTGCCCCAGGCTGGCTCTGCCTGCAATAATATTTTTACAGCATCCTCCAGAAAAATCAATTTGTTTAAAATAGCAACTGATTTTGCCTTGAGTGAAAATGTTTGGCATATGCAAAAAAGGGAGCATTGTGTTTTCTTTAAAGCTCTTCCTAACCTATGAACAAGTGGAATTGTTCACTGCACACATAAAAAAATTGCTCAAGTGTATTTTCTTGGGAGAGAGACAGATTTAAAATTTAGGAATGTAGGTTTTTATCTAATTCTTTAAGAGCCTTTCTTTCAGTCACATAATGCCTTTCTTTGTTATAATATTCGAAAATATGCTTGTCACTATTTTGTGTTAAAAAAAAAAAGTTCATGGTCTAGAGCTCTCTTTTAGGAGAAAGAAGCAAAGTAAAGGAAGAGGGAGACATTGGAGTAAATGGTTTTGCCTAGATGAAAAAAAAAATCACAGGCAGAGTATTTCCAAGCTGCTATACACCAGAAGGAGATAACAGGCAATGTATGAAATGCCAATTATCATGGTAACAATAATGAAAATGGCCCTAAATCAGTCCCAACTGTGCTTTGGAAAGCGTCAAGTCCTAAGCAGACAGGAGTCCTCCAACACTCAGGTGTTCTTGGTGGGGGGACCTTCCTAACCTGGAAGCTATGTGATCCCAGGTGCGGAGGTTAGGAGCCCCAGGGTAGCCAGGAAAGTGCCAGCCATGTCAGTCCTCTTCTTCTATGCCAGCCGTATCAGTCTTCTTCTAGGCTGGTATCTTTTCCAAGGCAAAACGCCTGATTTTCAAATCTTTTCTACTTCTATCCCTCCCCAACTGTGTGTGCAGTGCCGACGGCTAACTGGCTTCTGCTCACCTGGTTCTCCCTTCCCCTCCACCTTTAGCCACAGTTCCAGCAAATTCTCTTCTCCATGAGTCCATCTCTGATCCATGGTCCCCTGTGTCTATAGGAATTATATTTGACTTCCTCTCCTGGTAGCTATTGCTTGTAATTCCTTCCTCATTCTTACTTTGTTCTGCTTGGTTTTACTGTCACCATCCCTAACTGGATTGTGAGTTCCTTGAGACTTGGAACAGTGACTTAGCTATGTTTTACGTTCCAGTTTTCAGAATTTTTTTTTTTAAGATTTTATTTATTTTGGGCAGCCTGGGTGGCTCAGTGGTTTAGCCCCTGCCTTCAGCCCAGGGCATCATCCTGGAGTCCCGGGATCGAGTCCCACATCAGGCTCCCTGCGTGGAGCCTGCTTCTCCCTCCACCTCTGTCTGTGTGTGTGTGTGTGTGTGTGTGTGTGTGTGTGTGTCTCATGAATAAATAAATAAAATCTTTAAAAAAAAGTATTTATTTATTTTTTCATGAGAGACGCAGAGAGAGAGAGAGAGACAGAGACACAGGCAGAGGGAGAAGCAGTCTCCATGCAGGGAGCCTGATGTGGGACTCGATCCCGGGACTCCAGGACGATGCCCTGGGCTGAAGGCAGGCGCTAAACCACTGAGCCACCCAGGGATCCCCCAGATTTCAGAGTTTTTGTGATAGTAAGCCCCAATAGATGTTTAATGACTATAGGACTCTACTTTTTAAAGAAACTAGCTGCTTTGCTGGGTGAGGAGTCATACCAGCAAGACAGGATGCAAGTCAGTCATAGGAACGCAGTCCAGGGTCTCTCCATCAGCTTCTCACAACCCAAAGGGAGACTCTCGCCCACACACCAGCCCCTCACTCCACCATCATGTGGCAGCAGATGTCTTGGCATCCTAAGATGGAGATGGTGCAATTTCAGTTTTCACCATTGCATATTGTCCCCCTTTCTTTCTTCATCTCTGAGAAGGGAGTGCTCCTGTCTTTGAGAGATTACTCCTCAGTCCTCTTTCCCCTCATCCATCAGCTATCCCTCCTCCCACTTGCCTCTTTAACTTTCCCTGCCCAGTGGCCATTCTCCTTGGGGTGCCAGCAAAGTCAGTCTTGGTCCACAAGAAAGCAATCTTCCCCTTCCTTAAAGCCACCATCCTGGAAACGAACTAGGGGTGGTGGAAGGGGAGGAGGGCAGGGGGCGGGGGTGAATGGGTGACGGGCACTGAGAGGGGCACTTGGCAGGATGAGCACTGGGTGTTATTCTGTATGTTGGTAAATTGAACACCAATAAAAAATAAATTTATAAAAAAATAAAATAAAATAAAATAAAATAAAATAAAATAAAATAATAAAATAAAATAAAATAAAATAAAATAAAATAAAGCCACCATCCTCCTTTTTTGTCACTAGCAGGGCTCCTCGGCCTACCTGCACAACCTATGCCACCCTTAGTCCTCCCATCTCAGTAAACATATCATCATATACCCAGTCACTTGGCTAAAAACCTCAGGTTCATCCTTGCTTTCTTCCTTTCCTTCATGTCCCATGCGTGGCCTATCCTTGTCAGCTCTGCTTGACAGCTTGTCACCTTTCTCCTCCTCATCTCCTGCCTGGAGCAGCACAGTGGGAGCTACTCTTACTCCATGATCAACATCCCATCCCATCACCAGAGGGATGGTAAAGCACTGGTGGGCCATGTTCCTTCCTGCCAGATGTACTCCCATGGTTCCTGGTCATACCGGGACAAACCCAGGCTCCCCCTAGTCAGGCCCACCTGTCCGCTCTAAGCACTCCCTTCTCTCCAGCTTTCTCTTGAGTGCACCCATCACCTCTACGTCTCAGGGCTTTTTCCTTGCTGTTCCTTCTAACCCAGAAGCATTTTCTCATGTTTTCCCTCTGCCTTCAGGTCAGCTTAATCCAGATTATGTTTCTCTTAACTACTTCTTAAAGATTGGTATCAAAATGAGAAATATAGTCAGTGGTATTGTAGTAGCATTGCATGGTGACAGATGGTAGCTACACTTGTGGGGAGCACAGCATGATATATAGAGTTGTCAAATCACCATGTTGTACACCTAAAATTGATGTAACATTGTGTGTCAGCTAGACTTCAATTACAAAAAGAAAGAAAAAAATACAGATTGATATCAAAATGAAAGCACAAAATTTAAAAATTCCCTAGAGTTCTGCTGATCTCAGTTTGAGAAGCACTGTTTTTGAAGGATTTCTGCTTGCTTATATGCTTTGCTCCGTTTATTTTTAATATGAATTTTTTATAATCTTAACACATGCTAATTGAGGAAATCATAAAATCTGGATTATTGAGTTGGCCCCCTCATAGGGGAGTACTTTGATGAGACGGCAGTATCTGTGTTTGTATTGTTTACAATAACCTTGGCAACAAATTGGGCTGGATTAATGGACAGAGGCTAATAAGTAGAGACAACACAGCAACTATCCCTCCTCACCTTATTACTAACCCACCCCCTCATTATTGCCCCTCCATTGTTATTACTAACACCTCTCCATCTTATTTTTAACCCTCCCCCACCTCATTACTGCCCCTCACCCACCTAGTTATTAGCTCCTCATCTGGCACCACATTCACAAAGACTGGGGCTAGGCTCTTGGAAGCAAAACCTGTTGGACAAGAGCCTTGCTCAGGCAGAGGGTTCAGCATACTCTCTGAGAGAGGAGAATTACCTTTGCAGGGAAGGAAGAAAGGGGTGGCAAAGATGGAGGATCAAACTCAGAGAGGAACATAGAGGCTTTTTGCCCTAAGCTGAATGAATGAATGAATGAATGAATGAATGAATAGATGTATAATGTGAAGGAGGCAAATTCAGGCACAACGGAGATTTTTTTCAAATAATAAAATTATATTATGACTATGTTTTAATAAAATTGAAAAAAACTACATAAAATGGGTAAACTTTAAAATATGTTAAATATAACATTTATAACAGGTATTCAAAGAACTCCTTCCAAAGAATCCCAGGCCTGGTCATTTACACAGGTACATTCTTGTATGTGTTCAAGCAACAGATATACTTTATACTATGTCAGTTGTTCCAGAAAATATAAAAAGAAAAATGCCTAACTCATATCTTGAGGCTAATATTACCATGAGCCTAGAACTGGATAAGGATAGAGCAAGAACAAAATCATAGATTCATTTCACTTCTGTGCATGGACACAGAAATTCTAGATAAAATATTAATTCACTGAAACAATAGTGCATTGAAGCAATTAAAAAATTATAGTCAAGTAAGATTAATGCCAGAAAAGAAAGGGTAGTTTAACATCTGAAATTTATTCTAAAACACTATACTCACATAATGATCATATTGTTGTTTCACTATATTCAGAAAAGGTGTTTAATAAAGTACAAATCTACCCAGAAATAACTTTTAAATACTAAGAATAGAACTTTCTTAACCTGATAAAGGCAATATACTAAAAACCCAGAGCAAACCTCATATCTTTAAGTTAATACATCAAAATACACGAGAATATAATTGCCACTTTGAGTTGGGAACATACTTTTTAAAAATAAGATTTAAAAAACATGAGCAACAAAGTAAAAAATTAATAGCTTTAACTGCCACAAAATGAAAGATTCCTTTTTTTAAAAAATTAGTTAATTTATTAGAGAGAGAGAGATAAGTGAGAGAGAGAGCACAACCAGGGAGGAAAGGGAGATTGACATGGGGCTCAATCCCAGGACCCTGGAATCATGACCTGAGCCAAAGGCAGACGCTTAACTGACTGAGCCACCCAGGTGCCCCAGAATGAAGGATTTCTATTCAATGGTGACCACAAAGACAAAATTCACAAAGTTAATAGATAGGTCACAGACTTGGAGGTGAGGTCTCAACACATAAAAGAAAACAACAGTAAAAAATTGATATATGTGATATAAAAGGACACTGCAAATCAATAAGAAAGGAAACCTAATAGAAAAGTGGACAAAAGTTATGGGTAGAAAATTCATAGCAGAGAAAAACAAACTGGCTAACAAATATTTGAAGAGATGGTCAACTCACTTATTAATTGGAAAAAAACGCCAATTAAAACAATGTACAATATGTCCCACCTATCCAAGTGGCAAACACATTGAAGTCAGACGCCAACAAGGCTTGGTGAGGAAGTGAAAAGAGAGAACCAGAATAGTCTCGTTGGAATTGGCACAGTGGCTCTGGAGAGCAACCTTATTAAAGTTATCTATGTACAGGGATTTTATAACCATCAGTCCCATGCCCGAAGACACGCTCTAGAGAAACTTTGACACAAATAGATGAGGAGATTTGCACAGCTTCATTTGTGGCAGCTGGAAATGAGAGGCAATCGAGGTGTGTTCACCCGAGGAAAGTAGCCAATGAAAATGCAGCCAGTGCACGGCCGTGGCACTGTGCAGTCAGAAGCAATAGTTAGAAATTCGCTTGGCAACATCGGTCATTCATAAAAACATGGCAGCATGAAAAAGGTAAGAAACTGGATGAAGTATATTGCTCAACATCATAAATTAAAACCAAACCACAAAACAATACTATACATTTTACAAACAAAAAACCAGATGTCCAAGGACACATATCACACACACTCAAGTGGTGCTTATGGGGATGGGAGGGGCCTGGGGAGGCAGAGGGATGACGGAGAAGAATGTAATGGAACAATACCAGAAAGGGGCCTTGTACTGACAAATTATGATAGTTTGCCATGATTTAAGTAATGTAATTAATTCAGCTTTCCATATCTTGGGTTTACAGGAGAAAAGGACAAGTGGTAGAAACATTGGGTTATTTTATAATGTATACAGATACCTTCAAGTCAGAAGGATTGGCAGGGTTACTTGGTAGTCAGACTCGGTATTCACTTTGTAAGCAGATATTTATTCTGAGCAAAACAGGAGCATGTCATGTGAAAGTTATGTGATTAATGTGAAGGTGAGTTTTTACATTTTCAAATTTAATTTATAAATATATTTAAATTTTATAATTAACATAAGATTTCCAAGTGTTAAGAATGTATACTTAGCTTTATGTTTACATAAATTTAAGTACCATTATAATAAAAGCAATTTCACATTAGGGTCCTTGAGAATATTTTTCGCTACAAGAGAATATTTTCTCTTTAGTATGGGAAATACCACTTGAGGAGTATGACTCTTCACCACCTCAAGAGAGTTGAGTGTCATCTTAAGGCACGATGGTTGGATGCCCCAATACATCTAGATATTCTTTTTGTTCCTTCCTTAACTATTTTAGAGCATTCCTGTGAATTCCCCCAAATCCTTCTTATTGCCTTTCATGGCCTTGAGGCCCCCAACTCCCCTTTGATGTGTACATGTAAGGGATGTCTTAAAATGAGACTCTTCAGGGGCACTTGGGTGGCTCAGTTGGTTAAGTGTCTGTCTTCAGCTCAGATGATGATCCCAGGGTCCTGGGATTGAGCTCCATTGGGCTCCCCGCTCAGCGGGAAGCCTGCTTCTCTTTCTCCTTCTATACCTTCCACTTGTGCTCTCTGGCTCTCTCTATCTCTCTGTCAAATAAATAAATAAAATCTTTAAAAATAAAACAAAATGAGACTCTTCAAGAGCAAGATGCTAATTTTAGCTACATAAAGTCCTAGCTGTTTGGAAAGCCTCTCAGAGTGGATTTGCCATGGATAATATAAAGGATGCATGAATGCAAGAAAAGATGAACCCTACTCTATCTTGGAGAGAAGGGGATTAAGTGGCCTGTATAAACTAGATCAGAATACTGCACCCTGACTTGAGGGGTTACTATGCTCTCTCCTGTCTAGTCTCTTTATGGGGACCACAAGTTTCTAGTCGCTGCAGTGAGGACCATGACATGCTCTACGTACCCCAAGATCTCGCAAAAGTGGACTATTTCCCCCTCCATATTTAGTACCTCTGTCAAAGGAGGGAAACGGAGTGGGGAAAAATTAGAAAGGAAGACAAACCATGAGAGACTCCTAACTCTGGGAAACAAACAAAGGGTTGCAGAAGGAGAGGAGGTTGGGGGATGGGGTAACCGGATGTTGGGCACTAAGGAGGGCACTTGATGGGAGCAGCACTGGGTGTTATACTATATTTGGCAAAACGAATTTAAATAAATTATTTTTTTTAATGTTCTTGCTTCTTCTTGAAATGTCACCTCCTTCCTCTCATCCAGGCTCCACTTGTCAACCCTTTTAAGATTGATCTCAATAAATCTCTGCCACCATTTCCAATAGACTATTTCTTCTTCCTCTGAGTGGATATGGTCTCTCCTTCCAAATCCGTGTGGACATTGATGACTGACTTGGGGTTATGGTGCACTGGGACTGTCAGTTCTAAGACCCTGCAGTGCAGGGTGGGGGCTTACCCACTGCTATAATCCATGCACGGCATAGTACTTGATAGGCAACATGTGTCCCAAGAATGTCCCACGAGGTAGGTCAGAAGCCCAATGTACAATTTTCTAGACCTGCCCTGTTATATTTCTGCTCTTTCCAGAAAATTAATTCCTTATTTGGGCTCCATATTTTTATTAACTCATTCTTTGTCCAACCAAAGGACAAAAAAATATATATTTCCTTTGATTTTTCCAAAAAAGCATATAGGGTAGGTATATTATCCCACTTTACAAATAAACTGAGGCTCTGAGAGGCTATAAAACTGTCACTCAGAAAGTAATAGATAAGAGCTGAGACTCACATTCAGATCAGCCTGATTCTTAACTCCTTTCTCTTGCCTCCACATTGGGCTGTCCCTCAAAATAGAATGAGCCGATGAGTGGAGGAAACCCGCAGTTCACAGTTTCTCTCAAGGAGGATGGGACGTGCGTGCACACGTGCTTTGGAAACTGTGAAGAATTATTTGCAATTTAACTATTATAATGAGTATTGTCACGGCTTCTCTCACTGCTGTTAGCAAAGAGCCAGCTGTGACCTTACATGAGTGAATTGCTCTAGTCATTCACTGAGCAGGGGCAGCTCAGGCATTACACTTCACCAGGGCTCTCTCCAGTGAGGGCAAAGGAATGGGGAGGTCTAGGAGACATTTGTCACCCTTTGGCTCTGAGATGTCATTAAAAAGCACAATGAGGAAGCTCATTAGAGGGGGCCAGGGTGATGGTCTGGGGTGCCTGCTCCGGGCTTCTGTGTGGGGGTGTGCAATTTTTGTTCAAGCCCCAGGGATCAAGGGTGCTGGAATCCAGGCAGTGCTCTGCTCACTAAGCCATGTGTCCTGTGCGGGATGGCAACCTCCCAGAGAAAGAGAGAAAATCACCCTAAAGCTTTGAGCTATCAGTCTATTTGTTTGGACAGGGTATGTTTTTAAAAATCTGTCCTTGCAGAGGGAAGGGAGGGGGAAGGTTACACTGTGTGTGTGTGTGTGTGTGTGTGTGCGTGTGTGTCTTTTTCTAATTTGTCCCAGGCCTCCAGCAGCTTGCCAAGCTTTATGCCAGCCCTGCACCAACCGTGTCATACCACACAGACCAGTGATGACCTTGCCTGCATGGGGAATAGGCAGGAGACCCTCTGCCAGCTAATGGTGACCAGAAGCTGGCAGATAAAAATATTTTTCAGTTCTTGCTGGCTGGAGCTGGGTCTAAACCAGTGATCTCAGTAAAAATCTCCTAGTTCCATTAATTCTGCCTCCTGAGGGCCGGGCTCCTGGTTAGAGTTAGGTCCTGAAAGCAGAACCACTGGTTGGGATCCTGTATTCACTGAAGTGCTCTGCTCAGCCACCTGAGTGGTGCTCTGAGCTGACTCACGCTGCTGCCTGCCCTCCTTCCTGTCCCAATTAACCCAGGCTGGGGGTGACAGTGTCACTGGATGTGGTGTGACTCGCTGCCGTCCTGGGACAGCTTATCAGTGCAGAGCTGTTGGTCATGTCAGCCTTACACTGGAGCTGACAGAGGCAAGGAGATGAGGACTCCATGGGCAGGGGGTGTTTGCAAGTGGAGGCATATGTGCCTGTAATTGTGTGAGCCTGAAGTGTGTATGTGGTGCATGCCTGTGGTTGTGTGCAAAAGGATGTAAAGTGGTTAGGTATTAATATGAGTATAGATGAGAATATATGTGTGGTTGTGTGTTTGTTGTCATGTGTGTTGTGGGAGGCTGTGCATGCTATATGTGAGATGAGACAGAACATGTGATGAAGGAGGGGGGAAAGAGGAAGACACATAAGGTAAGGGGGTGTAGGGAAGGAGGAGAAATGAGGCAGGTAGAAGAGGTGGAGTGATTACAGGAGAAGAGACTGTCCTTTAGGGGTGGCTGGTTCCCAGAAGCAAAGAGCTAGAATGTTCTTTCCCGGGTGGACACTCTGAGGTCCTCATTAAGATCCCAGGTTAATGAGGGGTTGAAGGGAAGCAGAAGTGACAGTAAAGCTACTGCCCCCCCTCAGGTGCCCCAGCATCATGCAGATTACTGACACTCGAAGACTGGGTCACAAGCCCCCTGCGCTCAAAGGCCCCAGCTCCTGGGCTCTGGCTCTCAGCCGATGCCCCTGCACCTCCAGGTTTAGAACCAAGGTTGCCACACTCTTGACCCCAAGTGGCCAGGTCAAGAGTCCCTCAGGTGGAGGAACTCAGCTCCTGACAGCTTGCCTCTGCCCCTCCAGATCCAGGGACCCAGCTGTCATGGGACCAGGGCTAGCGTGGTGCAGCAGGGAGATGCTGCTTCCTTCTGCTCTGACAGGGAGGAAAACTGAGGCCCAGAGGGGTAAGCAGGTTCACCAGAAGCCCTTAACTCCTCTGTCATCCCTGAGTACATGAAAAGGTGAGAGGGTTTGGGTCTCAGGTTCTCAGTAGGGAGACCAGTGCTGAGGTCAGTAAGTTGGCTCTGTGTGCTCCGTGTGGACTGCCAGGAGGTCCAGGGGAACCGTGCTGAAGACAAAGTAAAGTCCCATCCCTGTCCACCCACTGGTGGCACACCTGCTGAATCATGCACTGCAGACACCTGGCCAGGAACAGGACATTCAAGTGCTGAGCAACGTGTGGAACCTTCTGTCAAATAAACCTAACATTCTCAAGTGATCTCAGCGCCCAGAATTTTTTTAGAGCCAATGCCCTAGATCTGGCCACACCTCTTCTTTTTCCTCCTCCTCCACTGGTTTCCATCATTCGAACCCTGCTCATATCAGGCTGACTTTCTCCTAAACACATTTCCATTGATTCCTCGAAAGCAGAAGCTCACATACAGGGGAACTCTCTTTTCTCCAAAATCGATAAAAGGAGACAGAATTTCTCCTTCACTCTACTGCCAATCCTCGGAGACCATTTCAGGAAACAGTCCAGACTAGAGGGAAGAAACCCAGCAGGTCTAAAGCACCAGCTATGCACGAGACGCTGTCCTGCCTGCTTTCACAAAGTCTGTCCAGGCGCTCCCGAGCTGAGCACCACCAGAGGAAGCTGGCAATGTTCAGTGAGGGGTTCTCAACTAAACTGTGTTTGCATGTTGGGAGAGGTGGAGAAAAGGGTAGGGGCTGGAAGCCATCTCTGCCTCTGCCCACCTCCCATTCCACTTTCAAAGATGCCAGGCATTGCCCCAGTAGTCCCAGCCCGTCAGAAGACCAATCCCCTGGTTCGGGCCTCAGCTGGGCAGAGCTGATTAGAATCTGAGGTCAACCACCCATATTGGGGGAGCCAGACTGGCAAAGAAATGTGGTTTCCCTCTGAAGCCCAGGGTTGTGGCTCATCCGGATGGATGGAAGGGGTTAGGAAGCAGGGACAGAAGAGTGGGTCAGAACCCTACTACAGCAGATCCTCCTCAACTCACTGTGGATGGCAGGTAAGACCAAAGGCTCTGCCAAGGATGAGTGAATCTGCCAGGGAAAAACGCTTTAGAGACCCTGTGTGCCAATGAGGACAGAGAAACCAGAATGAGACCCTCTTCCAGGTGAGGCAGGTGCCAGGCAGACTGCCCCGCAGGCCCCACTGCATTCCCACTTGCTCATGTCAACTCGCCAACACCTGCCCCCTCCCCATCCCCAGGCTGATCCCTCCATGAAAGCCAGTTGAGATCAGGAATGTCAAGTCCTGCTTCTTCCATCTTCCTGTCCATCACGTGGGAGTGGCCCTTGCCCTGCCTCTCTCACAGCAGTCATGTGAGGACCAAAGGAGCTGGTGCCAGTCAAAGAGATGTGCTTGTGGTGAAGGGATTCAGATTATTAGAAAGACCCAGATGTGCCACACTGCAGCAGCTTTAGGCCACTGGGTAATAACTCCAGGGGGAAGCCACTGGGGGCTTGGCTAGAAAAAAATAAGCTAGAGTCATACATAAAATCTTTTGGGAGCTTTTTTTATCCTTCATTGCAACTCTTAATTTTTCTTTCACTGAATTTAATATTGGAAGTGGATTTGGGGTCCCTTCTTACTGAAACAGGATGCTAGAAATTGGTGACTCCTGACCTACATGCACATAGTGTGCAGGAGACCTGGCTTCTCCTCCTGACACCAATTCTAAGAGCCTGAGTGACCTGAGCCAGCCTTGACTCCTCTCTGGACTCAGTTTCCAACACCTTTAAAATGAGGTGATTGAACTCACAGGAGGCTCTGATGACAGGAACCATGAACTGTGAGTCAGACCTCTTGACAGACGAGGGTCGTGAGGCAGCACTAGAGACAGGGATGCCCTGAACCAAATCACTCACAGCTTCTCAGTCACAAGGTGTTTAATGGGTTCCTCCAGCCAGCCCTGTGCATAGGGAATAGCTCCAGGGGCTGTCCCTGGGGACTGGGATCACCCTGGGACCTATGGGAAGGGCACCCCCACAACCAGCCTGGAGAGAATTCTCCCGGAGATTGATCCCCTGAATGTCATGGATGGGTCATGTGACCTAGAGCACGTACTCTCTTTCTGTGCCCTCCAAGCTCTGTGGGTGCAATGCCTGCAGACCCCCAAGACTTGAGTTGAGGGTGGTCACTTGAGGATGGTAATAAAAACCTTCAAAATGTATGCACCTTCCACACATAGCAGGCTTCTGTTCATTATTTATGGGAATCTCAATAAAGCTGAGTATTGTCACCGACATTGGGAAGGGAACTGGAAGAGGGTGGGTTCCTGGGGCTCCCGTTAGGTTCCAGCAGGGAGGGGTAAACACTGGGGTGCCGAGCCCACAGCGTGCTCCCAGAGGTGGAGGGGAGTGCTCCCAGCACTCCCTCCTTGGCTGACTCAGCAGAGGCTTCCAGAAGAATCAGCCCCAGTGGTGGGGGTATGGGAGGAGAGTCCAGAGGGTGCAGACCCCGGATGTGAGAGGCTTGCTCTCGGGAACGCATGGATGTCACTCACCCCCACAGCTTGCCCAGAAGACACTGAGCCATCTCCCTTTGCAGCTGGGACATCTCCAAGTCAGGGTGTACGCGGACATTTCCACAACACCCAGAGTCCCTGGATTGGGGTGGTACCTCAAAAGGGTCAGTGTTCTTTCCTACTCTTTCTTTTTCACCTGGTCATTCCTCCAACTTGTACTTCCTGCCCTCCTGCCAGCTGCCACCAGAGTTCGTGGAGGAGAACCAGAGAAGCAGCCAGCTGTAGGGGTGGAGGTCCTCACATGTAACCTGGGGAGGTCATACTCCTGGAAGCTCCAGGCATGTGCGTGAAGAAGCATCTCATGCTTCCAGCTCCAGTTGACATCCCATGGGACAGAGGTGAGCTGTTCCTGCTGTTCCTGCCTGAATTCCTGATCATGGGACTCATGAGAAATGATAAAGTAGTACCTGTTCTGAGCTACCAAATTTTGGTGTAACAGGTCGTGAAAGAGGTGCTCAGAGCAGCGAGTGGGGCACTGGAGAAACACTTTATTTCAGGGACATCAGGAAGACTTCACTGACAAAGGGGATTTGGGTCAGGCCTGGAGACAGAACTCCCAGGCTTTCTCTTCACCATGCTTCCCACTGCGCAGCCAGCCCCACCCACGGAGAGGCCTCCCTCCAGCTGACAGCAGAGCCCAGTAAAGCAAATGTCTTCCCACAGCGAGGGATTTTGCTGCAAATCCCTAATCAATGAGGAAAAATTTAAAGAGATTAAGGTAGCTGCTGAGCTGCACACGTCTCCCGTTCCCTCCCCTCTGCTAGATCTTTCTTCCCTCTGACTTTACTTTTCTCTCTCTCTGTTCTCTCCCCTCTCCATCTGCGGGTCCTCTCTCTGCCCCTCTCTTACGCCTCCCCACTCCCCTCACCCCCCAGGCAGCTCTCCCCTCCCTGTGCCTCTTTGCCCACAATTCTCTTTCCCCTGCCTCCTGCTGCCCCTGCCAGCGATGTCTCACCCCCACATTCCACCTGCAGGGGGCTTTTTCTCCATAGCACCTCTCTGGCCTTGAAGGGATACTGTCACTGTTTATAAGCTTAGGACCAGGTGAGACAATTTTCCTGACAAGCCCACAGGGAGACATTCCTGCTTCCATCTCCGGCCTCTGATACCACCCAGCCCTACAGGCAAATGTCCTGAAGAACCTCATCTCCTGAGACTTGCCCTCTCCGTGTTTTAGGAGGAGGATACCAGGATTGAAGCATTAGAACCAGAAACCACAGGTGAGCAAGGAGAGAAGATAGATTTGGGCTCATGATATTGGGGTAGTTGTCAAAGACCCAGATCTGGACAAGAATAACCCTGATCCTAGATGACATTTTATATAACACTTTGTGCTTCCTACCTAGCTCTTTCAGTGGTTCAAACCACTCACATATGTCCTGTTTCCCTGTTCCTGTAAGATCTACCCCCCAATTCTCCAGTCCTTGTATCATAACCCACCCACCATGAGGACCTCCTGTGAGTCCCAACCCTTCCACAAAATCTGATGAACTAATTCCTACAGCACTAAGCATCTACCTCTCACAATTTGGCTCCTGATAATTTACTGTATTATCTCTTTCTCTTGCTGTTTCTGGTGTGTAAGTCTTGACCCTAAGTAGGGCTCTTGCAGGGGCCAGACTAGCCTAGTGCTTTTTATATAATTGGTTTGGGCCTGACTTTGTATTAAGCATCTGGTAGTGGGTCAGTAGCATATGACTGATCAATTGATTATAAGTCTCATGCAGACCTGTGAGGCAGGCAGGATGGACATTCTTCTATCACTATGATGCTGAACAGAATGAGCTGGGGTATCTCTTACCTGTTCTCTGTATCCAATGAATGCATTTATTCCATTGATGCTGTAAGATTTGCCACAGTCTGGCTGTTGGGGACAGGGGAGGGGAGCCAAGAGGGCCTAGGACAGGTTTCCTCCAGGATGCCTGTACTCATCAAGGGCTCACCTTGCTCAGCTACTTGGAATAGAGGTCATGTCACACAGTGAACACTTAACAGTGTCCCAAGTAGAACGAGTGAAACGTGAAGTTTGGTCTCAGACAGAACTATGCTCGAATTCCAGTTGGACTAGCAATAGCTTCAATCCTCACTTTTCTCATCTGTGAAGTGGGTTTAATTTCTACCTCACTGATTTGTTAAAAGAATTAAATGATGTAGTTTATATGATGTCATCAGCACAGTACCTGGCTTTTGTCAAAGGCTCAGAAAAATGATGGATACTGTTAATCCAGTCTTCTTCACTAGGCTCCACACTGCCTGCCCTTACTGTGAAGGGGATATTAGAATCTAGGAGCTGGAGAGGTCTCCCACTCCCCAGGCAGCCACCCAGGCAGAGGATCTGCTCCATCTGGGCTTTGGCCCTTCCCTCAGAGCATTGCCCCAACCCTCCCTTACCTCTCAGAGAATTGCAAGTGAGACTCTAGCACCAATCAGGCCAGTTCATAGCTAGGGTTGGTCTATGAGGAATATGAAGAAGTGAAAACTGCTTTAGGATCAGGGGTGGGATTCTACTAGTGGAGCTTCTTGCCATCCATGGGCAGCTGCTGTGGACTGCTAATTTACTAGCAGTCCAAGAGAGAAAAGCAAAATGTTCAAGTAAGGATGAAGGCTTGTCCACAGCACACATAGAAAGGACATGAGGGGTTTTGTGGCCTATAAGTTCACTATGAACCAATGATGTGATGACAAATACATAGATATAGATATACATAAACATATGTATATTGTACAAAATAACTTATGGACAGGAGAGAGCTTGGAAGGTTCTAGATGGGATGTTTTATAGTGACTAGAAGAAAGAAGGTGACAGAGTAGTGTTGGATTGTGGTTCTCAAGCCCGGATCTCATCCTTTAAATGGCAGAGGAGAGCATGAAGTATGCTCAGGAGACAGCACCCAGGATGGTAGAGGACCCGGAACTGTGACTCACAGGGCCAGCTGGAGGAATGAAACATTTCTAGCCTGAGAAGCTGTAGACTTGGAGTCCAAGGGCATCCATGTCAAATCATTGAAGGGATGCCTTAGGAGAGGGATCTCACTCTTCTGTGGGATCTTAGACAATAAATTATTTAGGGTGGTGGGTGTCCAAACGGAGATGGACCCCTGTCCAAAATAAAGGTGAACTCACCAGTCTCTAGAACCATCTAAGGATGGGGTTCTGGGGAAGATAGTGGACTCACATGGGTGGCATGTGCACAGACCCTGGACCTCTCTAGGGTGAGGAGAGAGAGGTGGTCGCTTCTGAGTCCAGAGGCCTGACTGCACAGCTTTAGGGGTCCTTCCTAATCCTCAGTAGCTTTCTGTTTAGCAATTAATTTTTTAGACTATTTTCTTCTTTGACCAGCTGTAGCCAGCCTGCCTCTGGGCAGAAGCATGGACCCAGACTTCCTCCATATGTGGGGTGACCAGACACCCCTGCGGGAGGAGGCTGCCCTGGTTATCTACCCTGGATGGAATTAGCTTCCTTCAGAAAGGGGTGAGATGGGGGAGGCATGGAGACCAGGAAGACACCAGAAGGGCCTCTCTGCCAAACACTCACTGTGTCAGGGGTGACATCATGGGTGGGGTCAGGGGTAGAAGGACAGAGCAGTAGGAGTAACTGGTTCAACAGCTGATTTGAGTCTTTCTGAGTCGGGGAAATAGTGGGAGGGGAAGGTGAGTTGGTAGGGGCAGAGCTGCTTTGACGTGTGGCGGGCTATGCTGAAGAAATCAGGGCACTCAGAATTTCTTGGACCATCTGGAGTCTTTGTGAGACTTCTATTTTCTGCAATTACCAAGGCTCCCGACAATTGTGTGAACTTTTCCCAAACAAAGCATCTATTCTAATGAGCGCAGGGAAAGGGTGTCAACATTTTGATGAACAATCAATGGAAGATAGAGGCTCGACTAAGCCTATATCCTCTGTTTATAGCATTCAGAATATAATTTTGTAAATTTTATTGGCACAAACCACCAAAAAGCAAAGACAAAAGCAAAGAAACTAGAGTGTGGGGTTGACAGGTAGCATGCCCTAAAATACCAAAAACAAGAAAATATAACAGGAAGGAGAAAACACCCAGGGATGGCCCAAAGATAACATACCTAAGTTAGGAAAGATAAACAAAACTTCCAGACAGAAATATAAAACTGTCAAAGGGGTGAATTTGAAGCAGGTTGATACAACTTCCTATGGTTTAAGAGAGGGAATGCCATGGTTAATGGTCACCAGAGCAGAAGCATTAATGACGTGATGTCAACGTTAACCAGCTTGGTCTTCTAAATATGAGACATTGTTTTGAAATTAAGCAATATTTGTGGCACTATTTTCTGTCCTCATGATGCTGGGAATATTGCATTACCCTTTATGGCTTCTTTTAACATTAGCATGTTGCGGGAGGCTGCTGGATTTCTATAGTTTCTTTGGGTCCTGATGTTCTGGTTGAACGGTCCAAACTCCAGCTATGGGTTAGCTGGTTTCCTGCTGCGTGTAAAACACCACAGCGTTCCAGATGTGCTGCCATGGAACTACAGCTTCCTGTCTCTCCCTAACTCTTCTTGGAACCCCAGTCTCCAAAGCCCACTAGGACGTCTAGGACGTCTCTGGGTGTCTGGAGGAAGCACCAGGCCCCTCAGAGTGAAGCTGGTTATTCTGCTCCTTCCCCTCCATCCTCATCTTGGATCCTCATGGCTCCAGAGAGCTCCTGTGGCTGCCTGACATTCCTAACCAAGTACAGCTGAGACATCAGGAAGTGGAGGTGCCTGCTATCAAGCCTGCTTCCTCATTCCTGGCAGGAAGGGGGTCTGGGTGGCTGGGCCTGAGGTTGCCCTTACCAGAATACTCACATCTTGAAAACTTGCCCTGCTTTTGAATCAAAATTTGCCCAGCTCCATGCTTGTCACCACACTATTCCTTCTTCCTGAATGACCCTCCCCATCCTTCTTCACCTTTTGAAAATCTGCCCATCCTTCAAAGCCGGACCAGGACCTCTTCCTCCACTCCTCAAGCCAGATCTTGTGTCTCCATCCTCTGTGCCCTCCCAGGCCAAGACCCCCACAACACAACACTTAACCGTCTGGTCTGTGTGACGGTTCATCATGGACAGCAAGTCTCCCTCTGCCTGGGAGACCCCGTGACAGCAATGACCATGCTTTAGCCTCTGAGACATATCTCAGCCCACCTCTCATGCAATGTTCACAGAGTACAGGTGAATAGAGAGCCAGGAAGTGACGCCCATCCAGCTTGTATATGAGTGAGTCCTCCCTATTCATCCATAGATATTTCTTGAGCACCTACTACGTGCTGAGCATTATGCCACATACTGGGAACACAAGGCTGAATAAGGTCCTTCTCTGAAGAGGTTCTCAGTCTAGTTTACTAGACACACTAGTAAACAAGGAATTCCCATAGAGAAGTGCCAAGAAGGCAACCCCAACTCACACCGGGGAGGTGAGGCAGAGAGAGATGAGAGTGTAATTGAGGAAGCTGCTGACAGCAGCTGATGTTCGAGATGCTCCACACAGAGAGCTCCCTGTCCTACTTCCCTCCCCTGGCACTGGCCTGACTGTCCCTGCACACCACGGGCCTCTGCCCTCCTGCCTACCCACATACTCTTGGTCAGATACTTCTTGTATATGACAGAGAGATCCAGTCACCCTAGCTGTGGGAACAGAAGGACAAACCAGGGGAACTTGGAGAGAAAGCACCAGTCAGCAGGAGATCAGCCCAGGAGACACAGTCCATCCATCATAACTACTCAAAGGGTGGCCATGGATCAGCATCCACATCACCATCAACTTATTAGAAATGCAGATCTTGGGCCCTGTCCTGGACCTACTAAATCCAGAGGCTGTATTTTCAACAAGAGCCCCAGGTAATTATATACTTACTATTCACATTTGAAAACCACTGGTCTGATCCATGCCTTCCAAAATGCCTTCCTGGTTGCAGATTCAGGTCCTTCTTCATAGGAATAGGTCTGGAGGTACCTCTTGCTTGTACCATGTAGTGAAGAGGTTTATACAAGTGAACTTAATGTATGAGACATCTTACCCGAGAAACGAAGAGAGAGAATATGGGGCACAAGGAGGACTGGGAGATCCCACCCTTTGCTGGACCTCAGTTTAAGTGATCAGGTGACTTCCAGGTTGATTGTTTGAGGAGAGCTGTCTTGTGTCACCATCAGGCCAGTATCTGCTTCCTGGATGCCCAACGCGGCATCCCCACAGCAAAGAGCATACTTCCCCTTCACCCTTCCCTCCCCTCCCCTCCCTGACCACAGCCATCCTGAGACTTGCCCGCTGGGTCCTGGCATGCAATCTACCCTGACAAAGTGACTTCATTGCCCTAGGACCGGGCAAAGGGGGAAACAAATCTTGCTGTCATGGATGCTGCCCCCAGCATCTCAGAAAGTCAGGGATCTACACTGGACATGGCTGTAATCAGCATAATAACTGCATTTATTGAACACCTACCATGACCGGCACGTGCTAATATTACACATATTCTCGCTAATGAGCTGAACCGTTCTACAAAGAAAGTAACACTACCTCCTTTTTAAAAGTGAACAGCTGAGGTTAAAGGAAGCAAGTGACTAACACAGGCTCACGCAGAAAGCAAGATATAGGGTGGAAATTTGGAACTCAGATTCTCTTTCTTTACACCAAAGCCTACACATCTTCCACAGCCCTAGCCTCATTGGCCTGGTGCACAGAGCCTCCCTGGCACAGCAGATCCATGTGCTCAGTCCCAAAGCATTGAGCCTCTGCAACAGAGGGGCTCCCAGGGCTGAGAAGGCCTGCACGGGGGGTCAGCCCCTCCCAAGAGCTTGCCCAGCCACTCCCATGGCCCTCTCCCTCTTAGTCAGAAGCCAGCACACCAGCTTCTTCCTCAGTTTCCCCACATTTTCTCAGCAGGCAGCAGTAAGTGATAATTATCTCACTAGGGCCTATGAGTGCTAAAAAGATAATGACAGTAAAGCACTTGAAAGATAAAATGCAGTAACCACTATAATTATTGCTTCGGCTGGAACCCCCTCTACCCTTCAGTTGAGAGTAGGAAATGTTCCCTGGAAAGGTCTATTGCCAAACACAGTGCCTGGCACTCAGCGTGTTTGCTAAATGAAAATACCAAAAGCCTGTCTAATCCCACTCTTGGTTGCCCTCCAAATCCATACTCCATCCCCCACATAAAAATAGGGTAGCCATGTGGTGGTCAACATTGTGAGGACACCTCATGTCCCACTTCTGCACTCCTCCACACAATACACTGCACCCTGGTTCAGGGGTAATACAATCTTTTTTTAGTAAAACTATAGGTGCTCCAGTCATAGAGTTTGGAATCACCCCATTGGATTTTTTTTTCTACTAGAAACCTGAGTTAAGTTTTTAAAAAGAGGCTCTACAGAAGTGTTAATATTAACAACTACTAGCTGAGCTGGGTTCTGGAGGGGAGGGCATAAGCTGTGAGGGTGGAGAGGAGGCCGCCCCCCCCCATCTTTGATGTGGAGTCTTACAGTTGGCTGTGGAGGTGGACAAGAAAAGAGGAGGATGGGCTCATTCCCTTAGAACACAACAATCTGAGTCATTGGCTTAATGCTCTCAGAAGGAATGATCCATTGCCTCTTGCTTTTCCTGCATCTGAGCATCTCCTGCTCAGGAACTCTCCCAGCATCTGTCTTCCAGCACTTAGAGAGGGACAATCTCAGGGGAAGGACTGGCCCTTGATCTTCTAGCGCTGCATGTCACAGCAGCATGCCTACTGGACCTTCTAGTCCACCCTACAGCCTGCTTCCTCCAGTGATCTTCTCCTCTCTCTTGGGCACAGACAACAGTAACATACCACTCAGAGTTTCAGGAGGAGGGGGAAATGTCTGCATGGACACCAGATTGAGGTCATGAAATTCATCGCACTTATACCACAACCTCTGCCCCAACAATATTTCCTATTTCCAGAGGCACAAAGCTGGTTGGTTACATCGTTAACCCCTGAGAGCTACCAAAGCCCATTTGAGGGTTGCAATAACATCAGGATCTAGCCATTCAGGGTCTGAGAGTCTCAATCCAGAACATGAAGCCTGGTATAAGAAATCTGCTGAGCTGCAGGCCTGCTGCCTCACACTGAAGGCAGTCAAGGGTCACCTGGGTGGCTCAGTCAGTTAAGCGTCTGACTCTTGGTTTTGGCTCAGGTCATGATCAAGGCTGTCGTGAGACCAAGCCCCACTTTAGGCTCTGCGCTCAGCACAGAGTCTTCTTGAGATCCTATCTTTCCCTCTCCCCCTCCCCTATCTCATTCTCTCTCTCACTCTCATAAATAAATAATTTTTTTTTTTTTTAGAAAAGGGCAGTCAAAAAAGAGGAGAGGGGGTTTGCAAATGAACAGAGGGAAAGGGAAGTGGTTTCAGCTTAAGTTGGCATTTTGTGAACTCAGAGAGTTGATAAATAAGTAAGTCTTCAATCTTGTAGTTACTTTCCATTTACTTATCCAGTCAACAGTGTGAGAAGTGATTGGCTGAGCATACTGCCCAGAGTACTGGGGAACCCAGAGGAATTTCTACATAGCTCTGAGCCAGAGAAGGTTTCCGGAGAGGGACAACTGAGATGAATTTGGAAGGATGAAGGATGATATGTTTGGGAAAGTACGGTGGTTTCAGGCAGATGGAGAGAGGGACTACTTCCCATTCAGGTAGATGGGAGAACATTGGGAATGGGTCTAAGTGGTGAGGGGGGTACAAATCATCAAGATTTGTATGCTAAGCTAAGGGATCTCAATGCTTTTTTAACGGGGAGCCAGTGACGATCTGGATCTGGGTGAGTAGAGAATCAGCTTTACATCTTGGAAAATCCACCCTGAGAGACCTCCATAGTTGCTGGATGAGAAGGAATATAAGTTAGAAGCTATTCAAATAATTCAAGTGAGGGATGATGGTGGCTGGAACACAGGCTAAGCCTGCACACAAGCAGAGAAGGACAGGATGGGGGCATAAAGGGGGAAAAAGACAGCAAGGGGTTCCTGAATATCTGGGGATGTTCTAGAAAGAAAAAGTGGCACTCACTACTACAAGCAATGAGGTAAGAGGTGGGAGTTTGAGGAAACAATGATGGGTCAGTTTACACATGCTGAATTTGCCATTTGAGAAGTCTTTGGCCACCCATATGCTGTGGCCACCCATGTGGGGTGCCCCCTGAGCTCCCCCATGCTCAGTTCTCAGAAGCCTGGAGAAGCAGAAGCACAGCCCCATCCAGGACACAACACTGCACAACCTAGCAGATTGGTTGTCTTGTAGAAGCGCTGGTCATGTTGAGAGGCACTGATTATCCAAGAGCGAGGGAGTGTGGGCTCCCCTCTCAACTCCTCAGTTGGCAGAGGCTCTTCGGGATCCCTAGCATTTCCACCATCTGGCCTGGACTCCTGAGTGGACATGGAGATGTTGTCCTGCACCCGGCATTGTGGCAGTGACAGGTGACAGGGAGGTAAGGGTGCCAGATAAAAAGATATCCTGCTAGGATTAAAGAGTACTTTTAGCATAATGAGCACCAGGTGTTGTATGGAAGTGTTGAGTCACTATATTGTACACCTGAAACTAATATTACACTGTATGTTAACTATACTGGAATAAAATTTAAAAATTAATTAAAAAAAAGAACAAGAAGAACTGATCATCATCATGTTCAAGGGGTGATTGAGTGTCCAGTAGCAGTGGAACATTTTCTCAGCAGCGGGCACACAGCTGGGGCACTTGGGCTACACTGACCTCTTCCTCAAGGCCTGCTCATTTATTTGGGAGGACAATGTTTAATCGTCTTAAACAGGAATTGCTATTTGATCATTATTACTTTAAAGTCCTGTTTTTAGTATAGCCTTAGGGGAAATAAGACATCCTGTTAAGTTTGAATCTCAGATAAACAGCACATTTTTGGTATAAGTATATCCCAAGTACCTCATGGGCTATACTTAAGCTAAAAATTAGTATTTTTTTCTGAACTTCTAATTTGTATTCTTATTTGCTAAATCTGGCCACCCTACAAGGGGATTAAATAGGACCCCCCTTCCAGATCCTGACCCTACTAGGCCCAGAAATGTATACTTATGCTCATAGCAAAGTAAGTACTCAAGGCAGTCCTGGACAGATCTTTTGGCCCTATCATGGATTCTCCTTATCCAAAGAAGCCTGAGAACTATGCTTTTGTATGTGGCAGGGAATATTGATCTTCCACTAAACGGCATCAGTGCAGTGGCCTAGCACAGTGGATGGCTCCTAGGAGACCCTCAAATATTTGACTAGAGATGGAAGGAAAGATTCGGACTCCAGAAACAGAATGACCTTGGACAAGTTACTTACCTTTAAGCTTTACAGCCTCCATTCCCTCATTAGTAACATGGAGATAATAAATCCTTCCTGCAGATGTGTTGTGAAGAGCTAATGAAATAACTCTGGTCAAGTGTCAATGCTCCTTACCTGCCCTGCCCACCTGCTCTGCTGGTTCCCATCCTTCAGTCATATTGTGTGGCCAGTGTGGATGGGAAGGAGATTTTTATGGGGCTAGCATCCTTATTCTGTAACCTGCCTGCCTTTGGCTTATGATTTGGGACAATCTTGGGACTGGTGCTGCCATAAGGGAAGAGATGAGCTGACTTCAACCGCTTGATTTTATTTTAATTTTTTCATGCAGTGAGTAGAAGGTAGGGCAATCCTAAGTGTTGCTCTTCTGCCTACGTGAGGATAAATTATCTTTGTCATTTAATATCCATTGGCTGACAGCCCATCACTACCCCTCCAAAGGCAGATTCTGCATGTCTTCTCAGGAAGGCCAGCCTGTGCCCAGGCTCAAAACCCATGAATTCAGAGACCTGAATTCTGATCAGGTCATAAGTCACCACATAATTCCTTTCTCCAGCAACACTTGAGAGCCTTCCAAACCTATCCTCATGCCAGGTGACCCTCAGCTCCCAACTAGCTCAGGTTTGCAAAGGAGGATGAAGCAGGTGCATCCTGCAGGGTTTGGGTCTGATTTATCATTGTCATCAGCTTCCATTCATATTCCCCTTTCAATTCTGAAATGCCCTCTGAAATGCTGCTTCCCACTAGGCTGGTCTCCATTCTTGTCCCACAATCAACACACTTATTTCTGATTCCAAGTCTGTATCTCTCATGCTGTTCCCTCAGCCTAGAAATAGCATCCCGCCCAGCACTACCCAGAGCCTCCTCCTTCCAAGTTCCAGCTCAGGCTGGGAAAGGTCAGGCTGTCCTCTGACCACTGGATCCACAGTGGGTGCTAAAGCATGAGCATCCCCATCATTCTCTGGGGGTCCTTAATTCAAATCTGCCTTGATTGGCTACTTCCCTACTTACTCTGAATGTCTTGTTGCCTCAACCAGATTGCAAGCTCTTGGAAGGAAAAGCAGAACGTGACATTTCTTTTCCTGTCCCCCTCAAGCCTGAGCTTGTCCTAACCTAGGAGAAAGCTCTCAATAGATGGTGAGAGGCCAAGTGAGAGAACTAAGGGCCAGCACCGAGGACTGTCATCTGTCCAGAGAACAAGCATGGCTTGTGGGGAGACAAGTTAACAGGCAGGAGTCCTGCCCCTCAAGGATTTACAAGTTCAGGCAGACAGAGTGCCTGGTAGAGAATGTAGAAGCGTTCCGAAGAATGCAGCGGTGTTGATCAATAGTCAAATGTTTGCTTTATGTGGAAGCAAACGGGCAAGTATATTTGGGGCCCTAAAAGAGTAAAAAGGAGAGTTGTGAATGTGAATTCATCCATTTAGTCAATCAACAAACGCTTTGCAACACCACCTGTGAATCTCAGCTCCCTGCTGTGCGCTGGGGTGTGTACCAACGGAGAAGACCTTCCTACCACTTATCTCACAACCAAGGGAGCAAACGCTTCTCTTGGGCGACATAAATCCAGACAGCCTTCTTAGAAGGTTGGGTTTTAAGATCCGCTGGAATGGGAGGGTAGAACTAGAAAGAACTGAGATGGAAAAGACATTTTTGGTGAGACAGTTATAATAAGAATCAATAATTACATGGTTATCACCAGTTAACAGAGCTGCAGAAGATCTACCCAATAAACAAGATACTCAGAGAACACATCAGGATGCTTGAAGCGACAAAGCACGAGGCATGATGAAGCCTGGGGTGCACCCTGCATTTACTGTGGCCACGCACTGACCTGCACCGAAGTCCAAGCTCCCCCTCTCCCTGTCTCACCCCGGGGCCCACCTCTGGAGTAACAAGGCTGAGTACCCCTTCTCTTTTCCATCCTGGTGCCAAGAGGCAGGGGGAAACATGCTGTGGTGTGCCAGGAACCAGGGGAATTTAAACTGGCCGTCCACTCAACTGTCCAGTAGCAAATAGCTCTGTGTGTGTCCAGCCTGGCCAAGGAGGAGGTGCAGGGAGGGCTCACACCCTGGAAAAGGTTAAAGGAAAAGAAGAAAGGGCCAATGAACTGCAGGAAGGAAAGTTAGGATCTAGGGATAAATGCACATTTTCTTTTCCTTTTACCAGAGACCGCTCCCCTCCTGAGCCAGTCTCTTTAAAATGAAATAGAAAGACACAGTTCTGAATGGCAGCTCTGGCCTACAGCTGGACCCCTGGAAACCATAGCCCAACTCCATCAAATTTCATTCTTTATACTCCAGCCAAAAAGCTTCCCACTAGACTTAAGCTTCCATCGTGCCCTGCCCCATCCTAGCACAGTCCAACCCCTGTGCATCCATGCAAACACGCACACCCTCACTGGCCCTCCCTCCCTGCCTATGGGGTCAGGGGAAGCTGTGACACCATAGGCTAGTGAGCAACCACCCCTTTTGAGACAGTCCTGGACAATCTGGAACAGCTGGTCACCCTATAGTAGTCTGGGTGCTCCATACGTTAGGGTTGCTTAGACACCATCCATTAGGGATGCTCAGATTGTGCTGTCCTTGCACCTGGCCAGGTGGCCTTCCCGAGCAGCCCCTGCCTTCTGAGCTCACCTGCCATGCTGGCCTCCCAGGCTCTGCTCCTCTTCCCTGTCCCCTAGCAGAAAGGAAAGCGACAGGACCCCCAATCAATCTACTAGGCCTTGGAGAACCTGTCCTGCTGTGATGGATTTTTTAATTGGATTGTGACAAACATTTAATACCTAATAGAGCTCTTACCAGCACAGTTAATTAAGAATGTGACTAATCTAATTCGGTGGCAGCTCAGAAAGAAAGTGGGGAGAGCTTCAAGCAGGGAGTGGAGTTTGGGGAGCTGGTGTGGTTGGAGCTGGAAGAGGACTATCGGGCTTGGGGTTTTTTTTGTTTTTGTTTTTTTTTTCATGGTGAAAGGATTCCAGACATATGACACAGGGAGATTGCATCAAGCTCAAGAGGGAGGAGCAGGATGTCGACAAGTTGCAGAGCAGCCAGGCGGACAAGGACCTCGCTTCTCAGCCTCTCGTTCGGTCCCATTGTGCTCATCGGATTGTCGCCGCCGGCTTGTTAGCAATGCCTGAGCGCACGGGGCTTTGTGGATCCTCCAAAGCTGTACAGATAACCACCTAGTGTTACAATCCCGCTTACTGAACCTGCCTCACAGAGGGTAGCTTGGCTCGGCACTGCCAGCCCAGAGCCGGCAGGCCCCTTTACCCCTCTGGGCCCCTAGGGTCCTGCAGAGAGGAGTTGGAACACAAATATCACATTCATCACTCCCCTCCACCACACAGGTGCACTGCCAAAAGTATCACGTGAGTGTGCAAGCGTACACGTGCTCCCACATGCAGCTGTCCACCCGACCATGGAGGTGTCCCCACGGGTCCACCCAGCAGAGGTGCACGCCCATGCACGTGAGCTGCACACAGAGATGAAATCATCTGCGCCAATATGCAAATGCAGCGCATCGTGCAACACCCAGGGAAGCATGGCTGGTCAGTGGGCACCCCCCTGTCTGCAACAGAAGCTTATCTCCTGCCAGGCATTGCTGCTTTGTGAGCAGAGACATCCCACCGGCCTCCTGAAGTCTAAACGCCTACTTTCCTGATAGGATAGAGCCCTAGCTGTGAGACAGCTGTCGCCTTCATGCTGGCAGGTGGCCCCACGCATGGGAGTGGAAGGAGGGGTCTGAGGAAGACCCCTGGGCTGGGTTCTTGGGTGAGTCATGTCAACAATGGGTAGGGAAAGGTGTCTTGGGAACTCTGGATGCAGCTGACATGGCATCTGATTGTGGGTGGAGGCAAAAGGGAGGGCTCAGTGTCAGGGTTAACTTTCAAAGGGGGTGGAGTGGGGGGAATATTAATCTCTGATCTGCGTGGTGCCATAGTAACTGCTGGGAAGGAGAACTATTTTGAGTGTGTTTCTGTTGCAGCACAGTGGCAGGTACCGCACTAAGCTTTACAAATGTGGGGCTTTCATATTCTGATCTTTAATGGCAGGTGATAAGATTAGGGCAAGAAAGCTATGATTCTGCAGTTCGGAGCTACTTGATATCTCACGCAGGCTCAGCCACAGTTTGTCTGCCTTAATCCCCACGGCAAAGCGGAGGTGGGTGGGTGGGACTGAGCTACCTTCTGTCTCAGGAGAGGGAAGGCCGAGCCTCTGGAACGGCAGCTCCTGGAGGGCAGGACACTGAGCTCCAGCGGCTCGGGCTCAAGGCCGAGTGGTGGTAACTGGCCACTGATGGAGAAGCCGGGGCCGCTCGGTACCAACCTGGGAACAGCAGGATCTGCAAGTGGGGCAGGGCGCGCAGAGCTGGCTGGGTGCTGGGGTTGGGATAGCTGGCAGGGCCTCTCTCTTTGGGTCTGAAACAAAGGATAGGTCTCCTGATAAGCCTCAGAAGAGACTCATGGACCTGACATCTGTATGGCACTTACCATTCCCAGGACCTTGCACGTATATGAAACTGTTACATACTCACGTCAGGAAAAACCCTGGGGCATTCCTGCCCGCAGAGCTGCTCAGAAGTGGAGGCCCCAGACCTCCTGGATCTCAGACAAGCACTAGCTGCTCTGCACATCATCTCACTTCCACCCACCACAGCAATGGGATGAGACTACCACTCCTCTCCTTGGGGAAGACACCGAGGCTCTGCGGGTCAGTGGACCAGAGGCGGCCAAGGCCACTTAGGTCATAAGTCACAGGGATGGGACTTGGGGTTCAGCCTGTGGATTCCCAGGGGCGTGCCTTCCCACTTCCCCACATCAGGCTGCCCTCACTGAAGCCTAAGGGGACCCCGAGAAAGGAGACTGGGAATGTGGGCAGGAATGGAACCACACCAGCCCCTCAGCTGGTAAGCAAAGCTGCCAAGAGTTTCAGAAGTGTGGCCTGAGTCCCAGTGAGGCTTTCTTGTGTTTTCTTCTCCCTTCCCCTTGGCTTCCTAGATGCCTTTCTTTGATTTCTCTCTATTGCCTGCAGTAGAAAAAGTAGCCCTCTTTGAAATCCTGGTTTTTCTCTGTCTCTCTCTTGCAGCAGCAGCAGGAGGGAAAACTCATGGCCTGGCTGGGGCAGCATGTCAGAGCACATCACCCACTCCGGGCTCCAGGCCACGCTGGGGTCAGGCCCTCCTGTCACTGTGTCCTAGGCCTTGGACTGCAGCAGAAAACCTCTCAACAGTCACTAGTCTGACAATTTGATCTGGCGATGAAAAAGGCAAGGTGGCAGGAAGAGAAAGGAGTCCAGGGAAGGGCCTCGAGGAGGCAGAGCCGTGGCAGGAGGCAGAGCCTTGTGTGAAGCCAACAGAGTGCATAGTTCCTACATGCCGCTAAAGCGACCTTAGCCCAGTGGCCATCATGCACTTTTGAACCTCATCCATTAACTGAGAATTAAAAATCTCTGCACACCTCTCTGGATTCTTGCCAGGAAGAAATCATACATAGGAAAGAGGTTTGAAAGCTATAAAGGGCTACAGAAATGAAAGGTAAACAAAGGTATTTTTATTAAGTACAATGAGGAAGATCAAGAGTGGCAGAGAAAGAGGAGGGAAGAACCAGAGGGTTAGGAGTAAGTGCCAGAGGAAATGAATGCTTCCCCACAGAGAAATGCATTAGGCACCTTCAAATGTTCATTCTTTCCCAGAAGATCACAAAAGGAAATCTATTCCTAATGGGCATCAATTATAAGACTTACGAGTCAGCTCGTGGCACCTGTGATTGGTAGATATCATGGCAGCCCCTTCCATTATACCCCCATTCCCATTCTGGTACACAAAATCTGCTCCTTTCTTACCCTCAGCCAGGCTCCAAAGGGCAGTGTTAAGGATGAAGGGGGTGGAAATGAGGGAGGAACTGAGAAAAGAGACCTCTTCCAGCAAATTGTATATATTTTGCTATTGACAAACTGGACCCTTATGGGTCATGGTAAAATAAGGGAGGGCTTTTTGAGGTCTTGCTTGGATGGTCCCAGCCTACATTGCTGGTGTCCGGGAGCAAAGCTACAGCACTCTTGAGGCTGCTGGGCTCCCCCTCTGACGCTTGGTAGATGGTATGCATCCCCCGTGAGCAATGGGACAGGATGCCGGACCTGATAGCTAGGGCACTGGTGCAGGCCCTCTGGACCATCCACCATATTTACTGAACACCTACTGGGTGCTCCATGCTAAATTAGCTGCTGCAGAAGGGAGGGGACAACATTAACAGGAGATATGATACCCATCATCAAAATACCTACAGTTCACCTGAGTAGGCCAAATGTCCCATTGCAAATCCGTTCCACCCTGAGGTGCTGCCCTCCAGCCCCCAAGATGATGTCACAGATCCCGAACAACAAGTCATAGGCTAAAGACAAAGGCTGCATGAAGGGCTACTGAGGAAAGGATTGGAGTGAAGGCCAGAATATCCAAAGGTTTCTTGGAAGAGGCGAGATACAAGCAAGCTTCAGTACAGCTCCCTGCCATCTCAGCCCTGGGTGGAAGGGCAGTGTGGAGACACAGAATCCTACAGGGGGAGCAGGAAAGCCTGCATCCTGCTTCCAGGGTGATGTGGGCACAAGTGACATGGTGTCTATAGTCACTGTCCTCCATGAAATCGGGGGCGGGGGGGGGGTCTCCACCACCATGCTCTGTTTGCCTGAGGGCACCAAAGGAAGACAGCTACCTCGTGGGTGTGCGGCCTCCACCTAAATGCAGCTCAGCCTGAGTCCTGACAGGAGGTCCTCACCGAGCACCATAGAGGCCCCCCAACTGAACCTAATCACCAGCCAGCTGCCCCATCTGTATGCAGGGCACTCCCTGGCCCCAGAGTTGATAAATAAACCAAGAGAAGTCATTTTGTCCCAAGAGACCGGGATGTCTCTTGAAATACAGAGATGCTCTGTCTTGTGCCTCCATGGTTCCTGAGTTCATTGTTATTCTTTGGGGAGGAACAGAGCGTGGATTGAACCTGGTTCCCATCTACAGCTGAGAGGCTTGGCCCGAAGGCCGAGGGGGTGGAGTGGGGAGCAGGGACAGAGACAAAGAGTCTCTTGGTTGAGCCCTGAAGTAATAAATGGGGCCACTAAATAAACAAGAGCAGGAGACAAAAGAGAAGCGTGGCGGGGAGGGAGCGAGAAGGCAGAGGGTGTTGAGATGGGAAAGAGGCAAGGAGGGAGAGACAGGGACAGAGAAGAGATGCTGGCAGAAGGACAGCTGAGACATCCAGCCAGGGCAGGGGGAAGGGAGATGGGGAAGTTAGGCAGGGAGGGAAACGAAGACAGCTCCAGGCCAAGCACTGGGGCTGCAGAAATGAGGGGGCTTCGAGACAGAGCCCCAGGGAGTCAGAGAGCAAGCCCAGGCAGTAGAGATGCAGGGGGCGTGGGACAGCAGAGGAGCGGGACTGCTGCAGAGGTTGGGGGGGCAGGGATAAAGGGACCCTGGGCGCACATGGGGCCTGAGCATGAGGATGAGATGCCCATGTGTGTCTAAAAACAAATGAGCAGCCTTATCCGTCTTGTGTGCATCCTTGTGTAAAGAGCATGGGCCCTGGAGGAAGACTGTCTGGGTTTGAATCCTGGTGGCACTAATTTCTAGTGGCATGACCTCTGGCAAACTAAGGAACCAATCTGACCTGTTTCCTCTCTGTACAAATGAACAGAATGTGAGTCCTACCTCCTAGGATTATCAGGAAGCCTGAAGAGTCATTTAGAGAGAGTATGGAAGCACCTAGAACAGTGCCCTGGGCATAGGAAAGAACGTGGGGCTATGGGCATGGACAGGACAGTGGGAAAGGGGCCAGCCCGCTTCTTATTTCACATTTATTATCTTGGGTCAACACACTTTCTGTCTGAAGCTGAGGAGGACAAAAGGGCCCCCAGCAGTGGACCAGCCCAGCTGGCCAAGGAGAAGCGTGAGCCAAGAAGGAGAGGAAAGGAGACTCTGGTCAGTGTCATAATAGTCTCTAAGCCTGCAGAGAGGAGGCCGACTTGAGGGGGATGCCAGAGGGACCCAGAGGAGCCTGAGTGCGCAGTCTCTCATGCCACAAGCTCTTCTCTCCTGCCATCCAGGGGACAAGCTTTTCCTATTTGAACTAATATGGGACTTTAGAAATTATTTCCTCTGGAACTGAGACGTCTACCTGCACACCTGTGGGAAAGGTGACCCACTGTGGCAAGCCAGGTGCAGAAATGGAATGGGGGCAGAATTACAGACTTGAACAACTTCTGGAGAAAAGACAGGGGCAGGAATGGGAAGTGAGGGAGGGATCTGAAGAAAAAGAGGGGACTCGAAGCTCACTCTGTTGCAGCCCCCCAAGCTGGCTCGGGTGATCTCAGGGTGGGTCAAGGATAGGAAGCTGAAGCTGATGCTATTCGCCACCCACCCGCCCTGAACAGAGTATGGCCACTGCAAGAAGAGACCCAGCAAAACCTGAGCACGGTCCTTGCACTGAGCAGGTGCTACTCACTGAGCTGCAGTTTATCACCAGGGATAGTTCTTGAATCAGGTGAGACCCTCCAGCTGCCTAAAGTTGGTTTTAATCCTGAGAAAAATGCAGGAATCCAGTATCTTTCATCTCCCATTTGCTAAACCAGGCTCTTGGTGCTGGAATGGAGCCTGGAGCAACAAACATAAGGACACATTGAAAAAGTTAAAACGTATTAATTACTGCCAATGCTCACTTGTGGTTATGAATATTATGATCAGAGCTATCATTTACTGCAAGGCTTTCAAGGGTCCAGGTGCTTTTCCCCATAAACTGCTAAATCCTCACCACCCGACAGAGCGGAAACTGGGATTCCCTCGTTCTAGACAAGACAGAGGCTCAGAGCCTTGAGTAATGCCTACACTCAGGTGGGTCCAGAGCCTCCACCCTTTCCACACCTAAATCTCCCCCAAGTTTCCATAGGGAGCATGGATTTCCATTAATGTCTGATTCTTCTTTAAATTCCATTTCTTGGGATGCCTTGATGGCTCAGTGATTAGGCTCTGCTTTCAGCTCAGGGTGTGATCTTAGGGTTCAGGGATCAAGTCCTGCATTGGGCTCCCTGAGGGGAGACTGATTTGATTCTCCCTCTGCTTGTGTCTCTGCCTCTGTGTGTGTGTGTGTGTGTGTCTTTCAGGAAGAAAGAAAGAAAAGAAAGAAAGAAAGAAAGAAAGAAAGAAAGAAAGAAAGAAAGAAAGAAAGAAAGAAAGGGAAGGAAGGAAGAAAGGAAGGAAGGAAGGAAGGAAGGAAGGAAGGAAGGAAGGAAGGAAGGAAGGAAGGAAGGAGAAAGAAATTCTGTTTCTCCTGAAGGCTGTACCTGCTCCCCCACTCCTGCCACCTTCCATCCTTGTAGGATGGAATGATGGGCTCTGTTGAGACTGCCCTTATGAATCAGACATGATCCCAGAACTCTGGCCCAGAGCAATAGCCTTGTGGAAGGGCCCACTCAGAGACAGACACCAGGTCTACTACTTCCTTCCTCCCCTTCTTCATGAACAACTTGGGCCTCTGCGGGGAGCAGGAGAGGGCCATACTGGGGAGCCATCCAGGCACTTGGCCCCCTTCACCCCAGAGACCTCCACACACTGTATGTGGGTGATGGAGTGACATGGCTGTGAGAAGCTTTGCAGGTGTAGCTAGAGTGATAGGAAGAGCCCACAAAATACTAGGGCCCCATTTCTCTGTTTGCAACAAGACTCAGACTATTCCAGACTACTGTTCCCAGGACCAATGGATGAGTTTAGAGACAAGGGGTTACCACCAACTAGATAGGGGTCTGTATCCCTGTGACAGCTAATCCTGCTTCCTTTTTTCTCTACTGACATGAGCGACTTCATCCAGTGCTCAAAGGATCCTAAAATAGGTGTCTTAGTTCATTTGGGCGGCTGTAACAGAATACCAGAGACTGGGGGGCTTATAAACAACAGAAATTGATTCCTCATACTTCTGGAAGCTGGGAAGTCCAAGATCAAGGCTCTGGCAGGATTAGTGTCTGAGGAGGGCCTGCTTCCTAGTCCATAGATGCTGTTTTCTCACTGTGCCCTCACATGAGGCAAGGGAGCTCTCTGGGGTCTCTTTTACAAGGACACTAGTGCCATTCAGGAGGGCTCCACTCTTGTGACCTAATCACCTCCCAAAGGTCCCACCTCCTAGTACCATTGTATTGAGTGTTAAGATCTGACATATGGATTTGGGAGCACACAAGTATTCAGTCTGTAGCAGACAGACACAAATACACGCACGCACACACGCACACATGCACGCACACATGCGCATACACACACACAGCTTATTCCCTTAAGAGAGTAAGGAACCCACAGAGGTCTAATCAAGAAAGATAATAAAATCTTGTCCTAGAAAAATCAGGTTAATACCCAGCTCCTTACAGGCAGTAAGTGGCAATGTGTTACCAATACTGATTGAATTTAGTCTGGATGTGACCAACCCCACAAGCTCCAAGTCAGGGCTGCTTTTGCTGGAACAACTGTCCTCCAGGAGAGATTCTCCTGCCGTTGCTCTCCTCCAGAAAAGACCCTGAAAGCACCGGAAGCGGCCAAGGGCAAGCAGATGGAGCTCCCAAGCTGCCTCCTCCCTCTTCCACATGAGATGGCATCTGTGCCGGGATTCTGGACCTTCCATGGGGGCCCCGGGCCAGGTTCGTGACAGCACCTGTCTAGCTGTTGCCCACCTCAGCCCAAATCCCTGCACTGGAAGCTGAGGCCCAAGCGCTGGAAGGACGGCAGGAAGGGAGGAAGGGGCAAGGAAAGGACAGACCGAGGGAGGCAAGGGGCTCCAGAGGAAGGGAGCGAGCACGTGAGAGCATGTGCTGGTGTGGGTTTGGGGAAACCCCAGGAGATCGGCTTCCAACAGTGATTAATTTAGTGAGAGAAAATAGATTCTCACTGCCAGCCACCAAGTGTGCAGAAGCTGACAATGAAGCAGTCAGCTCTGCGATCGGGCAGCTCGGGCCCTGTGAGAAGGCAATTTGTGAGCTCCACGCTCTTGCACCAACAGGGGAGTGATTGTGGGAGTCAGTCTCCCCCCTCAGCTGTGGGGAAGGAGTCACCCCCCTCCCGGAGAGGGAGACGCTAAGTCTCACCAGAGCCTGCCTCCAGCGTCAGGGTAGAGTGGGGGGGGGGGGGGCTCGGGGACCCAAAGGTGCAAGGGCTCCCGTGGATACAAGGTCCAGCTGGGGTGGTGCCCCGGAGAATGGGGCACCCTGGTGCTAGACGTGTGCGTGCGACTGACTCAGGAAGCTGGGGGAAGGCTGGAGGTCTGGTCTGAGCCCTCCGGCTCCCGTCCTGGCAGGGATGACACGATGGCCCATCAAAGATGAAGCCACTCATTCATTCTGGCCACAAAACATCCTGCGCTTCTGCTGTGTTTCGGGATCTGGGTCTGATGCTATGGTTCCAACAGTGCAGATAAAAATAACTGTAGACCCCTGCCCTCCCAGAACTTACAGTTTAACGAGGGAGACAGAAAATGAAGTGAGGAATGGATTTCACCCATCTGCCCCATAATATGCGAACGATTCCAAACACTCAAAGGGAACTGACTAGAATGGTTAAAGCCCGGAGCAGAGAAGGCGTCTATATCATCTAGCCCACCACCCTCTGATGCGTGAAGAAACTGAAGTCCAGAGAGGTTGCCTAACATGTCCAAAGTCACACAGGTAGTAGGTGCCGGGGCGAAGATTAGAACCTCCCTTCCCTTTTTAACACTTTTGCTGCCGCACCACACTCTGCCACACAATCCAGAGAGCCCCGGTGGGGATGGGCAGACTCAGCATTTCCTGAGGTGTGTTCTTCGAGTCCCTGCTCTGTCAAATGCTCCATGAAAAAAGTGTTCTATTGTCAACTGAGTTGGGAAAGTGCCAGCACTGTGTCTTCCTTATGGAGGTTGACAGTATACATGATCGTATTAAAGGCTCTGAGGTCCGTGGAAAAGATCTCTGTTTATCATCGTCTAGCGCGACATTTTCCAGACTGCTCCGTCCATGGAGGCCTCTTTACCTAACACATCTCAACACCACATGCTGCCACTCCTCAGAACTTTGGGAAATCCCAAATCCGTTAAAGTTCTGTGAATCTGAGACATCACACCCTCCCTGGCTGGCTGGCTTTTTCCCCATTTTCCTTTTTAATCAAAGAGTTTTGGTTCCTCCCCTCTAGGCTACCTTAGATCTGACTCTGTATTCTCTTCAGCTCTCCACGTTTCTGGGAATCCCTTTACCCTGGAATTCTTGGATTTTCTTCACCTTGTTCCCTCTGAATCCTGTCTGTGGACTTCTCATTCTGTTCCGTCCCTGAGTAATTGATCTTCAATTTACTTCAAGCTTGCTTTTCCCGAGGTGGTCAAGGGAAGGGCTCAAAACTTCACCAGTCATCCTCGTACACACAAATCACAAATCCAATAACTGACCTGTGACCTTTCTCCACCATGATTTGCTTCTCCAGCTAACTGTTCATTCATCTACATGAACAATACTTATTGAACACTGATGTACAGGTCACACTGAAAGCCACTTTCCCAGCAATCTCTGCCTAGTTAATTCCACTGGTTAGAGAACCGTGGGAATAAGGTTAAGTTCATGGGTTTGACCTCTTCTAAGCCCCCTAGTTTCATTCTGCCCGTGACCTTGAATCCTGGCCAATATTCTCTCAAATGTGTGCCCTTGAGCATGAAGGGGACAGAATAAGGGAATGTGGCTGACTTGGCTTGGTCTGATTTGTGACCTTTAAAGGAAAACAACACTCAAAGTCCATGCCCTGGGATTGGAGGCAACATCACATTAAGTATGGCCAAGTGACAGTTGGTTCCTTCCTACATCAGCCATCCACCTGCTTCTTCCAGGTTCTCAACCATCTCTGAAACAATCTCCCTCTGCAAAATTCCGTAATTATTTCATCAGGAAATAGCTAACATTTGTCTCTTATTTCTTTTTACTCAAACAAATCTAATCTTTTTTTTCTAGTCACTGTCTATTTCTTTATTCCCTCTGGCACTGTGGGTTCATATGTGTTGCTCAGAGATTTCATTTAGACCTGAAGAAATGAGAGAAATGGCCTTAAAAATATCTACTATTCAGCAGTAGGTTTATCAGCAATATAGTCCTTTTTGCAAGAAACTTGCTACCCACCAAATGTGTGACTGGGTCTGCATTTTCTCTCTCTCTCCCTCTCTTTCCTCCCCCCCCCCCCCCCACCAACACACATAAGGTATAGGAAGAAAACCCTCAGTTAATATTATCATCCACCTAAATTTTTTTGGAATCCTTGGGGAATTATTTTCGTGGAATGTTGCTTACTACTCCTGTTTCCCAATACACCTGGGGGTATCTAACATAGAAGACAAATAACTCTTACCCCAGAGTCATTAAGAAGTGTCATAGAAAACACTACCAAAATTTATACCAACCATTAATTTCAAAGACTGTATACAGGCACAGAGAGTCCTAACCAACCTGAGTTTGCAGACTCACTTCCAGCACCTGCCACCAGCACTCTGGATTCCCCCTGCACAGGTGCCAGGGAGCTCAGAGTGGGTGCCTCCACCTGCCCAGGCCTCCCTCTCCTCTCCATCACAGCCTTGGCTTGTCTCCTGCAGCACCTTTTGTACCTTGAGTCCCTCAAGAACCCCTCTGCCCACTCCAGGCTCCACCACCCTTCCTTCACCCCTGCATTACAGTCTTGTTACAAACACTTCTTTTTCCGAAAGCTCAGTTCACGTTAGTGCTGTCAACTCTTAACACCAGCCGAAAGGAAGCTCTAATTCGATAGGCTATAAAGCTATATGCTCTAATAGAAAGAGCACTGCATTCAAAATAAAGGAACAAAAAAATAAAATAAAATAATAAAATAAAATAAAATAAAATAAAATAAAATAAAATAAAATAAAATAAAATAAATAAAATAAAGCAACATATTCTTTCCCTTCCTTTCTTTGTTCCAGGCAACCTCCAGCTTGCCTCGTCCCCCCACCTCTGAACCCTTCTAGACACAGGCAGATCGTGGTTAACTTCCTAATGAACCAGAGCCGTGAGAGGCTGAGATCCCTCACCCCCGGGCATATCTCCTGTAGGAGATATGGAATGCTTTCCTCTTTTCTGGAAGACAATGGTGGGGACTGAAGTCATGACAAAGTCCCCTCCTCCCCTGCACGGGGAAAACAGGAGCCACAGACAATGAGAGGCAGATGCTCTCGTCAGGATCCCATGCTTCAAGCAAGACGCAGCCCATATGGCTCAGGCTGAAGACTCCCTGCCCTCCCCATCTTCTGATGCCAGCCTTCCCCCTCCCCCCTCCTCTTCCCCAGAACACCCTCAAATCTTCCAACAAGTCAGGCGTGAACACCCCAGCCATCTCAAACACCCAGAGATTTGGGGAAAGTGTAGGGAAGCAATGTAAACAATACATACTAATTGCTGCTGTGACAGAAGTTATAAATTAAATTAGATGGGCCAGAGTGCTGAGCTCGCCTGCTCTCCCAGCTTCCACTCTTAGCGTGATGGAAGAACAAAGAGAGGCATCTCAGAGAGAAGGAACTGACTCTTATGGGCACCTTTCAATATTTCAGTAACGAGGCCCTGGATGCTTTGTACCACATCAGCCCTTTGCTTTGCTCTCTGCTGAGGTTCCAGGGCACTCCAGGCTGACACAGGGAGGAGCCTTCGTCCTGGAGGTGGACGGAGCAGACACACACACCTGCAGCTCACACACCTCCCACAGGAGTTGCAGCCTTGGAGAATGAGCACTTCACAACCAGCCCTGCCTCTGAGAAGTGCCTTGGAGGAAAAGAGATGGTGAGTTTTCTAATTAACTCTGATGAGGCTTGCTGTTCCCTTTCATGTGGCTGCTCTAGAGGAGACCAGGAGCAAAGAAGAAGCAAAATTAGATGAGTAGATGAATGGACAAAGGAATGAGTATGAGAATGCCCCAAATGTCTCTTGTTTTTGAAGATGCAGATTTTGTTTGGTTTTGTTCATGGAGCAGAGGGAGGTGAGAGGAAACAGTAGCTTGATTGGGTGGGCCCGGGAGGCTTTGCCTTTGCCACAAGCAATGCTTAAAGCTGGCTGACCAGAGCAGATTCCAGAGGCAGGACTGAGGATTTGCTGTCATATGGTAAAGTCAGAGTGGGGTGGGGACTCGGCCCTCGGTTTCCGTCAGTGTTTTCCAGTAGCCACCCACCCATATGCTAGCTCTGAGTTGCTGGTATTCTCTCCTTCTGTTGCCCTCAGAGAGAGTTGTTTCCACACCACAGGCCAAGGCTGCATCTTCTGTGACAACAACCAGAGACAACATTGTCAAAGTCTGTACATTCACCCAACAAACATCAGCAAGTAACCTCTGTGTGCATGGCATTGTGCTGGGCTCTAGGGAGCCTGAGATGAATGAAACACAGTTTACTGAGCTCAAGCGGCTCACAGATGATTATAGATCTGGGCCCTCTGCAGGCCTCAGAGCCTGAGGTCTCCATGGCACCACAGCGGGGACCTTGCCACCAACATTAAGTTCAAAGCCTACAGAGGACCAGAGATAGCTTCCTATCCAGGCCCACAGCTTCTCAGGTATCTTCTCCTGGCTCCTGCCTGTGGCCCTTTGCCCTCCACCAGGCTATGCAGCCCCTTGGCCACCCCGGTGATCCCTAGCAGTGCTCCACTGCCTCTCTGTTACCTCCCCTCTATCTAGAACATACCACAAAGAATCCTGTTTCTATAGGGACACCAGACAGCATGGCCAAATACCTTCCTTGCCTACCTTGGTTTTCTTCCATTGTTTCCATCAATATAAATCCAAGGTGCCAAATACCTCTTAGACTGGAGGCCTGTAGGCTGCCAGGAAGGGAAACCACTCTGGGAGTAGGGCCATTTGCATGCTTTCATTAAAACAGACTCTTGTTAGCCAAGCTGCCAGCTCTCCTGAATGCATGTCTTCCTGGGGTGATAGAGAATCAATTGGCTTGATGCAACTTCTGGATCCTTGTTATAGTCCTGGCTTGGGTCCTGTGGAGGCCCTCAGACAGACATCAATAACCTTGCCTCTCATTGCCTTTATCAGCCTCGATCTGGTCCCATTAGAATGAGCCAATATTTATGTACATTTTAACAGCGCGGCCAACAGCAGCATTGCAACAGGGTGGCCAGCCAGAGGGAGTGAGAGAAAGCTGCAGGCTGTGTTTTCTCTCCCTCACCCTGCTTTTGTTTAGTCCAGAGCCAGAAGATTCCTCTCTCCCCAAGCCCTTATCTCCATTGCCTTAGGCCTCAGTAGCCTTTGCCACCCAGAGGTTCAATGTTAATAAAAATAAGTAGTACCTGTTGGGGATCCATATGGTCAAGGGATATTATTTCATATGCATTCATTATCTCATGCCATCATCTCAGAATTCAGCAACATAAGGAGTATTGCTGTTTAGCAGACGAATGCAATTCATTAAATTGCTATTTAACAACTACCCTGAAGTAGTTGAAAAGTAAGCTCAAGGTGGGACAGCTATACATAAGCAGGGTTACAGGAAGCGTAACAAAGTCACACAGGAAGAACCAGAGTTTTAGTTAATGTCTAGATCCAAATACTATATTCTTTTACATAATTATATTGCTTTGTGTTCCTGAAGTTAAGTATAATAAATATTTACTGAGTACCTACTATGTTCCAGGTTCCATAGAAGTAGAGGATACTGAAGTGATAGACAAGGACATTGTAAGACAATGAATACATCCACAAGAAAATCCAAGAGAATCTTACCCGCCATAAGTATATGCAGAGAGTTAAAAGTGAATGACTGTGTGCCACTTTTAGATGGAGTGACCAGAAAGTCCTCTAAGTCCTCTTGAGGGGATGATATTCACACTGAGTCAGAATAGTAAGGAAGAGCTGCCACATGACCCCCAGGAGGCACAGTTGAGAATCCCCATGGTGTGGGAACAAACTGGGTGGGTATGAGGAAAGGAGGGAAGACCAGAGGGGCTGAAACCTAGCAGGTGAGGGAGTGAGAGGTGGAAGACATGAGAGGTGAGAAGGGTACAGAGCTAAAGCCTCCTGGCTTATGTGCCAGAGAAGGTCATTGTGTTTAAATTTCATTGTGATAAGAAGTTCCTGGACACTATCTAATATAATTTCTTAAAGCTCCCTCTGGCTCTGTGTAGGGAAGTGTTGGAGAGGCACAAAAGGAGAACCAGGTGGACTTAGTTAGAAGGTTACTACAATAGTCACTTAGGGAGAGGTGGAGTCACTGAAGGAAGGAAAGAAGTGAGCATGTGCTAGATAGTTTAGGACATAGGGTAAATTGACTGGCTGATGGGTTGGAGATGAGGTGTGAGGGAGAGAGAAGAATTGAGAAAGTCTCCCCGGTTTTGAAACTGAGGAATTTGGTGAATCATGGTGCCAATTGTTGGAATGAGGAAGGAAGGTTAGATGAGGAGTCAAGAGTTCTGTTGGGGCTATTTTCAGGTCTAGATGTTAATTAAACATGCATATGAGTTGTTGGCTATCACCATGCAGAATGCACAGCTATAGATGGGAAGGGGTCCAGTTCTATCCCTTCCACATCTTAACATTCAGAGGTAGAACGGAAGAAGAGAAGGCTGAGAAAGAGAGGCCGCAGGGTAGGAAGAAAATCTGGAGAATATCATACCTGGGAAGCAGAGAGATTAAAGCATTTCAAAGTGATGATGATGATAATGATGATGATGATGATGATGGTGAAGGTGATGATGATGTGATGGGATGATGATGATGGTGGTGGTGATGATGATGATAATGATGACGATGATGATGATGACAGAAGGAGAACAGAGACACTGTTATTCCCCTCATTTTATAGGTGAGACAACCTTTCAGCTTCAGCGAAAGTACCTAAAAGTGAATTGCTGCTCTTCCTTCTGAATAAGCAGTGCCCAGTTCCTTCTTTCTGTGCCCTACAAATCAGCTTCTGTGCCTCAAACAAGTCCTGACTGAGTTCACCAGAGGTCCCGTCCTTTTTCAGCCCCGAACTTGGTTTATTAATCTCTTTGTCGGTTTCAATGCTCAGATCAGGGAAAATCTGCTAGCTTAGCCGACAGACAAGCAGTCTGCAGCTGTGGAGGGCAATCAGGTTTCCTATTTTGCTCTATTCTCCAACACAAACCTTTCTCCAGGCTCAGGCTCTCACTGGCGGCTAAACACATCGTATGGTAGTCAGGCTGCCCCTTGCCATCCAAAACTGCTCCACATTCTTCCTTGAGATCTCATCCGATTCTTACCTCCTCTGACCGGGTTTCCCTGAGACACCTACCCATATTCATCACCACAGTCCCTCAGAAACTATTCCATATATAATTAATTTTCATTCCTAATTAGGTTCAATTTTGCACTTCATATTGGCAAAGTAGTCGGGTTCCCGTGACATACTTCACAGTCAAAAACGTCATTACTAGAGGTGAAAGTAACAATGAAGGGAGAGAAATGTGTCCCTTGGTGTCAGAAAAGGGGCTATGAGAGAAAAATGCTCTTAGGTGACAATTAACCTTGGGGAAGAGACATACAAGAACAGGGGGCGTCAGGAAGAGCCCAGATGAAGGGGCAAGGGTGAACATGGCTAGGGTGAGACACTCCAGGTTCTGGAAAAGAAAACCCAGCTCTCTACCATTAGCAGTGCCTAGAATGTGATCTTGTGCCATGACTGGGCTTCCAGAGAGAAGCAGGTGCCATCTAGGAAGTGAGTCCGACTGCAGCATCCCTTCCGACCCATTCTTGTCACATCTATCTGAAATGGACCACATACGTCCACATGTGGACCCTTCTCCAGCAATGGCAATAAAACTTAAGAGTGCCCCAAGTTCCCTTCACCAGTCTTCCCACCTGCTTAGAGTGTGAAATCTGTACACTTGAAGAATAAAGCATTTAATTTTGCAACTATAAACAAATAGGCTCATTTCCATAAACACAATTGAGGGAGCGCAGCAGCGGGAAAAGGTGAGTCACACTGAGGGGTAAGCAGGTGTAAGCCAGTGTAAGGAGAGTGGAAGTGGTCAGATGAGATTCTGCTCTGAATGGGGTCATAAGAGGGGGAGGGGAGTGGAAGGTCTCATAAAAAGGTCAGCGGGAGACATGAGAAGTGTCATGAATTCCACAAGTCCCCAGAATAGGCCCTTGTTTCCTCCAGTGTACGTAGACAAACCGGGTAAAGAGAGATTTATTATGCACTGCTCTGTGCATATATGAGGCCCTGCAGAGCCATCACCACATGTGGGGAGACCCACATCAGTCCGACTTCATGGAATTCTTAAGACTCTTCATTCTTTACTCAACAAGTATGTACTGAACATCTATTATATGCAGACACCATTCCAAGTGCTCGTAATAGGTCATTGAACAAAACAGACACAGACCTCTGCACTTACGGTGCTCACGTTCAAGTGATGAGACTCCGACAGTAAGCTACAAACATGATGAACAGTAAAGTACGTGGGATCTTAGAGGTAGTGAGAGCAAAGTCTGTAAAAGAGACGGTCTTTCTCGAAGTATGTAGCCTAAATAGCACATCATCATGTACAATCACATTTTGTTTTCTATTATTAGAAGTTGCTCACTTCTTTCTTATTCCACCAAGTGCCCTCCTCCGCCCATAACTTGTACTATGCACATATTAGACCCAGAGAAGGTGCTCAGTCACAGGTGTGACATTGAATTAGTCATCCTAGTTTGGGAGCACAAATTCTGTTCCCCGACAGAAAGCTTCTTTACACATTAACTATTTACACTAAAGTCCCTTTTCCACAGACCCTGGGTCTTCTGTGACACTTGTGAAAAATGTGGTTATCTGAGGAGGGCTGGCCTAACATGGGGAGAAAAGAGAAAAATCACGTTCCTATTATGACTGCTTCCCATTCCTCTCCTGCTTGGGTCTCCCAGGAGCCCCAGCTCTACCCCTCACCCACAGTGCCTCCATCTCCTCATTATTCGTGAACCAGAAGGAGAGATGGGGATGAGCCAAACAGTGCATCTTGACCTGTACCCCACAGGTGGCTCACCTCTAAAGTTCTAAAATTTACCATATAAAAGGTCTGAATATACTCTGATTTCATCTCCTTTCCAGCCCATGTGCACACATGCATGAAATGGAGAAGCCAACATCCCTCCACATGTCCAGCACTAGGGCTATGGGCAGAAATACTCTCAGATAATAAGGTCATGAACCATGCTGTAGTGCACTTGGACAGTGCTCTCTTGCCCTTCAGTGATTTTCATATGTATTATATCAAGTTCTGTAAAGACAGAGTTAAGCCATACTTTCAAATTCAGTGTATGTGGAAAGTAGAGGAATAGGCTAAAAAATCCAGTGTGTGTATGCACCAGAGCTCTTTGAGGCTTGGCCCCAGGCCCCTTTCTCTTCTCTCTCATACCTGGGTCCAGTCCAGTCTCACCCATGTACTCTCTTCAGATACCACCTCTCTGTTGATGACTCACTGACCTCTATTTGCAACCCAGACCTCTCTGAGCCTTACAACTGAGTATCGCATAACATCTCAAGGGGTGTCCGTACTTGGCTTACTACCAAGTTTCTCAACACCATACAACCATTACAAACTTAAAACCTTCTTACCACCACCTCCAACCTCTTCCACCATCAGCGATAGTTTCACCACTATCCAGGGTACAAGCTGGAAGTACAAGCATCACCACTGACTCTCCTTGTTCTTACCCTTATATTCAATTTATCCAGAGTCCTAACAAGTGTGTGTTCTAAGTGTCTCTTGAATCTACCAACTTGCATTGTCCCTGTGGGTACCACCTTCATCGCAACACCCATCCCATCTCACTTGGAACACTGAAAATCTCCAGTCAATTTACACTTGGCTCCCTCTCTAATCAGATCCCCATACTGCAACCTGAGGAATTTCCAAATCTGAGAAAGCTACCCATTCCCTATCTTTAAATTTACTTCAGTAGTTTCCGTTTCTCTAAGAATAAATACCAAAATTCTTATGTTATGGGCTGAACTGTGTCCCTCTGAGATTCATATGTCAAAGCTGTACCCCACCCAGTACCTCAGAATGTGACTGTATTTAGTGTCTTTATTGTTTTTTTAAGAATTTATTTATTTATTCATGGGAGATAGAGAGAGAGAGAGAGAGGGAGGGAGAGAGGCAGAGACACAGGCAGAGGGAGAAGCAGACTCCATGCAGGGAGCCCAACGTGGGACTCGATCCCGGGTCTCCAGGACCACACCCTGTGCTGAAGGCAGCACTAAACTGCTGAGCCACCCAGACTGCCCAGACATAGTGTCTTTAAAGAGGTAATTCAGTTAAAATGAAGTCATTAGGTCATTAGGGTGGGTCCTAATCCAATATGATTAGTGTTCTTATCAGAAGAAGAAATTTGGACACAGGGAGAGAGAAGACCATGTGATAACTCAGAGAGAGAAGATGGCCATCTATAAGCCAAAGATGGACCTCAGGAGAAGCAAACCCTGCCAATACTTGGTCTTGAATTCTGGCCTCCAAAATTGTGAGAGGATAAGTTTCTAGTGTTTAATCCATGCATTCTGTGTGCTTTGTCATGCCAGCCCTAGAAAATGATTGTATGTCCTCCATGGCTCATGGGTGGTTTTAAATTATGTACACAAATCTTTGACATTTCTCCCTTCAAAAGGTGGAGCCTAATTTTCTTCCTCTTGAGGGTGGGCTAGTGGCTCATCTCTAACACATAGACTGTGATAGAAGCAATAGGATGTGGCTTCCCAGATTAGGATTTAAAAGGCATTATGGCTTCTTTCTTGTTCTCTCTCTCTTGGATCATTGCTCTGAGGAACCAACTGCCATATCGTGAGGACTCTTACGGAACTTCACGGAGGGGTCCATGTGTTAAGGATGAGGCCGCATAAGCGAGCTATCTTGGAAGCAGACCCTGCAGGCCCTGTAGCCTTCAGGTGGCACAGCTCTTGTCTCGATTTGTGACTTCCTGAGAGACTCTGAGCCAGAGCCACTCAACTAAGCTCCTCTTGAATTCCTTATCCATGGAAATTATGAGATAATAAATGTTTGTTTTTTTCAGGCTGCTAATTTGGGGGGCAATTTGTTACAAAGCTGTAGATATCTAGTTCAGCTTGACTCTAATTCCTCTCCTAGGCTTCCCTCTTTCCACTCTCTCTTATTCTGAGCTCCAGCCCCATTGGTTTTCTTACCAAGCTTCATGTTCCCTGAGCCCATATTTCTAAAATGCACCCCTACATTCTTCCTTAGTTGAGTCTTACTCATCCTTTGATTACATTTCAAGGACTCGTTTCTTAGGGAAATCTTTCCTAACCACTAGCCTAGTAATATGCTCTCATTAAACTATGCTCCTTTCCTTTAGAAGACTTTCCTCAGCTTGTTATTTGCTCTTCAACATGTCCAGCACTAGGGCTTGAATTGATGTCTGTTTTCCCTACTAGACGACAAGCTACGTGAGGCCAGAGATGGTGCTGTCTGCTCACCTCTATGTCTCCAGTACCTATACAATTTAGTCAGTCAATAAATAATTATTGGATGGAGGGATGAATGGATTATAGCCAATATCTGCCCATCCTTGTTCTTGAGGAACAAGTCTTACATTTCAGAAATGTCCTTCTGTTAAGTCTCCTAGTTACAGGGTCATCTGTAAACCTACAAACACTATTATCCAATCTGTAGCTAAACATGAGTTAATTAGGGCTCAGAAATCTGCACAGTTTGCTTATACATTTTATGCCGTTAAAATTATTTTGCCTTCTTTTAGTATCTTTGTAAAAATTTGCTTTCAAAATTCGGTTAGGTACCACACCATTTATAAGTGAGGACAGGAAAGGGATTCTCTTCCAAATCTGGAACGAGTAAAAGGGTAAGTCTCCCACAAGTAGATGGGCAGGGCAGCTAGGATGGTTACCACTCCTCCTTTTTGCAGTTGTGGGACAGGATTCAAGTGGTTTGATATGGGGGAGGAGTGTGTAAGGCCAGGGTTTCTGGAGTAAAGATGTGGCAGCTTTGCAGATGGTACGCTACAAACAGCTTTGCCTTAATTGATGAGCCTTGAGAAAAGAAGGCCAAAGAGAAACACTGGTTATGAATTGAATAATCTTCCTTGTAGAGACGATAGCATGGATGGCTCAGCAACTGACAGAGTGATCCTGGAGGAGGGAGCCCCAACCCATTTTTTAAGATAAATATCATAATTTTAAATAAAAAATAGATGCTTTTAAATCCAAGAGCTTTATTAAATCAAGCTATTTAGCCTGGTTTGCCCTAGTTTGAATTTGTGTTGTCTGTAAGTGTAGTTTATGAATGACAATTCTTTAAAAGAAAAAAAAAAAACCAGAAGGCTGTTTATCCTGCGCCTCTTTATCTCAGGCTATTTTGCATGTATATGTATGTACATATATCTGTAATTTCTCCCTACGACCAGGAAGGCCAGACTTGGGAAGAGCTTTTATTCATTATTTAATCAAGGAAAGAGCCTTAACTCAAACAAGAGCAGGGGAGGGCGGGCGGGGTGGGGGGTGGGGGGGAGCGTGTCCGAGCAGGAGTGAAGGAGGCTGGGCAAGAGAGAGCATTTTTATAAACAGACTCTCAAGATAAAAACCTGAACAAAAAGCAACAAACGGCTCCATTCTGCATCTTTTTTTTTCTTTCTTTCTTTCTTGAAGCTCCTGACAGACTCAATTCCCTTCCTGCATAATCTGCTCTCATTTCTTTCTGGAACAATGTCAGTGTTCTGAATACAGAAATATATCGCCACTTGTTTCCCCTTGAGCTTGCTCCTTCCTCTGGCTACAGACAGAGAGAAGAGCCCAGCCCATAGTCCCCGGCGGGCTCAGTGGCTTCAAACCCTGCCTCCGCCTCTATCCAGGGCTCTCCCCTTACCTGAGATGGTGTCCATGATTTAATTAACTGTGCAAGCAGCAGATGGTGGCTGACATTCGGCCTCAATCCCACTTGGGGCGAGACAGGGGCACTTGGGCCTGCTGACCCCTGTGAGCACCTGTCGAGTGTCAGGCCTCCGGCCAGCTGCATCTCACTTAAGCCTCCAGAGCACCCTGGAGGTAGGTTACTCCTACCCTCATTTTGCAGATAAGCCAACTGAGTCTCAGAGAGACAACTTCATGCTCGCGGAAGGAGCCCTGGCTTGGGAGCCCTGCCTTTCCACCGTGATGAGGTCACTGAGGCTCTTGCCTTGCCCCATCCAAGCATTCTCCCCAGAGAACCTTCCTTTGTTGCTATCTCCCCTTCCTGTGTTTCTCCAATCTGCTATGTCCCATTGCCTCTTTTAGCTGTACTAATTTATTAATTCAGAACTACTTATTGAGCGCCTCCTGTGTGAAGCCTGGAACTGCTCCTACGGAGCTTGCATTCTAGATAAGGAAGACAGGAAACAAACAGCAGGTATGTCGCATGCTCAGACGGTGCTAAGGGAGGAGGAGAGACCAGGCAGGCACAGGGGGTAGGACGTGGGGGTGGGGAGGGGGCTTCCTGCCCTTCTCTGCTGAGAGGTCAGGGAGGCCTTGTGAAAGTCATCCTTGATTCCTCTCCATCTCGAGTCCTAGATGGTTTGTGCATCTAGGAAAGGTGACGCTCAAGAGCAGACCTGAGAAGATGGAGTGATTTGGTCTAGGTAGAGGAACAGGATGCACAAAAGTGCTGAAGCTCTTGTTGGGTCTGAGGAGCAGCAAGGAAGCTGTGTGGCTGAGGGGAATGGTCAAGGAGGTGTGATAGGTGAGAGCAGAGTGGAAGAGCAAGGTGAGCCCGGAGCAAGAGACGAGGTCAGCGACACAGGGAACATAGCACGAAGGCCTTCGGGTGTCAGAGCTTCGGTTTTTATGCTAAGCAAGTTAGAAAGGTACTGCAGGGTTGGCAGAGGGACACGGTCTAACCTGATCACTCTGGTTGCTGTGTTAAGAGCACACCAAGGCGGGGAGACAAGATCAGTCACAGGAAGACCCACGAGGGAGGTCTGCAGTGACGCAGGCACAAACTGGTGGCAACTGGAAGTGACGAGCGTGGTTAGAATCTGGAGCTATCTAGAAGGTAGAGCCAACAGAGCTGCTGCCGGCTTGGAGGTAGGACTCGAGATGGAGAGGAATCAAGGCTGACTTCAAGGTTTGGGCCTGCACAACTAGAAGATGGAGTTGCCATTACCGAGAAAGAGAGAAAGAGAGAGAGAGAGAGAGAGAGAAAACCATGAGAGGAAAAGAATCAGGTGGGACTACACCAGAAGGTTTGAGAAAAACAGAAGGGGGGATGCATCATGGGAACAAAGGAGAGCGAACAGAGGAGGGAGACGCCGGAGGATTATCCAGCAGAGGGGGGAGCTCTGTAGAAGTTTGTGGCCGTGAATGCAAAGTGGCATCATGGCCACGTTTTGTTTGTTTTAGCTAGCTTTTGTAAGCTGCATTTGTACAGGTGTGGGGTAGGCAGGGAGTGGGATTTAACCAAGCCTAGGGACCTCTGGCCAGCACACTGGAGCACGGATGTGGGGCACCGAGCTTACTCATGGAAGAGAAGATAAAGAGGGTCGGTGCTACCTGAGTCAGATAGGAGGGGAGCAAGCCAGAGGGTAGAGGACAGGGGACTCTAGCAGGCAGGATCGATGGTTTGTGCATCTAGGAAAGGTGACAGTACTGGTAGAGGGAGTGAGCCAGGACCGTCCAGAGGTTAGGTAGGAGGCCATCTGGTGTGGGAGTCCGGTGCAGCAGGCTCAAGGGTAGGAGAATGAGGGAGAATGAGTCCAGGATCAGCTGGGACATCTCCCACATCTTGGGCTCCCCTCTTGCTCTTCTATTTGATTTTCCAAGAATCCTTTCCCTTTCTGGTATTTATGTCATTAACTGATACCCATCTGGCTCATTTCCCCTTGTCCTGTTGGTCCTCACTGGTGTTAGCTTGGGTCGCCTGAGTAGCAGAGGTCATGGGATTAAACACACAAGAATTTTATTAAGGGAAATGTCTGTGAGAGGAAATGGAGAAGGGCTGGGCAAGGCTGGGAGAGCCGTGAGACCACCATGCGATCCCAACCCCAGGTGAAGGAGAGAAAGACAGGGACAGAGAGAGATTAAAGGGAGGGAGAGAGAGAAAGAGAGAGACAGAGGAGAGGCTGGGCGGGAGCATCTAGAGAGCTGTGCAATTGAACAAAGGTTTCCAGGCTGGAAAACTGTCAGGACGTCCTCCAGCTGAGGACCCAGGAAGGGGTGTGCCTCAGCACCCCTGACGCGGCCAGTCATTGACTGGGAACAGCACGGGGAAGCATGGGCTCGAGCTAGTGCAGCACTGGATCTCAGAGCACATGAGTGGGGGCCCTTGGACAATCATTCTGCCCAGATGGGGGTTCCTGAGGCATATTGCTGTGGCCACCACAGCACTCCAGCTGCAGGGCCAAGATCACGAGTGAGGGCACAGCTTTTAAACTCCTTGTCCTGAACTTGGGGCTTCTTGCTAAGATCTGAGGACAACTTGCACAAGAGAAGCCAGTCAGCACAGTGCAGCTGCCTGGTGTCCTCCACACTCAGTGGTGCTCCCCACACGGTCCTCACCTCAGAGTTGTTTCTGGGCCCTTGGGAGAGCTGCACTGCATAGGCTGCCACTGTTAATGTGGCCTAGCAGGAGCTGGATTCGGAGATCATCAGGGCAAGCAGACACAGAGGTGGAACCAGGGCCTCGTTGAGCCCATTTGTCACTCCTCCGTCTGACAGCAGCAGGCTCCTCGTCTCCAGAGAAGGCTGTTTCCTTCTATCTGTTTGGCATCCCTCACGTCCCGCCCAATTCTCTGCCCCATATTTCTCTGCTCATTGACACCTGGAAACTCAGCCATCAGAAGCTTCGCCTCAAGCCTTCACTCTGTCCTCAACCCCCAGCCCAATTCCTCAGGCCTCTTCACCAAATAAATGTCATCTCCAGCCCCTGGCAGTTTGTACCTTCACCATAACATGCACCTTTGATTTTTCTTTCCTTCCGCACTTCCTTCCATCCTACATCCCTCGATGACTCTTGATATGTCATCCGTGTGCCCTCAAGTGTGTCCCTGCCCCTCGGTGAATGCTCCCGACCATTGGCTCAGGCTCCAGGCGTCCTCCTCGGCTAACACGACCCATAGTTTTCTGCCTCCGTAGTTCCCTCTTCTGTCCTTTTTCCTCCTTCTCACCTTCTCACCTCCTCTTAGGACTCCCATCTCCACAATTCCCTCACCTCTTGGACCCACATACCCCACCCACTGCTTCTCCCTCTGGCCCCCAAAGGCCCCAGTGCATATGCCTCAAAACTGTCTTCTCTTAAGACAGACACAAAACAAAATGCTCCTTCCAGTAGTTTGACCAGCCTTACCCGCACCCCCCCCCCCCCGCTAACCCCCAGCTGGCCTGCTGAGACCCCACTGGATGCACCCTCGGGAGGAAGAGTTTTAAAGGTTTGGGTTGGAACTGGAGTCATAATAAATTCTGAAGCAAAAATTCAACAGATGGTTTCCTCAAGGTTACCACTAAGGAGAGCAGAACTAGAACCCAGATAGAATGACCCTCAATCCAATATTCTTTCAACTGCATATTGACAGTGTTTCCAATTAAAAGGAAATCCCAGCCCTGGGTGAGATCATGGCTCTCCACCACATTAGTGTGCTGGTTGGAGGAACAGCTGCTTGGGGCTCAGTAGAAACATGGACTCTAGGGCAGCCCAGGTGGCTCAGGGGTTTAGCGCTGTCTTCAGCCCAGGGCGTGATCCTGGAGTCCCAGGATCAAGTCCCATGTCGGGCTCGCTGCATGGAGCCTGCTTCTCCCTCTGCCTGTGTCTCTGCCTCTCTCTCTCCCTCTCTCTCACTCTCTCATGAATAACTAAAATCTTTAAGAAAAAAGGAACACAGACTCTAGGCCCCACTCACACCTACTGAGTCACCATCTGCGCTTCCACAGGTGACTCCTCCACACATTAACATGTCATGAGCACCAATGCAGAAACCCTCAGCTACACCTCCCTAGTTCAGATTAGAAGCTCCAGAACATGATGTTTGGTGGGTAATTCATAGCGGAGTACAGGGAGCTCTCTGTAACACGATGGATGCTAAATCAATTTTCTTTGCTGACAGCCTGATTAAACAGTCCTGTCCCTTAATTATTTTTGTCTTCCATAAGTGGCAGGTTAAGTTAATCATTTTCCAGGGATATTTTCAAAGAAGGATATTCTAAAGGGAATTCCAAGGCACACCTGGGTGATTGTGTGCAAATGGCCACATGCCAGGACCCCACAATTTGTGGCACTTTGCTCACAAGAGTGGACTTGGTGAGAAGTAATCAAACAGGTGCATTACAGACTCTGTCCTCTGCTCTGGCCCACCCACTGAGACACCTGTGCAGAGCCCCAAGCTATTCTTGGACTGACATGCTGCCTCTGGGTTGTCACCCAGCCAGCATTCTTTGTAATGTAAAGAATGAGAATTCCTCAAAACATTGATTTTTGGATCCACAGGCATCTTCATCCCCCCCAGACCACAGAGAAGAAGAAAGGCATCCCTGGCAAGAGACCAGGTGGCCTGCCCTGAGCCTCTTGATAGCTGAGGGTGGGGAAATTCATATAGACAAAGGGGAAGTCTGGTTATCTCATGCTGAAATGATGTAAAAGGTCAGAAATGCCCTGTCAACAATCTTACCCCTAGGCACAGCAGGTGTGTGTGCATGCAGGGTAGTTACCAATACTGAGTCTCAAGGAAGAAATTGTCTCTATCTGAATGGCAGTATCTGCACCACATTTCCATGAGATGTTAGGTTTGATTTGGATGCACCTGCCCAATACACAAAGATAAACATCTGGAGCCATGAAATGTTCTACATTTCAGGGCTGTTCTGGATCAATACCAAATGAGGATGTAGATTTCTTCTTTCTGCTCATGGCAAAAATGTGCTTGAAACACGTAAAATCCTTTGGATCTGCCTTCATTTAAAAAGCACAATTATTCCTGAAGTTTTCAGTTTGCTACCACAGACAGTTTTCTGCTCGGTGTAGTAATCCAAAATACCCATCCATAATGCTATGCATCTGCTGTATACAGAGCACCATATTTTGACATTCTAGGAAAAAATATTTTAAATAAAGGACGGAAGAAAAGAAAGGAAAAAGGAAGGGAAAGAGGGAGGGAGGATCAAACTATCCTCTAAAAGTAGTTTCCTCTCTGGAAAGCTAATAATAGATAAACTTTAAAAATATTTACATTGGTAGATTCTTATGTTGGTTAATTGATGGTCTCCATATTATTAGGAAAGGGCTGCTGGCAAAAGCAGGTGAAAACAATTAGTAATGATTTCATTATATATCAATTTACTGTAAAGGTTAATGGCTCTTTGTTTTGAATAAGATCTCTCCTAACCCTTCTATGCTTTGTGATATTCTTTTGCACGGTGCTTGGTTCAGAGGTTTCATTCAATTTTTAAAAATTATTCAGTAAAAGAATAAATGATCATATTTATATAAAAATTTCATGACTGTCTACAGGAATATTTGAATTTCACATATTCTACGTTTCACAACTGGGGTAGGATCTAGACTAAGTTAATACTTGGCTGTACTGATCATTTTAATTAGGATACTTCAACAAAGAAGTCAGCACAGAACCACGTTTTTAAAGATTTTATTTATTTATTTATTTATTTATTTATTTATTTATTTATTTATTTGAGAGAGAGAGAAAGAATGAGTGGAGGGGAGGGACAGAGGGAGAGGAAGAAGCAGACTCTACACTGAGCAGGGAGCCTAACTCAGGGCTCAATCTCAGGACCCTACCATCATGACCTGAGCCTAAGGCAGATGCTTAACCAACTGAGCCACCCAGGTGCCCCATAGAACCATTTTTAAACTGCATATCAACAAACTACCCATAGGGGAAAAAATAACAAAAGATGTGCACAGGCAATACACACACAAAAAAGAAAATACAGTTGGCCAACAAACATAGGAAAAGATGCTCCTCCTGACTAGCAATCATGGAAATGCAAATTAAAGCACCCAGGAGACACCACATTTGCCTCATCAAATGGGCAGCAATCGGCTATGATGGGGAAGGATCGGCAAGAGGGGAAGGGCTCTGAAGTCAGGCTAACTTGGTCTAAATGCTGGCTCTATTGTTTGCCAGTGAGTGCCCCAAGATAAGACTCAACTTCTCCGGGGCTATAAATAGGTAATATATTAATACCTACCTTGTTGGCTTATTGTAAGCATTCAATGATTTCATATACATAAAGCGTTTAGAACCATGCCTGGCAGAAAGTAAGCACTTATAAATTTATCTGTTATTGGCACCAAGTGCTGAGGAATGTGAGAAAGCAGACACCCGTGCACACTGTTGGTTAAAGTATAAATTAGTACAGACACTTTGGAAGGTAATCTAGCCTAGTGGCTTCTGTCAAAATGGAACGATATGCATATCCTGTGACCATACAGTTGTTTCTGAGTACTCACTCCTAAGAAATAAGTATATTTGTTTCCTTCTTATGCAGCAGTATGTAATGAAAGATATCTGGAAACTATGAAATAGCAGACTAGCTAATTATGGTGTAATTATGAATACTATATAGCACTGAAAGATAACAAGGTATATTTCTGAGTATTGACATGGAATGATCTCCAAGACATATGCTTGAATAAAAATAGCAACCATCAGCGCAGTGATATCACTGTAAACATCACTTATGATAATGATATTTTAAAAGACATGATATTTATGCAGCACTTGTGTAAACACTGCATACAAAGCTTTATTATATATAGGTTTATATGTGGATGTAAGTACAGTCAAGTCTAAGGGAGGTGTGATAGTCAAAGAGAACCTTATTTGCATTATTTTTATAATATATTTCTCTATTGCTCATATAATTACAGTTTAGGGAAGAGGGAATAGGGTGTTATTGTTTGATGGGGACAGAGTTTTCAGTGTGGGAGGATGATAACTTTCTGGAGATGGATGGTCATGATGGTGGCACAGCAATGTGAATGTCCATGATGTCACAGAACCATATGTTTAAAACCGGTTAAAGTAGAAGATTTCAGGACACCTGGGTGGCTCAGTGGTTGAGCGCCTGCCTTCCGCTCAGGTTGTGATTCTGGGGTCCTGGGATCGAGTCCCACATCAGGTTCCCTGCAGGGAGCCTGCTTTTCTCTGCCTATGTCTCTGCCTCTCTCTGTGTCTCCCGTGAGTAAATGAATAAAACCTTTTAAAAAATAAACAATAAAGTAGAAAATTTCATGTTAAGTCTATTTTTACCACAATAAACATTCTAATTTAATTTAAAAATCCTTTTTACGATAACATGAAACAACAGGATGACTCCAATCAAGGCTGAGTCTGTGCCATAGAGTCCAGAGGTGGAGCCTTAAAGGAGCCCAGAGTTTGGTTGGGGAGAGTCAGAGAACCACACACACATCTGGAAAGGAGAGCCAAAGGGGAGGCCCGTGTGCCTAGGGAAGCAAAGTCTTGAGAAAAGATGTGAAACACAATTAGACATTCTGTGGAGTGTCAACAGTGCCCAAGTGATGGAATTAGGCCTCGATCTGCTGGAAAACAGAGAACGTCCTAACTCCCCTAACTCCTCTCTCTCCTGCCAGAAGCCCTGCAGAGAGAAGTTTACAAGGTGGGAGGGCTGAGGGGGGAAGGGGAGAGGAAAGAAAAAAGAAACGGTCATCAAAAGTAGAATCTCATAACTGCTCGTATTTTTGCTGCAGAGGCTCCTCTTTCAAAGAGCTTTCACGCACCTGGAGAGAACTTGATTTTTTTCTGAGAATATGCCTTTCAAGTAGATTAAAAACTATTTTCGTGAGTCGCGGCTGTTTACATGCAAACCTGTCATTCAGTTGATGTGTGCCTCGCAGACGCCCACAGAGCCTTATCAACGGCTCTCTTCCTTTTTCTGGATTATTTCCTTCAGGTTCCTATGTAGTGTGTCTGGGCAAGGGAGGAAAGTGGGGGGACTCGAGGGCGTTTTATCTCCTCCACAAAGTAAAAACAAAAATGAGAAGGGTATAATGGGGGATCCCTGGGTGGCACAGCGGTTTGGCACCTGCCTTTAGCCCAGGGCACGATCCTGGAGACCCGGGATCAGATCCCACGTCGGGCTCCCGGTGCATGGAGCCTGCTTCTCCCTCTGCCTGTGTCTCTGCCTCTCTCTCTCTCTCTCTCTCTGTGTGACTATCATAAATAAATAAAAATTAAAAAAAAAAAAAAGAAGGGTATAATGGGGGTGGGCCTGGAGCAAGAGTCTAGAGGCTCCTCCAGCTGGAATAAGAGCAAGACGGTCTCAGAAGCCGACCAGGGCTGAACTTGGCCAGTGCTTGAGAAAGGCAAGGTCCACCCTAAGCTACAGATTTAGCAACTTCCAATGGTCACTAACACTCGAGTTGCAAGGCTTCTGCTACATACTGGCCAGTAAAGCCTAATACCCAGGCCACACTGAAGGACAGAGAAAGGCAGAAAAAGGCTTTCTCTAGAGAAGGACACATCAGCTTGGGTGGGCACAATAAAGCCTTGAATTCAAATACGGTTGACTCTTGAACAACACCAGTTTGAACTGCATAGGTTCACTTATATACGGATTTTTCCAGTAAATACGGTAGGGCAGCGCAAATGGATTTTCTCTTCCTGATGGTTTTCTTAATAACATTTTCTTTTCTCTAGCTTACTTTATTGTAAGAATACAGTATATGATACATATAACATACAAAATATGTTTAGCAGATTGTTTATATTATTGTTGAGCCTCCCCATGAACAGTAAGCTATTAGTGAAGTTTTGGGGGAGTCAAAAGTTACACATGGATTTTCAACTGTGGGGGGACTCAGTGCCCCTAATCTTCATGTCATTCAAGGGTCAAGTGTATTGTAGATTCCCAAATTCTAGAACAGAGTTTAAAACATTTTCTGAATTGAATTAACGTTGTGGGTTCTTTTTTTTTTTTTTGCTAAAAAAATTTTTTAAAGCAATCAGTAAACCACTTTGATCTAGAAGCTACATTGTTTTCTAGACTTTATGACATTGAATGTAAAAGTATTCTCTACTCTGAAAATTGATCTAAATTCTAGGAGGATAAGGAGATGGCTTATGAGTCTTTGGAAAGAAAAAGTTGATCCATTCAAGCCAACATAAGACAAAAATAGATAACAAACCAATGGCTGTGTGTGTGTGTGTGTGTGTGTGTGTGTGTGTGTGTGTGTGTGTGTTTGGCTGAAGAATCTACAAGATTTTTAATAATGTTTCAAGGACAAAGTTAAAAAATATGGTCAAGATTTTAACAAATATAGGTTGATTTGTAGCTGACCGAACAGCATTGCCCCAAGATTATTAATTTTGTGAATCTAGGTTTCTTTGTTTATAAAATCAAGAAGATGATTTAGATACCCATCAAGGTCTTCTCTGCCTCTTCGTCCTATGATTGTTTCATCTGGAGGAAGGTGCCCAAGAGACCTTCCAAGATTTGCCAAAGTCTGTCTTAATTTGGATGAAAAGGTAGGAGATAATGCTTACAAAGCCCAAGAAGACGCAAAGGGAGAAACAGTTACTGCTTTTGAGAATAGAATCCGCATTCAAAATTACCTACCCTCCCTCCTCAGCCAATAACATCATAGTTTGATACTAATGAGATAAAATGTAACCGTATAAACTTCTAATTTTTAAGAATCCATCCTATAAGATCAGCATATTGGAGATCAATCTCAGTGGCAGTTCAGATAAGGAAATTGCAAAGATCTGGTTGGCTTTAAATTCAGTATCGAACTTCAGAATGCCAATATTTCAGGCTTGAGGGCAAAGGAGGACTTAATATGAACTTAGCTATATTAATAAAATATGGGGTCCAAACCAAAAAGCATCATTGCCCTACTCCATACTCTGCCCTAAATTTGGACTACCATGTTCAGTACTGGACATGATTCATTAAGAAGGACATGAACAGGGCACCTGGGCGACTCAGTCAGCTAAGCAACTGACTCTTGATTTCAGCTCAGGTCATGATCTCAGGGTCATGAAATCAAGCTCCCAGTCAGGCTCTGCAATCAGCACAGAGTCTGCATCTCCCACTGCTTGCACATGGTCTCTCTCTCTCTCTCTCTCTCTCAAATAAATAAATTCTTAAAATAATAATAAGAAGAAGAATAGGAGAAGGAAGAAGAACATGAACAAGCTGAAAGCACCCAAGGAAGAGGGAAAGATGGCAGCAAGACATCTTAAAGGGTGTCAGCCTACCTCCCCACCCTGATCCCCTGCTTATCGTCTCAGTGGACCTGGCTTAGCTCTTTCACAGCATCACCACAATGTGGTTGTATGTCTTTGCCCAAACATATGCACATGAGAAAACACCATTTCCTGGTCTATTAGAAACTTCATCCTTACCCTGAATGGAAACCTCATTCTCTAGGACTTCTCCACTTACTGCTCCAGGTTCTAGAACAGTCTTTCAAGTAAGTAAGCAGGTACAAGAAAACCTTCCAAGTAAAACTGGGCTGATTTTTTTTTTAAAGATTTTTATTTATTTATTCATGAGAGACACAGAGAGAGAGGCAAAGACATAGGCAGAGGGAGAAGCAGGCTCCTTGTGGGGAGCCTAATGCAGGACTCAGTCCCAGGATCCCAGGATCATGATCTGAACCAAAGGCAGACGCTCAACCACTAAGCCACCCAGACATCCCAAAACTGGACTGATTTTAAAGATTAATCCTCTGGATCCTTTCTCAGCTAGTTTCCCATAAAGATTAGACATCTGTCCGTTCCAGAGGTGAAGGTTCCATTGTCATTCCTTCCTCCCTACATGGCTCAGAAGCAAACAGAGGAGCTTCTCTTGGTTTGGCCTCACCACTATTCTACCAGCCTATCATCCGAGGCCAAGAGATGCTCAAAAATTGGAGCAATGATCCCTACACATGACTTTTCTGATTCTTAAAGGTATTTCTGGTTTACACAAAATTCTTAGAACACTCTTTTAAAGTTCACATTGATTTTTTTAAATATATATATGCCCTAGAGCATTGTTTGAATACCATCAAAATTCCAGGTCTCAATTCCAAACAAGTTGAAAATCTTTGGCTCAGCCATTTTCCTTCTATTTCCAAAATACTTCAATTACCTAACCTTTAAAAAAATAAATAAATAAAGGCATCGATTGCTATTGATTCCTTTCTATTCTTTATTTGACAGACATGTATTTTTTTTTTTAACGCTGCTGCTGACATTGCTACAGATTGTCACTTATCTGATATTTGAGTGCCTACCATGGGTGTAACATCTTGAGGTACATGGCAAACAAGAACAAAAGAAAACAACAACAACAAAAAAAGAAGGTGAGCTGTTTGGAACAATATCCCTGATTTACAAAGAAACACTGAGATATAGGGGAGTTTGGGCCACTTGCCTTCAGAGGGGGACAGGGATGGAAACCACTCCTTTTTGTTCATAGACCTGAAAAAGAGCACGGAGTGCTGCTGAGGTCTCTTTATTGATGTTTCATAACCTCTTTTTAAAACCTAGCTTGTTCAAAGTAAATAAAATGTTGCTTGTGTAAGTAATTAATCAAGAATTACATGGAAGGTTTATTACGAGGCCAATAGCAAACAGTCTCCCGAGGCACTCAGCAAACTCTCTCTTTCCTTAAATAATTACTTAAGTTAAAATTATTTACTAAATTAAGTCATTCCTTTTGTGGTATCTCTAAGACTTAAAGTAATTGGTTGGGTTTGCTTTAGTTTGGTGTTTTATAAAGAAGAAAATAGTGCTACATAATGAATTAACTATGCAATTAACGATAAATTTAGCACTTCAGAAACACATTTTTAATGACTAAGAACAGGTACAAAGAGCCCTGCTTGTTTTTTTAAAAAAAAAATTTTTTTTAAACTCTAGGTATAATTTTCTATCTCGATTAGTGCAGCAATGCTGGGAACTTGTTAGCACAGCATAAATTATTATTTCCCATTTACCAAGAGTCAGCAACACAGAAAGCCCGGTTTTCGACAGAGCAGTAGCCACAGGCCCCAGCCCTGGGCTCCTGGTGAGAACCGCTCTGGCCTTGAGGTCTCCAGCTCCTTCCTTTCTCTCTTTAGCTCCCACGGAGAAGGACCAGTTCTGCTGGCAGCAGCTTCCCTGTTCCCTCCTGGGTTAGAAGGGAGTGGTAATGATCTTGCCCCAGAGCTTCCTCCCCTTCTCAAACCACAACACCTCCCTCTTATAATTATGAGGAGAGGAATAACAAAAATTAAACCTGGGTTAGCTATCACCTTTAATAATTAACTATTTCTTCGGTGTGTTCCTAAGCTTTAGGAGTAAAGGGACGCCTAGGTGGCTCAGTGGTTGAGCATCTGCCTTCAGCTCAGAGGTGTTCCGGAGTCCTGGGTTCGAGTCCCACATCAGGCTCCCCGCAGGAAGCCTACTTCTCCCTCTGCCTGTGTCTTACCTATCTCTCTGTGTGTCTCTTGTGAATAAATAAAATTTAAAAATGTTAAAGAAAGAGAACTAAAAATAAAAGCTTTAGGAGTAAAATGCGAATCAACAGCTTTTAAGAGCAGGAAAGAAAACTGACTCCCCCTCATTAAACATCTGTGCCCCGCAAGGATATGTGCTCTCACGTTATTTTCCCCCACATTTTTGGGCTCCTTGCTATGACACCGGAAGTGTGCATCCATCACATGCCAGGTGCCAGGCTGTGGGCGCCTTCAAGCATGTCGTCTCATAGGATCCTCACGACAGTTCCGTGACGTTGGTGTGGCAAGTGTTAACTCACTGGGGAGAAAAGGGAGGACTTTTCCAATTCTGAGTAGCTTCTCTGTAACACAGCCAAAGTGGTGTCCCTCCCTCACCTTCACACACACTCCCCAAAGAGGAATCGGGAATTAATTCAGAATGTCAGCTAGGAAGTGTCCTCTATCTTTGCTTCCAACATAGATGACCAGAGTCCAAATTGACCCTAAAATTCCAGAAAATACCTCATTTATTAACGAGTTGGGTTTCTGTAGTTAATACACTTTCAACAGGGAGAAAAGTAAACGTATTTGTTGTAGAAAGAGATCATTTTGCCAACAACGGTCGAAAAAAAATTTACTTGGACCTTCACCATGAGTAAACACACTAGTTAGCCAGAATGCTCATTCCCCTAAAATGGCCGGTGAGTAAGGTCTCCCTGGCTCAGTGATGGCGCTGCAGTACACAGACTTGCTTTCCATTCCCATGCCAAGCCCAATGGCCTTTGCTCAGCCCCTATCTTCTGGACTGCTCTGTAGTGTTTGAGCCTCCTGAACACCCTACTGCTTCCTTCAGTGACTCCTTTAGCATCTCCTGTGAGGATTAATTTTAGGTGTCAACTTGACTGACATGAGGGATACCCAGATAGCTGGCAAACCATGATTTCTGGATCTGTCTGAGAGGCTATTTCCGGTAGAGATTAGCATTTGTATTAGTAGATTGAGTAAAGATTTCCCTCATCTATGTAGCTGGGCACCATTCAATCCATCGAGGGCCTGGATAGAATAAAAAAGTAGAGGAGGCGTGAATTTGCTCTCTTTCTTGAGCTGGGACATCCATATTCTGCTTTCATACATTGGCACTCTGGGTTCTCAGGCCTTTGGACCTTGGACTGAATTAAACCACCAACTTTCTTGGTTCCTCAGCTTGTAGAAAGCAGATCGTGATATATATATATATATCATATCACATATGATATATATATATGTGAGACACTAAGTGTCACTTTCAGGTGACACCAACACCTCTGCAACTCACTCTAATACAAAGTGAGGAAGAAGCAAATGCAGATTGAAATTGTAGTGGTAGGTCTTAGAAGCTATATTAAGGACTTAGCAAATTATTCCAAGGACAGTAGGAAGCTATTGGTATACTTTAGCAGAAAACAAAGTTTGACTAGGTTTGCACTAGTAAATATCATTTGGGCTTGATTAAAAATAAGTAAAATTTTTAAGAGTGAATGGATTCAAAGGTGGCAAGAATGGCCCCTGGAAGATCATGTAGGAAGTTACTAAAATTGTCTGGGAAAGAGAAAATGCTTGCCAGGCCTGGAGTAGGGGCAGCAGAGAGGAAGAGGATACATCCTGTAGGTAGATAAAGCATGACTTGCAGGACTTGGTGACTGAGTAGAAATGGGGAGGGAGGGACCTAGGATGACTTCCTAATTCCTGGCTGGACAGCAAAGCCTTTTCTAAGCCATGAGGGTGAAAGGGGTAGAGATGATGAATTCAGTCCTGTGCATGCTGAATATGAGGTCTCTGCGAGGTATCTCATGGGGAGCTGCTTTAAGAAACCTCCATAGGTCAGGGAGGGATCAAAGCTAGGGTGAAATATTTGGGATTTGTGGCTGTATGACTAAAGTCATGGAGATGGCTGAGATCACTCTAGAAGAGTGCATATTGATAAATGAAGAGGACTTTGTACTGAGTCCCACCCCCCAGCCCTCCCAAGACAGTCCTCCAAAGACCCTGTAAATGATTGTTTAGCTCTAGCAGGTCCCTCAACCTGCCCCCCTTTGCATTCCTCCTCCCCAAGTTCAGGCACTAATCACTTCTTAAAGACTACTGCAGTAGACTGGTCTCAGACTCTCTCCTTTCGATTTACCTTTCTTATCATTGCCAAACTAATTTGCCTAAAGCTTTGACTCCTGTCTCATTACCTTTCTTTTCAAAAATCTTTGATGTTCCCCATTTCCTGCCAAATAACATGTAATCGCTTCACTCTGGGACTCAAGGCCTTCTGTAAGATGGCCTCAGACCAAAAGACCTGGCTTTGCTGCGGCCTTTACTTATTCTGCCCTCCATCCAAGGTGATATACGTGCCCTCGCATAAGTCATTTAAACTCCTCCTCTACTTCTCCATCTCTTACGTCCTGTGGGGGAAACGACAAAGGGGTTTACTGCATGGAATAAGAGGACATGCCTCAATGCTCAGAGACAGATGTCTAGCTTCTGACGTCACTTTTCCCCAGGCTTCAAGATCTGTTGTTGTGATGCGAACAGACAAATGAACTGTGGACTTGGTGGGGGAGATGTGGGGAGCACACTTCAGCCCTTAAATATGAAGGGAAGCATTTCAACTGCCAACCAACCACTTCAGACAAAGGGAACCTTCATCCACTTTGAAGGAAGTTTATGAAAGAAAATTCTGTTTGCATCTTTAATTACACAAGCTCCTTACAACCAATGTATCAATAACATCTATACAAACATTTACCAAGCACTGTGAGCGAGCCCTAGAGGGAAAATGGAACTATAAGTCCTGTAGAGGAACAGATATAAACAAAGGTCCCAATGGGCATGAAGAAGAGCTACTTGGGGTAGAAACTGGTGCTGGAGGATGGTGTGAAATGCCTCAGTAAGATTTGTTAAGTTTCTACCATATGCCAGGCACTCTTCTATATGCTGAATGAAACTGGACAAATAGACAAAAGTGATTGCTCTCATGGAACCTACGCTCTAAATAAAGGAGACCAGACGAAAAACTTAGGTAGATAATATACTGTGTTAGAAGGTACTAAGGTGCTGTATGGAAAAGAGGACCAAGTAAAGGAGATGGGGAGTGATGGAATTTTATACTAAAGCCAGCAGAGCAGGAGTCCTGGAGAAGGTGTCATCTAAGCCAAAGACCTGAAGAAGATTAGAGAGTGAGGCATGTGGATGTCTTGGGAAAGATTGTTTTCAAGTACAGGGAAGAACAGCCAGTGCAAAAGCCCCAAGCAGAAGTTCACTTGACATATTCAAAGAAAGAGGAAGGAGCATACTTTGGCTTGATCAGAGGGAGTAGGTCCTGGGAAGCAGGAGATGAAGTAAGAGACTCACAGTGGGTAGAGGATCAGATGGTGAAGTGCCTTGAAAGGGCACCAGTGGATGCTACGGGACAGAGGAGTGATTCAACTTCTGTTGTAAAAGCAGCCCTCTGGCCTCCCAGGAGAGAATACATCATAAAGGGGTAGGGACAAGAGCAGGAAGCCTGGGGAGGAGGCCATTGCAGGAATCCAGGCAGAAAGGCAGTGACTGAGACCAGAGTGCAAGCAGCTCACGTGGTGAGAGAGGTTGGATTCTGAGTAGATTCTGAAGATCTGGACAACAGGATTTGTGGAAGGGTTGGGTATGTAGGATGAGGGAAATAGAGCAGTCAGGGGGATTGCTCTGAGCTGTGGGAAGGAAGGAAATATCATTTACTGAAAAGGGAAAAACTGAGGGTAAGACATGTGTGGAAGGTCAAATATAAGGAGTTAAGTTGTGAACTTTTAAATTTGTGATATTCATTAAACATACAACTGAAAAATGCAGTGTGGCCAGTTACACACAAATCTGAAGTTCAGAGGGAAAGTCAAAGCTGATAATATAAATTTGGATACAGATTATAAAGATTTCCTCTGTGATAATAATATTAATAATAACAATAATAATAAAACCAGCTGCCTCCTCTCTGTTACTACCACTGGCACCTCCCAACTCTTGGTCATTTCCATGCGTCAGGCCTCTGCTGAGTACTTTACTCACATCACCTCATTTACTTCTCATGATGTCTTCATGAAGCAACATTTCAGACCCCATTCTACAGATGAGAAATCTCAGGCTTAGAGGGCTTGCCTAATTTGCCCAAGTTCACACAGCTGGGAAGGGCTTCATTCTACAGGGAGTGGGGAGCCATTGAAAATTGAGAAGAGCACTGTCAGGTTATTAATGTTGGGTAAATTGCTCCAAGGATAGCACAGAAGTCAGAATGGGATGGGGTGAGACCAGTGAGGGAGCCATTCCACTACAATGACCCAAGAGTCCAAGCAAGAAGTGATATGTACTGAACTCAAGCTGGGGTTGCAGAGATGGGAGGGAGGGGAACAGGGTCCAAATGATCAGATATCATGACACGGTTTGGTGACCCTTTGAAGTGGGAACATGAGAGAACAATCCATGATGTCTAAGGATTTCTGGGGGAACTGGGTAAGGGGTGGTACCATTCGATGAGGTAGGAAACACAGGAGAGTGGTCGAGACTTGTCAGGCTGGTGCCAAAGGACCATGTGAGGAAGCAGAACAGATGGTGATGTAGGGGAGGCTGGGGTCGACCAGGGAAGGTCTTTCCTGTGAGGTTTAGGAGCTTAACTTTGCTCTGACTAGGAAGCCATTTGAGATTCGAGCCAGATCAATGGGGCCACACATTAGAATCAAGTCCCGTGCTCCTTCGAGCTTTGTGAGAGCAGGAACTGGGTTTCTGTGTGCATTGTCCTGTGTAACCATCAACACACAACAGCTACTTAACACAACAAACAATACTTTGGCTCCGCAACCACCCCCCCTGGTTTTCTTGCCATTTGTTGGGCATACTTGCAGAAGATTTTTTTTCAGAGGCAAGCACATTGTGCAGTTGGGTTGAATAACCTGAATAAATCCATTCAGTATTTCTATAGCATTTTTTAAAAACTCCTACTTATAACAAGTCACAGCCCACTTGCTTCTCCACAACTCACTACTCCCCACCACCCCTATTGTCTGCCCTGACTGGGATAATAGGTAATTGTGTTCCAACATGCATTATGCTAAAACGCTTCTCTTTGCCCAGCTTCCATCATTATCAAAACCCAGATCCTAATCTAACTTCATCATCATTAAGCAGCCAAACCAGCTGCAGCAGTGAGAACAGGCAGAAGGAAAAGGCTTAGAAGAGCGACATTCCTCTGAGAAACAAAAGAATCATCTCTGATCAAGTGACCCAGCATGAGGGAAGGAAGAGAGAGCTCCCGGAGCTGACTAAAATAAAATTGCCGGTTAGGCCTCCTTCTCATTAGTTTTTCTTTCACACTTCACATTAGCTCAGTGAAAGGAAGATGAATTAAGAGTTAAATGCACCAAAATAACTTAAGCAATCTTTAAATAAGACCTAAATGTGCTTTGTGTTTCCACCAAAAACCCTCTTCCCATTTTGTTTGCCTCTTTCTCCCTCACAGTGATCTCTGGTCCTATCCTTCTCCCTTCTCTTGGCCTCTAGTCTCCCTTGTTCTCTGGCCTATCCTCTGCTTGTCCAGTGTTTGCTCTCCAAGGCCTTACCCTACCTTTGAAACTCCTCCCACCCTTCTGCCCCCATCAGCCTCCAGAACCATCGTTCTTCCAGCTCCCTCTACTTGTCTTCAGTCTCTCTCCTTCTAGAACCTTCTCCTCCCCATCATGCCTCTTCCCAAGCCTGCACTCTCCTGCCTTCTCCTCCCCATCATGCTCCACTCTCAAGCCCATGCTTTCTGGTGTCTGGCCTTAGATGCCACCAGAAGCCAAATTTCTAGTGACAGAAAGCCCATTGTTGCCCAATGAAGGCAGATGATATAAAGGAGGCAATTGCTTCGATTCATAATTAAAATAAGCTAAATGAAGCAGCAAAACAAGACAGATTAATGGTTTGGAGATCTAAGGATGAACTCTTTGCAGAAGATAGTTCTGCTTCCCCTTATTCTGCTGGCACTACGCCCCACAAGCTTATTGACTGGCTGATCAATTCTCAAATTCTAGATAGATGGGTCAGTGATAAATGATTACCCCACAATCCCTCCCCAGTTACTGCCAAGCCCAGCTAATGCACAGTGAACAATCCCGTTTCAAAACACCTTGCCCGGATTGTTTATCTCTCTCCCCTCCCCACTTTTGTTTCCAGCTACAGGGAACTCCTAAGTAGAAAATCAATAGGCACTTTAATTACTGGCCCCCAATTCATCAGGGCCTCAACTGTAATTACTCTGCCCGAGCCAGAAGCCTCAGGAGCCAATAAACTGAGACAGCCAGCCACTGGGTAACGTGCACGATGACGAGGGGTGGGAGTCTGCAGCTCAGCCTGGGAGGAGCCTTCAGAGACGGGCAGCCCCCCTTCCCACCAGCACCCTCACCGCCCTGGGCGCTGGTCAGCAGTGAGGGAGCCAGTCCCAGGAGGGAGCCCAGGACAGAGCCAGTGGGGACATGGTGGCGAGGCCAAGCCTCCCACTCCCTCCTAGCGTTTAATCAGTCAACTGCCTCTAAAACCTTGCTACTCAAAGTGTAGTCCGCTGATCAGTGGTGTCAGCAGCCCCCGAGGAACTGTTAGAAATGCAGTCGCATCCAGAACTCAGATTCTGGCTTAGCAAAAGATCTGGAAGCACTGCTTTACCATCCCGCTGCTGTGTGTTTGCTTTGCTGGGGCTGGTGGGCAGGTAGGACAGTGTTCTCGGTGCTCTTGCTGTGGCCTGTCTTTATGCTGCCCACACAGTCTTTCCAGAATTCCTTTAGGTTAGGCCTTGAGGGGCCCATAGATGCTAAAATGTTCCTTCTCCCTCCATGGCATCTTTCTTCTTTTCCTTCCGCTTCCTCAGCTCTTCCCAAAGACAGGTGGATGGAGACCTGAAAGTAGATTGTCTACCTGGGAAGTTTTTCTCCTCCGTCCTCCATGACAAAGCCTGACTGGCCATCTGCCTAGGCTGAGGGGTCCATGCCCAAGCCCCCTAAATACTCCTAAAGGTCACCCTCCTCAGCTCTGTTGTCAGAGCTCATTCATCTCGGGAATCTTACAGGAAAGATCCCAGGGAAATCCTCAGGTGCGTCTCAGGCACCAAGTTAGTCCCATGGGATGATGCTGGGATAGCACAAGAAAGGTTCTCTGGAGATCCCCCTTAAAACAGCTGATTGAATTGTCTCCCCCAGGAAAACAGGAGTTCATCTTTGGAACATTTCAGAATAAAGGACTTCTTTATGGTGGGCAAATCCATAACCTGTGTAGGTGTGGAGTTGATTCTTCCTTCATGTTAGTGGGGCTTAGACGTCAGGGGTGGTGGCAAAATGAGCTCAGCTGCTCCACCAGATGCCTGAGCAGGCCGTGTTCCTGGTGAGGGAGAGCTAGGCTGCAACTGCCCTCCATCCTGCACATCCATCAGCCTGGGCTTCGAGTCTGAGCACGGAGCTATTGACTCAGCTGATCAATTTCCGAGTCGCGGGCAGCCAGGCCCATGAAAAATGACTCTGTTGCCCATCAGCCCACCCCACCCCAGCATGGCTAATGCAAATGGAACAATTTTCCATTAGGAATTGCTCCTAAGCTTCTCTATGTCCTCCTGCCTCTCAAACATAGGCGTTCCCACCTGAGCCCTTCTCTCTCTCTCTCTCTCTCTCTCTCTCTCTCTGAGCTCGGGCACTCCCTCGGCCTCACTACCACTTCTGCATGAGATGACTTCTCAAGATTCCCCATTCCTGGGTCTCCACCCAAACTTGACACTCACAGGACTCTAGCTGGGCATTCCTGCCTGACAGTCCAATAATTATTACCATTATACATGAGATGTCTAAAAACAAAACATCCTCCTCCTCCATCTCCCCGATCCCCTCGACCCCCAACCTTGTTGCTTTCCATGCTGTAGCTCTCATTCTTGAGAATGGCACCCAGGCTCCAACCTTCATCATCACTAACACGCTACCATGGCCAGTCAGTCCTGAAGGCCAAGCCTTTCAAAACCCTCTTGTCCACCTCTCACTTTCTGTTCATTGTCTCCATCTTTATTCAGACCTGGTTTATGTGAACATGGGTGCTTGGGATAGCCTCTGTTTGCAATCCCTCAATCCTTCCTCAGTTCTAGTCCAACAGTCTCAGTCCAAGCTGCACAATAGAATCACCTAGGGACTGGTCATCTGAAAGGCTACTCGGGGGATTCTAATACACAGCCAGGGTTGAACATGGCTGTTTCACAAGCCAAGCTGGACTGTTGCTATGTAAATACCCTCTATCTACTCCTTCCTCCGTAACTGGGCTCACGCTCTCCCTCTGCCTCCACTTTTCTCTCCAACTATGGAAATGCTCCCTACCCTTCCAGACCCAGTCCAAATATCACCTCCTCTTTGGAACTTTCCAGATCCGTCCCCAGAACTCCTGCAGTACTTACACATAATACACTCATGATACACACCCTGCTCTCCCTTGTGTGATGGTCTGTGATCTTATTATATTCCCTATGTCTACCATTACCTCCTTGAAAGACCAAAGCCATTCCTTGGGCCACCTGACTTGGAGCCAGAAGAGCTCACTTTGCATCCTGACACTTCATGAATAAAACTTTGGCTATGAAACTTTGGAAGGGTTCTTTAAAAAAATCTCAATTTTCTGTTCTGCAAAATGGGAATCATGACTCCTAACTATTTTATGGAAGCACTGCTCATAATTGTAACTAATCTAACAATTTTTGCCTTTCATGTTGCTTAACAGTAGCCTAGACCAATTAACTACTTAATAAGTGGGTATTGAATAAAGGAATGAATATATTTGAATTTTTATCATAGACTTTTTTATTTCTCCTAAAAATAATCCAAATTAGAAAATCACTCCACTACAGTATGACACCCAGGTCATGGGCCCAGCAACTTCCTACAGTGTAGTCAAGCACGAAGACATCTGCTTTCCTAACTACCCTTGGCACAAGCCCTCGCTGTGACATCTAAACCATGTCCTCTTTGCCAGGTGTCAAAGGCAAGAGCAGGATGTTACAGCTTCACTGTCTTCATGCAGGCTGGCCTCATGGCTGAATGCAAGCACATGCGCGCACACACACGTGCACACACATACGCACAAACACAGTTCATAAATTATGCTGCCCTCTCACGGCTACCTGCATAAGCAAGAAAGCCAGCTTCCCGGGCAAACATTCTCAGAGCCGGGACTCCAGGGACAAAGCCTGGGCCTAGAAATCTTTGCCACATGGCAGAGGGCTCTGTTTAAAAGTACCAACAATTCTTACTGTCAGTGGGTAGCAGCCATTGCCCTCTGGGACCAGCCACCTAATGAGTTAACAAAATGTATTTTTCAAGATAAGGGCATCAGTCTGGGGGAATTCTGGAGCAAAGTAAGTTCAAACTTGAGAAGCCTGATACCACAGGTCAAACAAAATATCATGTAGAACAGGGGGTGTCTGCCAAGCAACCCCCCAGAGCTCCACCCCTCCCCCTCCCCAGGCACCTCTTTGTTGTGACCTCTCGGCCTACACCCCCCAGCCTCTGTGCTCCTTTAAATGCTCATTTATGTTTCTGGATGAATAATCCCTGAAAGCAACTAGATTAGCAGAGTCTTTATCCTGACTCACAGCACTTGCAGCTCCGAGGAGCACTAAGTAATTAGAAAACATTATCCTATTCATCCTAGAAAACCCAGGAGAGGACAGAGGACAGAGGACGACAGGCAGGAAAAACTACCACTGCCTCCTTGAAGCAGAGGAACTGAAGGCCTGGATGGGAAATGAGGTGGCCAAGGTCACAGCGAGGCAAAGGAAGGGGTAGAGTGGGCATAATAGTGCTGGTCACTTGGGGGTTTCAAGGCTGAGTGGCACATGAGATGAGTTGGCCTGAGGGCTTGGCAAAGCCACAGAGACTTTCCTTCTCTCTTTAATGAGTCCATTAACACTTTCATTCTATCCTGAATAAACTGATAAACTGAGACTCCAGTACCTGGAAGGGTCAGACCCTTGTAAGAGTTGAAAGGTCCTTGGCAATCCATCACAGGGCTGCTTCCTTTACCCAGAAGCCCAGGGAGACTATGATTTGTCCAAAGTTACACAGATTAATGAATGAGGTGGATCTAGAATCCAGGTCTCCTGAGTCTGCCCAGTGCCTCTGTCGGTTGCCGACCACCCCATAGCAGAGTTTGGGTTTCCATTTCCATCAACACCTTAGGATGCTGAACAAGAGGAATATTCCTGACCAAGGGCTTTTCTGAATTTTATTTTCAGGGACATTTATTTGCCCCTTCTCTTGATGCCTGCAGCCTACTCACTCACAAAGAAAGAGGTCACATGAGTCTGTAGCCATTGGTTACCTGTGGCCACCCAGGCCTTTCTATGGTGTCCCTTTTCTGTGCTCTCTCTTCCTTGTGTCTCTCTCCATTCTCCTACTGTCTTATATCCTTCCTTGTCTCTGGCTCCCACCCTACAGAAGCCTGGGTGAGGAAAAGCCCAAAATGAGAGCATATGGGGAAGACAGTAGCCCACCTGTCTAGAGCCTCCCATCCTCAGAAAGAGGTAGCAGCTCTGACCAGGCTGCAACCTAGTTCCTAGGCTGCAGATAGGGGCATATTGGGGATTGAGACATGATCTAAAAAGACCAAGCTACTGTTGCTTAGCAGAGGTCCTTAGGCTCCCTCTGCAGCACTTCCTACTAGGAGGTGCATATGACAGCAGATGCCACAGTCCTGGGGTGGCATGGGACAGCAGTTAGGGTCTTGACTGCAAAGTTCAGATTTGAGTTTCACAGCTGTCATTACCAGCTGCGAGAATGTGAGAATGTAGGCAGCTTACTTCACCTCCTTTAGTTTTTCCATCAAAACAAGGCAACCAATATGAGCATGCAATAAGTTAACACGTAGAAAGTGGTCAGAATAGTCCTGTGATACGTGAACCTTCAAAACACATGTTCATTAATGTTGCTGTTCTTCTTGCCTTGCCCTGGCTGCTCACCGGAATGACTACAGTCTTGCAGCCAAGCTGCCTGAGCCCCAGCATCTCACAGTAGAAGAGCTGATGTGATGCATGGTCCCAGAAGAGACTAATTTCTCCTACATTTCTCCACTCGTCATCCCTCTCCTCCCATTCTTTCCCATTATCAAAACCAGAGTTTAGACAAGAATCTGATTCTCCTTACTTGCCCTGTGGTGGATCCTGATGGAGTCAAGTGTGTTTTCCTTTTAAGCCTTCTCATCTCCACATGGTCATAGGGAAAAACCACTGCTGAAGAAGTCCTAGCCTTGACAAGAGGCAGGACCACCCTCACTGAACAGCACATTTCTGCCCATAAGGGGAATCAAATTAGTGTCCTTATAAGAGGAAAAGAGACCGGAGTTCTTTCTCTGTCTCCCCACCATGTGAGGATTCAGTAACCTCAGAGTCCTGAGGGAACTCAGTCCTGGGAATTGAATCAGCCAGTACTTTGATTTTGGACATCGAGCCTCCAAAGACTGTGAGACCTAAATTCCTATTGGTTAAGTCACCCCAGTCTATGGTATTTCACTATGGCAGTCTGAGCTGACTAATGCACTTCTCCATCCACGATTCACTCACCCTTCAACCTCCTCAGGGACACTAGTCCCAGCCGGGCACTATGCTCAGGGCTCAGACACTAACAAGCCATTCACAAATAAATAAAAGAAGTAGATGTATAAATAGATTGGTAGGATTACTATTTTAAAAGACATAATGTACTAAGTGGCCAAAGAGAGGTATTTTGTAATGGGAATAGGAAGTAATGGGTTTTAGTTTCAACAAAGCTTCCAGAGGCACTGGAGTTTGGGCATGAGCTGCCTCTCAGGACAAAGGCTTCCTGCCTGGTAGAGGAAGGGGGATCACATCTCAATCAGGGAGAGAGGAGATATCCCTGTTTTGCTCTCGTTGAAGGTTTCAGAAGACTACATTATAGTTCTGGTGCCAGTTTAAACGATATCACCAGCTCTTTGAGGGTCTTCCCTCAACATCCAGGTCAATTCCCACATATTCCACGGAGACTTCCAGAGATCATGTGCCACACCAATCAGGACTTGGCAATCAGTTCACTCAACCCTCTCATTCTACAAATTGAGGAAACAGATTCGGCTGGGGGACAGGACCTGGATTTTGAGTTATCATCTTGTCTGTAATTGTCTCCATTGTGCTTGCTTTGTACTTCACCACATGCTCATGAGGCTGACTCCTGCTCATTTCTCAGGGCTCAACCCAAATGTCTCCTCATCAGGGAGGTCTTTCCTGACCACCATTTCTAAAGCATCTCCCTCTCCCTCCCAACATCCTAGTTAGTCTCTAACACATTACCTTATTTCCCTGTTTTCATAGCACTTTAAGGTACCTAGAATAATCTTATTTGATTATCTGTTTATTACCCCTCTCCTTGAGTTAGAATGTAAGCTGTTTGAGAGCAGACAGGCACATGGGGAGTGCTTAGTAAATACATGTGGACACGCCGACTGTGTTCTGACTGGATAACCAAGACACACCCTGGCTGTGTTTGCCCCACCCAGGACTTTAAACCAGATGGATCTGCCCACATGCCACCTGGATGCCTCTCATTTGACTCTCACTTGAAGCAATTTGACTGTAGTTCTGTTCCTAAAGATACCTTGGCTTCTATTCCTTCTGCTCTTGCATTAACTGGCTCCAACATCCAGCTTCACCTTCCCTTCCAGGTCTCTTACAGCGGGCTGCCTCTTGCTTTAGCACCATTCTGAACCTCTCTTTTACACTGAGGAACAAGCCATGTCCTTCCTCCTTAGTTCCCCACCTTCCTCACACACACACAGCCAGAGGGCAGAGCAATGATTCCCAGAGGATATCAACCCCTCCACCTCCTTATCCTTCTCTGTCCCCACTCTCAGCTCCTGAAGCTCCCACGCCCCCACTCCACCTACCGGGCTGCCACTCCAATTGGATGGCCCCTTTCCCCTCTTTTGCAATCACAAGACAACAGTAAACTTGGCATCAGGATTTATTTTTAAACTCAATCATGAACACCCGGTTGCTACTCCAGCTGTAACTAGCTTCCAGAGGTAGGGTCACTTCTTTGGTTCACCCACCCCAGAACTGTAGAGCCACCCTACTCCCACCAAGTGTTCTCAGCTCACCTTTCCAAGGGACTGGCTGACCCCCTCCCCGCCCCTCAGTTACTCCTGGTTCCAGTCCTCGCACTAGGCTGCTCCTGCTGCCCCCCTCCAGGGTCTCTGCCTGGCTGTGGAGAGCTTCATTTTCTTGATGTGTGTTTCCTGGTCATTCCCTCCACCTCCCTCTCTTTACCTGGTTTGAATTGTGAATAATTCATGTGTTTCCATGATCCTGCCACGTTTTTTCTCCCTCATGAATAAAATTCCTGAGACACAGTTTATTTTCTCACCATCTTCTGGTCTGAGTTGCTGACAGAGACAGGGTTTATTCCTGTAGGTCATGAATGGAGGCCAATACTTATGCCTTGAGACAGTTATCATTTTTCCTGTTCTGCTCTTCCACGATGCTCGATCTTTCTAGTGTATTTTAAGAGTTGTATTTTTGTATAATATGACAGGGGTGGAGAGATAGATATATACTTGGATAGTTATATAAATAAGTAGATAGACAAATAGACGTAATTATTTCCCCCATACACCTTGCTCAATCACCTTTCTTATTTATTTCAAGTTTCTGGGAGGAAAGTGGCAGGTGCTTTTAACTGTGTTCCTCATATGCAGTGGATGCCCTACCCTGAATTGTAGCCCCCTTTCTGATAAGCTGTCCTTATAAAGACTCTTGTAATATCTCAGCTCTTATGTGGAGTCTACCAGAGGGTCATCCCCACTCACTTAGCCCCCAGATATCTATTGAGGGCTTACCATGCACCAGGGACCAGGCAAGACCCTAGGAATACGGTGTGAGCAAAATAAACACTACCTCTGATCTTTTGGAGCTTACCAGCTACTGGGAAACTGGATATTCATTAAGCCTATATGTGTATATGTGTGTGTGTATGCAAAATATGTATTATATATAATATACATCTATTTCTCAACTGATAAATTTGATATGCTTATATAAAATTTGATATTTTTATCTTTAATATTTTGATCACATTTGATAAAAATGATATTAGATATATAAAATTTTTATTTATTTATGATAGTCACAGAGAGAGAGAGAGAGAGAGGCAGAGACAGGCAGAGGGAGAAGCAGGCTCCTTGCACCGGGAGCCCGACGTGGGATTCGATCCCAGGTCTCCAGGATCGCGCCCTGGGCCAAAGGCAGGCGCCAAACCGCTGCGCCACCCAGGGATCCCGATATTAGATATATAAACTATACATATGCATATATATTTCTAAGCTGATAAATTCTAAACCTGCTAAAAATAAGGAAATTGTGACCATAATGTCAGGAAATCAGTTAAAGCAGTTATCTCTGGTAGAAGGAAGAGTTTATGATCAGGAGACACACAGGTTTAGTGATGTTCTATTTCTTGACCTGGAGGGTGGTTATAAGAAACTTGAATACTTATTATTGATTACATTTTATGTTTAGGTTTTGTGTACATTTCTATATTTATGTTACATTTTACAACTTAAAAACTTTACATGATAAAGAGAAACTTGCAAGTTTCCATGAAAGCATGTAACAGGGGTACCTGGCATGCTCTGGGGATCCAGAAATGGTTCCTGGGAGGAAGAAGCAACTGAATTGAGATTTACAAATGAAGATGGGTTAGGCCATCAAAAGAACTTGGCAATGGTTTTATTGCATGTCTCCCCTAGAATGCATGTTTCATGAGCTCAGAGGTCTTCATCACTGTTTGATATTCAGAACTGAAGACAGTTCCTGGACTATTGGTGTCTCTTACCTGAGCACTCTTCAATGTGTTTGTTTCTACATTCCAGATGTGTTATGGAGATAGAAGTGGAGTGATGGAAAAAAGCATCTGAGGTGCCAAGTACATAAAAAATGCAATGAGGACAAAAAGCTTTGAGTGTTCAGAAGCCACCCTGAGGAACCCAGCACTTTTGTCATAGAATGGCCAAGTAAATGAAGCAGAAAATGGGTTATTTAAATGATAGTAAATATGATGAAAGAAAACATATAAAGTTACTAGTGCTATTGGGTATTCTAAAACACCAATCTTCAAAGATTACCCAGGAATAAATGGCCAAACCAATGCCATCCAACTAATCTTTACCCAACCAGGATAATATGAGCTTTTAAAGCACAGGGGGAAATGTGAAACTGTAAAAAAAAGACTGGGTATTTTTAAAATATTATTATTTGCCCAAAATAATTTATATGATAACATAATACAATATCTTTCAAAGTAATGGCTGTTTCTCAGTGAAGTACAACTAAGCTGTGTGTGTGTGTGTATACATATATATATATATATATATACACACACACACACACCAGCAGAAACAAGGGCATTAAGAGGCCACATATCTACATTAGGCTGAAATGAATATCTTCTCTCCCAAACTACTCAAAAATAACTCTACAGAAAGGGACCAGGACATGATAAGGGACATGCTTAAGGAATGACAAGGAAACTCTAATGACAACTTGACCCTGTTGTCAACTAAACAGTCCTTGTGCAGTCAAAAAATTATGAATCTTCCTCCAGAGAGTCATATATTGCCCAGAAACATTATATCTATGATATTTTTATTAAAAATCCCAAATTTCAAAAAAAAAATAAAAAAAATAAAAGTCCCAAATTTCTCCATACTAACTTCCAAGGACTGCAATTTTTACAATAGTGTTTAGGGTTAGCCAGGTATACCTGCTTAAAATCACAACTAAGCCTGAACCAAATCCCAGATCTATGTGTCTACTGAGGTGAAGGTCTCTGCAACTCACAACGATGAAGAATTCAGAGGGCAGCAAAGACCCAGTATTTTCTAATGGGAAAAGCACTGTGTTGGCAATCTGGCTGGTCTTGGTTTCCAGATGTGTTTGCTATGACACTTCCCTACTCTGGCCTCAGTCTTCTTGTCTATAAAATGAGAAAATTGAATTAGATGCTTTCTAAATTTACTCTGAATTCTAGGAAACAGATATTGCAAAAGTCCTTAGGTGCTGAGATTGGCATTTTTGATTAACCAGTATGAGTGGCACAGAATAAATAGTAGAGAGAGATACAAAATGGAGCTCAAAAAGATAGGAAAGATTTCATTGACCAGGATAAAACATTTTAATTTTATTTTTTGTGTGAGAGAGATCATTGGAGGATTTTAAGACAAGAAGGAGAATCATCTGATTCAAATTTTCAACAAATCACTTTAGTTTTAGGTATAGATTGGATCTAGGGGAAGAGTAGAAACAGGAATAACAGCTGGAGTCTTTTGCAGTGGTCCAAAGAGCTGGGGCATTTGTAGTAAAGAAGGATTTGAAAAGTTCCTTAGAGATAGAGCCAATAGCACTTGCTAATGGATTGAATATGGAGTGGTGAGTGAGGACAGAGGAATGACTGATGACTTCTAGTTTTTTCATTTTAGCAACTAGCTAGGTGTCATACCTTTTACTGAGAATAGAGAAACTAAAAGAGGCAAGTTTAGGGCATCAATGAATCAAGAATTAATTCTTTTTGCACGTGTTAATTTGAGGATTTTATAAAATATCAAAGTAGAGATACCAGGTAGACTGTTGGGTTCTCTAACTGGGTTCCAGAAAAATGTCAGAGCTAAAGGCATGGATTTGTTTAGCCACTGGTGTACAAGTGGTATGTGGCCACCTGAGGTGAAAGTGAGGCTGGAGAAGAGAGGGGATCCCATGACTGAACTCTACAGCCCTCTAACTTTTGAATATTGAGTACAGAAAGAGAAACCAGCAAAGTAGTGCCCTTTGAAACAGAGGGAAAACCTAAGAGTGCATGTCACCAAAGCAAAGGAAGACAGTGCTTTAAGGAAAGGAGTAATATATCTACATTAGGCTGAAATGAATACAGTAAGTTTTGCTGTTGATGAGAGGTAAATAATAGAGTAGAAACTGGAAGGAGAGTAGAATCAGGAGGGGCTTTCATGTTTTTTAAGGTTGGAGATAATAGTACATTTACATGCTTCTGGAAAATGAAGTGGTGAGGGGGAAACTGAAGATTCAAGAAAGAAGTGGTGATAATTTCAGGAATGAAGTCCTTAGGAAGCATGAGGTGATGAGGTCCAGAACACAGAGGGGACTGACCTTTGCAAGGAGTAGGGGCATGGCACCCAGGAATAAGGAGGGAAGACCAAGAAGATAGCACAGTGATAGCAAAAGGTGTGGAGTCAGTGGCAGAAAAACGAGGGAGTTCCTGACTGTAAAAATATAAAAATATAAGTAAGCTCATCACTTGGAAGATATCTAAAAGGGAATAGGCAGTCTTTGGAGAAAGGATATATGAAATTGTCATTTTGGACAGTGGGAAAGTAAACATACTAGGGACAAGTCATGGAATTGCCAAACTGTTTTCAGTATCCACTTGAGATTTACAGTCATAATTGTAAAGCAAAAACAGTCTGCACAACTACTTTTCTCTGACATATAACCATGACCAGTAGGTAGGTTTAGCCAGTTTTACAGCTGACAAGGTGAGTACAGAGCAAGAAGTCTGGAGACGTTTTCATAAGAAATTAATTGCAAAAATGGAGGACAGAATCTAAGCCTGGCAACGTGAGGCAATGGATAGTGAAAAAAAGAGGCAGGGTCAGGGGGCTTGGAGAGGTCAATGCAATTCTGTAGTTGCTTCATTTGGAGCACTAGAGAAGAGAAGTATGAGCAGCCAGAGTCAAGAAGCTTGAGAGCAGGACTTTGGAGGAAAGTACAGGTAATGGCACTGTCAAGGGCAAGAATATGGTTGTGCAAGTGGGTCGGCCCTCTGATGCTGCCATTAAAGTTTGAGAGAACCATTCCCTGCTTTCCTGACCTATGTGTTATCTATCCTTACAAATGACCAGAAAGGTCATTTCCTAATAGGCATGATTTAAAGGATACTGCAGGAGCCTTATCGCCCAAAATATCCCTACAGAGGCATGTAACTGGCTTATGACATTCTGCTATTAAAGCTTCCTTAATTCCTTTCCTTCTGCTTTCCGTAAGTGCCACCACCTAACCTATTAATTCATTATCAATCATTTATGCATAGGTGTGATTTAGTAGCTCAGAGTCTTTCAAGTAAGACAGCAGCTGGCTGCAATCAGACTTTAATAGGCTGTAGGGCATGGCTTTTAAGAAATAATCTGGATAGGGACTCTGCAAAGGGAGAAGGGAAGATGGATATAAATATCTGTTTTGTACCTACTATGTGTTCAGCTCTGTTCCAAGAGTTTTGCCTATGTAATATTTGACATGCCATTGTTTCTTCCTATTTGTGCAATAGGAAGGCTTAGAGAGAAATCTCTGTCATTTGCCCAAGCCTCACAGCTAATGAATGATAAAGCCAGTGTCTGAAGTCAGGGCTGCAGAGCCCAGGAATGGTGTTTGGATGGAAGAGAGAGACATTAAAAGGAGAAATGCAAGGGCCAGGAGGCACATTTTGGCAATCCTCACAAACCTAGGCTCCCAGCCCCCTTCCTGAGGACCTTGAATTGTGTGTGGTTGTTTTTTTACTTTCCTTATGAGGTTGTCCCTTGATGAGTTTTCCCTCCCTTCTGGATTTTTTAAACAATAATTTAAATTTTTATTAGGTGCTCAGCCACAGTATAAATACCCCCATTTGAATTGCTGACACACAAATCAATAGGGAAGCACTTTCCCGGACTGGAGCCCTGGCATGGGAGCCTTCCAGCCGCATCCTCTTTCCAGAAGAGAAGGAGTTGAAGAAACAGAACAGACAATTTTCTTAAACAAGCCACAGTTAAAGGAAACAGAATAAGCATTCAAGGTTTCTGGTCCCAGGGCCTTTCTTTCTTTCATTCTCCATTCCTCATTCTCACTAAACAATCTCGCCTTTAACCTCTGCATTAGCAATCGGAGTGGTGTCATTTTTACAGGAAGAAGTAGAGAAAGCAGCATGGGTGGCTGAGAACCTAGCCACATGTTTTGAAAATGAGAGCAGAACAGCATCCCTCAATTCTAGCAGAGATGAGGGGTCTAGCAGTCCCACCCACCCACCTCCCAGTCCCCACCATCACTCTCTGGCTTAGAGAGCTTGTAGTAAAAGATACGGTTAATAAAAAAGAATACCTCAGTGGCAATTAAAATTTGGTTTGGCTGTGCCTTTAATTGTCTGATGAATAGGGCAATAAGTTTGCATCCTATAACATGGTGGCACCATGATCCAGTGACCCTGTGATCCCACCATATCCCATCTCTCAGTTACCCTCCAACATGCTCCTTCTATGACTCTCAGCCTTTTCATATGCGGTTCCTTCTCTGATTAATGGGGTTCCACAAGCAGTCCCTCCACCCCTACCTCCATACCCCAATGCAGCTGGTTTCTAGACATTAACACTTCATTAAGCTGTGTGGTAGTTACCTATCTCTGTGGCTTTGCCTTTGCCCTAACCCTCCTCAAAGACAGGGAGCCGTGTCTCTTTCAACTCCTGCCATTAATAAAATGCCTGATTCAGAGTAGGTCTTTGGTAATGGCTTGTTGAAACAGAGAATACTGGATGAAGACCCATTCATTCATTCATTTGACTAATTTACTAAACAGGCTAGGAATCCAACTGTGAATAAGACAAAGTTCTTATTCTCATAGAGTTTGCATTCTATTGGAAAGAGACCAACAGCAAGAAAAAAAAAATCAAATCTGATGTTGGCTGGTGATAAATGTGATAAATAGAAACAAAATGAGGGATCCCTGGGTGGCGCAGCGGTTTGGCGCCTGCCTTTGGCCCAGGGCGCGATCCTGGAGACCTGGGATCAAATCCCACGTCGGGCTCCCGGTGCGTGGAGCCTGCTTCTCCCTCTGCCTGTGTCTCTGCCTCTCTCTCTCTGTGACTATCATTAAAAAAAAAAAAAATAGAAACAAAATGGTAAAAAAGACAAGGAGAGCTATTTTGTTTATTTATTTTTTAACGTCTCCTTATTTCCTCCACCTCCCAGCCCTTGGTAACCACTTTGCTACTCCTTGTTTCTATGAGTTCAACTTTTTTTTTTAAAGATATCATAAATAAGTGATACCATGCACTATTCTTCTTTGTCTGGCTTATTTCACTTAGCATAATGCCCTTCAGGTTCATCCATGTTGTCACAAATGACAGGATTTTCTTCTTTTCTAAAGCTGAATAATATTCCTGTGAGGGGGGTGTGTGTATTTCACATCTTCTTTATCCTTTCATCTATCAACAGACACATAGGTTGTTTCTATACCTTGGGTATTGTGAATAATGCTGCTGTAAGCATGGGAGTGCAGATAATTCTTGGAGATAGTGATTTCATTTCCTTTGAATATATACCCAAAAGTGGAATAGCTGGATCATATGGTAATTCTATTTTTAATTCCTTGAGGGACCTCCATACTGTTTTCTATAGTGGCTGCCCCAGGTTACATTCCCACCAATAGTGCACAGGACTCCCTTTTCTCCACATCCTCACCAACACTTGCTACCTCTTATCTTTTTGATGATGGTCATTATAACAGGTGTGGGGTGATATCACCTTGTAGTTTCAATTTGCATTTCCATGATGATGAGTGATGTTGAGCATCTTTTCATGTGTCTGTTGACCACCTGTGTCTTCATTGGAAAAATGTCTGTTTAGGTCCTGTGCCTATTTTTAATTGGGTTTTTTCTCTTCTTCTTCTTCTTCTTGTTTTTTGGCTACTGAGTTGTAGGAGTTCCTTGCATATTTTGGATATCAACCCCCTATTATATATATGGTTTGCAATTATTTGATCTCATTCCATAAGTTGCCATTTCATTTTGTTGATGGTTTCCTTTGCTGTGCAAAGCTTCTAAGTTTTTTTATAGTCCCACTTGTTTATTTTTGCTTTTATTGCCTTCACTTTGGTGTCAAGGAGAGCTATTTTAGATAAGATTTTTAGGGCAGGCTTCTCTGTGGAGGTAACATTTGAGGCTACTTGCCTGGTAGACACAGGCTCTATGTTCTTTTGTTAGTAGTAGAACAAGGTGGGAGCTTGTCCCTGTATAGTGGCTGTGATGAGTGACTCAGGTTCCCAAGATGGCTGGCTGGCAGAGGCAGGAAAGCCAAGACTATCTCGCCTGCAGGAAACTTGGCTGTCATAACATTAAGCATTAATCTACTGAGGGAGCTATCTCAGAACACATTGTAGAAATGAAAAGACTTGAGAACCTGGTGCCAAAGCCTCTGAGGGATATCCCAAGCCCTATCTAGTTCTCATGAGATGTTGCAGAGCCCACGGGAAATGATTTTGTCTTCTGGGTATCTGGGCAGAGGATCTTCTTGATCTCTGTGATTTCAATTACCAGCCGAATCACAGCACAACAGAGAGGACTATAAAATTATTAAATCCAAAGCTTCAAGATTCGTGATCTCAATTCTGTCACTTACTATCTTGGACAAGCCACTCAAACTATAGTAATTTCCTCATGAATAAAATAGGAGTAATTAATAAGAGTCCTTTTGCTTACCTTCACAAATGGTTGACCAAATATATTAACATATAGTAATATATAATCATATTTTGAAAAATGTGAAGTACAATGACAACATAAATTATTGCTATTGGGGAAAAGTAATCAACATTTATTGAATACTAATAAAGTGCCAGCAGCCCTCTAGATGTTACCTTATTCAATTTTCACAAAATTCTGAAGAGGTGTTATCATCCTTATATTAAAGTCAAGGAATGAGAAGCTCTGAGAGATTGAGAGACTTCACCAAGGATGCAAAGGCTAGGCAGAGCCAGGATCTGAGCTCAGGCCCACTGTCTTCAGAACTGAAGCCCTCCTCTCCCTAACTCTGTGTCTTCCTGCCTGTGGATGGTCAGCCCATGCTTAGGGTAGACTCTCAGCCCTGAATCACCTCACTCAGAGCTGGGATGTGTGTTCCCCCTCAAATTCCTGGCTCAGCCTCCATGCAAGAACTAAACACCAGCCTCTAACCAGGCCTATATATGGGTGCCCAGGTCTCCTCTGTCCCCAGTGCTTCTGCTCCATGATGAACCTGCCTCTTGGCTCAGTCTACCACACTGTCTGGTACATTGTGGGGGTGGGGAAGCACTGCACAGCCCACCTGCTCCTTTGGCTCATGGTCTACCACCATCCCCATCTGTGACTGCAGAGCAGAGATATAGCTGGCCTACATCAAGCTGCTCTATGCCCCCAGCCACCACCACATACCTCCCCTGCAATCATTGGTGGTCCTGGTCGCAGCTGGTGGGCAATTTACATCCTCACAGCTGAACAAGAAACCTCAACAGGAACAAATTGGGCTTTGTTGCGTCTGCCTGCCATACTCCTCCCAGCTGGACCGATATTTGAGAATCCACTACAGGAGTTTCATCTTGTGCAATAGCAAAGCAGTGTTAAAAGAAGTAGCCCACAAGTGAATGGGTAGTTACAACTGTGGCCCAGATAATCCCCAAAGTGGATAAACCACAAAGTGAATGAGGCTTTTGTGGATAGATGAGAATTGACACCACCTTCGCCACCTTGTGAGATTGGATGAAGGAAAATGCATTTAAGAAAACTCTCTTGCCTTGAAGCTGGATTCTTTTCTCATCCTGAAGGAGTTAGATGAGGCTTTGTTGAAAAAACAGAATGACTCCCCAAAGGAGGGGGAGTGGGAGAAGTGACAACACTGAGCCCCCGAGAGAAATAGTGACTGCTTTGGTCTTATTTTTAAACCAACTTTTGTGGTTCAAACAAAGCTGGTGAGGACTAGGACTCTCCAGCTTTTTGTATCTCTCTCTCTCCCTGGCAATGGGGAACATGGGCAGTTTCTGAGTGATGCTCAGAATTAAGTGCACAGAGTTCTTGGGTTCCAATCCTGGCTCTACCATTTATTGTACATCTTCAGACAAATTAAGTGATCTCTTTGCACTTTACTCTTTCCATCTGTAAAATGGGGATAATGATCGTCCCACACTCAAAAGGTGACTATACAGATCTATTAAGTTTCTGTGTGGGGAGTACTAAGATCATTGCCCGGCAATAGTTTTAATCGTGTGGGTGTTAGCAATTACTATACCACTGAAAAATAGGCATGGAGATATTTTTGGATCCAGCTGGTGATTTATGAACCCAGGAGATCCCGAACATCCTAGAAGCGGATCTTGGGTAACCACTCCCCACAATTCCTACCTTGTCACTGGCAGGGTCTGCTCAGGCTAGCTGCTGAGTTTAACTCTGGGGTGAGGCACAAATCTTCAGAAATGAAAAGGCTCTTTCCCTTCCTAACAGCCTTTTGCCATGGGCAAATAATCCCTTTCATCACATTTGACTTTAAGAACTTGGAAAGGCCAAACATTTCAAGGAGCAGGAGTAGGGTCTTCTTCCAGGTTCCCCACTGTGGCAGAGCTGGGGATGTCAGGTGGGATTCCTGACCTGTCAGATGTGGTCTCCAAGGGCCCACAGCTAAACGGCGGGGCGGGGGGGCTCCATAGTGTTCACTATCTCCTGAGCTACGGCCACAAAGAAGAGGTACTCCAGGGGGCTGAGAGAGGAGCCCTATGGGGTCAGAGGGATATTGCTTCCAAGGAAGCCACCTCAGTCCTTTTCTGGTGACTTTATTTTTTTCCCCCTCCCAGTCTCCAAGGATGGCTGCCCGAGTCTTTCATTCTCACTAAATTAAGCTGATAAAATACAAATGAAAAAGGGGCGGGGGTGGGGAGGAGCGTATGGCACACTCTTACTCTGCATTTTAATAACTTTTGCACTGTGCCTCAGACCATTTTTAATAAGAGATTGACAGATAGTGGTCTCCTTCCCACCCCCACTTGGCACATATCAGGGTCCAGATCAACAGCACCCTTTCATCTCCTCCAGAACATTCCACTCGGTCCCTCTCTTGGAGGGAGACTGGCCCAGGAATGAGACCCACGCCATTGGAATGATTTTGCTGATCTCTTGAGGTTAGTTAAGTCTGGAAATGCACCCCGGAACCAAAGATACTCCCCAGGGAACTGTACTCCCAGGTAAGCAGCATTCTTGCCTCTGAGCTTTCTGGGGAGCCAGTTATAGAATAAAGACAGGTCGCACTTACAGGGACAATGGTATTTAGTCAGTTAACCTTTCCCCAGGGTGCCTGGGCACTCTGGCCCAGAAGCCTATGTAAGATTGAGAAGAGCTGGCAGCAAGATGAAAAGAGGGTAGGGTACAAGTCACTGCCCACCTTCCCAATGTACTTGGCCCTGCAGCCAGGCTCAGGCCCCTGATGTCTCCCCCATCCCTGGGGAGAATAGATATCAAAGTAGCCAAGTAACCTGACCTTTACCCTCCAAATGTACCTTTTCTGCTATAGACACTTCCATCAAGAGAGAGCTATATGGACTGAAGACCCTCTGTGAACCTTGATGTACAAAATGACATCTCATTTAATCCACACAGGGATTCTAAGAGGAACTGTTTACCCCATTTCATGGGCCAGGCCAGTAAGGCTCAGAGAAGTCAAGCGACTTCCCCAAGACCACATAGCCAGTAAGTGGCAAGGCCAGGATTCAAATGCTGGTTTGTCAGGATGTCGCTGAACATTTCTGCCAGCCCTGAGTGGGCAGTGATGGGATACAAGGCAGGTGGGGGGGTAAGGGGGGGCACGCCAGGCAGGGGGGCAGGTCTGCACAGGCTTTGCAGTCTCATTGCCATATCCCACCTGGAGCTCCGAGGAGCAAAAATCTGGCAGCTTCCGAGGTGGATGAAAAGCCAACCTTCCTCAAATTGTTTTATTTAAAAGCCAGACTCCTGACTGTTTGAAGCCGCTTGATTTTGGCAGTGCTTTTTCCTTTTTCTCTTTTTTCTCTCTGCTTTTAAACAGCCCTCAGAGATAAGGGGAACGTGCAGTTGCTGGGGGCTGCGCTTGCAGGTGTGTAGAAGACCCGTTGCTCCCACCTCGCGGCTGGGCCTGCAGCCGGGCCGCGTGGACACCAGTAGGTACGTGCACACCTGTGCTCTCAGTGGGGGAAAGGTGGCAAGCCCTGAGCCCCTCTGCACCTGAAGTATAGATACAGATGAAGTCTTTTGCTTTTATAGTGAGTTTCACCAGCATTAAACTTCATTTATATCTCTATAAATATAGACGGCTTTGAACGGGAGGCTTTATGGCTGGGTTTATAAGTTCTAGCTCCCTGTGGCACAGACTTGGGTCACCGTGAGGAGACAGCCCCTTTATAGACAGCGTGGCCTCTGCCCTTTCCAACATGACCATTTGCAGGGCTCTCATCTGGTATTCCTGCCCTCGCCCCTTCTGCTGGCAGGGGGGCCTCCCCGGCCCTGGCCCTGCCCTCTCCCTATCTCCTCTTTACCCTCCCCCTACACTCACAGCTGACCAGGTGGAGGGGCATGGTGCTGTGAGCCGATTTCCTCTCCGCATCTGTCCCTTGGTCAAGGGCCCCACTGCCGACCTGGGGATAGGCTGGAAAGGCTGGCAAAACCTGGTTTATTAAGGTATCTGTTTTACAGAAATCCATTTAGATAAACAGACCATCCTCACAGATGCCGGCGCACGGTGGCTACGGGGTTTACAATACTTCACGAGGCAGGCAGCAGCTTCTCTCCTGATGCACTTGCGGAGATAAATTCAAGGTAATCTATATAAACTCAAGCCTTTGAAATTGCATACCGTCAAAAAATTCAAACAATTACTCTAGCCCAGCCAGGAGGTGGCTGTTAGATGTTCTTCTTATGGAAAACAGAATTATAAGGGAAGGGAAAATGTTTCATAAATAAAACTCAGAATGGCAGAAGAAGCTGGAGGGAGGGAAAGGCAAGAGAAAAGGAATCCAAAGGTTCACCATCCCCAGCTGAGTGCAGAATGGGGCTCAAACATCCAGTGTCTCCTTAAGGCTCGAATTCATTTTAGTCCAGGACAATTTCCAGGTAATTTAATTGGCAAAAGGCATCTTTCAGATATTTTTAAATCTCAGCCTGCCAAGTTCTTGGTGCTGAAGGAGGAGGAGAAAAAAAATGGCCAACACACTCTCTTAAGGTCAAGGTGTTGTAAAACAAGGGCCAACCGCAACCATTAGCTCTTGAGGAGAATGTAAAATCCAGGTCAGCCCAGATAATTGTTAGCTTGTTAAAACACAAGTACCCCAGGCAGCACCCAAGCCCTAGGACCCAGGAATTTGCAAGTGGCTCAATCATTCATGCTTCGGGCCAGGCGCTGTCCTAGGTACTGTATTTCTGGCCCATTTAATTTTCATAAGTCCTTAAAGAAGATCCGATGAGTTCTGTAGGCTTTTGGGGGGTGGGAGGATAGTATAGTAGAGGTGGTGCTGATTAGGAACCTCAGATTAAGACAGGTTAAGTAATGGCCCAAAGGCACAAGGTCAGACATGGTAGAGCAAGAATTTGAAGCCAAGTTTCCTGGTCATAATGTCCCAGGTCTTTCTATTTGTAGCACATGTATGGCCCCGAGGAGAATATGGCTAAAACAGAAGCTGCAGAAAACAGTGAAAAGAATTGGGCTCTGTTTCAAAAAGATTGTGTTTAAAACCAGTCCTGCCACCATCTAGCTGTGTGTCCTCAGGCAAGCTATTCAACCTCTCTGAATTTAGATTTCTTGCCCTCATGTCTGTGTTCTGTATTCTATTTGAAGTCAAGTTATGCAATGATCAGGTTCTCCCTTTCTCATTTGGCTAGAGGAGGTTTTCCTTGCCCCTGTTCTTCAGGATTAAATAAGAGAAGGTACATACAGCACCTAACACAGAGCCCTTCACATGACAACCTCCTTTAAATGAGAACTATTTTTTTCCCATTTCTGTGAGAATCAAATAAGATACTATATTGTACAGCTGGTAGAGTGCCTGGCCTATTGTGAACATTCCATAAATAGTTTATTATTATTATTATTATTATTACTATTATTATTACTGAACTAGAGAAACAAATGTGGGAACTCTGATACACAGGTTGAGCAGAACCAACAGTAAATGAGCAAGATTTTATTGAGCTTTGCTGTATGCCAGGCCCTGTGCTGGGCTCTTTCAGCCATAATAGAATCAGTAATCTAGGTGGAGAGGCACCTAGATTTTTACATATAAAGATTAGCAACAGAGAGAGAAGCATATGGGAATAGCCCTATTCTTAACTCATTAAAACTACACTATATTAAAAAAGAAGGGGGGGTTAGCAATAATGCAGGATGTAAACTCCCTCTGAAGATGCTTAAGAGAAATCACAATGAAGCCATCATTTGTTGCCACAAAGGAATGATAAAGACAACATAAGAAAGTGGTTAAGGCATAGATTTTGAACCAGATCTATCACTACCCAGCTGTAAAAAGTTGAACAAGTCACCATGCCTCAGTTTTCTCATCTGTAAATTGGGGATAACAGTGTATGTCGCTGTGTTTTAACCACTAAATGATATAAAGTGTTTAAAGTGTTTATGGTTAGCAATAATAGCAAATATTTATTAAGGGTCTTCTCTGTGTCATGCATTTGGTGGAAACTCATAGAAAAAACTCACTCAATGTTGGCTGGTGTTATCATTAAGCAATAGAAAGATCCAAGTTGCCAGGGACCTAAGGTATGAATTTTTAGGTGAACTAAAATCAAAAACCAAATTCCATCCCAGAGACATTACTAAGCTGTTATCAAACATTAACTAATCTGGATTGATACTGTCCTGGGATCAGTGTTCTAGGCTTTTCCTCTTTTGTCTCTTTTACACCATATAATATGATAAAGACACACCCAGATTTTAAAAACCATGACTTCCTTATGAATCCTGGCAATAACCTTTTATTGAATCACCTACAGCTACAGCACAAGATGTTATTATAAGAGCCAAGTGGGGGTGAGCTTGAAAGTGCCCTGTTCTAAGGACAGAGGTCCCTTAGGAGATCAGAGCTAAGATCCTTAGGAAATTGTAATGAGTCTATTGGCTTATTTGTCCCTGACCCCAGAACTCCTTCTCCCAACATATAGTCTCACCATTATAATGCATAAGCTGGGAAGGAACCAGAAATGTGCCCATAAAAGTGAGGGCTATGTTTCCCCCTATCTCCCAATATCTCTCTGGGATAAGACTGGGGCCCTTTAGCTGGTGAAGAGAGAGTTTAGGATCCCAGTCTGCTTGAACTGCATCTGTTGTACACTTAACAGTGAGGGCCAGAGTGCAGAAATCAGTCCCAGCTGAAAAGGGCTGGGGGAAGGGGTGCTGTGCACCAACCCTCTATTTATCCTCTTTGATTTTCCTCTAGGAAACCACCTGTGTAGTCCTCAGAGGGAAAGGGAAGAATTTCAACCCCAGTGGGAGCTATGACCAGATAGTCTCCCTTCCCACTTGGTTGGAGAGTAAAACAGAAGCAATTGACTGTAATTTAAAAAGAAGAAGAGGAAGCAACCCAACTGTCCATCAATGACTGAATGGATAAACAAAATGTGATACTACATACACAAAATGGAATGTTATTCAGCCTTAAAAAGGAATGAAGTTCTGACACATGCTACAACATAAATGGATGTTGAAGACATCGTGCTAAGTGTTATAATCCAGTTACATAAGGACAAATACAGTATAATTCTATTTATAGGAGGTATCATGTCCGATTCATGCAGACAGAAAGTAAAGTGGTGGTTGCCAGGGCCTGGGGGTACGAGGGGCATGATGGAGAGTTATTGTGGAGACCCATTGTTCAATGGGTATAGTGTTTCAGTTTAGGAAGATGGAAACATTCTGGAGATGGATGGTGGTGATGGTTGTACAACGACGTAAATGTACTTAATGCCTCTAAAGTGTACACTCAAAAATGACTAAAATGGTAAGTTTTATGTCATGTATACTTTATCACAAGGAAACAAAAAAGGGAAAGAAGAGGGTAAGGCTGTTTAAACTCCTTTTGCCAACTGACATACTGGTTACTTCCTATGTTCTAAATAGATCAATACAGGTCTAGTCCAAAGTCATATTTCAAGGTAAAGATGTAGTGATTCGTACACACTGTTGGAAATAGCTTTTAAAAACCTATTCCAATTTCCCCTTCCCACTGAACTTGTTCTTAAGATGAAACTCCATTTAGGTGGGGAATCTCATCTGATCTTTTTTTAACATGGCCTTTAGTTAATAAGGCAAAGGTATGTCTCTACACTTCTCCCAAATCATCTACTGGAATTAGCTTTGTGGAAATCATTCAAATTTTGAATTTCTGCACAACTTCCACCTAGACATTAATAAATCTTCACTGTGATTGTCTTCTAACTTTCCATGGCCAGTGGCTTAGCAACCTACACTCCACTCTGTGGGAATCCTGGCTGGGAGAGCCGATCAGGAAGGAGACTTCCCATAAATGAGCTGGCTGGATGCATTCTCTGAGGTAGGCAATCCCACAAACAAGCAGAATTGGGAAGAAGGTGTTCAACAGAGTCCCTGAGGGAAGGAAAGCAAAGTACATGTTTGCCCACTAAACATGTTAACAGCTCTATGACCTACTTAGACAAATTTTGAGGCCTGTTAAAGTCCTAACTTACTGCCAGAAACCCTAATCTGTTAGTTGAAGACCTCATACTCATATTGTGCTAATGCCCCATCTATATTCAACATTCCCTGAACATAGAGTATCTACAGACACAGAGTCAGAGAAAACTGGACAGGCAGGGTGACAGGACTAATTATGTAGGAGGTATGTGTGTTTGTGTGTGTGCATGCGTGTGCATCCCTGTGCGTGTATTTTTTTCCCACCAAAGTCATCAAAATCTCTGATAATCTATTGCTCCTTCATAGTAAAACTAGAAGAGACTCTTTACCCTGACCTTCAATCAGGGATGAGAGGGGCACCTTGCTGTCTCAGTGGGTTAAACATTGCCATCAGCACAGGTCCTGATCCCAAGGTCCTGGGATCAAGCCCTGAGTCAGGCTCCTTGCTCAGCAGGGAGTCTGCTTCTCCCTCTGCCCCTCCCTCTGCTTATGCTGTTCATGTTTGCTCATGCTTGCAAATGGGCACACACACTCTCTCTGAAATAAATAAATAAAATCTTTAAAAAAAAAAAAAAAAACCTTCTAAGGAAAAGAACAACCAACCAGGGATGGGAGTGGAATGGATATCCTGAATGAAGCTATAAGGATATCATGGTACATGAGTCACCCCAGAGTCTTCTGGTCCTAAAACTATTCTTGAATAAGGAGGAACAGCAACCTCCTCAACCAAGACCTTTGTGGATGGAGCTAAATTTCATGGCATAAGCACAATCACAGTGACCTTTCCTTTCCCTTTCCCTAGTAAGTTTACACAGGTACTCTTTCCTCACCTCACCCTCCTTGAGCCCAGATGGGCTCCACTCATCAGGTGACCAGCCACCTGAATGCTCAATTCCAAGTTTTTAATAAAAATTTCAACATCATCTCCATGTACTGTACCATCTCCATGCACTGTACCATCAAATAACAGGTCAGCTCAGAGGTAGAAACCTGCAAGGGTTCCCGTGGTTCCTATTTGGATTTGGTTGTGGCTTGCACACACCCACACACACTTACACACTTGAAATGACCACTTGACTTTCTAACTCCATGACCATAAATTTGGATGAGGAATGCACCTTTCTCCCACTCTCTCAGCCACCCAGTAACAATAGCCTCAGACCTCTTAAATGTTCTCTTAAAACTCTACTGTAGTCCACATGACCATCTATTAAACAACACATTAAGCAATGTATATTTCCACTACAAAAAGTAGCAGTGAAAGCCATGGTGAAAGAAGTCAGAATGTGATGGTGTTGGGGGAGGGAAAGAGAGGAGAAAGAAGAACAAGGGAAATCTTATATATTGTGTTTGGTTTAGTGGCTAAATAGGTGTATGCAGTTGTCAAAACTTACTAATATCAATACTTAAGATCAGTACATTTTATTATATGCAAGCTATACCTGAATTTTTAAAAATGTAATAGTGACACTCTCCAGGTAAAAGATGGCAACCCACAGTTGTGGAGAATAGGGCAGGATGCCAACCTTTTCTTTTTCTCTACCTTTCTTGACATCTCTCATCTCCCCCAGATCTGAAAGGCAACCCAGCAGAGTCTCCTCTGCTCCATGAGGGGGGATAGATATGAGAATACAGTGGCTTTCTCTCCAAAATGCTGGCCAGATGTGAAGACTAGAGCCACCAGGGGAGCAGAGATTCTTGGATGTGGGTGGGCTTGCATCCAGCCTCCCACTCCTCTCCTGGGGTTTCTATAGGTGCTCAGAACTCAGCCCTCCCCTAGTCATCCTCCCCACATTCTGAGCCACAGAAGACTCATGCTACTCCCAGAGAAGGCTCAGAAGAGAGAAAAGTCATCAAATACCTAAAACCAAAATATCCATGGCAATGTGTCCTCAAAGGATGCCTTTAACTAGGACAAAGTGAATGTGGCAATCAAGTGCATGACCTCAGTCCAGCCTAGAGGCCACCAGCTGGGTGTTCTCTTTTTACAGTAAGTCCAGAGAGCTCTTCACCTGGCTCCTAATATCTTCTTTGTTGAGGACTGAAGGCCAGAAATACCTTGAGATTCTCTTGATTCTCATTCTTCACCAGGGAGAAGCCACTGCTCTACACTGAGTTCACTAAAAGGTCTTGGTTGCAAATCTGTCCACTGGGGAGCAATACATCTCTGCTCTCCCTCACATGAGCATCTCTGCATTTCACAGGTGATGAAATATTAGAAGACCAGAAGTTCTATTTCCGTTTTTGCTACCCTCTAGCCTAGCACTTTAAATGCCTATGTCTCCCCATTTATTAAATGGGCCCAGTAATGACATGGAGCACTTCTTTCAGAGAGAATTTAAGGGCATTAATGAGATAATGACCACTAAGTATGGTGACTTCAGTAACAAATGGTGGCTTTGGATAGGGTCCACTGCAAGGGCATGAATTTCTTTTAAACCTTCAGGGATATGTCATGCAGAAATCTATCCACTTTCTTTTTCAAACTGGAAATTTTCAAGGATGAGAGGAGTTGGGAGAGTTGAAATATCAATGAGTCAATGTTGGTTTCTGATGCTTTGCTTTGTCTATTTCAATCTTTTTTCCCTACCATTAAAACATGTGATTTCACTATTTTGCTCACTGCATTCCACTTTCTGCCATTCTAGGGAGATGCTGGGATTTCTGGATTCAATGGCAAACATAGTCGGAAAAAACTCAACTGCAGTGTCATTTCACTCAGAACTATGTGTCTCACCCAGAAGACTCCCCAACCAGAGGCAGAGAGTATTTTTTTCAGCTTGGAGGAGGGGCCCAGAATGCTGAATTAAAAGCAAAACACAGAAACACCACCTTAGGGTTCACTGGGGGTTGGAAGGAGTGAAACCACCTATTCTGACTCTTTAAGAAAGTGACCAGAAGTTTAAATGATTAGGGGCCAATTCAAAACAAAGTTTACTCTTACCAGAAGCCACATCTCTTTAAAATTCCCCTTGGGATGCTGGCTTCATGGAAACATGGATGATTGAAGGAAGTCCCCAACACCACTTGTTGAATGACCCCACCCAAACAGTTGTGGGTGAGACAGAAGGGTGGGGGTGGGGGGTGCAGACAGATAGTGTCACCAAGGCAAAACCAAAGCAGATGCAGGGAATTGATTTAATATATTTCTGAGGGGCATGAAGCAGAAGAGACAGAGCAGCACCTTTCCAAAAAAAAAAAAAAAAAAAGTAGCAATGAAGTTAAAGCAATGATGAGCCCATCTGTGGCATCTAAGTACTGGAGGACATAGCACTACCTCAAGCCTTTTTGAGTCAGGACTGGTCTAGGTTCTCTTCTGCTTCCCCAGATGTAAGGAGACAAGCCTTTCTCCTGAGCTGTCTTTCACAGGCAGAAAAAAAAGGACAGAACAGATTTTGTCCTCTTTCCAACCACACATAGTCAAAGATTAAAAAAAAAAAAAAAAAGTCCTGCCTCCTTGTAAATGTAGTATAATCCACATTGACCACCTCTCTAAAGCTCAAGACACTGACACTTTCCTACCACCATTGAAGTCAGGGGGATCTCAGCCCCCAAAACTACCCCAACCTGATGCTCACCTGTTGTACCTGCCCACTTACCACAGATTTACACCAGGAGAGAAAGTGAAAGGTCAGATTGGGCTCTCTTCACAACAAGAACCCAGAGATCCTAGGGAAATTGACATTTAAAAAGCCACCTCTTCCAAGCTCTCACAGAGGAGCATAACTTTTAACTCTACCCCCACTCCCAACCCCCTCAGGCTTCATTTGCAACACTTTCCCTCCGTGGTTTGTCCGGAAAGAGTTAAAGAAGGTGCATGGCTAATTCCCCCAAACCCTCCCTCTTATCTACATAGAAAAAGAACAGCCCTACACAGAGACACACAGGAACCCATTGGCAATTTAACTCAGACCTCACCTATCTTATGCAACAGCACACAGAGACACACACACACACACACCCGAAGGCCAGAGTCCACATCCCCCTTTAATTTGTTAGAAACCTACGCAGAACCCGGCTCCACTGGCAGCTGTAAGATAGATGTAACCTTAGTGCCAAGCGCCTTGCAGGAACACACACAGACACACAGGAACCAAAAATGCATCTCATAGCTCTCCGTGGTGCTGAAATCACGCTAGCAGGGAAATCGAAGGAGAGCAAGTGCGCTGGACTTACCCGGCTGAGGGTGGGCGGCAGGGGAGCGAGAGGAGCTTCCTGCGAAGAGAATTCTTGGCTGTGCGGCTGGAACCGGCTGATGCGCTCACCTAGAGAACCCACCTCTCTCCCTTTTCTTCCCTTCCTCCTTTTCTGGGAGGAAGAGAGGAGGCTCCACGAAAGAAATGAAACCCAAGCTCACAGGGCTAGAGTGGAAGGAGAAAGAGGAGGCAACAAAAATAAGATTAAAAAGTCAGGTGGCTTTACTCCACTGGTGGTAATTCCTTGGGTCAGGGGGGACCCCTCTTTTCTCGTTTTCTGTGTCTGTGCCTTTCTCCGTCTCTGCGTGTTGAGCCAACAGCCTTAGCACAGTAGGTTCCTGCCTCTGACGTGAGAGACAAGGAAGCCTGGGACTGCTTTGCTGTCTCTCTCTCACGCGCTCTCTCTTTTCCCCTCTTGCTGAAATTTCAGCAGCATGATATTTTTTTTTTTAAGCCTTCGTTTTTTCCATCCCCCTACAAGCAGCCCCCTAGTGGACAGAAAAGAAAAGTATCCTGAGTCCTCTTGAACAGTGCAGATTCAGACACAGGAGCAATCTTCGTACTCACAAACTCTTGGGGACTGCTTTTGCACAGATAGGGTCCTACATAGCCAGTCTTCTTTCTGGCCAACCCAGATAGGAAGAGAGGGGGAAGCAAAGGGAGAGGGAGAAGTCAGGAGCTTTTGCAGATTCTTTGCCCACAATTGCAGAAGTGAAGGGTGGAATGAGGGTGGGGGAAGTGGTTGGGGAGAGAATGTTTTTTGAAACATGAGTTGTGGGGGGGTCTCAAGTGCTTTAAGGTCATGACTCAGCATGACACCCTTTGAATAGTCAGAGTCTGCAGCCAGATGAGCTATGCCTATACTTAGGATCACCCAGAATTGGAGTGCTTAAACAGGCAGTGAATAGAAGGAACCAAGGATAAAATATCTAGCCACCACCTCATTTGATGCCCTAATATGGCTTTTCTGAAAGCTGGTAAGAAAAATATATTGGAAGCCACAGCCTGAGATCATCACAGAGATGGAGAAAGAAGCAACCTCTTTGAGCATCCATGCAGAACTGTGGCAAAGAAGAGCCATCAAGGGGTCACTTCTCACAGCTCCTAAGGGATGTCTTACACTTTTTTAAAAATGTATAGTCTCACAATCTCCTGGAAAGAGTCCTAGTACTTACATCTACAAAGTTGAGTTCTAGTTTCAGACCGCCACTTGCTTACTGGACATTTTGCTTCTTTATGGCTCAATTTCACTATTTGTAAAATGTGGATAATGCTGCCCCCTCCCTACTGAATAGAAATGCTGAGGGATTGGAATGGTATAGAGACATAGAACTATAGAACTGGCAGGGAATTTAAAGGTAATCATATCAAAACACTTTTCTTATGTTTAACTTATACCTAACAAATAATAATAGCTAGCATTAATAGATTATTTAGAAAGTGTCAGGCACTGTTCTAATCCCTTACATGTATTAGCTCGTTTAATATATATTATAACCCTGTAATGCAGATGCTACTATTACAGCTTTATAGACCAGGAAACTGAAGCACAGAGGGATATAATTAGTTACCAAGATCACACAGTTAGTGAGTAGCACAGGTGGAGCTGAAATACAGACCATCTGACCATGGAGCTTATGTTACTAACTTCTATATACAATGAATGTATACTTCAGAAGTGACAGCATCTGAAATAAACAGAAGAAAGAACCATAGCTACCATTATTTTCGTTTAAGATAAAGTGTCTAGATTATTGTCATAAATTTATATGCAGCTGAGTTTTTAAAATATGTTATTTACAACTACGGGTGCCAACACACCGTGGAAATTGCTATTACTGATGAGAATTCTCTAAGAAAACTAATTCTCTTGGTGATTTGGGTAGTTTCACATATACAAAACTGGTTGTAAATCTCATGAAGTTGGAAACTACTGGACTTTAAAATCAGTTCAGAAGACACATCCCTTGATTTCTGTACCAAAAGGAGATCATTGCCTAGTGCCTAACACAGTACTGAGATGGAGCTGGCAATTTGATGAGCTGAATGGTTGCAAAGCACTCGGCTAATAAGCATTCAGTGAGCTGTTGACATTTTCTTCAGACTTTTATAATTGTGAATTCCTTACCTAATGTGGCTCACTTTTTCCTGACTTTAGATCAAACATGAATGGAGCAGGACAAAGATAGGATGTGAGTGTTAACAAACCATGGTTCCTGTCCTCATGGAGTTTCCAGCTCCTCAAAGTGGGAGAGAGGGGCACAAAAGACCATTCAGTTCAGGGTGTGTAAGTGCTGAGACATGGTCAAATATAATGGAATAAATGAGCACATAAAGAAAATAGCCAACCTGATCTTTGAGGATTGAGGGTACTTCCTGAGGAGTGGGGCATATAAGCTGAGGCCAGAAGAATGAGAAGTTATCTCAGCAAAGAGTGGGGAAGAGAGTTAAACAGAAAGCACAGCATGTACAAACTTGGAAGTAAGAGAGAGAGTACAGTGTGGAAATTTCAAAGCAAACATTACCCTTCTTTATAAAGGGAAAACTGAAGCTCAAATTTGAGTGGTTTGATCATGATCACATATCTAGTTAAGTGTGGAACCCAAATTAAATGCACATATATTTAACTCTAAACTCATCCTGTTTGTGAAGCACCACATTGTCTTCTCTCATCTCTGAGAAGTGCACACACAATGACATAGGGTGTTTCTGTAAAATGCATATAGTAACTGAGGGCTGACATGGCATCTGCAGAAAACTGGAAGTGTGATCTGTTAGATGAGAAGGCCACAAGAAGGCAGTAGTCAGTACAAAAAAAGGAGAAATTCAGAAGGGCAGAATTTTTTCAAGTGTATATGTAACAACTCAATGTATTGGGAAATAGGAATATCTCAGAGGTGCAAAGGCATTATAGACTCACATTTGAAAGGAAGAAGGAATGCAGAAAGGACTAAAAGGGAGATTCAGATTAAGTGCTATGGAAGCCCAGAGAAGAGTGGCTTTTCATCTGGACCTTAAATAATGGGGGCTCAGGAAACCAAGCCTAGCCAAATTATGTACTCCATGCACTCAGGCATTTCACACATAGAAAACAGAAAATCTGAGTAGTCATGAAAAATAGTGGGACCCAGGGAGAAGAGTGTCAAAGATCAGTATAGGCAGAAAGAGGTTAAACTTTGGAAAATGGACAGCTATGGGGGGCGGGGCGGGGAACGAGGGAAGTCAGGTTGATACATGAATTTGGTTTTGGACATGTCAAATTGAGGGAGGGTATAATTATATATCATAATAGAGATGTCTAAGCAAATGGTTGGAGTATGTCTCTGGAGCTGAGGCTAGTGATGTAGATCTGGAGCCATTTGCATGATAGTTTGCTGGACAGAGACTATCAATGGGAAAGAAAACTAGTAAAACTAAAGACAGAATCCTAACTCTATTTCCTTGGTCTCTGGGCCAAGTTTTATACTTCTTTAGTCCTGTGGCTAATGTGCTTGGTATCCAGTAGATATCCACAAACACTTATAGATTAGTTCATAATAACTCAAATCATCTGTTAGTTGAAGCTAATATTGGAACTGAGATCAGTTGTCGGTTCTTCAGCTTCCAATCTATGGTGAAAGACAAGGCCTCTCTGTCAGAATCTCCTCCCCTGGAAGCTGGTAATAATTGGCCCTGGTTTTGATTTTTTACCTAGCACTCCAGCCCCTAAGTCCTTCTGTGGATCGGTATTAACTCTCCATCTAGGCTGCCATACCAAACTAAGCATCCCCTCAACCACTGAGCTGTCTCCAGAGAATCAGGTGCTTAAGCACTATGGTATAATTTCCCAAAGGAAAACTACCCCTGGTCAGCACCCAGAAGTCCCATAGGATTCACCATTCCTAAATTTGAGGTCTTTATATGGGGACTTAAGAGATGCAGCTGTGGCTTTTGACAGAAAAGAGAAGAGAACTTAGTATTGTGCTTTGGGACTTGACAAGTCCAGAATAACCACGGGGGAGCCCTTAATTCCTAAACTAACCTAGGCCAACATCTATCCAATAAGCATAGAACAGAAGGATGTTTGGCATAAACATCAATAAGATATGTGATGGCCTCAGGACTCTGGTCAAGAAGGAAGGAGAGAAGAGGAGCAATGTGTAAGATCTAGATTCTTAATCACCACTCTCAAAGCCTATTTTATACAGGTAACTTGTCCTGAGCAGATCTTCCTATTTCCCAATCCATCCTTCCTACATAATTTCTGACCCTGCCCTCTCCACTTTCCCAAAGTGCATTTCCAGGCCACAGTTATGTAGAATTATATGTTATTGCCCTTTCCTCCTATAAGGATATAAACTCCTTGAGAGCTAGGACATGGATTGCCTTCAGGAAGCATCTGACAACATACCAAGGGGCTCTTCTAAGGCCCACTAAGTCGGCTAGGTTCAAGGGGGCAGTACAGTGTATTGAATAAAGGTTCTTCCAGTTAAGAGACACTATTTGGGAGGCAGATGGCCTCTTTTATCCTTCTCATCCCAAATCTTTTCACCATCACAGAGGTGAGGACACTGGGCACTTCATGTAGTCTTATTGTGACTCTATCCTCCCTGGGCAGAAAAGCCCTGCTATAAGCTGTGCATCCTCACACCTAATTTTATTTTATTTTTTTTTTAATTTTTATTTATTTATGATAGTCACAGAGAGATAGAGAGAGAGGCAGAGACACAGGCAGAGGGAGAAGCAGGCTCCATGCACCGGGAGCCCGACGTGGGATTCGATCCCGGGTCTCCAGGATCGCGCCCTGGGCCAAAGGCAGGCGCCAAACCGCTGCGCCACCCAGTTCACTTCCACATTCTGTAGGTAGAGGGCCCAACAGTGACTATTTGTAGGTCAGGGAGGCCCAGGAGTGTTAGGCATAGTAACCCTGGCAATAACTGGCTCTCCTAAAGTAAAGAAACAGCTCAACCCAGTCAGAGAGTCTCAATTGGACAATGTCCCAAAGACCCCCATGGAGCTTTGTACCCCTTCCTATGGCATAGCTCCTGGCCATGTGGAAACTAGGGAACTTCTGCAACATCTAGGAGCTCACAAATATTCAGATTATCTGAAGAAGCTGCTTTGGGGACTTACTCCCAGACCTTTAAAGTGAGGGTGTTGCTTCCATCCAGGGTCCATGGAGAATGGAAAGCAAAGGCAGGGACAGTTGCCAACAGAGTTTCCTGATAATGAGAATTTCCTAAAAGTGGTCCAAGTCAGGAAGGATGGTCACTTAGTAGGACATTATAGGGAGATTCAAACTTTTGTTCGGTGTTTAGAGTAAATAACTTGCCCATTCCATTCCCTTCCAGCTCAGATAATGTAGGATTATATTGACCTAATGCCTGAGGGCCTTGTTTACAAAGAACAAGTTCATGATTTGGGCTTCATTTTCTGGGAGGTAGAAGGAGGAATTCTTAACGATGACCATAAGGGTAATTAATATAACTCCAAAGCTTACCCTCACAAGGAGATGGAGGAGTCCCTGTCCTCTTAAAGCCAGGGCTGGGCTCGGGCTCAGTTCCAAACTGACTCAGCAGGCTTTAGTGACCTCAATGCACAATAGGGGTGATGTCTGGAAAGAATCCTGGAGTGCTGACTGACTTCCATACAGACAGGAAGGCTAGAATTTCAGCCAGGTACTGGTTGGGAGAGGGAGCATTAGGAAGTGGCACCAAGAAGTTTTAAGAGCACTAATGGATAGAGGAAGCCTATAAAAGGAGCTTTTCCCTGCAAGGGGTGGGGGAAGAGGGAGGGGTTGCCTGAGCTGGAGAAAAAAAGGGGGGGGGGTTAGATAATCTCGAGCTTCTGTGGCAATCCACTAAAGAGCTAGGATCTGCCCAATGTGTTAGTAGAGTAAGTGGAAAGGAATCCCTACCCCAAATCTTTCTCTTACTGTATGTCACAAGATGGCAGACATCATTATAGTAGACTGTAGTATTTATTACTCCCCAACCTCATTCTTTTTGTTTTTGTTTTTGTTTTCTGGAATCAGAACCTACCCATCCTCCAACATAGACACTAACCTGGACACTTAACCTAGGTCTGGCCAACCCAAGATCCCCCTCTAGGTACAGTGATGGGCTTGGGGCTGGGCATATGAGCTAATTATGAGCAGGGTCAATCAGAATCTTACTTAGAAATGGGAAAAGAGACATTATTTTTCTAATGGGGTTGTCAAACAGGGACCATGTAAACTTGGCATTGACCATAGTCATCTTCACTGACTTAATGAGGAATCACATTCACAGTTAAAAACAATGACGCCAACATCCAGCAAGAAACAGTCAATGATAGGGAAAAAGAGAGCCCAGATAACACCATTTGCACCCCTAGATCCAACCAACCCCGAATCTTCCAGTTAGGTGAGCTGCTAAACTCTCTCTTTGTTTAAGCTAATTTGTTTTGGGTTTTTGTCAAGCAGGCTTAACTTTTGAGTCCTCTAAGGCTCCCAGGGAAATTCAAATTCCTCTTAGGGTATGCCTTCAGCTGGTGAGAAGCATCCAACTGGGAACATAAGAACAGATAGATGGTTAGAACATAGGAGCAAGAGCAAGATGGGGGATGATTGAAGATGCCATTAGGTCTTGGAGAGGAAAGATAAACATTTCCTTCTTCATCAGTCTGCTGGGGACAGATATAATGTCCAAGTTCTTTTCTTAGAGCGTGTAGAGAAAAGGCCCAGTGAAATGATAAGGCAACCATTGCTCCATGAGTGTAGAAAATGCTGGAACATGGGAGGCATGGGATGAGTCTACCCCAGAGCACACATTTGTTCTTGGTTACCTGCGCTTTTCCAGTTGGAGAGACACTGTGCCCAAACCTGTTACCAGGGCCATTACAGGGCTCTGCTGCCCAGATTGTGGTGTGCCTATTTGGGTGAAGGTGGCAAGTCCAGGGACCATGTCCATTCATCCTTGACAAACCTGCTTTCCTCAGACCCCCTAGCATATCCAGTTTGGAGCACCTCCTCCAAACGTCTCCTACTCCCTTGGCTTCTCTCTGGGCACAGCTGGTTCATAGGGCTCTAAGCAAAGTCCTATTCTGGGAAGCTGCAGCCCTGAGCCTGTATGAGCAAGTTTGCACTATCTCACTCTGAAGCAGGAACCCTGCCCCTCCTCCTGCCTGTGCCTCAGCTTTGGCATATAGGTTGCCTGACCAGCTGCAGCCTGCCTGGGGAAAGCAGGCTGATAAGTGATGGAATGCTAGCCAGGGAGGGATGCGGCTGGGCCTCTGGCTCCCCAACCTGCCTGCCAGCCAGTGGGAATCGTTATCTACACCAGAGAGTGAGCCAGGCTTCCCACACTAAATTAGCAAGAGCAGAGCAGATGTCTCCCTTCAGTGCAGCAAAGGATTAGACAGGATAGAGCTCATGTCTTTCCCCTTTCCTATAGACAAGGGCAAGTGTCGAGTCCTGGGGTGGGTACCTTTCCTGGGGTTCACAGACCACATCATGGTTGGGCAGCCTAGGGTCAAAACCAGCCCTGTCACCCCTCTGTCTGGAGCATGGGTTTCCTTCCTCTCATTTTGTCTTCATTTCCTTTGGGAAATAGAGGCCTTATTTTAGGTCTTATCCTCTTTTGAATTAGCCATATTAGAAACTTCAAGTCCTCCCCACCCACTCCCTCCCTGAACCCTCCCTCTTATGAGAGAGCTCTAGTCCAAGAGCCTAGGTCTCCTACCTTGACCAGCATCTGTCCCCTTCTGCTTTGCACCCTAGTTCCTTATCAACAGCATATGGGGATAGAGAGGTGGCGGGCCAGGGGCCTCTCTGGCTTGTCACACTTCAGTGACCCTCCATCATCCTCTGTTATTCAGCCTGACTCTGCAGCAGCTGAAATCTTCCCAACCCTGACAGCCTGGCTCATATCTTCCTCTCCTCAGCCCTTACTTCCGCTACAGGAAGTAGAGAGTCAGAGTAGACGCTTGTTCCCCTGCAGGCCTGCCTGGATTTGAATCCTTGTTCTGGCACTTACACTCAGCTTGAACAAGGCACCTTTCTCTTTGGTTTTCATATATGTAAATCAAGGATAATAATTGTACCTTCATCATAGGGTGGCTATTCAGGTTGTGTGAGTTCATTCATGGAAAGCTCTAGAGAACAGCACCTGCTAGCTATTACTGCATCCATGTTATTATTCAGCAATTATTTTTGAATACACACACTTTAAAAAAAAAAGCCCTCCTTGCTTTTAGCTTTGACTGGTCCTGGCTTTATGAATAAATATCCTTTCTGGATGCAGCATCTGCCCCCTTGGCTCCTGCTTAGTTGAAAGTTGATAGGGCAGGATGACTTTGGCTCCATGGACCTCGTCAGGTTCTGCCTTCAGGGGCCTCTGTGGGCTGAAGGAGGTAAGAGCCTAGGCTTGGGGTGGGTTGGACCTGGTTTAAACTTCTACTCAGAGAGTGTGCAGCCTCTAGCTAGTCCCTTATAGTTCCACATCTCCATTCCCTTATCAAAAAGGGGGCATCATAATGACTCTCTCTGTGTTTTGTTGTATCAGTCAAATGAATCAATGGATAAAAAACAGTAGAAATTCAACAGCTGCCTGTTGAGTACCTGTCTCACCTGCCTACGTGTGCCTGACCTTTCTCCCTTGCTGTTCAAATGCAACCCCTCAGACAGGTCTTTCCTGACACCCTCTCACACGGCCAGCAGTGTTGCCACCTTCTCGTGCCCCCTCCAGGCATTATTTTGTTCCATCTCCCTTAACACCAGCTGACACCTTCCAGTCCATCTTTCTGTTCGTTTATGGGCCAATCCCCAGGGCGCCTACAGCTTGAGGACCTCTGCCAGGACCTCTGCTTGAGTTGTGCGCCCAGAAGCCTAGACCAGTACCTGGTTCTTGCAAACAGGTGCAGTAAATATTGCTGCTTTGAAGCCTATTTTATATCCTAGCCATTTTTTTAGCCCCCCTCATCGTGTGGTTTATTGCAAGCAATAAGGTTTTGAATCAGGCAGAACGAAATTTAAACTGTCTCTCTTCTACCTTAAGAAATGTACTCTGAGCTCCCATTTTTTTCATCTGTGAAATAGAGAAAATAATATTTATACCAAAGGGTTATCTTGAAGAATAACTGAGACCATGGTGCCTAGAACAGTGATTGACAGATGGAAAGAGTACATTAAATCCTTTGTGAATGAAAGGAATGGAAGGAAGGAGAAGGAAAGACCACAGGCACTGGCCCTTTATCAGATCTCCTACTTACAACCTCTCCGTCCTCCCTCCCTTCCTTTCTTTCCTTCCCCTGCCTGAAGCTGGCACGCTGGGACTCCTGCTAATCCTTCAGCCACAGGGTGTCTGTCTCTCTGTGTCCCTGCTGGCAACAGCAATCTGGATCAGCCTGAGAAGTTATTACCCTTTAAAGCAAGGGTCGACCACTAGTTTAGCTCAAGTGCCACAAATAGGGGACAAATTTTGCCAGAGGCACCAGAGTGGCCAAAAGAACATTTTTCCAATTTTTAGAAAGGTGTCACCAGCACCCATTGGCACTTTGGCTTCATGCTAAATTTTCCTAAAAGACCTTTATTATTTACTTCCTGTATCTCTTTTGATCTTTTTTTTATTAGTTTCAGAGGTACAATTTAGTGATTGATCAGTTGCATATAACACCCAGTGCTCATTACATCACGTGCCCTTCTTAATGTCCATCACCCAATAACCCCATCCCCCTCACCCACCTTCCCTCCAGCAATCCTCAGTTTGTTTTCTAGAGTTCAGCATCTCTTATGGTTTGCCTCCCTCTCAATTTTCATTTTATTTTTCCTTCTCTTCCCCTGTATTCATTTGTTTTGTTTCTTAAATTCCACATATGAGTGAAATCATGTGGTATCTGTCTTTCTCTGACTGACTTATTTCGCTTGGCATAATAGCCTCTAATTCCATCCATATCATTGCAAATGGCAAGATTTCATTCTTTTGATGGCTGAGTAATATTCCATTTTATATACATATATATGTGTATAATATATTATACTACATCTTCCTTATCCATTCATCTGTTGATGGACATCTGGGCTCATTCTATAGTTTAGCTATTATGGACATTGCTGCTATAAACATTGGGATACAGGTGCCCCTTTCAATCATTATGGTTGTTCCCTTTGGGTAAATATGGACTAGTGCAATTGCTGGGTTGTAGGGTAGCTCTATTTTTAACTTTTTGAGGAATCTCCATACTGTTTTCCAGAGCAGCTGCACCAGGATGCATTCCCACGACCAGTGTAAGAGGGTTCCCCTTTCTCCACTTCTTTGCTAACATCTGTTGTTTCCTGATTTGTTAATTTTAACCATTCTGACTGGTGGGAGGTAGTATGTCATTGTGGTTTTGATTTGTATTTCCCTGATGTCGAATGATGTTGAGCATTTTTGCCATTTGTATGTCTTCTTTGGAGAAATATCTGTTCATGTCTTTGGCCCATTTCTTGACTGGATTTTTTTGTTTTTTGAGTGCTGAGTTTAATAAGTTCTTTATAGATTTTGGATACTAGCCCATTATCAGATAAGACATTTGCAGATATCTTCTCCCATTCCATAGGTTGCCTTTTAGCTTTTTTTGCTCTTTCCTTTGCTGTTCAAAAGATTTTTACCTTGTTGAAGACCCAATATTTCATTTTTGCTTTTGTTTCTCTTGCCTTTGGAGACAGGTCTAGCAAAAATATTGCTGTGGCTGAGGTCAAAGACATTGCTGCCTACGTTCTCCTCTAGTAAGGAAAATTACAGACCAATATCTCTGATGAACATGAATGTAAAAATTCTCACCAGATTCTAGCTAATAAGATCCAACAGTACACCAAAAGGATTGTTCACCATGACCAAGTGGGATTTATTCCTGGACTGCAAGGGGGAGGGAGGGGTTCAACTTTTGCAAATCAATCAATGTGATACCTATTGCTCTTGAGTCAGGAGTCATTCTCCTTCACTCTTCTGTTTTTACCTCTCTCCTTTTTATGGCTCTTGCCCTCTTCTTCTTTCTATAAGAGGCAAGCCCCGCCCAGTGCTTTTTATTCTAGTCTTCTCCCACCTTCTCCCCACCCTCTTTGACTTCCTTTCTCCAAGTAGCCAGAGTGTGATTCCAAGATGTAGATACAGAGGAAGAAGAAAGCCCCAACATCATAAGACCCTTGTCATGGGAGACAGTTGAGCCTATTGGCTCCCCGTTGCTCCCTATTTCAGCTATCAGAGTGCAAGCTCTGGGTTTGCTCTGCCATGGTATTTTTTACATCCTTCTGTTAGTAAGCAGAAAATCTTGCATGTTAAAAGAAATAGAAAGGCAATGTGCTCTCTGTGAGGCTTCTAAAGATCAGAGTTGTTGTGTCCAAGCTAAGTTTATTTTATAATCTTCCTACCCCCCATTCAGGAGTCAGTCTGTAAAAATTCTGTAAGTAACATACAGGTCGCTCACCAAAAACAGGTTCTAATCTGGGTCCAACCAGGGACCTGACACTCTCCTCAAGGCCAATCCTCCTCCCCTTTATCACCTGTTTATAGCAGCCTCTTGAGTTTACATTTCCTCTTCCTAAAAATGAGAACAATAATCTCTACTTTAGGCTCTGTGCCCCTGATAGTGTGTTCTGAGGCTAGCATGTGAGGCTGCAGGGGAGGGTCTGGGCATCTGGGAAGGAATGACCCTCAGAAATAGTTGGTAAAGTCTTCCTGCTTTCCTCACTGTTATCACGGGTAACTGGGGGTCCAGATCACTTGTAATCTGGGTTTTTTGCCAATTTGAGGGTCGCTGAAATTCAGAGAAGCAAACTCAGCCCCATTTGAGATGAACTTGTATTTTCTTACTTAGAATAGCAAGCACTGTTGGAAGTGTACATTCAACAACTCAAAGTCAGATTTTGAGTTTCTTTGGCCTTATGGGCAAGCCATTCCTTTGTGTATCAGTATCCCAAATTCCCACATCCCCTTGAAACTGAGCAAGTGCTGCATCTCCAGAAAACATGTGCTCCTGGGGCCTTTGTCAAATCAGAAGACAGACCCTTGCCTCTGAATCTGATACAGTGTTGGGCACCTCAAAGTGACTGGAGTCCAGTATGCTGTGACCTTGAATGTATGAGCTACTTTTGAAAGAAAACATTTTTAGAGAAAGAGAGATCAGGGGAGAGAGTAAGAGGTAGAGAGAGAGAATCTCAAGTAGGCTCCACCCCAGCACAGAGCCCTGTGAAGAGCTTGACCTCACAACCCTGAGATCACTGCCTGAGCCAAAATCAAGAGTCAGACACTTAACCAACCCTCTGAAAGAGAACTTTTTATTGCAAGGAACAAGCTAAGTAGCCCTGAATTTTAAAAAATAAAAAGTATTTTAAATGACACAGATATTTAGGCTACAGGAAAAAGTTGGAGGAAAATGTATATTAGAATATATACATATACATGTGAATATATTATTATGAGCTAGGTATTGTGCTAAGCACTCTACATACTAGATTTCATTTATTTAAGTGTTTAGGAAGAAAAATGGAGGAAAAAAATCTCCTAAGTAGGTGAGAGCATACATTTATCTTGTACCAGAGAATAAAGATGAATGAAAGTCCTGGTAAGAAAGTAGGTAAAAGGATCCTACACAGAGACCAGCCTCAGTCTGGGCTGCTAGCCAGAGGCATCTAGAAGAAAGGAAATAATGAACTTGTAGAATGTCAGAGCTGGAAAGAGCGTCAGAGCTGATCTTTTCCAAGCACTGCTTGTTCCATTTTACAGATGAGGGTGCCAAGGTCCAAAGAAGGGAAGAGACACATTCTGACATAGGTGGATGTATCCAGTATCCCCTCCTTGGCCAGGGACCTTTCATGGAAATCTAACAGTGTGTTCTCATTCCTCCATCAGCCAAGATGGAAGGTTGTTTCTCCTCAAGTACTGCTCATGTCCTTGCTAGTCATCTGCTAACCTATCAATGGGCGATTGGCATGTGTTGTCATTGTGGCTCATTTTATGGCAAAAGCTCTTGCTGACCCAGGCTAGTCAATCCAACCAGCAGGTTTTTCCCAGAATTATGGCCTCAGTGTCATTATTGAGGATTAGTCTCTAAACGCTGGAGAAAGTCAGACTTGGCATCTGTCCTGTGAACCTGTTTATGTTCATGTTCATCAGAACCTTAGATTCAGTGAGTCATCTGGCTGAACCTCACCAATCAGAGAGCAGTGAGAAGACTTCCTCAAAGTGATACAACTGGTTGAAAACCACTTAGGCCAGTGTCTGTCTTCCCTCCCTGTAGGAAAGGACTAGCGGTGATCACTGTGGTTTACTAGTCCTGCTAGAGTCCTAGCACAGGTGCTGGGAGAGTGCCATTGCTAGGCTCACAGTATGGGCACGGAGGGTACAGGATGCATAGGAGGCTTAGTGGGGCAAAGGTCAAAGTCCACGTAGCCAGCTGTTTGTCCAGCACATACCTGCCAAGAGAAGTGCTGCCTTGTACTTGCAAACCTCTCACAAAACCCACTGACATCTTGGTGGACACCATGAAGGATGCCAAGCAGTAATTTCCAACCCCATTTCCTAGTGAGTGTGTGGCCTCAAAGACAACACCTAACCCATAAGAATAATAATATGATAAAAATATAAGCTTCACATAAATAATAAATGATAATATAGCATCAAATAATTGGCCATATTCATACAACAAGTACATTAGGGAGCCTGAGGGCCTATATCTCTAAGGCTGTGTTTCCTACATGATTATAGTCAGGATAATAAGTAACATTTATTTAGCATTTACCAGGTGCCAGATATTGTTATTCATATATATGTTTATATATGTGCTTTCATATCTACCTATATATGTGTGTATGTGTGTATGTAGAAATATATATATAGAAAGGCCAAAGAAATACATTTATATATATTTTTTAATTCATTCTTCATAACAGCCTTATTAAGTAAGGCCCTATCATCCCCATTTCATAGATGAAAACACTGAGGGACAAAGAGGTTAAAACAAAGCTCAGAACAAAACTCCATTCCAACAGCAATACTTTGCTCTGGGCTCTCAGTTTGTGGGGTCTGGCTAGAGCTCACTGCTCCTGTACCACCCCAGGAGAAGGAGGACTTCCCCTTTCTCACTACCTCCCACCTTGCACACTTTCTTTATTCCAAAGAGAAGCTGAACCAAAGCCCAGAAGAGGTTCCAGGAACCTTATGTTATTTTCCTGGGTCATCCAGGATGTGTCATCTTAAGCTTGGTAGTGACAAGACAGAAAAGTCAGCTTGAGAGGGCTGGATGCAGGGGTGCACCCTCAGCTGGAGGCTGCGCTTGCCTCCCATTTGGAGTGTGAAGAGAGGAGGTGGCCAAGGGAGCGCCAAGGGCACCTGCGGTGGGCAAGCGAGAAAGTGGCCAAGCCCAAGTCTCCAGCAGGCTGGGCTGGTTGGGGTAAGTTGGGGCAGTGTGTGTCAACAACAGAGATATTAAGAGGGATTGACTGTAATCTGGGAAGCGATAAACTGACATCTTTAAATCCATCTAATACCCTACAATCAATAATTAAATCATCTGGTATCAAGAGGAACTGAGTAGATAGTAAGCACACGCAAGGAAAGGTGTGGGCACCAGAGCCCAAACTCCAGAGTGGAAAGAACATGCCAGTCAACAAGTGGGAGAGAGAAAGAGGAGGATAAACAGGGTTTGTAAGAAGGCCCTGGAGAGAAAAGGAGATGTTTGAACAGAGCTGAACTACAGGATGGGGGTGGGAAGGGCGTTTGTTCTTAACATGGTGTGGGTGGGTGCCAGCTTGCCACAGCAGACCAGGTGGAGATGGGCCACTCCCTCCTGTGCCTGCCAGTTCTGGGATTCTGTACCCTGTGGAAAAGCATGCAGTGGGGCCACGGTATCCCATGATTGCCATCCTGAGTATGGTGCCATCCCTGAAAGGAGATGGAAACAGAAACCACAGTTTTTTAAAAAATGAGAAAAAAAAATTTCCCTTTCTCTCCATTCCCAGGTCACTAAGTCCAATGATAGGATCCCCTACTTCTCAGTCATGCTCAACTCCAAGGATCTGCTCAGTTCACAAGCGTGCTGAGTGGAAGAAATGCACAACCTGAATACAGACTAAAGCCCTGCCAGGGTCTTCTACTCTAAAGAGCTCCCATTCTAAATCTGTCACTAACAATTTTTTGTTTTATGAGTTGCTCATGTCATAAGAGGCACAGGGCTCCAGATGAGTCAAGAGATAGCGCTGCATATGTAATTCAGTCGGAATCTGAGGCCGAGAGTTTGCTGCCCTTAGCTGAGAGAACATAGGGGTTTTGAGCATTACTGTGTGTGTGTTTAACAGAGAGAGAGACAGACAGACAGACCTGTGGGCGGCTGGGAAATAGAGAGAGGTCTGCAGTGGAGGCTGAAGGGCCAGCCCAAAGGTACCACACGTGGAGTGTGCAGGTCCATCCAAGCCAATCTCCCGCTCCAAAGAGGCACAAAGGTCTTGCTGAAGGCTCTTGCTCAGGATGTCACTCTACTGTGAATATACCAAGCATGAAGTAATGAACTCCTGGGGGGCGGTGACACGTCCTGGGGAAAGTCGTGTCCCTGTGGGCACATTTGAATGTGTGGAGAACTATCAACAGAAAAATAAATCAGGGGGAACATTCACAAAGACAGTCCTGAGGACAAGGGGGGAAAATGGGGTGAGGTGTGTCAACCATGAAATCTCAATGAAGGATTAAACTCCTTGGGTAAGTTTCTTCCCTCAACCAAGTGAAGAGTGAAACCTGGATCCAGCCTTAAGGTTTCCCATTCTATGAGGCGATTCCATCCGTATTAGTTTCCTTTGGCCACCATAACAGACTGGGTGGGAACTTTATTGTCTCATACAAGTCCAAATCAGAATGTCAGCAGAGCCATGTTCCCCCTGGATCCTGTAAGGTAAAATCCTTCCTTACCTCTTCCAAACTTCTGGTGGCTGTCAGAATATTCCTTGGTATTCTTTGGCCTACAGCTGCAAGCAATTCAACCTCTGCCTCTGTCATCACATGGAATTCCTCTCTCTATGTCTGTTAGTGTCCAAATTTCCCTCTTTTTATGAAGATGTTAGTCAGTGGATTAGGGGCCTCTTCATCTTAACTTGATTACTTGATTATGTCTGGCTCTATTTCCACAGAAGGTTGTATTTATAGGTAGCAGGGGTTAGGTCTTGAACATAGCTTTTTGTTTCAACCCGTAATATCATCTGACTACCCTAGCCCCCTGGTAACCTCACACACCTTGAGTTACCCTGTGAGGAGAAAGGGACAGAATAAGCAGGATAAGCCTAGTCTGCCCCCCACTCCTCCCTTTACAGTGGGAAGAGAGAGTGTCCTAGACAAGCCCCCCCTGAGGGATGCTGGGACTTCCTCATTTACCCTTTCTCTTCCCCAATATACCTCCAAGGGAAATGACCCTCGACAGGTGTGTGCGCGTTAGGTTGACAAGTTGTACTTGTCTTATTCTACCTCCATCACCACAGAAATTACAGACCTATTGGGAACAAGAACAATGTCTAGCTTATATGTGTGTTCTCTGCATTCCAGGCTCTCAGGACTGTTTCACTCAATAAATATTTGTTGAATTGAACTGAATGAAACTAAATTGAGTTGTGGGAACAAATCATGCCAATACTCCTTTGGCTTTGGAAAGTAAAAAGAAAGGGTTTTGTTAAGAGCAGAGCAAAGGCTTGGGATAGAGAGAAAATAATTACCCTGTGGTTCTGACGAGGCCACCAGATGGGCCTGCAATGTCAATGTGACATGCCCAGCTCTCCTTCTGCCGCATTACCTCTTCCAGGATCCCATGTCTCCTGGTCCTCCCAATAAGGAGAGATGTCCAGCATCTTCTCTACATTTTTAGAAAGTCTGCCCTTTAAAAAAAAAAAATAGCATCTCCCTTTGATGCTACTGACAATCTGGTTGATTGACATGTGCCTATGTCCACTCAAGTTGTCTGCTGGAATGCTCCAGCTTTACAGAGTGAGGCTCCCCACCAGTCTTCCTGGGTAACACAGTGACCACAGGCATAAACGGGACTTTTCACTTCACACCCTTCCATTCTATGGGAATTCTCATTCCTTTTATACTCCACCCAGGCACTGCCTGGTGGGGCCTCATGGATTCCCAGAAAACATCTTAGCTGGATATATCTGTGCCATTTCCTAAGCTTCAAATTTGACTTGCTCTGGTGGTATCTCTAGTTGCCCCCAAATGGCAGCAATGCCACTGATGTCCTCTTCTGTCACTTCATGACTGCTGGTGTCCCCCAAGATCCCCCAGGTGCTGCTTCTGACAATGGCACCAATAAGCTCAAAGGGGCTGTCACCAACACTAGACCCATTAAGAATCCCAGTGGGCAGGACTTCCACAGCCAAACCACAATACCAAGGCCAACACCAATGTCACCAGCACTGCTTCCTACCAAGCCAAGGCCACTGCCAGACTTCCAACTCCTGTTAGCAAAGCTGTTGCCAAAGCAGCCAACACCAGCCCAAGGCTACTGTCAGACTGGGCTCTTTGTGACTCTTAGAGGAGCTAGAAATGACTCGGTACTTACAATGCTTATTTGGCTGCCTCCTCACCTCATGGTGCAGGCATGAGACCATGGGGACTGAATGAAGGCAATATGAGTGGAAAACCATCACTATTTTTCAATGGAGGCTATTATCCCTCCATTCTGGGGATGGCTTATTGCCCCTGGATTAAGTGTAAGTGCCTGCATCTCTCTCTACTCAAGAGTTGGTCTCCAGTCTTCCTGTCACAGACCCCTTAGAGCTTTGCTTCATGAGATGTCCCAACAGGCTTGATACTAGAGCAAACTCAGATAAAACTGAAACTGTAAATTTTAATATGTCAATTAAAACCTAATTTTTGCCTAAAATGTATTTTTCCAGGAATGAAAGTAAAACATAATGGCAGGACCTACCGGCCACAGGGGTGGAGTCAGCCAACAGGTCTGACAAGAACTAAGTAATGGACCAGAAAGAAACCATGCCATCCCATTTGCTTTCCCCCTGCCATTTAGCTTTTCTAGGAACTCCGAATATGTTTACAGCAGCCATAGTCCTTGTGTGGGGGAGCAGGAGCCTGGGCCTTGATACAATCAGAAATGCCCCAAATTGAGTGAAATAAGATAAAAGACTATAATGCAGGTGGCCTACTGGTTTTGCCAAAACCAACCCCACCCCAAGGCTGAACACAATTGGCTCTATCAAGTTCTTTTTTTTTTTTTTAAAGTTTTCGTTATCTATTTATTTATGAGAGACACACACACACACAGAGGGAGAGGCAGAGACACAGGCAGAGGGAGAAGCAGGCTCCATGCAGGGAGCCCGACATGGGACTCGATCCCGGGTCTCCAGCATCAGGCCCTGGGTTGAAGGTGGCACTAAACTGCTGGACCACCTGGGCTGCTCTATCAAGTTCTTTTTATTTGCTTTCTTTTTTCTTTTTTTTCTTTTTTTTTTTCTTTTTTTTTTTTTTGATAAGGAAGCTCCAGTATCCTGAAAGTCTGTTTCTGATCCCAAGGCTACAGCAGGCCCTTTGGCTGGGTGAAATGCAGAGATTGGCTAGGCTGCCCTTGCCTGGAACTGAGGACTGATGCTTCCTGATCTGAGGGACCAAGGCTGACATGCCTAGAGGTCTCTGTGGAGATGTGAAGAGCTCTGGGGAGTACAGTCTAATATTGATGTTGGGACCCAACTTAAGCCAGCCCCTCCCACAACCCCACTCAACTCAGGGGCCATGCATCTGCTTGAAGACTCTGGGGCCCTTGTTCTTCACTCAGAAGGGGCACTCTGAATGGAGGGAATGGCTTTTAAAGCACAACAAAGATAGGAAAGGAAAGAATTTGAAATAAATCTATCCTTTCAAAAGCATGGAGAATCCACTCTGTGTCATTTCCAGCAATAGGTTCCATGCCTAAGGCATGCAGGAAATTTAAGACGTGCTCTTGTCTTCAGGGACCATATTCTTCTTCAGTGGAAGAAATGACCAAGAGTAACCCATGGAACACCAAAAAGAATGAATGAAAAAGGGAGAAAGACAGGAAAGCCAGCCACTCACCGTTCAGGTGTGCTAGTAAGAATTTGATTCAGCAAAAAAAAAAAACAGGAAAGTCGCTTTATTCTCATTTTCTGATTCTTGATTCACTGTGAATGACCCCTTGAGGAATGAGTTACAGAGCATGGGCACCAGGAAACTGCACACTGTTAATGCTTATATGAAGTAAAAATTCAATGAGTCAGACTCCACCTTATTCAAAGGTTTGAACTGATGAGAACTTCCAATAGGCACATTCCTGATGTGGGCTGAAATATGTCCTCCAAAAAGAGATGTTCAAATCCTAACCCTTGCTAGCTGTGCATGCGACCTTCTTTGGAAGTAGGGCCTTTGCAGATGTAATCAAGCTAAAATGAGATCATACAGGATTAGAGTGGCTGCTAATCTAATGACTAATGTCCTTACAAGAAGAGGGAAATTTGGACACAGAGACACACAGGGAGAACACCATGTGAAGATGGGAGGCAGAGATTGGAGTGATACTTCCACAAGCCAAGGAACACCAAGGATTTCCAGCAACTACCAGACACCAGGCACGGCGCTCTTCTGCAGCCTTCAGAGACAGCAGGCGGGGAAGACCACCTGATTTTGAACATTTAGCCTCCAGAACTGTGAGAATACATTCATATGTTTTTAAGCCACCTAACCCAGTTTGTGGTACTTTGTGACAGCAGCCCTAGAGAATGACTCCACTCTCCTGACCTCTACTTTTCCCCCACTGCCACAGCCCCTTTCACCCCCACATACACACACAGAGAGAGAGTATTCTGAAAACAAGAAGTTGTTTTAAAGCTGAAATGTGGAGCTGCTTCCTGCCTGACCAAGATTCACACACATTCTTAGCACTGGGCCTTTGGTCCTTGAGCCAAGTCTCCAGTGACAGAGTAACCCTAAGACCGACAGAGAAGCTTAGGAGAAATGCCCCAGTAGTGCCTGAGAAGTGAGCAAAGAAGTCCCCAGAGAACAAACTGCTGCCAGCCTGGAGTGGAGAAGCACAGAGGACGAAGACTCGCAATCTCTTTGTTCCAAGCTGGCAGAGGCTCGGTAGCCGCCCCCCACCCCTGCCTCCCACACATACCTTAAGCCCATAGCAGGTCCAACAACCTGGGATGGCGGATGCCACTAACGCGGATGAACACCTGATTCTTTCTCACCTTCCACCCCCATCCTAAGTTGGCAGCTGAGGCTCTCATCTCTCCCTTTCAAGTCCATCCATGCCCCTTCATGAAAGCTTAGGCTCACTTGAAGTTAAAGAGGTCCTCAGAGAGAGGAAAAAAAAAAAAAAAACCCGCAAGCAAAAACCCAGCCACCTGCTTGATTAGGACCCAAAAGGCTTGGTTTCAGTGCTCTTGGTGAATTGATTTGCATCCCTATTCCCCTTCCCCAAATTGGCATAGTCATAAATACCAGCCCATTCTCTAACCCCCTAAACTACAATTAGAAATCAAGACACTCACATCCAATTCGAGCTCTTCTAAGAGAGAGTTGCCTTCCTCTTCTGTAACTCATCATGATGCCAAGCTTGAGAGGAGCTCAGGAGCACTGCCAATTGGCAAGTTTGACAAACTAAGTTATGGGAAAGCACAGGGTCAAGGCACCCAAGGAAGTATCACACAGAGCCAAGGTGCTTGTTTATTTACTTACCTCCCTGGGGCCATGAGATCTGTAGCATGTTTAGAAATCCATGTAGGCAGAATGATAGAAGAGGTACAAAAAAAACACCAAACAACAACTAGTTCAACACCTTCATTTTCTAACCCAGAGAAGTGACAAAACTTCCTAAGGCCATACAACTGCTTGTGGCAGAATGGGGACTTAAACCTAGTTTCCGGGATCCCTGGGTGGCGCAGCGGTTTGGCGCCTGCCTTTGACCCAGGGCGCGATCCTGGAGGCCCGGGATCGAATCCCGCGTCGGGCTCCCGGTGCATGGAGCCTGCTTCTCCCTCTGCCTGTGTCTCTGCCTCTCTCTCTTTCTCTCTGTGTGACTATCATAAATAGATAAAATTTTTAAAAAATTAAAAAAAAATAAACCTAGTTTCCCTGACTCCCAATCCAGTGCTCTTTCTGGAACTGTGACCAGGAATGGAAAATATGCATGGTGATGAAGCAGGAACAAGAGGCATAGGGAATGCCAGACCCATGAGGCACCAAGAAACTGACTCATCAAACATACAAAACATCACCTTGACAGCCCCAGCAGGAGCCGCTTTCCACCCTTATTAGATCATTCTCAAGTTGCCAAGTCAAATGGGTGACTCGCTGATATTCTTGCTTGCCTTAGAAGAGCACTGCTTGGTGAGTTAATAAATCTGTCTGAACCCTCCTACAGGAGACCACCATAGCACTGTTGATCTTCCAATTGGTGTTATGATAACCAAAGAGGATCCAGCTTCTTATGTTTATGTTTTGGATATCTAGGCCTCCAAGTCCTCCACAGTCTGATCCCAACCACCCTTATTGACCTTGCCTGTCTTTAAGGCAAAGATGTGTAAATGGTTTATTATCCAGTTTCTATCCCTTTTCCTAGTAGCACTCAATATTTGTTTAAGGCAATGCTAGCTACAACAGACAAACATTGAACGCCCATGACTTAACATAAGGAACATGTTTCTTTTTGCCGTAACAGCTGAGACAGACACCTCTCTTCCTCCAAGAGATCATTCAGAAACCTAAGCTTCTTCTTTCTTGTGGATCTGTCATCTTCAACATGTGGCTCTCAAGATCATGTTGAGTGATCATCTCTACTGCAGCCAGCTGGAGGGGAGAGGAGCATGGAAGAGCATGCATGGGAGCACGCATGGAAGTGATGCCATTCCCCACGCATGGCATGGGGACCAACCCTATAACAATCCAATCACATATTTTCTATCCAGACTTTGAGTCTTGAACAAAAAAAACAAAAGATACAACAAAGGACAAAGAGAGCACTTGGAAGTCATTTTCACTGCACCATGGTGGTAGTTGGTAGTGGTGATGGCCTCTAGTGAGAGCTCAGTCCAGTGTCATAGCAGAGTCTAGGCTGATGTTTTCACTTCTGCTTCTCAACAACTTCTGCTTCTCACTTCACTTCTGTCCTCAACGACTCCACTGATCCTTATTTTCATGGTGCCATAAGGTTACCTCCAGCATCTAAAACTCACCACCTTGCTTTATAGTAAAAAAAAGACTGGGAACAACTGCACTGTAAGTAAAGAGATGTATTTGGAAATCACAATACTCCCTCACCGCCTGTCACAAATGACTGAAGATATCTAAAAGATCTCACCTTTATCATAACTCCCTTTATATTCAAATGAGAAGAAAGCAAGTGGCAAAAAATTTAAAGATTTTAAAGTCAGTGAACCACCGGATGAGCAGATACTTTGACTACTCACTGCACTATTCATTATCCACTACCCTATTCCTATCTCCTTTACTAGCAGAAATATCACGAATGGTACTGTAACCTACTGACTGGGAGCAATTAATGTTAACTCATTAATCTTGGAGCTTAAGAACAGTGCCCTAGTGGCTCCTCCCCTCAGCTCCACAGGTTTCTCCAGAGACCTGGGGTCAAGTCAAGTGAATGTTTGGAGAGTAGGTCCTTCTGAACGTCTTTCAACTTGGAGTGGAGCTGTCCCACCCTCATCTAGGACTGCCTACAATATGACAGGTTCTGGAGATGCCAAGATGAAAACCCCCAGTCCCCACTCCATCTCCATGGTGGAGATGCACTTATCAAAGTAAAGGTGACCGGCCTGAGGCAGATTGCCTACCTCAGGGAGGAGAAGTTCCCCCTCCCCACCGTTACCCACCTGTCTGGGAGAAAGAGTAGAGAGTGCATAGGATCATGACCAAGGGGACTGGACTCAAGAGAGTCACAGCTTTTGGAAGAAGGGAACTTAGACACTAATTTAAACTTTCAAACTAAGAAACCCTGTCTTCAGATGAAATTCCACATGGGATTCCAATATGTAAAAGATAAAAGTAGAGAGCTCTGACTGGTGCTGGCATAGAAATTCTTGAGTTCTGGCTTCCGGGTTCCTGTTCCATGCTCTCATGAGTGCAGAGGCACTCACTGTCCCAGGAATCCCATTCTGAAAGCTGCTGACCTTAGTCATTCATTCTACAAATGAGGGGTCTGACACTTGCAGGTCTCAGCATGCTAATGACAGGGACTTGTGTTTCCTCATCTCCATTTCACTTCTTTTTGCACAAAGTTTGCCATTTTCTGACTCAGCTTCTTCCTCTTTAAAATAGGGATAGAACCAAAATATATCTGCTTCACCTACCAAGGGGCTTCCTCAGGGTATAAAACATAAAGAAAAGCCTAAAGCACTTGGAGTAAGGAAATTGTACTTGATGTTTCTCAACATACTTTGTTCCTGCTCAGACTATTCCTTCCTCATCTTCACATATGCAAGGGGAAGCTGAGGCTCTAGGCTTCCTATAACGAGGGTCTCCAACTCTGGGTGTGGAGGACAGGTGGGTGCCTTGAAAGTGAGGTTCACTGTCTTCGAAGGAAACACAGCAACCCAACAGTGCCCTCCCTGCCATCAGAATGTCTTCTTTCCATTTAAAAGGAGCTTTAGATTTCTCAGGAAATTCTCAAAAGCCCCATTTCCTTACTGTTTGGCTGTGAGGAGCTATGTTAAGTACCTCAGGGCTGCCTGCTTAGAGCTCAGCTCTCTCCATAAAACTTTACCTTTATATCTCATTGTTAGCCTCCTGGGAAGACGAGTAGCTAGAGTAGCTACCGGCCCAGCACATGATAGGACCAGCTCTTTAAGCAAGCGGCCAATCACCTCTTTCTAAGAGTTAGGGTGAGGTATCATCTGAGGGAAGGGAAGGAAATGAGTTCATAATACTGTGGCCTCTTTCTCAGGGCTGGGACTGGCAAATGGGGAAAAGCAGACTCTTCCTTTTTCATTTGTCTGGAGATGAGGGGCATTTAGGATGGTGCTTTACACCAGTACCTTCAGCTCCAGGGCCTCCCAAAAATGTAAGAGACAGGGAAAGGTTCTTTAGGGGATGGAACTGAAAGTGATCAAATTCTGCCCATTGTCCCCACAGCCCATGGCACACGGCTCACCCTACCTAGGCACTAGCCATCTCTAGGCACATTCCGGCTTCTCCAGATTCCAGTGAGAATCATGCAATAAGAGTATTGTTAGCTCTTCTGACAAACAAGCAAACAGATGTCCACCAAGGATAAGAGCTTGACCTGCATCATGCATGGGGCCTTTGGCAGTCACATGCTAACTGGGGCTTCTGAACCCCAATTTAGTCTTGTTGATCATCTGAGTGATACTGCTCCCTCCTGACCCTGAAGGGAACCTATAGGTATGCTCATCTGAGACTCAGAGGGCAATGCTGGGATTCCAAACAGGGGATGAAAGACTTGGGAAAGAAGTCCAGGGCTCTCAGAAATCCTAAACCAGAGTTTCCCAACTATGCTTAGCCCATTCTGTTTGAGTTACACTGAATCAGAGACAAGCATCTGATCCAAAAGAATGACCTGGAGGTTGCATCTGAGGCTCTGAGCTCTAGATAGACTTCCCTGACACAGAGAAGAGGCAGCACTCACTGGAAAGAAGTCAAGGCTGCTAGGGAATGTACTTACCTTGCATCAGGAAGGATTTAGACAAGGTAGGAGAAGAATTTCACACTATCAGCTGTGCTGCTTCAAAATGTTTAAGGAAATGGTATCCAAATTCTCAAGGCCTAATGATTTTTCTCCAATATCTCTTTAAGCTGTCCTCTCTTCCCCAAGGTCAAGGACACGTCATCTTTCACCTAAACAGCAGGGTTGATTCTAACTGCCTCTGGTTTTGCTTTCTTGTAAAGTAACCACCTTGCAGCAGACAGAGGCAAGTCTGACCATACCAATCCCTCTCCCAGGCCAGGATACCTACCGTGTGGCCTCACACTTCTGCTTTCCAGCAACACCAATCAAGTCTTTGTTTCCTGCCCTGCCCCAGGCTGTTTTCAGCTCTGTGACTTTGCATATTCTATTCTCTCTGCTTTGAATACCCTTCTCTGCCCTGCTTCCCTTCATCCTCTTTCCACGTGGAAAGACTTACTCATCCTTCAAGATTCAGTCTAGGTATTTCCACCTAAGGAAGCCTGTCCCAGCCACAGTGGATGCAGTGCCTTCTTCCAGGCTTACCTGGCACCTTGGCACATCTTTAGTGTTGCCTGGATCATCCCATGTCATTATGGTCTGTATCCCCAACTTAGCAGTATTCCTTGAGGACATGTCCAACTCACCCTTCTATGCACAAAGAATGGCATGAAAGGGACTTAATAAATAAATTGAACTAACTGGAGCTAAACTCACTTAGTTTGGGGCAGCCCTGGACTTTGCAGGATGAACTGAACAGCTCCTCAGGGGCTTCTGGTCCTTGGGTTCAATATGATCAGTATGTGAGAGGCTCTATTCTACAGGTCTCTGAAGTCTGTGGGGAATCTTCAGACATCCTAAAGGAATCCCAGAAGCAGCAGGAAAACCCTTTAAAATCTCATTCAGGATTATAACATGATGGGATTAAAAATACATATTAAGTTCTTTCAAAAGTAAAAAGGATATCTTTCTGTGAGGGGAGACAATATGAGGCAGTTCACTCATCAGAGCATTGAAAGAAGAAATAAATACCAAAGTTGTGGGTGGCCCTTTCGTCTGGCTCCATCCTGGGCCGGGTGAGCTTGCTTTGCTTGGAAAATCAGCAAAAACATGTAGGACTCAGCTCTGCTGCTGGCACCCCTGGATCTCCAGTGCAGCAGGAATTTTTCTGGTGGGGTTTTACCCGGGGTCTGAGGCAATGGTAGCCATGCGGTGGCTTGGATGCATAGCAGTAAATTAGGTATCTTGTTCTTTGTTTTCTAATCAAGATGTGAAAAAGCTCTTGCTTCTTTCTTGTCTACTGCAGCATGGCTAATTGCACTGGGAGAGAAGACTCCAGGGCAGAGACTCCAGTCAAGCTGACATCTGCTGTTGCTTCCTCTGTGCACATGAGGCCTGCATGCCCCACAGTCTGCCTTGTGCAAGTCACAATCCGGCCACCAGTGGGAATGATCTAACTACCCCTCTCCCCAAGTAGTAGTCAAAGAAAGGAGCCCCCAGGGTCACGTTTGAGGGAACTCACTCTCCTCCCAAGCCTGGGCATAATTTTAGGGTAAAATATCATGGTTTGGGTTTGCTTTTGTAAAAAGGCAGAGGACTATATTTAGCGGCCTGTCTGGAACACATTCCCCAGGGAGTCTCTACCCTTTAGAAAGAACTCAAGAGAAATGTCTTCTGAGCAGGAGCAATCCACCCACAAGGGATGCGGGCATCAGACTCCATTCCTCCCTTTCTCAGAGAGGAGCTATCTGTTGGCATAGGGCTTCAATGCAATAAGCAGTGGCTTCATCCCTTCCATTCCTGCTCAAGATCCTGCAATGGCTCCCCATTGCCTTTAGGATAAAATTTAACCTCCTTAGGAAGGCCCTTCCGGGGACTCTGTAACCTGATCTCCACTAATAGATTCATTCAGCAGTGACTGAGCACCTGCCTGTGGCGGCTTGAACATTCATGTCTCCTGCCTTTAGGAAGCTCACAGGTTAGTGAGTATGTGGTTTTATGCATCACACTTGGCTAGGTAACAGTCTCCAGTTATTCACTCCAACATTAACCTATGTGTTGCTGCAGTGATATTTTGTAAATATGATTGAAGTCTATAATCAATGAACTCTAAGTGAGGGAGGTTACCCTTAATGAGCTGGGTGGGTCTGATTCAATCAATCAAAAGGTCTTAAGAGCAGAGCTGGGGTTTCCTCAGTAAAGAAGATATTTTTCCCATTGACAGAAGCTCCAAGCCATGTCTGGGGGTTCCATTATGCCCTTCCTGACAGTCTGCATTCTGGATTTCAGATTTGCCTGGCCAGCCCCACAATTAGACAAGTCAATTCTTTGTAATAAGTCACTTAATATATGTCTCCTGCTAGTCAGGTTGTCTTGTTGACCCTGACTGATACAGTGGGATGCCACCATCAGAGAGTGCCCTGGCCATCAGGAGACATGCCTTCTACTACCAGTCCATAATTCCAGGCCAAATACTCCATAAGCAGAGCACCTCTCCTATGCCAAGCATTGGACTAGACATTCTCACATGCATTATCTTTGTCTTCCCAATAAGATGGCTAAGTAGAAATTACAGAGGAAGAAACCAAAGCTCAGAATGATTACCTACCTACCTACCCAAGGTCATACAACTAGTGAAGTCAGAGTTAAGGTTTAAACTAATTCCACCTGACCCCAAACTGCCTTTCCATGACCTGGTACAGCTGTCACCTCTTATCTCACTCAACTCTCTGAGTTTCAGCTTCCTCATTTATGAAAAGGGGTGGTCCCCAAAGTCCATCCAACTATAAGGTACAGAAGTTTGTCCTACTGTAATAGCTGGTAGCCAAGTTTCTCTTCAGAAAAGAGCAGTCTTTGTTGGGAATATAATCTGACATGTGTTTATGATAGGAATGAAGCCCTTCTCCCCACATCCTGGAAATCCAGTAACAGCAAGCTCTACAGAAGGGGAGGGATGGCGGTTGTAGGTTGGAGCCCTCAGAGGCAGAGACAGGAGTTTGGGAGGAGGGTAGTCCTGCCTGCTGGTGCCTTCCAAGACCTGTAGTGCAGTACTACCCAGTGCATAGTACTTAGTGAGGGTGACATTTTTTGGTTTGCGAGGAAGAGTTTTACAAAGATTTGAGTTTCACATTGGGCTCAGCATGGAGAGAGAGAGAGATATCCTTCAAGAAAGATGGAATTTTTCAGGTGAAGAAAGTAAGGACAATATAAATTCATTTTACTAAAAGTCTACCCACCCACTGCTTCTGAGCTTAGTCAAAATCTTGGAAAAGGGGCAGCCCAGGTGGCTCAGTGGTTTAGCCTGGGGCGTGATCCTGGAGACCTGGGATGGAGCCTGCTTCTCCCTCTGCCTATGTCTCTGCCTCTCTCAATCTGCGTCTCTCGTGAATAAATAAATAAAATCTTAAAAAAAAAATCTTGGAAAAGGCTTTCACTTTAATAATTCCTGGAGTTGGGGGCCCATTCAAAGCAATCCATCTATACTTCAAGGGGTGTGGAGGCCCCAAACTGACAGCTGCTTTATACAAGAGAAGTGTGATGACTCCAAAGGGCATTTGCATTCTTCATGCCAGAGCTGGCCCCACTCAGGCATTCGTATGCTGACAGCATCTTGTCCTAATGTGGGGCTCCTGATCTTTGGCAGATTACATTTTGTCTATTAGTATTTCTGGTCTTGAATACTCTGAGGTGCTGAATACTCGTTGAGGCTGAATACTCGTTGAGGTGCTCACACAAGAATGAGGTCTCATGCTCCTCTATGGCCCCATTAATTCCTAACTCAGAGTCTGGAGGGCTGGCGGAGGAAATCTTGTGCCTGTTGGTACACTATCCTGGGTTCCTTAGGAGAAGAGCTGGAATTAATAGCAGTGACAAAGGACCATTGTTCTCAGTGACCAGCTGGCACCCAAACCCAGAGAAGCCACCACTGGGACCCGTGGCCCCACCTCAGCAATTGGAGCAGAAGGCACATCAGGACCATGCCCAGGACTAGATGCACTACCACTGTGGGCCCCAAAGGGAACACTTCTCCATACCTGGGAGTCCAAGGGCTGACTTGGGCAAGCCTCTGACATGGGAAGCATGGCCTCCATCAGTCCAGCAGCTGGTGAAGCATCCCTGATCTTCCCCCAAATGACACAGGGAGGAGAAACCCAGCATCAGAAAAAAGGAGGTAACCTCCAGTATTTTCTGTGTGGAATCACACTCCAACATCCCAAGAGCAATGAAAATCCCCTCTGTCTTTCTAGATCCCTGGGGTGGTCTCATGGCCTCTCACGCTCCCAACAGTTCATGGTCTCATGGAATCCCTTCCTCTCGTCTAACCTGTCTCTGTCAGGTTTCCTTCCTCTCATTTAAGAACGGAGGTAAGCTGGCCCACCTGCTCCTTCATCTGCGAGAGGCCTGTCTCGCAGCCTACACAGTCAACTCCTGGCATCTTCCTTTCTTACCTGTGGTTCCCTTCTGGTGACAATGGCATCACAAGAACAAGACATCCAGAGAAAATCCACATGTGAGGCAAGGGAGGGAGACAGCAAAGGGTTCCAGGAAGACAGACTGGTCAGGCACAGACATAAACAGATGGCATTTCCTTTCCTCATCTCAGCAATGCACCGATTCTCAACAGCAACAGAGTTTGGGCACCAGAGCCTCCAAGCCACTGACCCCATGCTTGGTTGCATAGACTTTTCTGATTATTGAGAGCTGGGCACAGGACCCCGCATCTCATCCCTGTGTGATTCTTGGCTGGCAGGGCCCATTGAAGGCCGGGGCAGGGGAAGAATTGAGATAGGGAGAGAAAAGTCCTGAAAGGAAGATTCATACAGAACCATCCATGGCGCATCCATTCCTGGAACCGCCCTCAGCTCAACCACCCCAGGGATGGGCACTCTAAGTGACCCTCATTGACTCAGACGTCACTAGCGTACAGCTGTAAACAGCAAGGAGAATATTTCAGCTGTGTAAGGAAGAGCCGTTTTCAAGCACCCTTAGCCATCTTAAAGGGCCATTTACATAGCACCTGTATATTATCAGGTTAACCACAAACTATTCTTACCTCTTCATTTAAGGAGGTCCCTTCAGAATTAGTCTTTGTTCACCTCCTTTGAGTTATAAGATCTCCTCAACAATAGAAGTACGTATCATTCCTCTCTAGAACTGGCACTTTTCCCTAATCTTCACCAGCTCTCCCCTACAATTGGTGCATGTTAACAAGGTATTATTGACTCGCATCTTCTTTATTTTTTAAGATTTTATTTATTTATTCATGAGAGATGCAGAGAGAGAGGCAAAGACACAGGCAGAGGGAGAAGCAGGGTCCATGCAGGGAGCCGGATATGGGCCTCGATCCCGGGATTCTGGGATCATGCCCTGAGCCAAAGGCAGACACTCAACCACTGAGTCACCCAGGTGCCCAACTTGCATCTTCTGTCTCTCATCTTCTTCTCCCAAGGCGGTGGCCCCCAATTCAGAGGGCCTTTCCACTCCTGACCTCCTAGTCCCTGCAGCTGCAGGTGATGGTCTCGTCCATCCTGGCCTGGAGGTTATGCTGAATATGTTTCTGGAGGAAGAGCAGCATGAACGTTTACCTCTAGAATTCATACTTTCTACCTCTTGGTCTGCTCCTACCACCCATCTCTTTCTCTGTGCTTCTTTTTCAATCAATCTCTGCCTTTATTCCTCCACTTCCTTTAATGTCTTCTTTGCCTCCTCAAATGCCTACCACTCCGTTTGTTCTAAGCCATTCTCCTGTCCAGTGTGGCTGCTGACTCCATGTGAGTCTCCCTCCTCCATCCAGGATTCCTGGCCCCTTCAAGACTCACCTTCTTCTCCTGGTCCCTGGTATTCAGTGTGTTGACCTTGGACCACAGGCATGGGCACCACCTGAGAGTAGTTCGAGATGCAGAATCTCAAGCCCTACCCAGGCCTACTCAACAGAATGCTAATTACAAGCTCCCAGCTGTTCTATGTTTACATTAAAGAATCAGCAACCCCACCCTAAATCAGAAGACGTATTCCTGACAGCCAGTGCTGGCACTGTCTCTGCCCCTTGTAGTCCCAGCACTGACCACGATGCCTGGCCAATAGTAGATGCTCAGTAAATATTAACCGGATGGGTAGCTAGGTGGGCTTTTCTATCAGACTTCACATACTGTGTCCTCTACCCAGATGCACCTTGACTCATCTGTACCCCCTGAACCGCCTTTCACCTTGCCTGTCCCCGCTCCTTTTCCTTCTCCTCCTCTGCCACTGGGGACAGGATCAGACAAGCATGCGGGCAAGGAGTTCACTGAAGGCTGATCAGAAACCCCAGCAGAAGGCATCATCAGGCTGTAGGATTGGCTTATCTGAGCCACAGAGAGGAGCCTGAGTAGAAGAGGAAAGGTACCACACTCCTTTGCTCAATGATCAGCAAACCTCAGACAATGAGGGGCCTGAGAAATCACTAGAGACAATCCTTTCAGAGATGACAAATGCTGGTTCCAAGTACACCAGACACGAGCTCCAGTTTGCTTCTGTGTCCACCCTTCTGCTGATTAAGTGTACATGTATGAAATACTAGTAACAGGGGAGGGGAGGGGAGGAAGGAGATCTAAAGAATATCAAGAAATAAATTGTGTCCTCAAGGAGCTTAGAGAAGCCCAGAGCAGAATCTTAAGATACCTCGGTTGTTCCTGGTGCTCTTCTTCTATCAGAGCTCCCCTGCCCTGAGTAGGCCAGGAGCACATGGAACTGCTGCCTCCATTTTACAAGGATGGAGGGATTGTCCAAGTATGTTGACGAAGGGGGATGAAAGAGAGAAAGCCCAGGGATGGGAGCCGACTCCACTGGCAAAGTGGAGAATGAAATGTACAGATAAGGGAGAGGAGAGAGAAAAGAAATAGAACCGAGAGGAAAGAATGGCTATTGCAGCCATAAAATGTTCACATTATGAACTTTAGTATATATATATATATATATTTTTTTTTTTTTAAACCCTCTACCTTGTAGTTATTTAGTAAGCAGGTGAGAAACTCCAGCTCGGAGCCTGCAGACTGTTTGTTCAACCACCTCGTAAATGTCAAGGGTGGACGGCTCTGATTAAGTCTACTCTCAGGGGCTCACTTGGCACCATCTATTCTCCTGTTCTTTGCCCAGCAACAGAGCAGATTCTGCAAGGACACACCAGTGGGAGGGCTATTTGCAGAACTCCTCCCAAGTGGCCTTCATTCCTCAGTCAGGGGCAGACAGGGCTGTCCCCATCAAGTGTAAACAGGAGGCAGCCACCCTCACCCCTTATTCAACAGGCACAGACAGATTTTGACAAAACCTACAGAGCCCTGCTGTCCTGTGGAGAAACTTCAGGTGACAGTCACTAGCCAGGCCAGGTGGGGCAGCTGCAACTGAAGGCACGTGGCTTGAGCTAGCTCCAAAGCGAGCATGCCAAGCAGGGCAGCGGGGGTTCTGGGTGATTAGCACATGCACTGGGCGACACTGATGGGAAGGCATAGAGCCAAAGATCAAGTGACTTTTGCCAGCTGAGATCGTGAATAATCACTGAGAAAAAGCTGATTGCTTAATTACAAGGTGGAATGTAAACATAGAAATAGGAAAGACAACAAACAAGGCTGAGAGGGCAGGAGAAGGCGGGAAGCTGAGGGTCACTAGATTTCCCTCTCCGGGGTTGGCTTGGCCCTTTTCTTTCCAGCCCACTGCTGCCGCACACTGAGCCCTCCGCCGTTCCTCCATCACACAGGCAACCTCCAGGCTAATTGGCTCATCTTCCCAGGAGGCCTTGGGACAGAAAAGAGATGTGGGTGGTTGACCTGAAGTCAATAGAACAGAGATGAGAAACTCTAGGAGGATGAGGGCCTTGGTCAGGGCTATAGAGGAGCTTGAATTGTGAACATTTACTAGGAAGTTACTTAACATCATGAATCATCACCTGTGAAATGGGGTAATAGCATAGATTGTCATGAAATTGTTGGAGCAATCAATCCCTATGGAAAGTAAAGCCTGTTACTCAATATGTGGAGCATAGTCAAAATTAAGTAATAACTAGCAATATTTTTATAGCTGGGAATTGTTTTAGAGCTTAAACGTTCATCATCTCAAGTGAAAAACGTGTGTGTAATTCTTCTGTGAGAAGTAATCAGAACTGAATGACAATCCCTTCCCACCCATTTGAGCAGTGATGCCAAAACCTAAGAGCAGAAAAATTACCCAGTGCACTTGTTCAAAATCCAGAGTGCACGACTACCTCTGCCACCCAGCCCTACCCATCTGATTCCATCTGTCTTAAGAGACGGAATGTCTTACGGACATGATCTGTTTACGGGCCTGTCTATAGCTTCATCGAGGGAAGCAAAGGTGCCTTGCTCATCTCTGTACCCCCAACTCTTAGCACAGCTCCGGGAACACAGAAGGCACTTAGGCACCTTGCTTGAACATTCAAAGCACCCATTTGCCCTTGAGACTGACCAGCTTCAGGGGGGATTCTTAGCACCAAACTACAATTAGGACCTTAATTTTATAGCTTATCCGGAGGACAAATGCTGAGCTAGAGCATAGTAACAGAAGTAAATCCACCAAAAATATTTAGTGCCTTTGTCTGCAGCACCTAAAACAAGCTAGAGAAAGGGTTGGCTCATATTTTCCCAGATGCAGAGTTTATAGAGAAAAATGTAGTAAATCAGAAAGGAACAAGGAGAATGTTTCTAAGCCAAGCAAGTCAAGTAAGGAGGGAAGAAAGGCCACCAAAAAAACATGGAAATGCAGAAGCAGTGTGAATCCCTTTTTCCTCCTCCTTCTGGATCCTGGTTTATGCTCCATCCGGGTTTACGCTTCTGGCCTGCGTCCAGCTCTGCCACAACCCAACTTTGTGGCCAGAGGCAACCTCTCATTTGTTCCACCTGTAAATAAGAACAGAACAATGCTTTCCTTCCTCTGAGTAATAAAAAGAAGTCTGGGCTCATCTCTCCAGACTCACCCCTCTGATTTCAGCCATGCTACCCTATACTTTGTTTCTGAGCTTTCTTATTTGCAATTACTTCTGCCACTACTTCTTTCGTTGGCTACCAAACCACTGCTCATCTTTTAAAACTTAGCTCAAGCATGAGCTCTGCCAGAGGCTTCCTTGAATGCTTGGTCTCATTAGGCTCTCCTTCCCCAAACACAGCTTGCCATAGCATCCAGTGTAGGGCCTATCATGCTCTTCTGTATCTGTTACCTTGTCTGTCTCCCCATGAGATCTTGAGTAACAGTTGCCTAGTTCAGCTCTGTATTCCCATCCTTTAGCACAATGCCCAACACATTACAGGTGCTTAACATGTGCTCATTTAATCAATTAATTGGAAATAAGCCTGTTGGGGAATAAGATTCCTGGGTGTGTAAGGGGTGCAGTGGGAGGCAAGAGTCAGGATGCACCATTGCCCGGCATTGCCATATACTCATGTTTTCACCCCTGGGGAAAGAGGATAGTGAAGTAAATGACCAGAAGCACAAGAAGGATTTCAACAGGCAGTGAGCATAGGATAGCCGTGCTCTGTGGCCCTCATAAGAAAGAAAGTTGGAAAGATGTGGAGAAGTTGGAAGTTTTCCAACTTCCATTGAAAGGTTTTAGAATAGAAATGCACTATCTTTATGCAGCAATAGGCAAAAGTCCATACCAAAACAATAAGGTAAAAAGAAAGCCTCTGCTAAGAACTGTTAAAGGAAGGATTTGGGTCACAGGATCCTGGCGGGGGGTTAACGCAAGATTGCTTCAACTGTAACTGTAAGTGAGCCCTGTTGAACTTTCTCGCCGGGGGAAATGCAAGCAAGAGTGGCCTCTGCCGAGTTAGAAAGCCCTTGGATGCGACATCAGGGAAATGCCTGTAGATGCTGAACAGTATTCTTGTTCCCCTTTAATAGTTTCCTGAATATAAACGGCCCTATGAAAACTGTAGGTTCTTGAGGAAAGAGTTTGTGTCTTTAAAAAAATGGTAAAAGCCTGTGTCTTTAAATTAATCTGTATCACACACACACACACACACACACACAGTCTAAATTGGAGCCAAGCAGCTACACAGGCTGGGCAAACAGAAGACATTTGAGTCAGTAATGACCCACTCCCCTGGGTTTGGGTGTGACAAGCATTCACAGAGTGCTCACTATGTGCCCAGTTGGGCTCTAACTTTTGTACACCTTATTTCATGTAATCCACGCAATTATTTTGTGAGGCTGTCATATGGTCATCCTCATCTCACTGATGAGGGAAATTGAGGCACAAATTAGTAAAGAAACTGAGCCATGTTTACCCAGAGAGTAACTGATAGAGCTGGGACACAAACCCTAGCAGTCTAGCCTCAGAGTTCCTGCCTTTTTTTTCTTTTTAAAGTGACCTCTACACCCAACATGGGGCTCAAAGTCACAACCCCAAGATCAAGAGTCTCACACCCCACTGACTGAACCAGCCAGGCACCCCAGAGTCCCTGCTCTCAACCACTACTTTATGCTAAAGAGGCAAAGCCTGTGTAGGTACTGACTGCTGGTCTGTCCCTGACACTACCAGGTGTTATAGAGTGAATGCTTGTTGTCCCTTAAACTTACATATTGAGGCTGTAACACCCAATGCGACAGGGGGTTTGGAGATAGGGCCTTTGGGGATCAGATTAAATGAGAGTTTGAGTGTGGCCCTAATTCAATCAGACTAGTGTCCTCATAAGAAGAGATAACAGATCGCTATATTTGTATCCTTTATTACTCGGCCATCAAAAAAATGAAATCTTATCATTTGCAATAATATGGATGGAACTAGAGGATATTATGCTAAGTGGAGTAAGTCAATCAGAGAAAGATAATTATCATACAATCTCCCTCATATGTGGAATTTAAAAAAAAAAAACAGAGGATCATAGGGGAAGGGAGAGAAAAATAAAATGAAATCAGAGAGGGAGACAAATGATAAGAGACTCTTAATCATAGGAAACAAACTGAGGGTCACTGGATGGGAGGAGTGGGGGGCCAGGGTAACTGGGTGATAGGCATTAAAGAGGGCTCAGGATTTAATGAGCACTGGGTGTCATATGCAACTGATGAATCACTGACCTCTACCTCTGAAACTAATAATATACTATATGTTAATTAATTGAATTTAAACATTTTTTTTTAAAAAAAAGAAGAGGTACCAGAGAGCACTCTCTGTGTACATGTGCACAGAGGAAGGGCCATGTGAGGGCACAGTGAGAAGGCAATCCAGGAGGAGAGGCCTCACCACAAATCAACCAACCTGCACTTTGATTTTGAATTTCTGGCCTCCAGACTGTAAAAAAAAAAAAAAGTCTGCTGTTTAAGCCACCTAACCAGGGGTACTTTGCTATGACAGCCTGCACAGACTGATCCAACAGCCATCATCCCTCTGGGCACCAAGCTGGACAGACTCCCGGGTCTTGAAGCTGACCAAGCACCCAGGCTCCAGTGGCAGTCTCCCACAGTTCATCCTCTGTACGTCATCAGAACTTCTGTGTCCTATGTCCTACACTAGTGGTATGAAGACCAACTGTGTTTACCGTGGGTGTGTAAGTGGTATGTTGGTGCTCTTGGCATGACCACCTTCAGCCCCCATCACCATCCAGTAAGGCCAGTGAGTGCTGTGGTATCCACCTGGTTGGGTGTTGTAGGAATTAAATGCAATGATTTGTGGATAGCACTTATAACAGTGGTCATTACCTCCTCAGTATTTGCTTGGCAAGGTTGTTAACTCTCCCCCATCCCAGTCAGTAATTGGCAAAGCAGGGATTTGAACCCTGATCTTTCTGCCTTTGAAGACCAAGGCATCTGCTTTACAAGGTGACAACCAGCTCACGTCACAAACTAATTTGACATCATTCTAGCAGTGACTTCCTTCATCATTCATTGAGCGACAGGATTTTCTTTCCAGGTCTAATCACTTTGGAGGAAAAGAAAAAAGTGTGTAATATATGTGTGTTCCTTAAAATGTTTATATGCATACACTTTTTTTCAGCTAAAAATCATTCCCAGGGACCCAGAAAACCAGACTCAGTGAGCTTTTCAGGCTATGACAATAGGGGACAGAGGCTGGTAGGCCTGGAGTTCCTAGTAGCTGTGTGTCTTCATTCCCTGCCCAGACTCTAATTTCCTAAAAGACAGGCAAACAATAGGGAGTACATTTTTAGTGCCAGCCCATGGTATGTGGGGATTCTTGGTAAATATTTGCTGCATTGAGTTGCTTCTAAGGTAAAGGGAGGCAGGTATTAGGATGGGCCAGTGTGGGGCACACAGGTCCATATCCCATCTGAAAGCCAACAAACAGGATTGCTCCTTTGTGCATGGCTCCAGCTCACATCTTGGACTTACTGATTAAGCACTCAGCAGAAATAGCTGTGTAAGTGCTGGGATGGGACCAGAATGTTAAGGAGCTATTAAAAATAAGCATGGCCCATGACATCATTGTCTGTTGCGCAGTGAAGTCGGGGGAGTTGCAATGGCCAATGGCCAACGGGGAGTCAGGTCACAAAGACAACAGGGGCAAACGAGGCCAGAGAACACACAGCCTGGGAGCAGCACTAGCCTGGATAAATTGAGACCTGGATAACATGGGCCCTACCCCTCCCTATTCCCCAGACCTGTCCCAGGCTTCCATCACCTTGATGCTGAAGGGAAACTTGAGTTCTCTTGAACTCATCATTGATCTTCTTTGCTATATTTCCAAGTCTTCCCAGGAGGGGATTTCAACTTAGGATGTCTGTCTGGGCCAGTCCTGGGGGCTGGGGGTGGCCTACTTTGCAAAAGATGTTTGAATTCCCTGGGAAAGTCCTGAAGTTCTACCCTCATCCAGCACCGTGTATGAGGCATCACTGTCCCATCATCTCATGGGTGAGGCAGCCTCCTGGATGGCTGGTTCTAAGGCCTCCACACCATCTGTCATGGACAAAAAGGCCCAGTCCCTGAGTTAAACATCTTACCCCAACTCTCTTCCACCTCCCATATGCCTGGAATATTAGTATCCCTCTCTGCTTCTATTCCCCAGGTCTTGGCTGCCAACCTGGCCCATGCCCCTCTCCTTTGCAGTCACCATGCTGGACTTTCAGCAGTGTTCTCATTGTTTATCTCCCCCACATCACAACATAGACAAGGATATCCACAGGGTTCAGGATTGACCCTCTTCTCCAAGCTATACTGCTTCCAAAGTAGCCCTATCCACCATCACCTAGAAACTTCAGCCATAATTCAGAAACATGAATCCATTCACATTTTGCTCCTACTTAAAATCCCTCAGTGGCACTTGAGAGCCTGCAGAATGAATGTTACATTTTTTTAGTCAAGCATGTAATACCCTCCAAAATCTGCCCCCAATTCTCCCTCTAGTCACTTTCCTTCCTACAAAATGTGCCACTGAGCGGAGCTCCCTTCTCTATTCCCAGCATGCTTCCCAGGACACCATGGTCTCTCTCATCCAAGCCTTTGCTCAGGCCAGTCATCCAACCAAACTGGAGCCTGGGTCACTGTCCTCACTCTCCCACAACATCCAGGGGTCAATAGGCCCCATGGGCTCAATTTCACGGACACTGTTCCCATGTGTCCCCTTCTTTCTTTCCTCACCTCTGGGCCAGGTGATTATAACTGCCTCCATTCTGAACTCTGACTCATCTTCCTCTTCCACCGGCCCCTTCTTCCTGCCCAGTCCTCAGTTGTCTTTCTACCTACATATCTTACTTTGTTCCTTTCATCCTAGATGCTTCAGTCCCTCCTTGTTGCCTAAGTGCCAGTCCGATCCATGGGGTTCTCCCCATCGGAGGCTGCTGTCTTGGTCTCTCATCAGAGGCTACTGGCAGTCACCATGCTTGCACAATTTTGTACATTCTGTATGAGAAATCTTCTCTGTGAGAAAAATTCATCTCATCCTTAAATATTAAACTAAAAATTCACTGCTCCTACAAACTCTCGCTAGAGACTCCAACAAGGCACATAGGCGTGTTCACCATACTTGCCTCCTTGTGCAGTAATGATCCCCTTGCATCCCTGGGTCCCTGTCACATGTGAACTCCCTAAGGGTGGAGCCTCTTTCTCCTTGGTCCTTGTTTGCCTAGGCATCTGGTTCTGTGTTCCATTGAATTAGTGGCTCAAAAAAAAGAATATGTCCCCTGCATTAGCATCATTGCCTCTGCTCGATCACACAGTCCCTGATTTTGGAGACCACTTGACTCTTCGTTTCATTGAATAAGTGGCTATCTTTGAAGAGATTTAAAAAAAAAAAAAAACTCTCAGTTCCTGTCTTCTCCTCATTCAATGACAATCCTTTCTTAGACCCATGAGCGAGCAACAGGAATCAAAAAGGCAAACATGTCACAAAATACAGAGCTCCACGTGAAGGTCTAGAAGGAGGGCTTCCATCCTCTTCATAGTGTGGGAAGCATGGAAAGACAGCAAACTAGCTGCCCACATGACCTTTTAGCTGTTAGGCCTCTCCACCATCAGTCCTGAGCTGAGGAAGAGGAGGGCGTCACTGGCTCCCAGGTATGGGCAGAGGCCATATCCCCCCTATAGTATTGGTCAGACATACAGCTCATGCTCCAATATGCAATTTGTAAGCTCCCCTTTGCAACATCACTAGTTTCAAAAGCAGCTAGAAATGCTCACTTTAAGGCCAATGATCCGGGAAACAAACATCTCAGACGCCACTGGCTTTCATTCTGTATGAGATAGTACCCTCGGCAAAGGAGAGCACCATTTGCCTTCCAAAGGTGGTAGCCATTTTTCATATGAGCTCATCCAAGAGAATGGCTATTTTGAATCCTAGACAAAAACACAAGCTTATGTCATAGGGACACTCTGAAAGAAGCCTGTTCACCAAATTCCCAGGACCCTAAAGAGCCTACATTACTATGTCTTGTAGGAAAAATCACTGCCTGGGATTCAGGGGTGAGAGCTCATGTTGCAAGCCCATTGCCAGGGACATAGCATGTCAGGTGCCAGAGGCAGGGAGCTGAGTTGCTATCAACTCGAAGTAAATTAATCTGAGTGAACTACGCTTATGGATGGGAAGGCATGTTCCCCTCTACCAGCAGGTTTACCTCAGAAACACACAAGGCCCAAGAGCAAGAGGAGGTTCACGAGGCCAAATTCCCAGGTGTACATAAAAGTTTTGAACTTCCAGAACATTCTCATAATTGGCAGCAGCAAGGAATCCAAGCAGCAGATGATTCTATGAGCCATAGTGTTAGCCAGGCTGGAATGATGAGGAATAGGGTTAACAGGGAAGGGACTGGAAGATACAGAATATGCCCCCAAACCTAGGAAAGAGCTGCTGAGTAGTAGGGAGAGGGTTACTTATTTAAATCCCACAGCTTTCTAAGGACAGCATGATGGGCTAAATGAAAGCTCTAGTTTTGTCGAACATCTGATGGATATGGATAAACCCCGGGGGATGGGCGGGGAGGTGGGTGGGCTTCCTTCTCTAGCACCTTCTCTCTGGTACTGCATAAACAGAGCAATGAACAGTTCAAGGTCCAGGGGTTCAATCTGAAGTGAGGGGTGAGGAAGGATGCTATGTAGAGGCAAACAAGCTTTCAAAACAGCATTAGGAGCAGATGGCCAACAAGCTTTCAGAACAGAAATATCTAGTGTTTAATTTGAAGATGTGGATTGCTACAGTGTAAATAACCACCTTCATATTCCCCTTCCAAATTGATACCAAAGTCTGCTTTATGCTCAAAGATCATGAATCAAAGAAAACAGACATATTTCCAAGCTGGGTCAATGTAGGGCAAAGAGAAGCAGCTGATGCCATGGGACAATGTGGTGATCCATAAAATGAGCTCATTCTACAAAGGCAGACATTCAGGGCTGAGGCAACAATGAAAATTTACACATCCCAGAAGGTGAGCCATCTTGATACAGGCATTGCAATTCCACAGAACGTGCACTGGCAGATGGAGGAAATTGGATCTAGACCTTGAGGGCTGGGGAGATCCACTTACTGTCCTGCAGATTACAGGAAAGTCAGATATTAGACAAGAGTCCAGACAAAGTGGAGCACATAGAGGGCCCAGAGTATAGGGACCTCGTTATCAAAGGACATCATAGGGAGGGCAGTGGTCTGTAGCTCAGAGATCACCACCCTCTTCATGAGATTCAGCTCCCTGGGATGGTACAATGGGAAGAAGGCTTCAGTACCTGACTGTGCATCAGGGAGGAGCTGGGCAGCTAACATCTTCCTACACTTCTACCCCAAGTAGGGGGCTCCAATAGCCTCGTTCTAAATAGCCCTCCAAGGAGTGTTCTAGCAAGCCTGGTCAAGAAAGAAAAATAGGAGCCATGGAAGGTTCTAGATGGCTGGCATGAGGAAAGAGGGTTTCTAGGCAGATAATCTGGCCTGGGTGTCAGAGTGAAGTGCCAATGAAGAGACTAGATGTACAGAGAAGCATCGGATGGCTTCTGTGATAGTTAAACAAGAAATCATGACTGCCTCAATGAGCAAGGTGGCTGTGCTGACAGGGGGACAAATGAAACTGTGTGACCCTGCAGAGGCTAGAGGCGGGGCCTAGAAACAGGGAGAAATAAAAGACTTTGAGCTTGGTTGGCAGGGACCATGGTGGTGATGGTGGAAATACTGAAGGGGGTGTGCTTATAAAGAAGGCAAGAGCAGCTTCAGAAATGCTGAGTCAGAGGTGGCAGCCAGACAACCAAGGAAAAGTGTCAAATTAGACCTTTAAAAATTATAGGATTGGGTCAAAGGCCAGGACTTGAGATGTGTGTGTGAGCCATTTGCCTGAAGTAAATTAAATTGCAAGATGGAAACATCTGATAGAAAATTGGAGATGTCTGTGGTTATGGAAGTAGACGATGTAGGCTGGCCGGAGAGAAGAAGAGAAGGCTTAGCTAGGGAGAAGGGACAAGAGACGGGGAAGGTGTAGCAGAGGCAGTGGGAGTGCTATAGAGTCAGTGCCCACAGAGAGGCCTGCAAACTCTGACTTCAACAGTGACCTTGAGAGTTCCTCTGGAGAGCAAGTGGCCTGGTCAGTGGCCCTTGGAGGCCTATTTCAAGAGGAGTCCTCAGGCGGACAGTGGGGAGGAAGGCCTGCCTGCTGGAGATGGAGACTGACAGGAGAGACCGCCACTGCCTCCCCCAATCCAGCAACAGACAGAAGCAAGGAAGGAACAAAGAAGTTGCATCTCCTGGGGGCATGTGCAGAGGACACAGCCCATCAGGGAAACGCTTTTTAAAACCAGAGAAGCAGGAAAGCCAGGATCCCCGAGAGATAGAAGAGGAGGTGACTAAGAACAGAATCAGCCCCAGAAAGGAAAACATTCTCTGCCTCAATTAGCCATTGCTGTGTCACAAGTCACCTCTAAGTGACTTAAAGCACTGATTTGATTTGTATTATAGATGCGCACGCAGGCCAGTCAGTTCTGTTTTCTGAACCAGGCTTGGTCGGCATCAGCTGGGTTTGCTCACACATCTGCCGTCCGCTGCAGAGTTGGCTAGGAGTTTGGCTGGTCTGAGGTCACTCTGCTAGGCACCCTGAGCTGTCCCTCTCCGTGGTCCCCCATCTCCCAGCAGGCTGGCCAGGGCTTGTGCCCAGGCAGCCCAGGGCTTCTGAGAGAGAGAGCAGGAGCCATGAGAGGCCTTGAAGCCTAGTCTGGAGGGGGCACACCATCACTTCTGTCCCGTGCTCTTGGGCTAAGCAAGTCACAAGGCCATCTCCCATTCACAAGGACCAGGGGAGGTTCTTCTCGACTGCAAGAAGCACAAAGTCACATTGCAAGGGGCACAGATACAAGAAGGAAAAGACTTGAGGCAAGTTTTGCTATCAGTACACCCTCTGGAATGTGGCAGAGAGATGCACAGGTAAAGAGGGAGGGAGGTGAAGGAGGTCACAGCAGGATCTTGATTTGCCCAAGGGCCTCAGAAAGATAGTAGACTTAAGAAGGAGAAAATGTGGAGTGGCCCCTGCAAGCCTCCCCCGAGGGAGCCAACGTGCCAGAGGAGGCACTAGGTAGTGCAGAGGGGATACCTGAGAGCAAGGTGCGGGCACCTGCAGTGATCCAGGGCCACCCAGTGTCCCGGAGTGGAAGCAGAACCACGCTCAGCAGGGGATGATGAGGCAAAGCAGCAGAGCAGCAAAGTCAGGGATGCAGAGGGGCCCGGGATCCCTTGGGAGAGCCCCTTCCTCCTCAGAAACCCAAAGAGGCGGCTGGTGGCCAGCTCACCCATTTGCCTGGACTCTGTCTGGGGAGAAGTCCTGGCTCTCATGCCTCTGAGTTGGCCTCCGTGTTGACAGGACTCCCATGAGGAGCCCAGAAAGTGTAAAAGTAACTGAGTGCCTCTAATGTGACTCTGAAGGGCAACAAAATCAATGAATGGAAAATAGTCATTTTTGTCCCATTGATTTTTTTTTTCTGCTCATTGAGGACTCACTCCACTCCACATTGTCATTAAACTAGCCACTTTCCAGTGAAATGCTTTCACTGTCTTGAGGACGGACTCCTGTGTGACCTATCCCTAAAATAACTTATGGATAATGCGTCCCATCCTCAAAAGGGTGGAATTTTGAGGCGGTTGCATAACCATGGGGAGCATATGTGCTGACTTTAAAAACCCCACTTCTGGGGCACCTGGATAGCTGTGGTTGAGCCTCTGCCTTCGACTCAGGTCGTGATCCCAGGGTCCTGGGATCGAGTCTCACATCAGGCTCCCGACAGGGTGCCTGCTTCTCCCTCTGTCTCTGTCTCTGCCTCTCTCTCCATGTCTCTCATGAATAAATAAATAAAATCTTCCAAAAAAAAAAAAAAAAAAAAAAACAAAACAAAACAAAAAAACCCGCTTCTGGTGATTCTGCTATGCTTCTCCTTCCCTGCACCATGTCAAGATTCTAGCCTCTCTCCCACCTCTCCTGCCTCTTAGGAGAACGCCAAATCCTGAGGCACAGACCAAGCTTCAATGTGCCTGGGAGCCTGGACACCCCCTGGCAGGCCAGCCCCTCTCTGCTGGACCCCGCACAGGGGCATGAGTTCTAGGCTAGAAGGTGAGGTGATCAGAGCAACTTTCAACAGGGCCTGGAGCCCTGTTTGGCCTTCATTTTGACCCTGTCTATAAATTATCTGGCATGCAAAATACCTTTCCCTTGGAAATATTTTTTTAGAAGATAGCAGTGGTGTTCAGACTTTCACACTCAGAAAGCATGTTTAATTCTCGCAAAATCTCTTACTCTCCATGAAGAATACTGTCCAAGCCCCTATTTTCAGGGACAATTTTTCTCCTGAGCAGTTCACCTCCCACTGCCTATGGGACCCTTCCACTTGGATGTTCCAATATTAAATTAAAATTCAAAATCCCTCATTTTGGATCGTATTACTCACTGTTCCAAATCAGGGCCACCTGACAACTTCCTTGTTTCTGTTAATAAACCAACCATTCACCCAGTCACTCAGATTTGAGGTCATTTTGGCTTTGCTTCCCAATCCATCTCTCTGTCTACCAAATGGAGGCAGTTCCTGAGTACTCCTATTCCTTCTTTGTGTTGTCTCTTCTTGTTTCCCTTTCCATTCCAACAGTATCTGCTGAGGGCAGCTGGCTCTGGACACCTCAGTCTTAGAGCAAGCAACTGAGGTCCTAACACATAACCTTTCTCCTTCCATTCCATCATAAGCTCCGCGGTCAGATTGCTAAAATGTCACTTCCATAGGGTCCCTCTTGCACCTCCAAGCTTTAAGAGTTGTCTGTTACCCATCACTTGAGGACCAAACTCCTTTACTTGGTATGAGGAGCATTCCCCAGCAAGACTCCACTCCACTTCTCCATACCCATCTCTTGTCCTCAAAACACATCCATCTGCTCCAGCCAAGTTGTGCTTCTCAGTGTCCCCTAGACACATTGTCCATGTCATAGTCTCTATGATGCTCTCTTGCTGTTCCATGATGAGAAATTCTCCTCTCTTCCTCCCTGACTTTCTAAGTCCCACCCTGACTTTGGAGCCTGGCTCAAGTCCCAACCACCACAGTGTCTTCTCTATCCATTTCCTAAACTGAGGGAAGGAAAATTAGCACTTCCTGCAACTCTGTTTGGGTTGCATTTACACTTTTTTTCCTCTGAAGTTCTCTTGAGAGTATTGTTCACCCACTCCTAAGAATCTTATTCACACCCTCCATTCTACTGGCTTTCTGAATATATTATGATGACCAAAATGTCAGACATTGGTTCTTTGGAGTTTATAAGATACTGTCACAAAAGTACCTCATTTCATCCTTAAAATTGTAGTAGGAATCTATAGATAAACCTTCTTGGAGGGGCACATGGGTGATTCAGGTGGCTAAGCATCTGCCTTTGACTCAGGTCATGATCTCGGGGTCCTGGGATCCAGCCCTGTGTCTGGCTCCCTGCTCAGCAAGGAATCTGCTTCTCCGTCTTCTTCTGCCCTTTCTCCACCCCCACCCCCCACCTCATGCACTCTCTCTCTCTCTGTCTCTCAAATAAATAAAATATTTTCAAAAACAAAAAATCCTTCTTGGAAAAGCTATGCCTGGAGTTGAGGTCCAAAGAAATATTTTGCAGTAAATGAAGAAAGAATGAGATGAGGGTTTTCCCAGGCCCTGTGTCCTCCAGCATCTAAGGACCAAGCACAGAAGGAGGGGCAGCAATGGTACGATCCTGACACACAGCAAGAAGAGCGCATACTGCGGATCATGGGGTGCAATCTTGATGCTGCCCTTCGTTAGTTTTATGACTCGGTAAACTGTCAGTAGGAAAGCTGTAGTCAAGACTCAAGAACAACCAACCAAGAAGAATGCAGATCCACTAATATTAAAAAAAAAATCCCCTTCATTTTTTTAAATAAAGAATCATAGTTATTATTACTATTAAATTAACTTGATTTAACCTGCATAAAATTGTATAGAGTGGGGATAGGGTTCAGGACATGCTACTCCAACATACGGTACCTTGGCACAGTGAGTGTCTTAAGCTAAAGGAGTCTGAGAAAACAAGAGGTACAGGAAGGTCACTCTGACCTCCTGCCCTTCACCCTTGTTCCCTGAAACAAGGATGAATCTCCCATGCAAAAGGTACCCTCTCCGCACCAGAAGGAAGGGAGACATCCTCAACACCAGAGACAGGAAATTTGGGGCTTCGAAATCTGTACAAACTTTGTTAAACTAACTTTATCTTCCTAGCTACTTCTTCTTCTTTTAAGATTTTATTTATTTGAGGGATCCCTGGGTGGCACAGCAGTTTGGTGCCTGCCTTTGGCCCAGGGCACAATCCTGGAGACCCGGGATCGAATCCCACATCGGGCTCCTGGTGCATGGAACCTGCTTCTCCCTCTGCCTGTGTCTCTGCCTCTCTCTCTCTCTGTGTGTGTGTGTGTGATTATCATAAATAAATAACAATTTATTTAAAAAAAGATTTTATTTATTTGAGAGAGAGAGAGAGAGAGAACAAGCAGGGGGAGGAGCAGAAGGAGATGGAGAAGCAGGCTCCCAGCTGAGTAGGGGGCCCCATGTGGGGCTCAATCCCAGAATCCCAAGACCCTAGGATCCTGACCTGAGCTGAAGGCAGATTGTTTAACCGACTGAGCTACCCAGGGGCCCCTCTTCCTAGTGACTTCTTCACCATTCACTACCTCGAAACCAAACCCCTTTGTCTTGTCAATTCTTCACAAATTTATTATTTCTTTGTTTAAAAGCTGTAACAACTTCCTGCTCAGGTCACTTCTTTAAGTCTTCATTCTCTTGCGAAGGCTCCCATGTATACGCAAAAATTCAGCAAAATTTGTAGACTTTTCTCCAGTTAATCTGTCTTTTGTCAGTTTAACCTCCAGACCCAGCCAGGGACCCTGAGAGGGTCAAGGAAAACTTTTTCCTCTCCTATGGTGGGATAGGAGGAAATGGAGCTAGTTCTACAGTGTGGTCTTTCAGGCCTTCCTCCCCTTTGGGTTACTTGTCTGTAAGGCTAACTGAAATAACCTGAATAAATGTTGCAATTTTGTCAATTCATTCCTTCAGGAAATATTCCTAACTACTATGTCGCAGGCACATAGTAGGACCATAGCAGCAAATAAAACAAAGCCCCATCCTCATGGAACTTGCCTTCCATTCAGGGAACCACCTGGTCCTCACAAAAATGAACAGAAAACTCCACACACATAAAACGCCAGGTGGTATGAAAGACTCAGAAGAAAAATAAAGCCAGGGAGGAGGAAAGGCGGCCCCTGGAAGGGCAGAGGACATTGACATGTGGGCTTAGAGAGGTGACATTGAGCAGAGACAGACCTAGAAGCAGCAAACATTGACCTCAGATCTGTATTCCACAGCTGCCCTGCCCTAGTTCAGGATGGTTTCAATTTAGCCCGTGTTGCAGGAGGGGTCCTCAAAGGCGGTGTGGTGATTTCCATTAGAGTCAACTGAAGGAAGTCTGGGCCCCCATCGAGTGCTACTTCTTGTCTTCCTGCTCTCAGCTGTGGACCAAGAGCAAAATGAGACTCCTGCATTTGAGCACACCCAAATCCTTTGACTCCTTTCCATACCCTCCTCAGATACACCAAGAGCAAAGCAGTGATGGAGGAAGGTGCCTGGGGGGACGTGTAGCACTGCTGTGATTGGCTGGAGTGCCTCTATGGTCTTGGCCTGGCTTGGCATCTCCAAACACTATTACCCACCGACCGGTATTTCTCCAAGCATTTCTCCAAGCAAGCCGGAGGAAAGGAAGGAAAATCCAATCAACCACCTGAGGAAAATCCTATCAACAGTTCATATGCAAGAAAGTTAGATCCTGGGGCGCCTGGGTGTCTCAGCTGGTTAGGCATCTGCCTTCAGCTCAGGTCATGATCCCAGGGTCCTGGGACCAGATCCCCGGGTGGGGCTCCTTGCTCAGTGGAGAGTCTGCTTCTCCCTCTCCCTTTGCTGCTCCCTTGCTTGTGTTCTTTTGCACTCTCTTTCAAATAAATAAATGAAATCTTTAAGAAAGAAAAAGAAAGAAGAAAGAAAGAAAGAAAGAAAGAAAGAAATAGAAAGAAAGAAAAAAGAAAGAAAGAAAGAAAAAGAAGAAAGAGAAAGAAAGAAAGAAAGAAAGAAAGAAAGAAGAAAGAAAGAAAGAAAGAAAGAAAGAAAGAAAGAAAGAAAGAAAAAGAAAGTTGATCTGATAGCTTTAAGATTCCCTCCAACAAAATGCCCTGCTAACACTAAGGAATGTTACCCCTCTGCCATTCCAAATATCCATTCTCCCTGCACCCATTCAATTTGCCAGGACTCATGATAGCCTCAAAGGGAGTTTTATGTGATGTTTTAAGTTTGATTTTATGTGATATCTTACCTTTTCCCTTTCTTTCTTTTATTGTGTTTTCCCTTGCTTGCTTTTCTTTCTTTCTTCTTTTCTTTTTTCTTTTGCATTTCCTTTGACTCACAGGAATAAATAATAAATCAGTTCTCTGAATCTCTGAGTCAAAACTTAGTTGCATATTCAAATCTGGAAGTAGGAACTTTGGTAATAAAAAGGACAGAAGAGAGTGAGAACAGGAAAGAGTAAGGGAGAGGGAGAAAGAAAAGCCACAATAGCACAAGCAAAGGCCCCAAATAGAGCAATAATTGATGGTTGGATGATGCCCCCTTAGCTCCCATCTCCTTGAAGCACCCACAGCCTCAAGCCCTGGCATTTGTTTGCTGGGGCTGCCGAAACCATATACCACAGACTGGGTGGCTTACACAATAGAGATTTAGTGTCTCAAGTTCTGGAAGCTGGAAGTCTGAGATCAAAGCACCAGCAGTGTTGTTTCTTCTGAGGTCTCTCTCTTTTGCTTATACATGACTATCTTCTCCCTGAGTCTCCATCTGGGCTTTTCTCTGTGTCCAAATTCCCTCTTCTTATCAAGCCACCAGTGACTGGATTAGGGCTGACCCTAATGACCTCACTTTACCTTAATACCCCTCCTCCCAGCCTCTCAAGACCCAGCTTCCAAATACAGTCACATTCTGAGGTAGTGGAAGTTAGAACTTAAATTAATTTGGAGAGTATACAATTCAGCCCATAACAGCCTCAAAGCTGCAGATCTCCGAACTGCTGCTTCCTTTGTCTTCTTCCTTCTTCCTTTTTGGGCTATTTATTCTGGAATAGTGAAGTAACAAACAGAGTGTGCAGGGCCAATGCTACCTGAGCACCTGCCTCCATAACAGATGTGCTATGGAAGCCATGTCAATTCCTGTCCTCTTAGAACAGGCCCCAAAGAGCAGGGCCCACACAGCACCCACCTCCATCCCATCCCAGCAGGGTAGCTGCCTGTGATGCCTGGAACCACAGGACCAGAATCTCACCCTAATGAAATTTGAAGATGAAGAAATGGGTTTCCTCGGTGATAGGCCACTAGGGAAATGGAAGTTTCCTCTTTTCCAGGGAGTAGTCTCAAGTCCACAAACAGAAGTCAAGCATCTAGCCATCCTTGCTCCCCTCACCCACACACCCATCTTGGCCTGCTCCCAAGATCTGAACATTCTAAAAAGAACTTGGAGCCTTAAGTCATCAGAGGTGAGGAACAGTTCTTAGTCCCATCGGACATGGCTATCTCCTTACTTCAGACCTCTAGGAAGTTGTCAGGCCTTGTCCTAAGCCCCTCTGCCTCACCCTCTGACCTCTTGCCCATATTTCCCTGTGGGCATAAAGCTGGAAACAATAAGGTTTTCAAATTCTCACAGCCCAGTAAGCAATGCCCTCCCAATCCTCCACAACTTAGTGCTGTTCTAGAGTAAAGGATCAAAGACAGAACTGTTCCCTCATTCTTCTCCCTCAGACACTCACTCAGCTTTGTGGGGGAAGATATGCTTGAGCAGTGCCCCATGCCTGAATGGCACAGTTTCACAATACCATTCTCCTCAGACTATTGAAAGCTCACTCTGGGCCAAAGCGGTACTGCTGTGCTGATAAGATGGATTCTGAGAGTTTGTGCAGAGCTGTCACAGGATGGCAGAGCTTCATCAGCTGTGCAGACACAGCCCCTCAGGCATTCCATCTCATCAATGACACAAGCTAAGCCTATGAATGTCAGCTGGACCTTGGATGAGTCTCTGTTGTACCCCCCTCACCACTCAGGAATCAAGGAAAGATGGGCTGCCCACAGGGAGGGTCAACTTCCCCTCAGAGCCCATCAGATAAACCTGTTGGACAAGCAAAATTGAGTTTATTAAACTTACTGCAGAAAAGAGAGCACCATCTTGTCAGAGTCTTAGTAGTGTTTCAACAGGGGAATTTAAGGAAGAATATTTATGGCACTCTGAGGTCTTGGCTCAAAGAATTTAAGAGGTAGTCTTTTAAGGGAAAGACCTAGATTAATCAGGCAGTTCCTGAAATAACAGTTTAAGTTTAGTGGATACAGCAAAGAGAAGACCTTGATGTGAATCTTGATATGTACACTTGTGCTTGACATACAAAGTTATCTATTTGGGTAAGCAAATTATTGTTCTGCTAAGAAAGCTGTTAACACACATAAAACTGCTTGTCTACATAAACTGGCTTGCAGACCATGAGACTGTGTTGTCACAGATGTTTCAGTCCCTTGTGGTCATTCTTCAGCCTGAGCTGGAGAATAAACCATTACCTGCTAGAGTCGTGGTCAACCTAGATCTGCACTGATATTTGCGGTGTCACAATCATGTGTCAGGTTCTGATTGTAGTCGTTTCTACCTCTGTATACATCAGGTTTTCCTGTTTGTGATAGGCAGAACAATGGCCTTTCAAAGACGGCCAGGCCTTAATCCCTGGAACCTGTGAACATATTATATTACATGGCAAAGGGAACTTTGCAATTATAGTTAAGGTTACTGATCCTAAAATAGAAAAACTATCCTGGGTTATCTGGTGGGCCAGTCTAATCTCAAGAGCTCTAAAAAGCTAAGAAGTCTCTCCGGCTAGCACAGGAGATACAGCAGAAGAAGCCAGGAAGATTCCAAGTGCAAAAAGAATTTGACATGTCATTGCCAGCTCTGAGATATGTAGGGACCCATGTGCAAGGACCAAAAGAAGGGACAGATAAGAGCTCAGGGTAGTCTCCAGCTGACAGCCAGCAAAGAAATGGAATTCTCTAGTTTACAGCTGCAAGAAAATGAATTTTGGCAACAACCTGAATGTGTTTGGAAGCAAATTCTTCCCAAAACCTCCCAGTAGGAGTCCAGTCTGCCAACACCTTGACTTCAGCCTTTTGAAAATTGAGTGGAAGAAATAAACTATCCCAGACTTCTGATCTATACAACAGTGACATGATAAAGTTGCATTTTTTAAATCCACCAAGTTAGAGGTAATTTGTTATGGCAGTGATAGAAAACTGATTATTTTAATTTAATTGAGTTTAAATTTTTACACGGCTTTTTTCTGGCTGATAATTTGTTAGATCTATAGATGGAACAGCAAGTGCACACTAGTATTTGAGCACTGCAATATGACTAACAATAACAGAGAGGCAACGATCCGAGTTCCGTTGTCCACAGAAAGTGAGGAGCCCAGTATGTCCAAGCGAAAAGATTCCATTCCAATGGGAGCAGTTTACAGAACCATAAACGGAGATATTAGTTAAATTACCTACTTTTCTAATTTCTATGCTGGTTTTCCAGATCTATAGAAATTTAAGTATAACATTCTCCTCCTAAAATAGCACATGTTCCGCTTTGAAAGGCCAATATTATATCCCGGGACTGCTCTATTGTGAATCACCATCTGCCCAATCTTACAAACTTCTAGAGTAAGGACTTCTATAGCAGCACTGTAGCAGCATTGCCTAGCTTCCCTGTCAATGGATGAGCAATACAACATAAAAATTTCCAGACTTTTGGGCCCTTTATTTCAGACATTAAATAGTCTGAATTAGAAGAAGAAATAGTTCAGAATTCTCCTTAATGATTAAGATTTGGGACATCAAATCAAGGCTCAGCTTTTTGAGTTATCTAATAATCTCTTTTTTCCAAAGGGGAAAATGGATGGGCCAAAAGATATTCTGGGTGGTATCAGAGTCTATTTGAAGGCAGGCATCAGTTTTTCGAGATAACAAATCCCCATCTGGCTTGTGAGTTGTAGGCTTTTTGGCCACAAATCCAATCCTAGTTATTGGGAACCTCCCAATGATCAGTAATCAGCCAAAGTATCCCTATGAAGTTATTGAATTTGGTTTTGGCAGTGCTTGACAAGAGTGGTTTGGCACAAGCCAGTGAGATTTATAGAAGACAGAGCATTACGTCCATCTGAAACAAAGAAATATAAAGTTAGGCTTTAACAGTGAGTCTCTCTGCTAAGGTCTGCAAAACTAGAGCTGCTCAAAGATGTTCCAAGACCCATAGCCCATATATCTCACAGTCCCTTTCCAAGATCTGTTTCTGAGAACACTCAGTTACATAGGCCATTTCCTATAAAAGGCTCCTAAGTGTTGTTTCTGTGGAAATAGAATGTTTCCTTTCAAGGTATGATATGAAAGAAAATCTCAGATTTTTGGCTCTTTGGCCTTTTTTGGTGTTTGCCATCTAAAAAGTCACTAAGCGGTTGAGGAAACCAACTGATTCATTACATGGAACCCAGACTAAAAAAAGATAGATGGCAACCAAAGAAAAATGAATAAAAAGCCAACAGTTGATTTTATCGTATATGTTAGCTAAATCATTAGCAAATCATAGCCAGATATTGGGTTCTCACCAAGAAGTGACTAAGGATACAGAGAGCAGTATTAAGACAGAGGCCTTGGGGCACCCGGGTGGCTCAGTAGTTGAGCATCTTGCCTTTGTTTTTTGTTTGTTTGTTTTGTTTTAATTTTTTTATTGGAGTTCAATTTGCCAACATTTAGCATAACACCCAGTGCTCATCCCACCAAGTGCCCCCCTCAGAGCATCTTGCCTTTGGCTCCGTTTTTGATCTCAGGGTCCTAGGATTGAGTTCCGCATCAGGCTCCCCACAGGGACCCTGCTTCTCCCTCTGCCTATGTCTCTGCCTTTCTTTGTCTCTCAAAATAAATAAATAAAATCTTAAAAAAAAAAAGACAGAGGCATTATGGGCATCACATTTAAGGGTAAACAAGTACCTGTGAGCAGATTTTTAAAGCAGCAGAGAGGAAAGAATAACTAGCTGGGGAAATAAAGAGCAAGAAGTAAAAACTAAAGTATCATGATCTGTGGCTCTGGAAATCTGGATTTTATTTTGTGAGTCTTGGGTAGAAGTTTGCAGGAACAATTTACTCTGTTTTCTGCTTGATCTAGGTATTGGATAGAAGCTGTCTCCTCCTTTCTGAAGATTGTCAGAATCCTCAGCTGATAGGCTCCAAGTGGAACAGTCTTCTAGTGATATGAGGATGGCTTGTGTCTTTTTATTTAAAAGACATAAATCCAAGTCTAACCCCTTTTGACAGTATCTAATAAGGTTCTTTTTGTTGAAATTTGAAGTCTATCTGTCTCCAATTACTCTTCCAGAAAGCCACATTTTCAGGGTTTAAGTCATGCAAATGTTGTTTAGAAAGATGCTGAAGAAAGGCTGCCCATACCTGTTAATGCTAAAAATGGGTGTGTTATTTGAGTTTTTTGCATACTGGGATAAATATGATTGAAATAGAGCGGAGTCCAGGATCAGAAGTGATATCTTTAGACACATGGGTTAGCTTATAAAGGGACAGCTGATGAACCCTAGAAGTTGATTCCATTGTCATTAAAACCAGTAGCAAGATCTTAGGCCAAGGATGTTCCACAGGTCTGAGAGTCTTATTGATTTTAGTTTGGAATTCCATTTGTATTTTTCAATTTTCCAAAGACTAGGGATGGTGTGGACAGTAAAGTCCCTAGGTAGAAAGACTTTCTATGATACCCTCAGTAAAGTGGATATTCCTGAGAAATAGATTACTAGAGAGATGGATTAGAATTCCCAAGGTTGGGAACACAAAATCAAGAAATTTTTGTCAGAGCCATAAATCTCTTACAAGGAAAAGAATCTATACAACCTGAGAAAAAGCAAGCAATAGTCATATGCAAAATCATTATGAAGGATAATATGAAATATCCATTTGGAGATGTTCAAAAGAAACCTGAAGTTTGGGGCCCTTCCATGTCCCACTCTTTTTTTTTTTTTCCTACAGTTTCTTAGCTGGCAGAAGACAATTGTTTGTCCCATAACCTTTTTGCTTATAACTTCTACAAGTGTGTAAAATTAAAGGATCCTTTACCTGATTTTATTGACTAGGATGAGAATATCTAGTTGTTTTATCTATAAGACATTAGCCTTATTCTGCTTTTGTCCAAAGCTCTTTGAAAATGTGCAGCAATGTTGAAGATCCAACAATGGAGCTAGTTCCCTTTCCAGTCTCTACTTACATGTCAAAAATTCTATTTCTGACTCAAGGTCATTCACAGACATGAGGTGGGAGCCAAGGTCATATCTGTATCAGGATCTACTCCTGAATGCTGTCTAAAAGTTTTGAAGAGTCTCTCCCTAGAGTTTTCAACAGACTCATCCTTTCTTTGCTTATAGGATCAAATTCAAGTCCAATCTATCTTCTCATGATAAACTTTCAGGATACATTTCAAAAGAACTGTTTCAATACCTAGAGCTATTGTAACCCTTCTGCTTTCCTATGCAATTCTGAGTTGTTCAGCACTCTCAAGTTTATTCCAACCTATCTTTTCCATCCAAATTTTTGTCTGTGAGATTCTATGTCGGGGGGTCTCCAAGACCTCCCTCAAGCTCCCTAAAGTTACTAGAAAGACTCACAAGACCAAAAAAAGCAGTTATACTCAAGTTTATAGTTTATCACAGCAAATAGACACAGGTTAGAATTAGCAAAGGGAAAAGGTACATGAGGCAAGTCCAGGAGAAACCAGGCACAGGCTTCCAACTGTCCACTCCCAGTGGAGTCACATGGGGCACATTCTATTCTCCAAGCAATGATGCATGACAGCCCGTGTACAGTACTGTTAATCAGGGAAGCTCACCTGAACCTTCGTGTTCAGTGTTCCCATTAGAGGACAGTTCTTTTTATTATGTGCCAGCTTTAGAAATATTTAACAAATTCTTTTAGCTCAGTTTGATATCAAATCTTAAAACCAATCACTGATATTTTGCTCTGTTCTGTAAGTATTTAATGTTAAAAGGCAATTCGGCTTTAGGGCTTTCTCCTATCTCAGTCAATGGCTTTTCTAGATATGAAGGCCAGAATCAGAGAATTATCCTAGATTTCTCCTTTTTCTCAATCCCATATCCAATAAGTTATCAGGAACTGCTCCCATTTCCTATGCAATATTGTTCTGTTTATGGGGTAGTCGAACACAGATATTGGAAGAAGAGGAGCGTGTGCTTCTGTATGTTGAGATAACATAATAAGGAGATATCACACAAGAAGAAGGAAACGGTACATTGCCTAGCATGCATTTAAACAGGATTTATTGATTACAATGAGATTTTTGTAGAAATATGTTTTTACAGAGGTGCCAGTTTCATTTTGTAAAGCAGACTGGTTCATAAAGGAGCTCCAAAGGATCCTTGGGTGACTTTTATGCCTTTTTCCTAAGGTTTTGTGTGTCTCTATTCATTGATAATAGCAAAGAGGAGAAATACTGGGACATTTTATCATTATGCAAATAAATGAAATAGGCTCTCAATAACTTTCTTAAGATAAATTGCTAATTTCCATTAAAAAAGAAAAGAAAGAACTCCTTTATAGAATGACTTGGTCTCAGGCTGTTTTGCAAAAACAAGTATTTTCTATAGTCCATTTCTAGAACTTACATTGCCTCTGATAAGCATTGCAAAAGGTAGCGTTCATATGCATAGACAGATAGATGATGATAGCTAGATAGCTAGATAGATAGATGTCTATCATTGGTGCTAAATGCAGGGAAGTTCATGGAGTTTCTCTCCATAGAGTTGTTTTAAACAGCTGTAATCTTTAGATCAACTTCATGTAGATCTTTTGAACTCTTGTACAACCAAACTTACAGCATTTCCTCTTCTGTAGGCTCAACATTGTGCTTCTCAGCACCATGGTTCTGGATTGTTCCTATGACCTTCCCAAAATTCCTCATGATGAATTTGAAGGACAGTTTCTAGGTACTGTAGATACCACACTAAAGGCACGATCCATGAAAGAAAGAATTAATAAGCTGGACTTTGTTAAAATCAAATATATGTAACACTATGGTCATTAATAATACACAATTGTATTTTGTAAGCATTATGGAATTCACAGTGGGTTTTTTTTGTCATTCTGAATTTTCTCAGTGAACATGCAAAAAAAGCATCCACATCTGTGTGTAGATTGTAGCCTGGGATTGGGGGATGTTATAGGTGAAAATTTGTGTCCCCCCAAAATTCATATTTTGAAGCCCTCACCTCTAACATGATGGTATTTTGAGGTGAGACCTTTGGGAAATCTTTAAGTTTAGATTAGGTTATGAGGGAGGGACCCCCAGAATGGGATTAGTAGCCTTATTAGTAGAGAAAAAAAGGGATTTCTCTCCAAATGCATACACTAAGGAAAGGCCGTGTGAGCAGCATAGCAAGAAAGCTGCCACTTGCAAGCCAGCAAAAGAGCTTTCACCAGAACCTAACCGGACAGGGATACTGGCCTTAGAATTCCAGTCTCCAGAACTGTGAAAAAATAAATAGCTATCATTTAAGCCACCCAGTCTGTGAGCAGACTAAGACAGGGGAGAAGAAAATCTAGAAAAGTTTATAAATTTAAAAAGTGTTTCTGAAAAATCAGGGATCGAAGAACATACCAAATGGCAGAAAGATTAAATCAGCCATATCCAGAATGTAGGAAATTCCGCTACAGAAATGACCTGGTTTGGATGCACCTGGGTGGTTCAACTGGTTAAGTGGCTGACTCTTGATTTCAGCTCAGGTCATGGTCGCAGAGCCTTGGGATCAAACCCTGCATCAGGCTCCACATTCGGCAGGGAGTCTCCTTGAGATTCTCTCTCTCTCTCCCTCTCCCTCCCTCTCCCTTCCCTCTCTCCCCTCCCCCTGCTCATGCTTCTTTCTCTCTCTAAAATAAATAAATAAATTTTTTGAATAAAAAAGAAATGACCTGGTCTTCTCAAAAATGGCATAATAAAAAATAAATAAATAAGAGGGCAAACTTACAGGAATTTAAAGACACATCAACCCAGTGCAGTGTATGGACCCTGATAAGATACCGAAACAAACAGAAAAGTGAATGTTTGAGAGAACTAAGGAAATTTGAACACGGTTTGAGCACTAGATTATATTCTGGAATTATTGTTAGTTCTGTTAGTTGGGATAATGGTTTCGGTATTTTAATTATGTTTAAAAACTGCAGGATGATGAGTAGACAAATGAAACCAGCTTGGCAAATGTTAGCAAGCTGGGTGATGAGTACATACGGATTTGGGGAGGGGGAGTTTTGTGCCAAATTTTCTTCCATTGTGAATATTTTTTTTAAAGCAGGAAAAGTGATCTTTTTATTGGAAAAAGTTGGGAACCACTCTCATAGAAACGATGCAAATATCTAATTCATATTCAGTGACAGTGAAATTTATATATAAAATTTAAAATATAAAAATAAATATTATATATATACATGTAATTACCATTTTTCTTAACTTAGCTGAGTGGTATGTCTGTTAGGTCACCTGGGAGGCCCAAATTAATGTGCACTCAGCACACACACTCCTCTGTGGCACCTCTGATTAAAGTTTGCTGCTGTTTATTCCACCCTCAGGCCAGTAGCTTACACCTGAGCAGTACCCTCAGCTTCCTCAGCTTAAAGTGGGTTGTGTTACCTTGGGGGCCCTTTAAATAGAACTGAGCCATAATGCAGGGAAATGCCCAGGAGCTCCCTCCTCACCACTTCCAACCCTTAATACTTTAGTACATGTGCTGCCAAAACGAGCACTTCCAACCCTTGATAGACTCCTCCTTGCCACTCCAGTCTTATCCCTCCATCCTTCAAGATCTCACTCTCCATGCCTGGCCCAGCCTCTGGTCTGGCTTCTGGCCTCTGTGATCTTGCTCAGTCTCAGCTCTTTCAACTTTGTATCCTCCTGTTTCTGGCAAAAAACAGCATAGCTGCCACTTTTTGGTTTCCTAAGGCACATCTTCCATGTCTTTGGTCATGCCATATACCTCTACTGGAATGTTTTTCCCCTACTCTTTCTATCTGACTAACACAGCTCCAAGAAGCCTGTCTAATATTTCCCCTTCCCCTTCAAGACTGAGTTGGGTTTCTCCATTTTATGTTCCAGTGATGCCATATTCTGTTATAATCATCTTCTTAGATGTCTGTCCTTCCCACCCAACTTTGTTTCCTTTCCATTCTTGGCATCCAGCACACTGTCTGGCACATAGTAGGAAGTACCTGGCATGTGTTTGTTGGATGGATGGATGGATGGATGGATGGATGGATGAATGAATGAATGAAAAGCTGCCTTGGCCCAAGAGGCCCAAGAGGCTTATAATAAGTAGGTCTCTCAAACCAGTAGAGGAGAATCCAACCCTGTTCTGATCATATCCTCTTTGTCAAATACCCAGACACATTACACAAGCTTACCCTCAATAGGAAATAGTCTGGATCTTCTCATCGTCACTCTCTTAAAACTAAATATATTTCAACAATGATAATGATGTTCATGAAAATAACTACTACAGTAACAATCACATCCCTTCATATAGCATTTCATATTTTAAATAGTTCTAATGTGAATTATCTTATTCAATGTTATAGGCTTTTAAAATATCTGTTTAATTTAAATAAGTAGGAAGTTATTCTGTCTTCATGGAGGAGGAATCATATGAGGCCCAGTGGGGGCTGGATTTTACTGGAAATCGTGTCTTATGACTCCTTATTTTGGTTTTATTTCAATGGAATCACACCAAGTTGTCAAATCAGGGATAATCAGCTTTCCATCACTGAATATGAATTAGTTATTTGCATCATTTCTATGAGAGTGGCTCCCAACTTTTTCAAATAGAAAGATCACTTATTCCTGCTTTAAAAAAAAAAAATCTTCACAATGGAAAATTTGGCACAAAATAGAGGGAGAAAAAAAAAAAAAACCCTGAATCCCTATGTACTCATCACCCAGCTTGCTAACATTTGCCAAGCTGGTTTCATCTGTCTACCCATTCTCCTTGCCATTTTTTAACATAATTAAAATACCAAAACCATTATCCCAATGAATACAATTCCAGAATATTGTGTTCAGACCATGTTAAAATTTCTCCAGTTATCTCAGCAATAAATATATTTATTTATTTTTATATTTATGTATGTATGTTTGTTTGTTTGTTTATAATACGGTTCGGAGCCTCTCCACTGCCTCTTCAAGTCAAAAATGCATCTGCTCTTTGATTTGGGGGTGGTAAGTAAGGGTGCCCTTCTCGCCTTGCAGCTGTAGAGCAAGCAGAGCTTCCTTTGACATTTGGGTCTAGCAGATGGGCCCATGGAGCGCTTTGACGCAGCCAGCTTTCACCTCCCAGCTCCTGTCTGACTCATACATCTCTCACCCCCCATTTCCATAGCGGGGGATAAACCTCAGTGTTGCTCCCTCCCCAGAAAGGAGATTAAGATTCAATGTGTCATTACAGGAGCCTTTTCTCCTCTCTTTCCATGGACCTGGGGTCAGTGCATCATGCAGAAAACTGGGACACCAGGAAACACTGTGATGTCTGTGCTTCCCAAACCAGAATCCTAGGATATCTCATTATGGGACTGTTTCTGTATTTTTCTCAGTATTCTTCAAAATCTCTACATGATTTTTTTTTTTTTTTACTTTTTAAAAGCACACCCTTAAAAATAATGAAATTACATGCAAGGGTCATCTTATAAGCAGCATTATGGGATTCCATGTTCATGTTTACCCTTGTGCTCACAGAAGGTCGAATTGTTTCTCTCTATTCTGTATGAGCACAAAGTTGCCAAGTAATTTAAATCAAAACAATTGCTGTTAAGAACAGTCACCACATCTACCCTCCCACAATAGTGCATCCAATCTGTGTTTATCTGCTTTAAAAAAAATCTGTAATACTAAATTTTTCTTCAAGTAAATAAGATACTTTTAAAGAATTTTTAAATAACACCTTATTAAAACCGGCATTGGAGATTGACATGCTGGCCATTTTGATCCATTCTGAGATCTGACTGTCCTGAGATAGCAAACACAGGCCTGAATTTACTAATATCATTTGGACCATAGTATTAAAGTGTATTCTTGTCATTACTACTATTTTTTAAAAGATTTTTAAATTTATTTTAGAGAGAGAGAGAGAGAGCATAGGAGGGGCAGAGGAAGAGGAAGAGAATCTGCAGCAGACTCCCCACAGAGCCTGATGTGGGCCTCCATCTCACGACCCTGAGATCACGACCTGAGCAGAAACCAAGAGTCCAACGCTTAACTGACTATGCCACTCAGGCACCCTTTGTCATTACTATTATTGTCATTAATCATTGAAGTCAAAATAAAGAAATAAATTAAACATAGACTGCCTCTAAGAGGTATAGTTTCTACCTCTAAGTCCAACAAGTTGCCTTCAGGAAACCCCACCTGCTTGTGCGCACTCTCTCTTTCAAATAAATAAAATCTTTAAAAAAATAACGTAAAATCCTTAGAATAGTGTCTGGCACACAGAGAGGTAAAAAAAGAAAAAAAATCAGTCATGAAATTGTCATGGTTTTAGTAAGATATAGGTACATTCTTCACAACGAGGGGGGCACTTGAATGGTGGCCCATGACTGCCCTTTGTGTGCCCTCACTGCCTTCAGAGCTGCCTGCTGGTGACAGGGGCCCTCATGGAAGAGGTGGCCTACCTAAACTTCAGGAACAGTTTTCAAAAGTGTTCTTTGGCACCCAAGGGCTAACCCTGAGTTCCATGACATGCTTTGAGTTCCCAAATGTCTTAACTCAAGGTTATAACATAATTTTTTTAACTGTAGTAAGACTCGACACAACTTCAAATATGTCCAGTGCTAACTTTGATATTGAAGACAATAACCATCCAATGGGTTAACTTCACCCCACCTCATTAACTTGTTTCCACGCAAACCTTAGAGAACTTCTATTGCTAGAACTGGGGATATATTTGAAAGTCTTGTAAATGAATCATTGATTATAAAGTTTGTAGCATTACGCTAATCTTTCTAAAATTCAAACATGTACACATGAAAATTTAAAAAGTAAAAATAAAAGTGTATGTATACTCCATTACTTAACGAGATACCAGGAAAAGTTTGTTTGTTCATTCATTCATTCATTCCACAAACGTTTATCTTATGCCTACTAGGTGGTAGACTCTTCTGAGGCACTTTTATAGAGCTATGAACAAGGTGCAGGTACATTTACTCAGCCTGTACAGAGCTATAATTAATATGAAATAACAAGTAAAATGAGAACACTTTTCATTGTGCTACTGTCATAAAATTGATAGGCTTAGCATTTATCGTGTGGGTGTGTATTGGTTGATTTTTATATTTATGATAAGGAAGTAAGCTAGTTGTTAGATATTGTTGGTGATTCAATTTTGGGACAAAAAACGTCTTACAAGTCCCCTCAGTGCTTTGGGATCAGTTTGATCAAAGAGAAACTTGAGATTGTAAGGTAAGCTACTTATCTGTTTGAATCAGGATTTCCTTGATGTTGTATATCCAAAATAGGTTACAGAAATAAATTGAATATTGAGACCTGTATAAGACTGCAAATGTCTTCTACAGCCATGATTTCCTGTTTTTGTGTTCGTCAAAATAAACAGGATTCTCTTTGATTAACTTTGTAATAATCAGGAAAAGATAAAAGTATAAATGTATTGAATAAATATATACTAACAAAATGCTGCTTTTATGTGTTTAACATATTGAGATACTGAATAAAATTTTCTCTGGAAAAAAACTAAGTTACTGATTTTTTTTTTAAGATTTTATTCATTTATTCACAAGAGATACAGAAAGAGAAGCAGACACAGAGGGAGAAGCAGACTCCTCACAGGGAGCCCAATGCAAGACTCAATCCCTGGACCGAGATCATGCCATGAGACGAAGGCAGACACTCAACCACTGAGCCACCCAGGTGTCCCCTGATTTTTTTTAAGATTTATTTATTTATTTTGGAGAGAAAGTGTGCACATGCACAGACATGTACACAGAGGAAGGAGGGCATAGAGAGAGGGAGAGAGAATCTCAAGCAGATTCCCTGCTGAGCATAGATTCCCAACCTGGGGCTTAACCCCACAACACTAAGATCATGACCTGAACCAAAATCAAGAGTCAGACACTTGACTGACTGAGCCACTCGGGCACCCCTAAGCTCTTGATATTTTTAAATTGCTGATCTGAAGAATCCAGCAGACTAAGGAAGAAAAATGGTTTGGTGAGTTCACTCTCACAAACTGAAAACAAAATCAGGGAATTATCAGGGCTTCCAGTTACTAACACAGGAAAGGATCAGAAATGAGAGATTCCTAGGTGTCTAAGTCAGTTGAGCATCTGCCTTCGGGTCCTGGGATCAAGCCCCACGTTGGCTCTCTGCTCAGCAGGGAGTCTGCTTCTCCCTCTGCCCCTCCTCACCTGGTACACCCTCTCATTCTCTCAAATAAATAAAATCTTTAAAAAAAAAGGGGGGGGGGATTCAGAAACAGGATAATTTCCTATGAGAATTCTGTAAGTTTCTAGAAGCTTTTTAATCCCACCCCCCAGTTTAGGTTGTGGGGTTTGTTTGTTTTTTTTAATTCCTCCAACCCCTTTCTCCTTGCCCTTAGGTATTGACAATAAAACTATTAAAGCAAAAAAAGGTCTATAGGTCTATTTTAAGAACCCACAAAGAAGAGAGTAGCTAGAGAGACTGTGTCCCACCCCATTCTAGAAGTCTGGTCAGCCCTGAGAGCTGTGACTTGGCAAGCTAAATTGCACCACTAATCCCAGTTCTCCAGTCTCACCTGTGCTCTCTCTGGGCTCACTTGTGCCTTCTCCAAGCTCATCTGTGCTCCCAAACCTGTGTAGTGGTTAAGAACATGCATTTCAAGCCAGACAGCCTGTGTTTGAATCCCAGCTCCACCACTCATACTGCCTTGGTTTCTTCATCTACAAAATAAGATAAAAAATGTGATGGTAAACTTTATATGTCAACTCGACTGGGCCACAGAGTGCCCAGATATTTGGTCAAACATTGTTCTGGGTGTTTCTGCAAGGTTATTTTGGGGTGAGGTTAATATTTCAGCTGGTAGACTGAGTAAAGCAGTTTGTTTTCCTTGATATGAGAAGGTCTCATCAAAACAGTTGAAAGCCTGAATGGAACACAAAGGTTGGCCCTCCCCTAAGAGAGAATTATTATTGTCTTACTGACTTTGAACTGGAGCATTGCTTTTTTCTGCCTTTGGATTCAAACTGAAAACTGGATCTTTCTGGTTCTGGAGCCTGCCAGCTTTGGGACTGGAAAGCTGTCCTGTTCCCTGGTCTTTAGACTCAGAGAGAACTAAACCATTATCTCTGCTGGGTCTCCAGCTTGCCAACTGCAGATTATGGGACTCGTCAGCCTCCACAATCACGTGAGCCAATTCTTTATAGCAAATCTTTTCTCTATTGGTTTACCGTTTCTGGAGAGCCCTGAGACACCTCCTTCACAAGTTGGGTCAATACTCTGATGGATGTAGGGCTTTTAGAAAGGGAGTTGGCACACACCAAGTGCTCAGTAAGTATTAACTCATGGAACATAAAATATTGCCCCTTTTCTCTTCCATAATCACAGAAATGGCAAAAGAAATGTAAAACAAATCCACAGCAGCACTGGATGGTCAAGAAGCCAACTAGCACTCCACATCAGAAGTTTCTGAAAGATAAGAGGAAAAAGATAGACAATAAAGCCTACAAATCTAAGGAAGCTATGAATCCAACAAGTGAAAAAGGACAGCTCTCAAAAAAAAAAAAAAAAAAGTGGGTCCTCCATTGGTTCTCCAGAGGACCTTTCAAATCACAGGCACTAGAATACAAAATAAGAGACATTAATTAATCACTGGGTGATGAAACAGCTGTTTCTAATTTCCTACATTCAGAACAACTTATTCTAGTGATTACCTCAGTCAGATTCCCCTAAAATCAGAATTCTAACATTTAACTTTTAACTTGTAAGTCAGTGTCAGGGCTAGAGAATCACAGTACTGTTTCAGATAACCTAAGGCCCCAATGACATTGGATAGTTTCATCCCAGAAAATAAGTTACATATATACCCTAAAGTCATGGTTCTCAATTGAGAGAATTGGGCCACATGTTGGAATCATCTATGGAGCTTTTGAAACCAGTGAGGCCTACTTTGAAGCTCTAGAGGGTTGGATCTAATTGCTCTGATGTGCAGCCTGAGCATCATGATTTTTAAAAGCTTCCTAAGGTGATTTTAGTGTGCAAAGTTGGAATGCGCTAAATAGAAGTCAACTGTCAGTAATCCTTCCCACTTATGAAACTAACAGAAATGGGTTATTAGGTTGAACAGTATGAAATTGGCCAACATCCAATCATTTTTTATGTATAAACGTGGCAGTTTCATATGGTCCATTGGCTATTGGAAATTGAAGGGAAGGGGATCTTTGTTATGTAGTGGCAGGAAGTTTAGCAATACTGTCACTTGCAATAATGTGGAAAATAAAAAATATACTCAATGAACCGGGTGATCTATCTGGAAATATTTACAGGCAAGATGCTTTTAATATTTATGGGAAGTATAAGAGCAGAAATATACACTAAAAGAAGGACTGTTAAACATGAAGAAACTGGAAATTTGTAGTTTTGAAAAGGCTTCAGCCTCTCTAGACCATAAAGGATGTTAAAATTAAGAAATGGCTTCTGAGCAAAGATCAAGTGTAGGGCATTACCAGGAAGACATCTTCTAAAGTGAGCTGAGGTTATGGCCATAGTGTTCTTTGTTAAAACCTCAAAATATCAAAGGTGGTACCTCAGTATACCATACCATTTACAAAAGACCCTTTGAGGCACCTTGGCTGGCTCAGTCAGTGGAGCCTGCAGCCCTTGGTCACAGGGTTGTAAGCTTGAGCTGCATATCAAGTGTAGAGATAACTTAAAAATAAAATCTATAAAAATAAATAAATAAACAAACAAACAAGACTCTTTAAAAATTTCAAGGCTTCGGGATCCCTGGGTGGCTCAGCAGTTTAGCACCTGCCTTTGGCCCAGGGCGTGATCCTGGAGTCCTGGGATCCAGTCCCACACTGGGCTCCCTGCATGGAGCCTGCTTCTCCCTCTGCCTGTGTCTCTGCCTCTCTCTCTCTTTGTCTCTCATAAATAAATAAAATCTTTTTAAAAAATTTCAAGGCTACACCTAACAGATCTTCTGGAACAAATAGTAGGACTTCTAAAAAGTTTAAGGGTGTTATCCTCTGAGCAAAATCTCAAAATAGAGAAGAGTTTATCTCAAGATTTGTGGGTGTAGCTTTTGTTTAATGGAGTAGATTTTGATGAGATTCCCAGGGGATCCACAAAGCTTTCAACAGAATTATATCCACAAAAACATGGCCATCTTAGATGGAAAACACAGAGAAAATACAAAATGAAAAGAAGTCTTTGGACTCTTAACATTCTCCTGACAAGAAACAAGCTAAGAAAATTCTCAGCTGCAAATATAGGTTACCTTTCATGAAAGAGGAGGTGTGACTCAGAAAGTGGAACCAAGAGGCCAGAGGGAAGATCTGTGAACCACAGAGGATAAAATTCCAGAATGAGTAAAACTGAGACCTAATCCAGGAACTTCAAACATTTGCTTGTCTGGCTATTTATATGAAGTTCAAGAACAGGCAAAGTTACTGTTGTAAGAAAATAAAATTATTGTAGAGTTACTGCAAAGGATAGTTGTGAATGGGAGGGTGGGAAAAGGTTCTATATCTTACCTGACTGTAGACATTTATCAAACCCTATCAGGAGCACCTGGGTGGCTCAGTCGGTTAAGGGCCCAGCTTTTGATTGTGGCCCAGGTCATGATCTCTGGGCCCTGGGACTGAGCCCCACATCAGGCTTCCTGCTCAACTTCTCTATATCTCTCCCTCTGCCCCTACCCACCCCATTTGTTCTCTCTCTCTCTCTCTCTCAAATAAATAAATAAATAAAATATTTTTTTAAAAAAAGACTATCAAATTATACCTTATAAATTTTTTCATTTAACTGTCTGTACATCTTATCTGAGTTAATGAAAGAGAGAGAGTAATAGAAAATTGACTATATATGCTGAGCTAAGGCTAAAAGTCAAATACAAAACACAATTCAACTTTTAAAAATAAGTGAGGGTGTTGGAAGCACAAAAAAAGCAAAATAATTTTCAATAGAAGGAAGGAATTAATATAATTGAAAAATAATGAATTATTTTAAATGGACCTAATAATCTTCATACTTCTCAGAATGGCTAGTATCAAAAAGACAAGAAACAACATGTGTTGGCAGGATATGAAGAAAAAGCAACTCTCATGCACTGCTGGTGGGAGTGTAAATTGGTGCAACCACTGTGGAAAACAGTATGAAGTTTCCTCAAAAAATTAAAAATAAAAATTCATATGATTCAGGAATTCCACTACTGGGTATTTACCCAAAGGGAACAAAAATATTAATTTGAAAAGATATATGCATCTCTATGTCAAGATACCAAGTATCCATTGATAGATGAATAATGAAGATGTGATATATATATATATATATGAATATGTAAGTAATGTAAGTAATATTACTCAGCCATACAAAAGAATGAGATCTTGCCGTTTGCAACAACATGGACAGATCTAGAGGGTATAATGCTAAATGAAATAAGTCAGTCAGAGAAAGTCATACATGCCATACGATTTCATTTATATGTGGAATCTAAAAAACAACAGATTAGCAAATAAACAAAAAAGCTGAACAACCACAAACACAGAGAACAAACTGATGGTACCAGAGGGAACCACGAGGGGCAAATGGGTGAAGGAGGCACAGGCTTCCAGCCATGAAATGAATAATTCACAAGAATGAAAGATACAGCATACAGGGCACCTGGGTGGTTCCGTTGATTAAGCATCTGCCTTCAGCTCAGATCATGATCCCAGGGTCCTGAGACTGAGCCCCACATCAAGCTCCCTGCTCAGCAGGGAGTCTTTCTCCCTCTCCCTTTGCTCCACCCCACTGCTTCTCTCAACCTCTCTGTCTCTCAAAATAAATAAATAAAATCTTTAAAAAAAGAAAAGAAAAGAAAAAGAGAGCATAAGGAATATAGTCAAAAATAATATAATAAAAAAGAAAAGATATAGCATACAGAATATAGTCAATGGTGTTATAAGAGCATCGTATGGTTTATGTATGTTAACTACACTTGTGGAGCATAGCATAATGTATAGACTTGTCAAATCACTAAGTTGTATACCTGAAACTAATGTAACAAACATTGTATGTCAGCTATACTTCAATAATAATAATAAAAGATAAAATAGACTTAATAAATTCTGGTTCTTAAAAAGGAAAGATAATTTATTGACATATATGATCAAGAAAGAAAAGAAAACATAACTACAGCTATTTAGGAAATTATAAAGACTGTAAAGGTGTATTATGTATAATATTTACCGCTAAATGAAAGTTCAGATCAAAAGGAATTCATATATTACTAAAATTATTTTTTAAATATAAGCTGATGTCAAAAAATAAAAAATAAAATAATAATAATAAATAAATATAAGCCCAGATTAGATCAACAGCATGAAAGAAATTAAAAAAGAAAAAAAAGAAGAAAATTCCCTTCCAAAGAAGTTTCTATGCACAATCAGATAGTTTCAAAGATGAATTCTATGGGGCAGCCTGGGTGGCTCAGTGGTTTAGCACTGCCTTCAGCCCAGGGCGTGATCCTGGGGACCCAGGATCGAGTCCCATGTTGGGCTTCCTGCATGGAGCCTGCTTCTCCTTCTGCCTGTGTCTCTGCCTCTGTGTGTGTGTGTGTGTGTGTGTGTGTGTCTCTAATGAATAAATAAATAAAATCTTTTAAAAAAAAGATGAATTCTATGAAGTCTTAAAACACTAGTAATGCAAATTATTGCATTAATAAAGAAAATGACTCCTCGTGTCATTTCAATAGATGGTAAAAGGCATTAATAAAATTCCACATCCATTATTAATATAAAATATTCTTAGTAAAGTGGAAATGTAAATAAGTTCTTTGTTATTTGAAGTACATCTACCAGAAATCTACAACCAATATCATACTCAATGATGAAACATTTGAAGCTTTGCACTCAAGTCAGGAACAAAATAAGATTCTCATTAATAATAATCCTATTCAGGATCCCTGGGTGGCGCAGCGGTTTAGTGCCTGCCTTTGGCCCAGGGCGTGATCCTGGAGACCCGGGATGGAATCCCACGTCAGCTCCCGGTGCATGGAGCCTGCTTCTCCCTCTGCCTGTGTCTCTGCCTCTCTCTCTCTCTGTGTGACTATCATAAATAAATAAAAATTTATTTAAAAAAATAAATAATAATCTTATTTATTATTGTTTTTTTCATCCTTGCCAATGCAATTAGATAAGAAAAAGATTGAAGAATATAAATATTGACTAATCTAATACTAAATTTTAATTATCTATAGATAATATGATTCTTTACTGATAAAATCCAAAGGAATTAACTAAAAAACTTTAAGTGTAAGTAAAACGTATATCTACTAAATTGGCTGGATAAAACTTATATGCAAAAACTAAAGATAATTAATCAGAACTCTTTGGGGATGCCTGGGTGGCTCAGCGGTTGTCTGCCTTTGGCTTAGGGTGTGATCCCAGAGTGCTGGGATTGAGTCCTACATCAAGCTTCCTGCAGGGAGCCTGCTTCTCCCTCTGCCTATGTCTCTGCCTCTCTCGCTCTCTCATGAATAATTAAATAAAATCTTTAAAAAAAGAAAAAGAACTCTTTTAACTTCCAGTCCCCACTATACCTACATACTTATTTGTATTGATATTCAACTTTACTTCTTCCTGTGCTCAACTTTATTTTTTTAAAGATTTATTTATTTACTTACTTACTTGTTTGTTTCAGAGAGAGAATGGGGGGGAAGAGGGAGAGGGCCAAGAAGAATCTTCAAGCAGATTCCCTGCCAAGCATGGAGCCTGACATGGGTGTCCATACCAGGACCCTGAGATCACGACCTGAGCTGAAACCAAGGGTAGGATGCTTAGCTGACTGTAGCACCATTCAGGCACCAACTTTAGAATATGCTGCAAACAGTTTTCCAAAATAGTTGTATTAATATATACTTCCAGTAGAAACGTAAAGTAGTTTCAGTTTCTCTACATCCTTGCCAATACTTGGTATTATCAGTGTGTTTAATTTTAGTTGTTTTTATGGATGTATAGTGGTAGTTTATTGTAGTTTTAATTTGCAATTTCCTAATGTATGTTAATTACTGTTAAGCATCTATTCACATTTACTGATCCATTTGGTTGTCCTCTTTGGGGAAGTGACTTCTTAAGGTATTTACTCACCTTTAATCGGGCTTTTTTTTTTTTTTTTAATTGGGCAATTTGTCTTTTTCTTACTGATACATAAGAGTTCTCTGTATATACCAAATATGAGTTCTTTATTTGATTATTTTATTTCATTCTGTGGCTAGTCTTTTCAGTCTGTTAATAATACCTTTTGATAAATTAAGGCTCTTGATTTTATTATAGTTCAATTTACCATTTTTTTTATCTTTAGTGGGTTTTTAAGAAATGTTTGCTTACATCAAGGGGATGAAGATTTTTATCCAATGTCTTAAAGCTTTATTGCTTTCTCTATCATCTATCTGTGGTTGATTTTTTAAATTGGTGCATGGGGAGTCCAAAATTAATTTTTATGTGGATATCCAACTGACTTAGCATCACTTATTGAAAAGATTTATATTTCTTATTCAAGATTTTCTTGACTATTCATAGCCAACCTCATGCATTTTCACTTCGTTCTTTGCTATCTCCTGAAAATGCTTTGATGATGTCCCAAACTGTCTAAACACCAAATGTGACATATTTTCCCAATTTGACCTTACTTAATTTTTTTCTACCATTTAACAGTCTCAGCCATCGGCTCCTTAAAAAATTTTTTCCTTTATCTTCCAAGACAGCATTTCCTTCTGGTTTTTCTTATTTTTTTTCTTTCAGGTGCTTATCCTCTTCCCCCAGGGCCTCTTCTTCAGGCTTCTTTTTGCTTCTGTTTCCAGGCTTTATACCTTTCCTAGGTGATCTAGTCCAGATCTATGGCTTTAATATCTTCTACTCATGAATGACTTCCAAATGTTATTCCCAATCCAGATTTCTAATTCTCAAGTGCAGACAAAGATGCTCAAACATATCCCAAACTGAATTTATTAATGAGATAAAGAAGAAGTCCAGTAAGCCGGTCAGAAAAAAAAAATTTACATGCAAAAATGTAAGGATCATTAATCAGAACTTCTTTAATTTCCTGTCTCACTACATCCACAAACTTCTTAAATTTCCCTACCACTCCTTCATCCTTCTTATATCTCCTGTATCTCAAAATATACCAACAAATCTAAAAACCTCCTTCTATTCTTCTTCCAGCTTATTAGTCCCCAAGCCCTGATTATGTGACTTACTAAGTGCCTTTCCTAACCCTCTTCTCCTCTCCAACCCCACTACCACTGACTGCCTTATTTCAAGCCCTCCCCATCTCTGCCATGGATTTATAAAGGCCTTTTGCTAGATCTCCCTGTATTTTGTCTCACATCTTTGGTTTCCAAATAAAAATCTCTCCATTGATATTTAACATTTCCTTTTTTTCCCCGTAGACCAAATAATTGGTTCTCTCAGGTAGGTAACACCAGATCCACATTCAACGTCATCATAAAACAAAAGAACCACCTGACAAATGTACACCCCAGGTAATACAGTGTATAGAGAACTTGGAGACAGAAGTAAGTAGGCTTGAAATGCTGCTGGCTGCCCAAGAAGATTGGAGTATTACTACCAGGACAGAAAGTACACTAGAGAAGTTTTCTAAGATTGGTACCTGTTCATACCAGCTATCCTTTGCATAAACAAGCAATACTAGTAGCTGTTCCCAATTAAATCCTTATTTCCTATTCATATTCCCAGCAGCACTCTGATTCAGCAGGCCTTAGCACCCAAGAAGCTAACACCATCACCTTCACCATTTACCAGCAGCCCCCAAAATCTTTGACGTGTGGAGGTGTGTGATTTTGCAGAGGCACAAATCTCAACCATGTATGCTATGTGGCCGCGGAGGCGAGTGAATCATTCAACGGTGAGAGAGCCAAACACCATGGGGTTTGTTGAGTCACACACTCAAGAATGAAAACTAAGGACCAAAGCTCAGGATTTGTAGCAAATAACTGAAGGCAAAGAGGGTCTGGGAGCGGAAGGGGTGGAGGAAACAGAGTCCTTCACAATGAACCTCAGGGAGGGGGACGAGCCAGGGGCAGAATGGCTGGTGGCCGCGACCTGGGTCACTGGGAAATTTGACAAAGCGAGAGGACTGAAGGACATGCTGATCTGAGCCTGAGAAAGAGACCCAGCACTGAGCTAAGCTCAGCGACATCGTGTGCAGTACAAGGCAGGAACCAATCCAAAGAGACAAGTGAATCCTTTCCTACTGTCAGCATGACGACCCACATCCCTTTTATTATCCTAAATAGAAATGACGCAGAGCTAGGCTTGTTGGCCGGACGTGATGATTGAGAAAGGCCTGCGTGTGAGAGACAAACAGGAGTGACACAAAATCCTCAGGCTCCCTGCCCAGAGGGCAAGCCCTCAAAACAGTGAGCCTGTTGGGGCAAAGATGTCAGACTCCTGGCACCCACTCATGTGACTTGTTTCTGTTCCATCTTACACTCGGGGGGTGTCTAGATAATTCTACCCAGTGAATAATAAGCCCATCTTACCTCCTTAGGGAATTCTGCACCTTTGGAGGATATGTTATCCTGGAAATCAAATTAAATGCCCATCCGCACTGAGCTCATCTTGCTTGTCACCGAGGGCTGGCTACAGCAGCCGAAGGAGGTGACCCTGCCAGGGCCAGGCCTTGGGAGCAAACGGCTTTAAGCATGTTGATCAGTCTCGGCACTTGGAAATCCTTGATGAGGAAATGAAATCAGCTGATCTTTAACTTTAGTCCTTTGAGGCAACGAGATATTTCTCTGCGTCAGATTCTAGGCTTGTGACCCCAAAGGACACTTTGCTCTCTCTGCTTTGTCTCGGCAGCCGGGAGCTCAGAGTGACAGACTTGAGCATGAAGGACAAGGGGCTCCTTACCGTGCACAGTCAAGGATGGATGGTCTGAGCCAACAGTGAGGTCAGGGATACAGGAAACCCCAAATGGCAGCTCATTTTAATTTTAATTTTAATTGGCCTTGGCATACTTTGATGACTTCTTGCACAATAAATTTATCCTCCTAATTATTGGCTTAATTAACCTAATTATCAGTTGGGCTAATATTTAAGTTTGTTGATATTCTCTAAGTCACTCACAGTGCAAAAGGGCCCATGACCGAGCAGAACCCGGAGATGAGCTGGGATAACACTGACGAGTAATTGGGAGTTGACAGGCACTCCCACGAGGGGACACGAGGCACACTGTTTACCTGGTATAAACTGGTTAAGCAGAATTCTGGGTCAGCCAGTCATCCTTGAGGGATGGTTCCTTTCTGATACTGTTGACTTTACCCAGAGTGCTGAGATGGAGGAAGCACCCCCAAGTCACCATGCTGGTGCTCACCTCTGTGCCTTGATGCACCTTGCCTCTGTACCCTCATTCTTAAACTTCCCACTGGACTCTCTCCTCCTCAGACTGTGAGTGAGCTCAATGATGCCTCTTCCTGGCAGCCTTCTCAGTGGGCTTCCTAGTCATTGTTTATGTATCAATAGCATCCAGCACATTGATTTGTGGGGAAAGGCACTCAATAAATGTTTGATGAAGAAAGGCATTAATTACCCTGTGCTTAGCACCTTTACATTTTATCATAATTGCCTGTTCTCTTATTTCTCACTCCACATACTGTGAACCCCCCGAGGTCAGGAAACTTATATTATTCATTTGTATGTCCCCACTCCTAATAATTCATGGCGTAGAAAAGACACCGAACAAATGAGAGGAGAGCCCACGCATTCCTTTCTTGGGAAGCTGACTTTTTTGTTTACAGATTGTACTTAAACAAGCTAACTTTTGTATAAGTCTTTCTGATTCATACAATGCTTCTGTGTGAGGTTCCTGGCTGGTTCAGTTAGTAAAGTATGTGACTCTTGATCTCAAGGTTGTGAGTTCTAGCCCCACACTGAGTATAGAGATTATGTTAAAATAAAATCTTAAAAAAAATAAAACAGAATATAAAAACTGCTTTGTGCGTCTTGCTATTACTTATCCTTTGGGGTCTGGGAGAGGGTGATACTGTGAATTAGATACTTGTATTATTCCCATTGTACAGAAGAAGAAACAAAGGCTCATGAGGTGACATAGCTTGCCCCTGATCACACAGATGAAGCAAGAACTCAAGCTGAGCTCTCTAACTTTGAGTCTGTATTCTGTTGCCTTTCTCATCAATAGCAAAAGTTTGTTCCCATCCCTTACCCACAAGTCCTGTCTCTCAGGAGTACTCTCCCCCAGCTGACCGTGAACTGTGTCCATTCAGGGGTTAACACATGGCAGTTTAAGGGTTAAGAAAAAAAACACGTACAGAGCTTTTTGCCTTTTAGGATGACACACTTGAAAAATGTATCTAGAAGAGAATGACCCTCGAGTACAAGAATTTCAGACACCAGGCCAGACAAGGAGAAGGTGGTAAATAACTATAGGCCATGATCTGGGTGACCCAGGTTTGTTCTTTACTATGTTACATAAAATGACAATGTTAGTCATTCATTGTTGAACCACAATTTACTCCAAAACTTAGCAACTTATAACACCAGTAAACATTTATTATTACACTCATTTCTGAATATCAGGAATCTGGGAGTGGCTTCATTGGATGGTTCTGACTCAGGATGTCTCAAGAGTTTGCAGTCATCTGAATGCTCAACTGAGGCAAGAGGATCCACTGGATGCTAGTTGTTGGTAGTAGGCCTCAGTTTCTCCCCATATGGTCCTCTTCTTGGGCTATTTGAGTGTCTCAGGAAACAGTAGCTGGGTTCATTCAGAGCCCAAGAGCAAGCAAGGCAGAAGTCACAATGTCTTCACTGACCAAGCCTTGGGAGTCATGCTCCCTCATTTCCACAGTATCCTATTGGTTGCAAGGTTAGCCCTATTCAATAGAGAAGGATATGTAGGGGAGCATCATTGGGAGCCATCCTGAAAATGACTACCACAATGCCAGTAGGTTGCTATGACCAGGATCTTCATTCTGCCCTTAAATTTGCTTCATTCATGGCTCCACCATGAAATGAAAGCTTTGACTTTTATGTATTTTAAACAAGCATATCTTTAATAAGATAGTATATCAAAGAAAACAAAAACACAAAGTTATGCCCTCTGGCCTGATGAAGACATGAGCGGTCCAGATCACACAGCTAGAAGAGCTCAGAAGAGGCAAAAAGGGCAGCAGAGCCAGATGGACTTCACATTCACTGTGGCCTCAAATACGACCTTTGACCTTCCCCCAAATAAAGTCACTCAAACAGTCCTAAAGACACATGGGACTGAAGAAAGAAGACTTCATCATTCAACCTTAAGTTTGTGACTATACAGCACTGCCTATAGCACACCACTATTTTTCTAGGTTTTGATTAAGATATTAAGACATACTGGACTGCATTTTTTTTCTGTAAAGAGTTCTGATTTGTAAAATGTAAACATTCAAGATATTCCTCGATTTGTAGAATTCATTTTTAATTGCTTCCTTTATTTTAATACACGAGGAGCCACAAAAGATAGAAGTGGCCCAGGTCTCTCTAAACATCTAAGAGGCTCTGTTCTTGTGTGCGCCGTCTGTTCTTCTCGTTTGAAAAAACACAAGGTGGAGTCCATGCCCACTGAAGTGTAGCCACCCCTCAGGGCACTAGAGTCATAGTTGTCAAAGCATAACCGTCCATGCCCTGTGAGCCCCCGAATACTCATTTAATAAAAAGGAGGATGAAAGAAATGGAGGTGTAAAGCTCAATTCTGACTACGGCACTGGCACTCTCTTCACAGTATAGTGAGCAAAGGAGGGCCATGACGTAGGAGAAAAAAGACTAGTCTTACAGGGCTTTTTTCTCTTATCCATAAAATCACTCTGAGATTGGCTGCTGGCTTGACATCCAGTGAGGCCCAGAATATTTCCCTGGGAGTTCACCTCTCCTCTCCATTCTGCCTGGGTCTGAGCCTCAGGAGCAGGGCTCTCACCCTGGAGCTGACCTGCTCTGCAACGGCTATATATAGATGCCCTACCTTGGAAACTAGGCCACTAAAGGGCTGGCCATTTGTTTTGTTTGTCTCTTGTCCCCCCTAGAGTCTCTGCTAAGAATAGTGATTGCAGCCACAGGCCAGGATGCAGGGCTGCTGCAGTGTGAGGAGGCAGGTAACACAGCAAAAATTTTGGGTGCCTGTGGGGTTCAGGCTGCCATTGGTGCTGCTGCTGGGGAGGAACATGAGACTTCCTTGGACTGCAGAGAGGGGGATGTGGTCAGCTGAACGAATAAGGGAAGAAACTTCTGCTCACCTCTCACTTCTAAGTGACCTTGGGCAAGGCCAGTAACCTTGACTTGGTTCAGTTAGGAACCTCCTCCTCCTACCCAATGAGTCCCCACTGACCAAGTGGCCCCATAATGCTTTGCTCTTCTTATCCCCTGGCATTCAGTAAAACTCCCTTCCTGGGTATCATATACCCAGCAGAATACAAGCATCTCCTCCAAATCTTCCATCATGCCTGATGTCAGCTGGAGCTGTCAAGTCCACCTCGTGCCCCCCTCACCACATGCACACGCACACACATACACACACAAACACACACACACTCACACATGCATGAACACACACTGTGTGGAACTTGACGTATCTCCCAGCAGGGGGCAGAGTTTAAATTCAACTATCTTAAAAAGAGCAACTGATGTCATTGCAGCTAAAACCTTTTGCCCTGTGACAAGTTGCCTTAACTATTAAGGGCAATTCAATTCTAGCTCCTGCTCTTTCCTCTTGGAGGTACCAGCATAAAGAAGAGTACCATCTGGCTCCATGGATGGAGATGTTCTCTAATGGAAAATCTGTTGACATTGTGATGCCACCAAAAACCAGCCAGAGGAGTGGGGCTTAGTGCAACTTTTTAATGTTACTCTATGATTTTAAAAAATTGCTATTGTAGGACCCGAAGAATATATACAGTTATTGTCTACAACCTTGTGAAGAGCTGACAAAAAGAAGAGGGATTAGGTCATTTATTAATCTCAAAGGAAAAGCTAGAACAGTAGGGAAGGTTAGTGGGAGGCAGATTCCAGCACAGTGTAGCGTATCCTGCCTGAAGAAGTGGTGAGCTCCCTGTCAGTGAGTGTGTTCAAGAAATGTTGGACAGATTTCGAGATGAGAATTGGATTTCAGGAGACTCAACTGAGATATTTTTTATTTTATTTTTAATTTTTAATTTAAATTTAATTTAGTTAACATCTGCTATATTATTTCATTTCAGAGGTAGAATTTAATGATTTATCAGTTGCACATAACTCCCAGTGCTCATTACACCATATGTCCACCTTAATGCCCATTCCATCCACCTACTCTCCTTCCCTCCAGCAACCTTCAGTTTGTTCTCTAGAGCTAAGAGTCTCTTATGGTTTGGGAAACAAAAGCAAAGATGGACTATTGGGACTTCATCAGGATAAAAAGCTTTTGCACAGCAAAGGAAACAATCAACAAAACTAAGAGATTTTTTAAATGAAATTAAAGGCACAGATGAATGTTAAGAATAGGGGGAGACGTGAGCAACAGGATTTCTTGTTACCCTTTCAGAGTTTCCAGTCTCTGCCTTCTGGTTGTTCCTGAACTTCAGAAAGCATGAGGCTCTGGGAAGGAGTAAGACAGTGCAGCAGACAGGGAATCAAGGAAGATGGGCTGAGGGAAGATGGGCGTCTCCAACCCAGAGCATCTGTGATTGTCAGGAAAAAAAACACCCAAGAGATAAAAGGAATATTCCAACTCATTCCCAGACTGAATATTTAACAAAATTGGGTTTTGATTTTTTTTAATAAGGCATCAGTGGCTTTTTTTTTAAGCAACAAAGAGACTGTGTTATGCAAATTTCCCCTCAGGGCTTTTATTAAGATGTTAACATCTTTCTTGTCACAATATCTACCTTATTACAATGAATCATAATACTTCTCCATTCTCTTGCTGAGACAACTTAGTAAGATAAACTCTCTAGGCTGAGAGTGAGAATGAACTGGTTTTCTTTTCTTTTCTTTTTTTTTAAGTGAAAATTCCTTCTTGAGAGTTCTAAGGATGGAGTTGGGAGATAGAAGATTCAAAAAAGAGAATGGCCCTCTCGTGCAGTGAGCCCCGTGGGTGGACCCAGTGCCGTGGTGAAGGAAGTGGGCTTGCTGTGTTCTGATGCTTCTGACTCAGCTCTCATTGGGCCAAGTTCATATCTCTAGTGCTGAGAATATGCTAGAATCTTTCTGCTTCTACCAGTGGGGACAACATCAGAGCCCTCTGAAGATAGCCTTCACCCTTCCATCATGCCCTCAGCCCCCACTCTGGGCCATGGATATTGGTCACATTGGTCACATTGGTCACAAATGTCATTTTTCCTCTGCAGAGACTCATTCCATCATCCTAGAATGAACAAGGAGGTCACATGGGAGGAGGGGTCTTTTGTGCAGATCTGAGAGAGCAGGAGTATTTCCATTGAGCCCTGCCCATGAGGGCTTAGAACAGGGGCACAGTAAATCCCCAGCAGCTCAGGCTCCTGCTGCCCTGCAAAGGTGGGCGCTCGAGCTGATAGGTCTGGCAGGGCAGCCTTCAAGGAGATGTTCCTTTAGACAAGGGGTAGACAAATCGGCAAAGGGCCAGAGAGTAGACATTCTAGGCTTTGAGGGCCTCTCGGTCATAACTTGTCACATGGATGCAAGGTGGATGTGGCCATGTTTCAATTAAGCTGTCATTATAAATCCTTAAAATTTGGATTTCACATAATTTTCACATGTCACTAAAAAAATACTCTTTTTGCCTTATTTTCAATTCATAGCTAGCAGATTGTATTACAACAGGTGGCAGGCCTTAGTTTTCCAGCCCCTGCTTCAGGTGGGGCTCAATGACCAAGTCTTTCAGGCACTTGCACAGTGCCCAGAACTGTATTATGCACAACGGAGCTGTCCAAACACTGGGCTTGGCCAACTTGCCACTCCTGGGAGGGCTCCATCACAGCTCAGCCTTCTTTTGCCACCTAATCTCAAATGGAATATTATTTCAAGGAAATCACGTGTAAGTGTTCAAAAATTCTTCTCTTCTGCCTGTTGGCATGTGATTAAAACATGGGGGAGGGGAGGGAGGGAGACAAAGGCCCTTCAAGGACATGTTTGGCTCAGACACAGAGACTGATTATAAAACAATGCATTTAGAATCCATCAAAATCCTAGAGAAGAGAGGCATCAACCTCTGTGACCTCAGCCGCAGCAACTTCTTGCTAGACGCATCTCCAAAGGCAAGGGAAACAAAGGCAAAAATGAACTATTGGGACTTCATCGAGATAAAAAGCTTTTGCACAGCAAAGGAAGCAATTGACAAAACGGAAAGACAATTGACAGAATGGGAGAGATATATGCAAATGACAAATCAGATAAAGGACTAGTATGCAAAATATGTGAAGGACTTATCATACTCAGCACCCAAAAACAAATAATCCAATCAGAAAATGGGTGAAGATACATGAACAGACATTTATCCAGAGAAGACACACAAATGCCCAACAGACACATGGGAAAATGCTCCACATCACTCAGCATCAGGGAAATACAAATCAAAACCACAGTGAGGGCCTTGCAGACACCACCACCCCGGAGCCTCCCTTGCCATCCAGCCATGGTCAGTGTTCTTTGACATCACCGTGGATGGGGAGCTCTTGGGTGGCTTCTCCTTCGAGCTGTTTGCAGACAAAGTTCCAAAGACAGCAGAGAACTTTCGTGCTCTGAGTGCTGGAGAGAAGGGATTTGGTTACAAAGTTCCTGTTTTCACAGGATTATTCCAGGATTTATGTGCCAGGGTGGGGACTTCACGCGCCACAGTGGCACTGGCGGCAAGTCCATCTGTGGGGAGAAGTTTGATGATGAGAACTTTATCCTGAAGTACACGAGGCCTGGCATCTTGTCCATGGCCAATGTTGGACCCAACACAAACGGTTCCCAGTTTTTCATCTGCACCGTCAAGACTGTGTGGTTGGACGGCAAGCATGTGGTCTTTGGCAAGGTCAAGGAGGGCATGAACATCATGGAAGTCATGGAGCGCTCCGGGTCCAGGAACAGCAAGACCAGCAAGAAGATCCCCATTGCCGACTGCAGACAGATCTGATGAATCTAACTCGTGGTAGTTCAGATCTAACTCGTGTTTTATCTGAACTTCCAGACCTTCCTTTAGCTCAAGAGAGCGGCCCTCCACCCCCACCTGCTTGAAATAGCCCAGTCTCTGCACTCTCACTGCGGTTCTGTGGGCTCCATGGTTCCTTCCCCCAGATCTAGTTGGATTGCAGAGTTCATCATAAACTGAACTAAACCACACACACACACACACACACACACACACACACACACACAAACCCCACAATGAGATACCACCTCACCCCAACCAGAATGGTTAAAATTAATAAGTCAGGAAAGGTGGGTACTTGAGCTGGAAATGACAGATGTTGACAAGGATGTAGAGAAAGTAGAACCCTCTTACACTGTTGGTGGGAATGCAAGCTGGTGCAGCCACTCTGGAAAACAGTATGGTGATTCCTCAAAAAGTTGAAAATACAGCTACTTTTAACTACTATGACCCAGCAATTACACTAATAGGTATTTACCCTAAGGATATAAATGTAGTGATCCCAAGAGACAGTTGCACACACACATACACACACACACACACACACACACAATGGAATATTACTCAGCTATCAAAAAATGAAATCTTGCCATTTGCAACGACATAGATGGAACTAGAGGATATTATGCTAAGTGAAATAAGTCAATCAGAGAAAGACAATTCTATCATCTCACGCATGTGGAATTTAAGAAATAAAACGGAGGATCATAGGAAAAGAGAGGAAAAAATAAAACAAGATGAAATCAGAGAGGAAAACAAACCATAAAAGACTCTTAATCATAAGAAACAAACTGAGGGTCGCTGGAAGGGAAGGAGGGGACGGGGTAACTGGGTGATGGGCATTAAGGAAGGCACTTGATATACTAAGTACTGGGTATTATATAAGACTGATGAATCACTGAACTCTACCTCTGAAACCAATAATATACTTTAAGTTAATTGAATTTAAATAAAATTTTATAAAAATAAAAATAAAACAATGCTTTTGGAATTATTTTAAGGAAGGTTGGTGCTAAGTCAGGAAAGAAGATGTATGAGAGAGAAGTGAGTTAGAAAGGCATGATGTGGAGCCCATCCCTTTCTAGAAGTCACCTGGCGGGAAAAGCCGGTCACAGGGAAATGAACCCCACATGTAACTCCATGGTCATGGGGCAATCTGAAACAAGGGAGGGCAGAACAGTTAGTCCATGTGGACCTAGGCTGTAAGTGCTGCAGGGGATTAAGAGAGCGGTACCAGTGTCCAGCTAAGACTGTCCCACCCCCGTCCAGGTGAGGCCCCGTTAGCACCTGGGGGAGCACACTCAAAGCTCACCACAAGTCAGCAGGGGGCTGCTCTATGAAAAAATTCAGAGAACATGTAGAATGTCGATCTCGAGAAATAATTGAGGTTGTATTACGTGGTGTATTACCTGAGACTCTGGAGCTCAAACCCCACCTTTGCAATTTGCCAGCTGTGTGTCCTGAGGCAAGTTACTTAACTTGGCATGCATCAGATTTCACTGGAGAAAATACCTCCTGCACACGCTGTTGAGAAGATTAAATGAGATAATGTTCATGATGGACGTAGCGCAGAGCATGGTAAAAATAACTCATCAATGAGAGGTGGCCGGGTTTTTTTGTTTTGTTTTGTTTTGTTTTTTGTTTTTTGTGAGGTCTACACCCAGTGTGGGGCTTGAACTCAACTCTGAGACGCATGCTCTACTAACTGAGCCCGCCACACACACTGAAAGCTGGCTTTTATTATCATCATAACCTTTACCAGTTCTTTGAGTCTCCTTTAATTTTCCATAAATATATTTAATTTGTAATTCATTATGTTGATCTTACGTTTTGTGCTTTCGTCTTATAGTTTTTGTGTATACCCTTTCCATGTATGTGAATAACTTGCAATTTGTGATCAGTGGTTTTATAATATTCCTTTGTACTGATAAGGTGCCACTTAACCCCCTCCCCAGTTTGTATTTTGGCCTTCCCTGTTATAAGCAATGCTCCCATGAACATTGGTATTAAAACAGATTTTAGGGGAATCCTGGGTGGCTCAGTGGTTGAGCGGTGTCCTAGGATGGACTCCTGCATTGGGCTCCCTGCAGGGAGCCTGCTTCTCCCTCTGCCTATCTTTCTGCTACTCTCTCTGTCTCTTGTGAATAAATACATAAAATCTTAAAAAAAAAACAGATTTTAATCTAACAGCAATATTTCCTTGACTCTCCAAGAAGGAGAAACACTGCCTCAAAGTATGTGCTCCTGTGTGGGTTATTTATTCATGGTCTGTCCTCCAGAATATTAATGCTGACACTGGTGATAGGAGAAAACTCCAGTCTGCAGAGAGTTGCACCAGCACTGGGTTTTATTTTAGCTTGGTTTGTTGGGGGTTTTTGGTGTTTTTGTTTTTGTTTTGCCAATAGATGTGAAGTGGGAACTCACAGTTGCTTTACTTTTCTTTCTTCCTTTTTTTAAAAATTACATATAAGATGGGTTATCTTCCTCACCAACTTTATTATTGCATTTGCTACTTACCTACATTTTTCAGACACAAGTTCAATAGACACATGGTTTCATACATTGATATGTGTAGGCTTTCTACATACTTTGAATGCAGACTTTTCTTTGTCATAGCTGGAATACGTATTTCCTATTCATTTCCTTTATATCGGGTTCTGTTGTTTCTCATCAAGTTTTAAATCTATATGGATCTTGGATCTTAACCTGTCATCCTTATTACTGAAAATGTTACAATTCAAACAAGGAAGAAATTAGCTCCCCTCCACATTTTAGTAAGGATAAGATTCCATTTTATTATATTTTTAATATTGTGTCTTGAATCCACCTAGATTTACAATGCTCTATGGTATAAATTATGCGTCTTGATTTTTTTCCACATAGCTTCTAGCGATCACTAGGAAACATACAATTATATGTTTCTCCGTGGTTCCTTATAATTCATTTGTCACATATTTTTAAAATATTTCTTCTTTAGAGCCTCCGTCTGGAATCTCTATTATCTCTCAATGACCTATATTCTGTTTTTAAGCCAATGCCATAGCATTTTAACAATTGTCACTATGAAACAAAAATCCCTGGAAGGGCAAATTTCTAGCAACTGACCCAGTAGGTGACATACCTTAGAGGCTCTTTAAATGTTCGCAGAAGGAATAAACAAAGCTTTCCAAATTGTTTTTATTCCCATGTATCACAATTTGCAATAACTTCTGTTTAATTCTATAGAGTATTTTCACTATTTATTTAATAGGAGCAGATATGCAAGATAATTTGGGGAATCCTGGACAACACAGCCTTGTCATTCAGGGGGAGGTTCTTCTTCTTTCTTATTGGAATATGAGAATGTAGGTACATGACACTGTAAGAATCTTACACACTCCCCCTAATCCCCTCTACTTCTATTGTTTGAGTTGCAAGATCCCAGCTCCTGTAAATTCTATTTCTCCTCTTTCTCTTTCCTTAATATATACTTTCTTTGTCTTTAAAGCTTTGTAGTGGCATTTTCTGATCATATTTCTCTGGTGATTAATTCTGAAAAGGACTCTATACAGATTAAATTCTATATTAAAAAGTTCTGGGAAACGTTCTCTTATTATGCCTTTATTTACTATTTCCAGGGTTATTAAGCTTTCCTGCTTTCTATTGGCCAGAGAATGAGTCTTTCCATTTTGTCGTTTATTTAATCTTGCTGTGTTCTTAATTCTCCAGCTCCACTTACATCTCACTCATTTGTTGTCCCAGTTGGTTCTTGTCTTTCTTTCATTTCTAATAATATTTAGTTTTTGACCTGATATGTATCAGGCAACTACAGCTTTGATCTATTCTGCTTATTTTTATTATTATTATTACTGTTAAGCCTTCAATTTTCTTTCATTTTTTCCAGGCATATTTCTTCTATTGCCTGGACTGTGTGGCTTGGGTGTATGGCTTGTTTCACTTCTGTCACTAATCATGTTTTTCCTGGGATTTTACAGCTTTCTTTTCTGCTGCAAAAATTATATTAATAAATTTGGGGTACTTTAGGAGGGAGGGCATGGGGTCCTTTGACCAATGTTGTAATGTGTAACACCTGGCTGAGAAGAGGTCCAAAAAATCAAATTTGTAGGTGGTCCAAGGGAGGGGTGGGTTAATTGACCTAGAGATGCGTGAAAAAGAGGAAACCAGAGGATGGTTCCAACAGTAAGTGGCTGGGGCAAAGGCGAGACCCGGAGCATCTCCAGGCAGGGCAGGGGGCAGAGGGAAGAGCAGATTCACAAACCCTGTGTCTGTAGTTGAAGAAATCTCAGGCTTCAAGCAGATCCGCCAGACAAATAGGAAGATAATTGCCTTCACAGAAACAGGCGGAAATTGGGGAAATTTCTGGAGGACTGATGAGCCAAATTTATGGTGCTACGTAAACATGAGAGCTTAATGGGAAGAGTTTAGTAAGAGGTCACGGTGGCCCACTGCTTTACAGCCAATTAAAAGTTAGGCACGGAGCCTCATGGTCATTTGTATCGGGGCCGATAAATCAGATAATTAGGTTGCTTGCAAAGTATTAGAAACAGGACAGGATTGCAGCTCTGAGATCTCAGGTGGGCGCACCCCTCATCTGCAGAGAAGAGAACGAGCGAGTGGTTCACAGTTCCCAGTGGATCGATACGTACATCACAGAGAGCAGGCGATGGGAGACACTAGGTGTGGCACCTAGTGATCCAGGGTTTGCAGAGAGATAGCATCCGTGCGTTTCCTGACCTGCCCAGATGACAAGTGTCCCTACTGCTAGAAGTGGCTCAGTCAGCTGGCAGGTGCAAGAAGTGGGACTTACCCATGGTCCCCAACCCCGGATGTTTGATGCTTGACAAAGGCTGAACTCACATGCCTTGCTCAGAGAGATTTTGCTTGTGGGGTGAGAATTCACTATCCATCGGGAGCTTTCCATTCTGCTGCATGTGGGGGGGGTGGTGGTGAACAGACCTTATTGGATTATACCATAATCAGTACCATTATACTGATGGAGGTATAATTTGGGGAAGAAGCCCTCCAAGGATAAAGTGGGCAGCACGGGGGACACTGAGTTCCCTGCATCCACGTGCCGGATTCATCTTTGGTGGGAAGACAATAGATGGATTGCTAATTATATAAGCTGGTGGACAAAATCACTTTCAAGACCATCTTCCAAACCCGAAGTCCTGTGAGGTTAGGTGATGTGAGGCAACTTTCAAGTCTCCATCTGGAGGGGGCAGTAGCTGCTCGCAAGCAGTGAACTGTAGCCTTAGGAGGCAGTCCGTGTAGTGGACCAACCTCGGCCGCGTGGCCTGGCATATAGCTCCTGTATCTTTCTCCAGGCTGTGAGATCATGATTTAAACCTGCTTTAGCCCGAATCCTACTACCTGTCCTACTACCTGTACCTCCAAAATTCCTCTTCCCTCCATACTTACTGCCTCAGCCTCTGTTGGACCCAACTCATACCTCAGCCAGACGATTACAAGTTTTCTAATGAGATACTTGGTGTCCTTCAGCATCCCACCCCGATCCATCTTCCCCTCGGCCTCCAGAGTGATCTTTCTAAAATGCAAATTGGATCACGTCACCACCCTGCTTCAGATGGTTCAGAGGCTCCCAGCATCTTCGTGATAAAGGTCAGCTTCCTTAGTATGGCCCACCAGCCTCCCAGTCGGCCCCTGTGGGCTCCTTGAGAGCTGGGACCATGCACAGCTCACTGAAGCACCCCAGGACCTAGCACCCCGGCTGGCACATAAAAGACCTCCCTGCGTATCAGCCAAGTGAATGAATAAACACATTTTCGGCCAACCCTGGTAGCAGTCCCCGAGTCAGCCGCACTCAGCAATCTCAAGCACAAGGCCTAGCTCCCCTCTGTATTCTGCAGTGTTCTCCGTAGCTTCCCCCAGCCCCCGACCTGGCCCATCCCGACTCGCCCCTAACACTCACCCTGCCTTCTCCAGCGGTTTTGGAGCACAGAAGTCTCCCAGCAAGGCTTTGGAGAGCACGCCCACCTTGAGAGTACGCACAAAAGGCCTCAGATTGCCCCAAGGAGACAAAGGTCACGCCCTATAGGAAGCAGTTAATGGCCTTGCCCTGCTCCAGGGGGGCCCCCCAGGTCTCCGAGAAGCAGTGAGAGCCACGGCTTTTCTCAGCCAGGAGGGAAGCAGCCTACCCAAGCTCCCCCATCCCTCCTCGGATGTCCACCAAAAAGGAAAAAATAAAATGCAGAAGGCTGACGGGGAGGGGGGGGGGGTTGCACAGTAGAGGCCAAGGTCAGCGTGGAGAGGGTCAGCTCTGCTCTTAATGAGAGAGGAAAGCCCACCAGGTAGGCCGCGGCCAGAGGAAGGCAGCAAGCAGCCGGTAATTTATAGGGAGGCAGGAAAACTGCTGAATTTGACACTAGTAAAGGGAAGATGTCAGTTCAACATCTGCTCCCGACACCTCAGCAACTAATTATTTCTCTGTGCGCTGCGGTCGGCAGGAAGCACCCAGGGGCAGGCTGAGCCCTGTCAATAAACCCGAGTTTGACAGGCAAAATAAATCAGTAAACAAATAAACACAAAGCAGAGCAAGCCAAAGCAATGATATCCCAGCAGCCCTCCTCACCCCGAGAGACCGACTGACCCCTGTGCCAGGCAGGGTAGGGGGGGAGGATGGGGACCCCCCCCCCCAGAGTATCCATTGGTCTCTCCCCTTCGGTGGTCTCAAGGAGCTCTAGGCCCCATTTCTGGGCCTCTTCTGCCAAAGTTATTGAAAACTGTCAGCCTCCCTGTCAGTTCACATCCTTCCTGTTAGCACAATCTGTGAGGACCAGAAGGACCAAGAATGTTTTCACAGAGGCTTTTCCTACTCAGGATCTCCTCCTGGACTGAATGGCCAAGATAGTTGCTAAGTTTCTCTGGGCAGCTCTTTCTGTCTTCTTGTTCCCATTTCACAGCCCAGGCCTTCCCTCCCTCCACACACCCTGGCCTCCCCTGGGTCTCCAGCAAGGGGAAGCATCCATCTGGCCAACTTACCAGTTTAGCATGTGATGGCTGGTTTGTGTATCTTTTTTCCAGATAGCCAAGGATTGTTCCTGTAAACCTGGAGCCTAGTGTGTCCGTAGAGTCCACCGCAAGTTTGAGGGAGAGAGGGAAAGAGAAGGAACGATGTGATGGAAATAAATGAATGTTAGTTGGCAATAAGTGACCCTTCCAGGACTCCATGAGAAAGATAATGCTTAATTCCAAAGTGCTAACTGGGGCAGGGAAATGAAGACCACGGCTGCATCCTAGAAACTGTCCAACCCAGAGAAAGAAGTCACAACCCTGGAAAGATGGAAAGGGGGATACAGTGACCCTCAGTCTAAGAAGGAACAGGTGGAAACAACCACAGTTGTGTTGATCACTGGGGAATGCTCTGGATGGGGGCAGAGGGCAGATTGCTGGGGAGGAGAGGGGCAGCGCAATAAAGGTAAACAGGTCCCGAAGGGCTACGGCTCCAGACTCCAGGGTCAGTCATGGCTGTGTGCTTGGCTAAGCGCCATCAACTCTCTGAGATTCAGTTTCCTTATCTGGAGAATGGGACTAGGGCTAGGAGAACCTTCCTCAGAAGGTGAAAATAGGAAAATGGAGCTTCCCCGACACTGCATTCAGAAACTCTCTGAAGACGCACACCTGATTAGGTTGCTTCTGCTGAAAACCTTTCCATGAGCCCCCCACAGCACTGAGAAAAAAGGCCAGTGTCCTCCACAGAGCTCACAAAGCCCCCCATGACCAATACTGACCACCTTTCCAGCTTCACCTCACTCCTCATTTTTCCCCAAGGTCCACCAATCTCCTTTCAGAGTCTCCAACTTGACTTGTTTCTCCACAGGGGCTGCTCATTAATGTGCTGGAATATTCTATCCTTCTATCTTCACCTAGTTACTCTACTCAGACTTCAGATCTTCATGCAAATGTTCCTTCCTCAGGAAAGTCTGTCCGGATCTCCCTGGCCAGGTCAAATCCTCTTATGATAGAGGAAACTCCAAAACACACACCATCTCACCCCCTCCATCCCCGACAACTGGTCCAAGTGCCCAGTGTCTCCCCTCTAAGATCCTGCAACAGCCTCTCGCTGACCTCATTCCCCCCATTCTTGCCTCAAGACTTTTGCACGTGCTGTTCTCTTGGCCTGGAATGATCTTCCCACTGATCTCTGTGGGATCCTCTTACAGTTCTCCTAGTTCCTTGCTCAAGACTCATCCCTCCAGAGGGGCTCTCCTGGGCCATCTGACTTAAAGAGGCCACCCAGTCACATTCTGACCAATTATCCTGCCTTATTTTTATCACAGCACATATAAATACCTGAGCTTACATTGTATGTTTATTTTGAAAGGACATGTTCACTTGTGTTTTGTCTCCTGTGCTAGGACGTAAGTCTCGTGAGGGTAGTAACTGTGTCACTGTGCTCACTGCTATGGCCTCAACCCTGAGAACACTGCCTGACACACAGAATGGATCTTCAGAATACAGAACTCAGGGCACCTGGCTGGCTCAGTTGGGACAGCACATGGCTCTTGATCTCAAGGTCATGAGTTCAAGCCCCACATTGGGCATGAAGATTACTTATAAATAAAGTCTTTTAAAAAAATAGAAAGACGACAGTGACCTCTCCTTGGTAATAATATCACTGTGGCTTTTGACTGATTATACTCCACCTGTCCCACTGAATTACAAACTGTCAGAGTAGGGACCATATTAGTATATATTCATTATTGCATCCCAGGGCTCAATAATCTACTATGCCCAGTGCATAGTAGACACTCAGTAAACACGTACTAAATAAATGCATTTGCGAGACAATGGCTGTATGGAAGTGGAAAATTATGAACACAACCACAAGGTTCCCTTACGCAAGCAATGATCAGGTTCAGTCGCATCTCCTGATCATGCTTGCTAACACTGAGAAGCAGTGGGGTGGATAATTTAGTCTGCACTCTGCCGGCCCAATCCTCTCTATCGCTTTTCTCAAGGCTTTTTGGAAGGAGGGGCAGGCTCAGGGGAACACATTCCCCCGCCTCCCCAATTTCTCCCAATCTTTCGGTTCAGGCACCCAGACTCACGGTTGCGTCTCCGAACTGGCTTTCCAGTGCCAGCCATTAACCATCTCCCCCGCTTCAGGGCTCAGAGTAATGCACATAAATCCTGTCACTTTCTGCACTGGCTGCACAGTGACGTTGCCCTCTTACTCACAGGCAGCTGCAAGCTCAACCCAACCCATGGCAGACCCCCCCCCCCCCCCAGTGCCATGGAAGAGGCGAGAAGATGCTACAGAAGAGCTGCGAGTGCGTGCAGGTTGATGGTGTGTGATGCCGTAAACTTCATTGCCACATATTTGAGAAGACAGAAATAAGTCACTGGCGTCTCAGCCACTCCGAGGAAACATAGCCGTCCCCGACTCGGGGATGTAAAACTTTATAGCACCCCGCTCTCTCAGCCCCGTAACTCACCTGCCCAAGGAATTCATCAAAACCCAGCCACAGTTTATGTCATCGCGGCGTTTGGGGTGGTGACTCACATCACTATAAGGCCTCCAGAATTCGTCCAGGGCTCAAAGAAGTCAGGGCATAGACATCGAAACAGACTAACGAAAACATCAATAGCCATCGTTCTGAACTCCTTTCCTGTTCTGCTACGACCCCGGTCAATATCTTTTGATCCAGCCGAGGTCTGTCTCCAGGAAAGTAGAGGAAAAACCGATGGAAAATGTGGCCAGGGAGTCCTTTTAGAACAAGATTGCTGCAGTGTTTTTCCAACTTTGCATTTTAAGGTTTTAAAATGTGACCATTATTATTTGACCTCATTTCCAACATTCCCCAGAGCTGAGTGGCACTGACCCACTGCTTTGGGCAAAGAGTGCGCGGATGGAAGACCTATTTATTAATCATGTGATGTAGGACAAGACAGTTCATCATACTGAGCCTCAATTTCCTCCTCTATAAAAGCAGGATGATTGGGTCAGCTGGGTGGCTCAGTGGTTGAGCATCTGCCTCTGGCTCAGGGCATGATCCCGGGGTCCTGGGATCGAGTCCTGCATTGGGCTCCCTGCAGGGAGCCTGCTTCTCCCTCTGCCTGTGTCTCTGCCTCTCTCTGTCTTATGAATAAATAAATAAAACTTTTTAAAAAATCAGGTTGATCAATTCTGCCTCATAAAACTGTACTGAGAATTAGTGAGATCATCTTGGGAGCTTATAATAAATGCTCAGCAAACATCTGCTTCCTTTTCTGGAACAGCATCTCTGGTCACAGAGTCCTCAGCTAGCAGCCATAGTCTCACCAGTTTGTACTGTCTATTGTTGCTTCTGCTTTGAAATTCTTTATCTTGTGCTTCTTCTTGTGTTTGCTCTGACTTCAAACTAGAATGTAAACGCTTGGGGGACAGGAACTGCTTTCTCTCTTTCTTTTGTAAATCATGATTTCACAACATCTAACTATTCTGACCTGTGTACGAGACACATCAATGCTCTGCTGATGGGGTGGACAATGGCACCAGAGAGAAAGTGCTCCCCTGAGGCTACTGGGAAAACTGAGGGAGGGCTGAGGGAGGGCTAGACCTCCAGCACTGGTCTTTCATATTTTGCAAGTGGAAAGGAAGCTCCTGTCCCAGAAGAGGAAATTCTCATCTCAGGTAGCATGATTTTTCTCTGTGATCCTAAAAAAGGCAGCTGCTTTGTTTTGTTTTAGTTGGTAACCTAAATATCATATGGAGTGTCAATCCAAATCCCCGTAGTAAGAGCTGGATGGGGACACAGAAGGTCAGGGATAAGGTTGCCAGATTTAGCAAATAAAAATGCTAATTAAATTTAAATGAGAATACTCATTTAAATTTGGAATTCAGCTAAACAACAAATAATTTTATCGTATAAGCACAACTCATTCAATATTTGAGAGATGCACTAAGAAAAGTTATTTGGTGTTTAGCAGAAATTCAATTTTAACGGAGCATCCTATATTTTATCTGACAACTCTAGTCAGGTAAGGGCAACCACAAAACAGCTAGATAGAGAGAGGGATAAGGATAAGGAAGAGGGAGAGAGAAAAAAGAACAAAAACCCCAAACTTTCCACTCAAAATAAGTCTTCAAACCAAAATCCCAAAATACGTAAAGAAATTAAAACTAACACAGAGGGCAGCCCAGGTGGCTCAGCGGTTTAGCACCACCTTCAGCCCAGGGGTGTGATCCTGTAGGCCCAGGATCCAGTCCCACATTGGGCTTCCTGTATAGAGCCTGCTTCTCCCTCTGACTGTGTCTCTGCCTCATTCTCTCTCTCTCTCTCTCTCTCTCTCTCTGTCTCTGTCTCGTATGAATAAATAAATAAAATCTTTAAAAAAAAAAAACTAACACAGAAAGCCAGCAAAGCATTTGCAACACAGATTCACCGTAGATTAAATTCTTTTTTTGGCAAATAGCATTGAGACTAATATTTATTTGGGGGGATGTGCAATATCAGTTATGTTGTTTCTTACCAAACATGTCAAGCATGCTAAAGATTAAAATAATTTATTGTTTTTTTTTCCTTTTGGAAAATGATGTATATGGAGTAAAGATTTTAAAAATCCAAGCCAAAATATAAATAATAAATAAAGAAGAAGGAAATATAAGTAAATTCTATCAAGTTGTACCATATAGAGAAAGATAACCACTACTCTCTTTTTGGTACCTTTTATCTTAAGATATGAAGGACAGAACCAAAAAGAAAGTCAGTCTTGTCAAACACTAACCAAACAGCAATATAGAGAACAGTATGTGCAAAAGTCCTGTGGTAGGAAAGGTCTTGTTATGTTTAAGGAACTAACTACAGACCAGAATGGCTGGACTGAAGAGGATATCAGTGAGATATGAGGTAGTGCAGTTGCCAGTGGCCAACCAGTTCATGCAAGCCTTACTTAGGTTTGTAATTTTATTCTATGTGTAATAAAGAGCTGTAAATAGTTTAAAGCAAAAGTGGATGTATATATTTAGCAAGTACCCATCTATTTGAATTTTTCCAATAGTATTTTAATGATTAGCTATGGCTTTCCTTTTTTGTGAATATTAATTAAAATTGAGATGTAATTGACATATAACATTATATTAGTTTCAGGTGCATGATATAATGCTATGCTACGTGTATATATTGTGAAATGATCAGCACAGTAAGTCAAGTTAACATCCATCACCACATGTAGTTACAAATTTTTTTATTTGATGAGAACTTTTTAAATAAAGTTAATTTTACACAACAGTTGGACAAAGATGTTTCAGTACAGTATCTTTAGTATCTCCTTAGAGAAAAGTGAAACCATAACTTCCAAAGTGAAAAGAATAAGAAATGATTAAACTAAACTAGGCAGCAATAAAATAAGGATAGTAAAATTTTAAAAAAGAGCCCACAGGGGCACCTGAGTAGCTCAGTGTTTGAGCATCTGCCTTTAGCTCAGGTTGTGTTCCTGGAGGCCTGAGATTGAGTCTTGTATCAGGCTCCCCATGGGGAGCTTCTCCCTCTGCTTATGTCTCTGACTCTCTCTGTGTCTCTCATGAATAAGTAAATAAAATCTTTTTAAAAAATTTATTAAGAAACAGAACCCACTAGAAATCTGAGATATTAAAGAAAAATGTCACTGAAATTTTACAAACTCAAGAATTGATAAAAACTCAGCCAGGACACTGTTAAAGAAAGAATTTATAATCTGGAAGATGGAACCAGTGCTCGCTTCAGCAGCACATATATTAAAATTGGAAGATAGAACCAAGGAATTCACTCAGAAACAGAGATATACACAATTTACATACTGCAGTTAAGAGATAAGAAGGAACAATTGAGAGAGAGGTTTTTATATTCATCTAATTCCAGAAAAAGAGAAAATGAAAAGAATGGCAGAGAATCAGTATTTGAAGAGATAATTGCTGAACTCCTTCCAAATTTGGATGAAGACATGAGTCATCAAATGAAAAATGCATTCAAGATATCTAGTAAGATAAATAAAAACAAATCCAGGGGCACCTGGGGGGCTCAGTCTGTCACATAGCTTCCTTTGGCTCAAGTCATGATCCCAGGGTCCTGGGATCAAGCCCCAAGTCAGGCTCCCTGTTCAACAGGGAGTCTGCTTCTCCCTCTGCCTCTGCCTGCTGCCTCCCCTACTTGTGCTCTCTGTCAAATAAATAAATAAAATCTTTAAAAAAAAAAATCCAGACACAGACACATTAAAAAATAACAAGGATCAAGAGGAAATTTTAAAAATTACCAGAGAAGGGCAGCCTGGGTGGCTCAGCAGTTTAGCGCCGCCTTCAGCCCAGGGCCTGATCCTGGAGACCTGGGATCGAGACCCATGTCAGGCTCCCTGCATGGAGCCTGCTTCTCCCTCTGCCTGTGTCTCTGCCCCTCACTCTCTCTCTGTGTGTCTCTCATGAATAAATAAATAATTTTTTTAAAAAATTACCAGAAAAGATAGAACAGTTAGACTAATAGCAGTCCTGTCATCCACAACAGCAGGTGCCAAGGACAGTAGAATATCACACTCAAAGGACAAAAGGAAAATAAATATAAACCTGGGATTGAATTTTGCTGTTAGCATCAAAGACCTAAGAACAGAGACTTAAACAAATCAAATAAAGAGTTCACTGTCTGGGGCCCCTGGGTGGCTCAAACGGTTAAGCATAGGACTCCTGATTTCAGCTCAGGTCATGATCTCAGGGTCATGATCTCAAGCCCCATGGGCTCCATGCTCAGCGGGGTGTCTGTTTGTTCCTCTTCTCTGCCCCTCACCCATTCTCTCCCTCCTCTCTCTCTCTCTCTCTCAAATAAATAAATAAAATCTTTTAAAAAATGTTCAAAAAAAAAAAAATCTTCACTGTCTCAAATCAAAGGAGCATGGAAGGGGCAGCCTAGGAGAGGGTTGAGCTGTCACAAAACCTAGAGCCCCACTCCCCTTGCTTCCTGCTCTGCTCTCCTTAGCTCATGGCTTCTCTCTTCCTTGTCCCATGGAGGCTTCTGTGTCCCACCAAAGGACAAGGCTGAGAGTGTGTCCCTCTAAGCTAAGTTGACCCCCATTAGTAAGATTTCCCTCACTCAGTGTTTCCTGCTTTACATCTCCTTGGCCACTCATGACTATGAGTGTCTGGAAAATGTAGTCTTTCTGCTGAGCACACAGCTGCCCCAAATAAAATTAGTGTTCCAATTTTGTTTCTAAGGAAGAAGGAGGACAAGAATGTGGGCTGGGAAGCTAGCGGTCACTGCCAAAGCTATTATTTAAGAGTGTAAGCAAAATAAAGACATTTCTGGCCATAAAGAAAACCAAACAGGGGTGCTTGGGTGGCTCAGTTGTTTAAGCATCTCTCTTCAGCTCAGGTCAGGATCTCAGGGTCTTGGGATGGAGCCCCCACATTGGGCTTCCCACTTAGCTGCAAGTCTGCTTCTCCCTCTGCCTCTCTCTTTGTGATCTCTCTGGCTCTCCCTCTCTCTCAAATAAATAAATAAAATCTTTTTTAAAAATACCAAACGAATTTTATAGCCTCTCACTAAAAGCATTATCAAGGATGTACTTCATTTAGAAATAAAGTAAACCCAGAGGGAAGATATGGACCACAAGGAGCAATTGGGACCACAGCAAGGTATAAAACATGCCTGTGAGTGCCACTGCAATGTACTGTAAAAAATAAATATTGCTTTTTTGTTTCTAAAAAGGTAAAACTAAAACTACAAGTAAAAATTACAAGATGGTGAAAATATTCAAGTATGGCAAAATATTAAGGTTTTATAAAGCTGGTGGTGAGTATATACATTATATATTCTTTATATTTGTCTCCAAGTTTGGAACAATTGGTAATTTGAAAAATTAAGAGAGGCAATACCTAGAAGTTTAAAACATCTATACATCAAAAGAATCACATAACAAAGTGAAAAGGCAAGAGATAAAGACCAGAGGGGAAATGCTTGTGATATAGTCAATGGGAAAAAAAATCAATATCTAGTCTACGGAAAGTTTTTGGAAAGCCAAAACCAATGGAAAGAGAGGGAAAGGACATGAATGAAATTTTGAAAAAGAAGAAATACAAATGGCTAATAAAGATTTTTAAAAGATGCTCATCCTGTAATCAGGGAAATTCAATATAAAACAACTATACAGGGGGATCCCTGGGTGGCTCAGTGGTTTAGCACCTGCCTTCGGACCAGGGCGTGATCCTGGAGTCCCAGGATCGAGCCCCACATTGGGCTCCCTGCATGGAGCCTGCTTCTCCCTTTGCCTGTGTCTCTGCCTCTGTGTGTGTGTGTGTGTGTGTGTGTGTGTGTGTGTGTGTTGTGAATAAATAAATAAAATATTTTTAAAAAAACAACTATACAGTGTTCATTTTTCACCCACTAGAAAAATAAAAATTTAGAAAATTGAACATACCCAGTCTTGGCAAGAGAGGAGAGAAAGGTTACTCCTGGACTCTGTCAGTAGACATGACATTTTTTTAAGATTATTTATTTGAAATAGAGAGAGAGAGAAAGAGAGAGAGAGAGAGTGAGCATGACAGGGAAGGACAGAAGGAGAAGGAAAGAACCCCAAGCAGACTCCCTGACCAGCATGGAGCCCAACACGGGGCTCAATCTCACAACCCTGAGATCAGGACCTGAGCTGAAACCAAGAGTTGGACATGCAACTGACTGTACCACCCAGGCGCCCCTTGGTTATGTCATTTGGCAAAACTTGTTTAGATTGCAATATGGTAGTATGTAAAAGGTTTGAATATCTGTACTATCAGACTCTCACAGTAGTTACACGTCTAGAAATTTAAAAACCCACTGAACATGTGCACTAAAATAGATGAGTAAGAGTGATCATTGCAACATTTACTACAATCATAAAAAACTGGGCATACTGGGCATGACCTAAATGTCCAACAATCAGAGAGCAGCTAAATAAATTAAGATATATCTATACTAGGGAATGTCATGGAGCCACTAAAAGAAAGAAAAGAAAAGAAAAAGAAGAAAAGAAAAGAAAAGAAAAGAAAAGAAAAGAAAAGAAAAGAAAGAAAAGAAAAAAAGGAGTGGACCTCTAGAGAGGGACATGTTGTGAAGCATAGCAGGCAGCAATTAATAAGCATGAGCACACGCATGCTGATTCAAAATCACCCATGAGTATGCTTTGTGCTTGGAACAGAGACTAAAAGGACACATACTAAAATACTAATAGGGAGAAATGCCAAGAAAACTTGGGAAAGCCTCCATATATTCTTCTGTACTGTTTGAATCATTTAGAAGACTTAATATTTAAAAGGCAAGAGAGACAGTAAATGTTCTGGAAGGAGTTTGGGAAGCATTGCTAGGCTTCATTTTCCTCATGTATAAAGTGAGAATAACTGCACCTGACCTTGTTCTGGTCTGACCTGGAGGTAGGTGGTGAGGTTCCACTGAATACGTTAAAGGAGTAATGAACACATATTTGGGGAAAAGGCGGGGAGAGAGAGAGAGAGAGAGAGACAGCATATTCAAGAAGTAATGGATTATCATGGAGTAAGTGGGGCCAGGCATTTCCCATATATTCCTCATATGAAATAGATTTGAATGTCCTGATTCTCTTACCTAGGATATTTAGTTGTAAAACCAGTCTAGTGAGTGACAGAGCCGGGGGCTGAACCGAAGTGGCTCTGTCTCCACGCTTTCCAGGAACCCCCAAGTTCAGCACCTGTTGAGAAGCAGTAGCTGCAATGACTAAGAACACAGAGGGCCTCTTGGTCTCCACCACTCTCCAGCTCTGGGACCTTGGGCAGGTCACTAAGCTGCTCTGTGCCTCTGTGTGCTCTTTTGCAAAGTGGGTATAATAGCAGCACCTACTACAGAGAGTTATTGTAAAAATCAAATGAGTTAATATATGTGAAACACAGCAGCACCCTGTGCGGTGGGTGGTGTGGAGGTGTCGCCTCTCACTATCGCTGGTTGGGCAGGGGGAGAGAGAAGCCTTTTTCCAGGCTCCCCTGCTTTGGGGTTGAGGAAGGAGTGAGAAACTTAATATGAATCTCTTTTCTCCCTTCCGAATACTTTGTAAACAAACAAAGAAATAAAAAATCTCTTGTTGTATCTTCTTGGTCCCCAGTTCTTGAGGACATCTCTGCTGCTCCCTCCCTCTCTGCTCACTCGGCAATTAAAAACCCCCCACCAGCCCCAGAAATGGGAGCTTCCCCCTCACGTGGTGCCCACTGTCAGCTCCACTCTCGGGGGCTCTCTCCGGATACCCCTGTCTGACTTAGCACTTGTGAATCCATCCTGCCAAACTAAAGACCAACAATCAGGGTTCTCTGCACCAGCATACGGACCGGTGGATGGCAAAAGCCGAAAGTCCATTTTGTCCAAGCTTCACTTGGAGGGCACTGTGAAATTTGGTGTTTCCTTCTTAAATTGTGAATCTCCCCAGGACATGGAATCTCTGCTCCTCTGTTTGCCACTACACACCAGCGCCCCCACTGAGCCAAGCTCCCCATCCTGTGACAGGCCATCTGTCATCCCCCTGCCAGCTTCTCACAGACCTCCCAGAAGTTCAAGCATCCCTGACCACTCCTATTCATTCAGTGGGGAAAGAGGCTGGTCTAGGGCTAGAAGACGTGTGCTGGTGCAGGCAAGCCTGGGGAGCGAGGCTGTGAAATCTGAGAGCTCCAGGAACAGAATGGCTCAGTCTGGGTTTTCGGGGATAGGGGGAAGCAGGGCAGCCCCTGTCCTAGGCCTCACTTGCTTTGTGCTTCGGGGCTCGGGGTTGCCAAACAGTATCCTCCCACTGGTAGGTAAAATGGCTTAGGAAAGGATGGAACAGCAGTGAGCCAAGGATAAAGAGGATAGAGAAAGAAAAAAGAAAGCCAGAGAGATAAAAAGAGCCCTCGGGAAATGGCAGCTCCAGAAGGCAGCAAGATGCTTTCATCTTCCAGCAAAAGAAGAGCATCTGATTCTTAGTGTTTGCAGATCTCTGCAAACTGAAGAACGTTTCAGGAATGGGGAAAGGCAATGCTCTCTCTTTCAGGAATGTGACCGTCGCCCCTTTGATTTAAAAGGGTGACGTTGGGCAAGTTGCTTAACTTCACTAGCTGCAGGATAACCATCTGCACCATACAAGGCGGGTTTGGACTTCAACAACATAGAGGTTTATTATCCTGTCATGTGTAGGTTGTCCCAAGAGGCCATGGCAGCTCCACAGCCATGGGAGACTCCAGGCTCTTTCCATCTTACTATTTCACCATCTGGAACACGTGGCTTCCAACTTCAAGGTCACCCTATGATCCAAGAGGACTGTCAGAATGCCAGCCACAGTGTCTGGATCCCAGGTAGAAATTAGAAGGAAGAAGGGATGGCCAAAAGGACATCTGGCCAGCTGAGGCGGCCCCCTTCAAGGAGTTTCCTGGGTCTCCTTCCCATTCCCCCTCCCAAAAGCTTTTGCTTACATCTCATTGACTATCCCTGGCCGTCAGGGAAGCGAGGCTGGGAAATGTCTTCTAATCTTGCACACTGCCATAGAGTAAAAGGAGGAAGGAAGTAGATAAGAGCAGATATTGGGCAGGTAGTCTGGGCTGTAAAACCCCAGAGGGTCATTAAAGAATGACAGGAAATGATGCAGGTGAATAAGTACTTGTTAAGCTCGGAGGGTCTGAGCTGTTCCCCATCACGCTCCCCTGTAGATCCTGTAGAGTGAAAACTGAGGTACGCCGAGGGATTCAAGGGCAGTAGTCAGTAAATCATAGAGCTGGGACTCTAACTTATGCCCACCTATTACGCTCCTGTCCCTCCCCTTCCGATGAGACAGAGAAAGAGCAGAAGGTTTTTCTTAGGAGGTCTGCTGTGACTCTGTGCTGGGGAGGTCAGCAGGCAAGTGCACACGGCTCAACACCTACCCTGCTGAGTCTAGAGTTCAAGGGGCGGCGATGCCCCCGGGAGCTGAGCGCCTGGGCGGCTGTCCACGGAGTGTGGACCACTGTCATCTTCAGCCGCAGTGAGCTCTGCTCACCATGTCCTCTTTGAGATTATGGATGCTTTTTAATTTTACCTTTTACCAAGGGCCTGGGGACCAGAGGCCTTCAGGCATGAGTGCCTATAAATTGCCCTGTATTACATTATTAATTACCATGTTACTTGGAGTCAAATAACTGACTGATGCTTTGGCAAGCAAGGCATGAAAGTACAAACCTTTCCTTGGCCCTTCCTCCCTGCCTCTCCCCAGCTCACAGGGAGAAGCTGTTTTGAACTCGTTGGAAGAGCCAGCTGTGACTGTGGGAGGCCACTGTCCTGTGGGTGTGGGAAGCGCTGCGTGTGCATAATGAGAAGAGCAGTTTGCTCACTGGAGGTAGAATGACAGGAGCAGACACCCTGGGGTGTCTGAAATCCAAGATAAGGTGTGGGTGGGACCAAAGGACATGGACCGGCTGGAAGTTTGGATTTGGTTACTTTGTGAGGACAACATGCTAAAGAAGAGCTCTGTTGTGAAACTCAGATAGGCTGCGAGCATCCAGCAAGGGGACAGTCAGCCCTCTGACTATACAGGATCCACCTGGAGTGCAGGCAGAAAGGGCCTGGAATTGCTAGAAAAGCCTGAGAGGGAGCCCTACTGGTTAACTCCAGAGGGATGTCAGTTGAGCCAATGGGTCAATAGTTCCACATGCCTGTCCTTTGCTAGGCCCCCGTGGCTTCCCCCCCCCACCCCCGCCCCCACCCAGGACTCCCTGGACTCTGTAGACACTTCCTGCTTTCCAAGTAGCACCTCAGAGGTCAGCATTTGGGGTACCTCCACCCAGAAAAGGAGTGTGAGAATAAGGTGTCGGCCCAGGAACAGGCTCTGCAGAAGGGAACCCTCCTTTCTCCTTGGCTCTCCCCGTGCCAAGAACCTCTAACTACTGCAGAGATCCTCTGGATTAAGGGTATCTCCAAAGGTTTCTCACCGACTCCGATGACATTCCAGGACAATCGAGGAAGGGCTGCTGGCGGGTGGTAGATTTTTGAGTTGCAGTTGACAGGTGGTAGAAGCACCCCAGGTCTGTCTCCCAGCATCTTATGAGCGGGTCAGGCAGGCTGAGTCAGGAAGTCTCTCCAAGTGGGAAGCAAACACTTGGCATCTTCCTGCTGCATCTCTACGGTGAGCAGAATCTCAACCTGCAGGATTGCTGTGAGGATTAAATCACCTACGTGAAACTCTTCACGCTGTGCCGGATGCAGAATAACTGCTTAACAGGTGTTAGCAACCTATTACTGCACATGGTTCCTCCCTTAAGTATTCCAAATGGGAACACAGGTGGGAGGGCAGGTGGAAGCAGGTGATTACTCCAAGAATGAAGTGTTCTAATATCCCAAGGCGGTGGCTCCAGGGACACAGAGTGAATGTCCAGCTCCTCCGTCTTTCTAGTTTGGGAATGAGAGCCACCAGCACAGCTTCGGAGAGGGGCGAAATGTCATAAAGGTTCAGGCTCAGATTTGGTCCAGTCCCTGCCATGTGCTAGCTAGATATCCTCAGGCAAGTTGCTTAACCTCAGTTAAGCCTGTCACTTCACCTAGGGAACAAGAGTCATCATGGCTCCTGAGGGAAGGCCAGCAGTCTCTGAAGAAAGCCCCCCAACCGGACCCGATGGTGCAGGCAGCCAGGGAGCCTGAGCCAGCATACACAGCACCACGGCCCCCTCCGGTTAGCTCCCCAGAGCCTCTGCCAGAGAAAAGCCAAAGCCCGACAGCTGAAGATTTGTCTTTCCTGGGGGTGGATGAGCATGCAGAAAACCAGCAAGATGAGACCATCTTCTGTGGGCTCCCACCCCGATTCCAAGAACACTGCTATCATCATCAGACATGACCTCGCCCAGCTTCACAGCCATTGGGGGCGGGATAAAGGAGGCAGGAAACTCAGGTCCAGAGAAAGGTAAGCTGCCCCGGGTTCCTAGGCCTGGAACAGATGAGGACTTGGGCTTCTCATAAACAACACCCAAGATGAATTCAGACTCAACCTACTTTCTCATACATGCGTGCACATGAGAGCTATATGGCACCTAAACAAGCTGGACACATACTTTTAAAACTTGCACTTAAGTCAATGAAAAACAGAGCACCTTTATGTGGGAAGTCAACACTTGGCATCTTACCTGGTACATCTGTAACAGGGGGCAAAATCCCCACTTGCCAAATTGTTGTGAAAATCAAATCACATACAGAAAACACATGGGGATCCCTGGGTGGCGCAGCGGTTTGGCGCCTGCCTTTGGCCCAGGGCGCGATCCTGGAGACCCGGGATCGAATCCCACGTCGGGCTCCCAGTGCATGGAGCCTGCTTCTCCCTCTGCCTGTGTCTCTGCCTCTCTCTCTCTCTCTCTGTGTGTCTCTCTGTGACTATCATAAATAAATTAAAAAAAAAAGAAAAAGAAAAAGAAAACACTTCACACGGTGCCTGATGCAGGATAGCACTTCACAGATGTTAGCGATGTATTGCTGCACGCAGACTCGTCCCAGGTCCACTCACCTACAGCCATGCAGACTGTGCACTGCCCCAACCCAGGAAACACCAGGCCCATAGAGGATCATGTGCATGGCCCTCCCCGGATTTGGGCAGTGTACATCCTGTACCACCATACATGACCACCAAACATGGTGGGCTGCCCCTTACTCAGCGCAGAATGCAAACCACTCCAGGAATCCCTCCTGCCTTTGACTCTCAGCTGAACTTCCCATCCCTTCACCTGCTCTGCCCCCCAAACCCGCTCTAAATCACCCCACTGGTGGAGAGCCTCAGGGGTATAAGCTAGCCAGGAAGGAGTGTGGGAAAAACTGATTGCCAGTCTCCTTTCTTTGCTCCCCCCACTCAAGCTTTACCTGAATCTTTAGTCTCTTGTCATTTTTTAGGTCCAGTGGCTGATTTTTGAGACATGGTGCAGCCTGGATGCTTGGGGGCCTGGGTGGGCTACAGTGGCCACCAGGCAGAAGAGGGATGTCGGGGGCCTACGGGGTGTTTCCTCCCCAGCACAAGCCGGACAGGGAGAAACCATGGGGCCGCTGCTGCTATTTCAGCTTCAGTGGTGTGAGTCTCAACACCCCCCCCCCGCACCCCCAATCATTTATCTGACGAGCCTTCAAGGCAAGACCTGAGCCTGGCCCTCAAGGCCGGCCCAGCTCCCAATGCACTAATGACACTTGACAGATACCAAATCCTTGCAATTTCCAAACAAAACCTTGCCGCTGCGATCCCAGGGCTCCTGGGAAACACTCCATCGCTTCCCGGGCTTTGCTTGGCCTGTTCTCACTGATCGCCACGGGTCCCCAGCCAGCAAGCTCCTGGCCCTGCGGGCCCCTGCCTCCCTCCCTCTTAACCCCCCTCCGCGCCCGGCCCACTGCCGCTGGGGAGCCCTCGGGGGAGCTGGCCAGCGCCGCCCTGCCGGGGGCTGCTTGCAACAGCCTCACCTGTCTGGGCCTCCGCCTGCGGCTGGAGGGCCGCCAGCGGTGGGGGGGGGGGGGGGGGATGGAGCAGATCCACCTTGTAACGGGACAGGGAGCCTGCGCTCCTCGAATATCACCTGCCAAACTGCAAAAGGTGGCAGCCCTCCACTCGGAAAGGCTTTGCACAGACACAAGGTGAAACAAACTCACAGTCAGATTTAAATCCTCCAAACTCCATACTCTTAAAACAGAGAGGGTGGGCTTTTTTGTATCATTATCTCAATTATGGAAGAATTCAGACTGACCAAAAGAAATGCCAAATAATATCATAAGCAACTATGTATCCACCAGCTAACTTTAAAAAGGGAAATAAGTGAATGTGTGGGGGCAGCCCCGGTGGCTCAGCGGTTTAGCGCCTGGCTTCAGCCCAGGACGTGATCCTGGAGATCCGGGATCGAGTCCCACGACAGGCTCCCTACATGGAGCCTGCTTCTCCCTCTGCCTGTGTCTCTTCCTCTCTCTGTCTGTGTGTGTGTGTCTCTCATGAATAAATAAATAGAATCTTAAAAAAAAAAAAAAAAAGTGAAATGTGTGGAAAACCGCAGTGTATGCCAATCCCACTTTCTGTTCTCCTACCTCAGATGTAACCACCATCCTCAGTTGGGTCTTTCCCCTCCTCCTGTGTCTTTATACTTCACGCTATTTTGTCAACTTTTTATCTTGAGATACGTGTCACTTCATGCACAGAGGTAAACAATAATAGAGAGAGCCCATACAGCCCACACACCCTTCACCCGGTTTCCTCTAGTGCCAACATCTTGCAAAACTGTAGTGCACCATCACCACCAGAGAGCTGACATTGATACAACCCACTAACCTTGTCCAGATCTCACCAGTTCTACATGCACTTGTGTGTGTTTCTCCATGCACGTGTGCCTCTGAGTGTGGGCATTTAGCTCCATGCAAGTTCTCGTGCAAAGATCCATATGACCACCACCACAGTGAGATACAGGAGAGTTCTATCAGAAGGGCCTTCTTGGGGCACCTGGGTTGCTCAGTGGTAGAGCATCTGCCTTTGGCTCAGGTCATGATCCTGGGGTCCTGGGATCGAGTCCCACCTTGGGCTCCCTGCAGGGAGCCTGCTTCTCCCTCTGCCTATGTCTCTGCCTCTCTCTCTGTGTGTCTCTCATGAATAAATAAAATCTTTAAAGAAAAAAGAAGAAGAAGAAGGGCCTTCTCATGGACGAAGCTACCTTCTACTCTCTTTCCCTCCCACTCGGGCCCCTGACAATCATTAATCTATTCTTCATTTCTGTTATTTCGCCATTCTAAGTTATATTGATGGAATCATGTACATATGGAATACATAACTGTGTAATCATTTATAAATGGAATCATATACAAATGGAATACATAATTGTACAATCATTTTAGACTGGGCTTCTTTCAATAAACAGAATGCCCTTGAAATCCATTCAGTGTTGTATCTATACATAGTCTGTTCCTTGTTGCTGAATAGTATTCCACTATATGGATATACCACAGTGTGTTTAACCATTCATGCATTGAAGAATATTTTGGGTGTTTCCAGCTTGGGGTTAATACAAATAAAGCTTCTATGAACATTTGCGTAGAAGCTCTTTGGGGAACATAAGTTCTCATTCTTCTGATGTGAATGGCTGAGATGGCAATGGCTGAGTTTTATGAAAAGCACATGCTACTATTTTTGAAATATGGCACTGGTTCACTTCTTTAAATATATACTGGTATCACAGGCACCTGAGTGGCTCAGTCAGTTGAGCACCTGACTATTGGTTTCATCTCAGGTCATGATCTCAGGATTGTGAGAAGGAGTCCCACATTTGGACATCAGGCTCCTCTCTCTCTCTCTCTCTCTCTCTCTCTCATTCTCTCTCTGTCTCTCTGCCTCTCCACTCCCCACTCCTGTACTCCCTCTAAAATAAATAAATAAATAAATAAATAAATAAATAAATAAATAGACCATATGCTACCACACTGTGTTTATTCAACTCACCTCCCCCTGGATATATGTTCCTTCAATCTTATTCATGTTGATACATGTAGCTTTAGCTTACTTATGTGCACTGATACATAGTATTCTGTTGTATGTATATGCTACAATATATCCAGGATAATTGCTGTTCTGAAAGGCCTAAAATTGTGGCATAAGAATGGGTTCTGTAGGCAAGAAAATAATTTGCCTTCCTAGTTTTAGAATGGGGTAATATGGAATAAGCCTTAACTCATCTGGAAGACAAGACATAGTGATTTGATTGTGATTCTGTCCGCTAGATTACCTCCGTAAAATCACTTGGCCTTCCCAAGCCTAGCTTTTTCATCTGTAGAAAGGGAACCTGGGACATCAAGTGGCTCAGCAGTTGAACTCCTGCCTTGGGCTCAGGGCGTGATCTTAGTTCTGGGATCAAGTCCCACATTGGGCTGCCTGCAGGGAGCCTGCTTCTCCCTCTGTCAATGTTTCTGCCTCTCTCTGTGTCTCTCAGGAATAAATAAATAAATAGATAAATAAACAAACAAATAAATAAATAAATATTTAAAAAAAGAAAGGGGGCCTTAATAATAATAATAATAATAATAATAATAATAATAAGTACTTGTCTTAATTCTTGTGGGAATTAAATGAAAACACAATATGTATACTAAAATAAACTAAACATGCTGAATAAATGGCAATTACTTTTATTAGTTAATAATTATAATTAAATACATATTATCACAGATGGAAAGATGCATTCTGGATTTTTTTCATGGAAAATCCAAAGTGTATTCATTTCAGATTTTTCATGGAAAATCCAATTTCAGATTATTTCTCCCCTGATCCCCCTAAACTCGCTTGTCAGGCCTCTCCTGCTTTGGAGGTCCAAATGCCTTCAGTACACAGGTCAGGGTAATCCCAGAAGTCCTGGTCCTGACCTCCCCCTGGGGTGGTGATTGTTATCACCTTTTACAGATGAGACACTGGAGGCTCAGACGGTGAGTGACTGGCCCAGGATCACACAAGAGCTAGATCCCATCGCCTTTAGTCTGGATCCAGTGTCCATGCATCCCTCCAGCATCTCTGATGCCACATATGGCCTCTGGGGAGCCCTGGGCTGCCCTACTCAGCATGTAGGCAGAGGGTGTGGGGAGGTGGGCTCTAGGGCTCCAGGGCTTCCTCAGAGGGAGCAAGAGGCTGCCCATTGTGCCCAGCTCCCCCAAGCCCTCTCCAGAGGCCCAGCTGTCCTCCAGGACCCCAGAGCAGAGCAGGAGGGCACTACGACCAGCTGGATGACCATCGGATGCAAGGAGAGAAGGAGGCAGGCAGGGAAGATTGCATCAGACCCAAAAAAAAAAAAAAAAAAAAAAAAGAAGTATTTAAATATACATCTCTGGATTGTGGGGTGAAGCAACAACCACAGAGTGACGTGACAACAGTCTCCAAATATTTAAAATGTGTGAGTCCTCAGGAAGGATATTTTTTTTTTAGCCTGGAATGGGGGGGACAGGGTGCTAGGGGCTGAGGAAGAGCAACTGCTCAGGGTTCAGGATGGAGAAGGAACTCAGAAGTCAGATCCCACTATCCCCACCTTTGCCTCAGTTTCCTCACCTGTAAAGTGGGGCGAGTGAACTGAATATTCCCTATGATCAGCCCCAGAAAAGCTTTTACATCAGGCAGCAAGGTGCTGTCTGTCCCTCAGGGAGAAGCAGAGAAAACAAAAAACAAAAAAAACAGTCCTCTGGGGGCATTCCTGTCACCTGTGAGGGCACCAGACCTTGGGGTCTCACCACCACATGATGCGGCTTCAGCTTCTCTGCATCACAGTCCACTTTAGCATGGATGTTTCCTGGGACAGCAAGAAAGGGGGAAGGTTAAGGGGAACAGGTGGGGCTCTTGAGAAGGATCAATTTCTGCTTCTGGAAAGGCCATTGCCTGAGCTCTGTTTCCCAAAGTGGGATCCCCTGAGCCCCAGGCCCTGGGCCCTACCCAGACATGTGTGCAGAGAATCCCTGAGCAGAGCCTGAGGGCTTTGCTGTCCTGACCTGCTCATCTGTCTTCCTCTGGGGCTCCACACAGGCTGCAGCCCCATCACACCGGAGACCAGAGGCCAAGAGGCCTGCAGCCACCGGGCACCCCAGACGCAAACCCTGCTGGCCTGAACCATTCACGGTTCCATAACCTGGCCCAGCAGCTCTTCCTGACACCTGACTTGAGCCTGTCTTCCCAGGGGAGACAGTGCATTCGGGCACCCCTTCTAAAGACAGGCTCTGATAGAAAGTGTCTGCTTTGAAACTCATCATCAGTGCTGGAAAACAGAAGAAGGGCCCCCACTCTCCAGCCATTCACCTGAGCCCCCTCTGTACCCTTCATGCTCCACTCTCATCCCCTCCATCCTCTCCCTCATTGCCTGATCCTCTCAGGCCTCCTTCATACAGCCTGGCCCACCTGCCCTTCTGTGCCCAATGCCACCCACTCATACATGGAACATGCTCTCCCATGTATCATGGTCCCCAACCCTTGCCCCAAACCCCTGGGGCCTGGTGTGTTCTGGAATTTGGAAGGTTTCTGATTTTAGGGAGGTGACAGGATGCTTATCCCCTCTGGTGTATGTAACATCCCAGCCAGGTCTGGGCCAACTCCCAGCAATCACATTAATACTTCTGCAGGGAGAACCATGAATATTCACGCCAAGTGGGGATAAATAAAAGACTATAAATAGCCTCAGTTCGGGGCAGGTTTTGCCTCCAAATGAGTTACATAAAGCCTCTCTGTTTTCTGGTTCCTGTGGATAAGGGAGTGAGGGCCTGACTAGTTAGTCCTGGCCTCACCATCCACCTGGGCCGTGACCCTCTCGGCTCCCAGGTGTCCCCTCCCCACTCCATCCGCAGACTTCACTGCTGCCCCACTTCTCTTGTCCGGCCCCCCTGAGAGCTCCAGCTCCGTCCCCCTCTCGGCTGCTCTGCTCCAGACCAGCACAGGGGCTTCTCATCGCACAGATGCTGCAGAGCATGGCACTGGGTGATCACTTGTCCTGTGACACAGAGACGTTTCTGGTGATGGTGCAGCGGCGTGTAGACAGGGGTCGAAGTGGAGGGATCCCCAAAGGAGACCAGGGAAGATGCTCGGCACACTGGGGCATCCCTGGCACCACCTGCTTGGTGGATCAGGCACACCCGGTGAGGCCCAAGGGCAAGACTCTCAACTCCCTGAGTTGCTGGAGCGAGCCCACTCTGGGGCCAGGACACAACGCCTGTGCAAACCGAAATGGTGATGAGGACAGGGCCGCACCTGTCCATACGGTGCTTTCATACAGATTACAAAAACACTTCTCTTCCAGGCAAGAAGACCCGGCTCCTCACTAGGGTGCAGGCCAGGAGACGCAGGATCACATGCTGTGACCCCAAGGAGGCTTCCTGACTGCCACATGGGACACGTGGGGCTTTGAGGTGTGTGGCCGGGCGCTGGGGTCTGCACTCCTCTCAGATACACAGCGGAGAAGGCACCTCTTAAATGGCTTTGAGGGCAGCCAACGCTGGAGACTCTCCTGGGAAGGACCAGCCTGTGTGTTTACCAGGGAGTTGTCCTTTGATGTCATGCAGACGAGGGGCAGCCCCCACACTGCTAAATGTTGCATTGTCACCCACAGACCAGGGAGACCCAGAGTTTATAGGCCCTTTGGACCTTAGGTCAGCAAAGCCTGGTTCTCTCGAGCTGGCTGCGCCTGGGGAGTCCGGAATCGGTGGCTGCAGCTGAGGAGGCCATCTGCCACCGCCCCCCCTCCCCAGGGTCCTGAGATGCCACTTCACACGTATCTGCATCCCAACCCCACGGCCACTAAGGGGAGTGCGGAGAGCAAGAGGAAGATCATTAAGCAAACACCACAAAACAAAACAAAACAAAAAGATGACAAGCAAAGACAAATGGAGAGGAGGAGCAAAGCCTGAGAAGGGCCCGCTTGGGCTCACCTACCCCTCCCCACCTTCCCTGGAAGATCAAATTATGACCTGAAATCACTGGATACATATTTTATTATGTGGATAATTTAAAGGATTAGAGTGAGACAAAGAATTCATAAGCTGTAGTCACATTAGAAGACAAATTGTTTCCATTAATCTCTGAAGAAGGGAGGGAGAGAGAGAAATGGGAATGGAGGCGGGCGGAGAAGGAGGAGTTGGGGGGGCAGGGGAGACAATGGTGCTTGCTTTCTTCCCCTCTCTGGCAGCGCCCCCCACCCCCAAACACGCTGAGCCTCCGCTCCAAATAAGGCTGATTTGCATTGCAGATTTATCTCAGCTGCTTTTTGCTTCTGTTGCCAACCAGAGATGGTTTAAATAACATGTATTGTTCTGCGTGATTCCTTATGCAAATGTTTCTGGCCTGTTTGTTATTCCTGAATAATTTCCAATGCCTGCTGTCTGGGCAGAAGAAGCGGCTCACTCTCCCAGCTGTGCCAGGAGTCACCTGCCGGAGGCAGGAGGCACGGCCTGGGGACGGGGTTCTAAGGGCCCCAGCCGGGTCAGGAAGGCCAGCAGTGGGTCCCAGAGAGCCAGCTGGACAAGCCCCAGCCCAACCCATCTGATCATAGGTTGGAGAAGTCAGAGCCGGAGGGACTTCGAGAATCAAGTCTACTGTGGGATCTTACACAGACTGAATGATGCCCGGAGGCAGGGTGCGCCCTCCACACCAGGGCCGGGGTGTCTGTCTCTGAAGGGGAGGCTGGGAGTGTGGCCAGTGGAGAGCTCTGTGCAAGAGCTGGCCTGTGGAAGCAAGGACTGGCCTCCTGTGAATGAACCAATGAGTGAAAACAATGATCTAATGAATGAATTTTGTGTGCATCCACTAAGCATCCACTTCTTTCCGAGAGTGGGAAAGTGAGACTGCAGGGGTACCCGGCTGGCTCTGTCCATCCGTAGAGCATCCACCTCTTGATCTCGGGGTGGTGAGTTCAAGCTGCACCTTGGGCCTAGAGCTTACTGAAAGAAAAGAGAGAGAGAAGAGGAAGAAAGAGAAAGAAAGAAAGAAAGAAAGAAAGAAAGAAAGAAAGAAAGAAAGAAAGAAAAGAAAGAAAACACAAAATAGGCCGTGCTCTCCAGAAGGTCATTCTTCAGAGCCAAGGCTGGATGGAGCATGTGCTTGGAGCAGCAACACCCTCAGAGTTTACTTCCCTCTCACCTCCACGGACTCACAAACTCAGAGCAAACTCAGGGCCTTCGCACTCTGTCCTAAAACCAGAGCATGCTAGTCTCTGCCCCTAATATGTCCCTACAATCACCTCCCACCAACCGGTCAGGGCTGGCATGTGGCTGGTCATTCAGGTTGTACAGGTGCAATCCTCCTTCCCTCCCCCTCCCTCACCTCCCCCTCCCTTCCCCACTGCCCTCCAGTGATCCCTGCCAAATGGGGTAGGGATTGGATGTATAGGTCCAGAAATCCCACAGACCTGGGTTTGAACCCCCGCCCTGTACTTTCTGTATGATGTTGGGCTACTTTCAACTGTTGACCTTTGTCTACTCATTTGTAAATGGCAATAGAAGTTGTTGCAAGGATTAAGTGACATAATCTGTATAAACACCTTGGCACATGGCGACCATTCCCAAATTCTCATCTAAAAAACAAACTGCTGGGCGGGCGGCCGCAGAGATGCCCACCTCCCTGCCCGGTCCTGCTAATGGAACACAGAGATGAGCCAATGCACTGCAGGCAAGATGAACAGAAGAGCTCTGTCTGGGGAACTGAGATGATGTGCCCAAGAGGCCACACGGAGCAAAATCTCCGGGGTAGAGAGGAGGTTGTTCACAAACACTAGGGCAGAGGGGCCTAGAAATGTGTATTTTTATCAAGCAGCCCAATCTGCTTAGGCACCAGGGCTCCAGACCGGTAGGTTTGTCCAGCTGTTGCCCACCTCCTGCAGTGCTAACCCACCCATACTGGGGCCCCAGCCATGGCAACCCCCAGCCCTTGCTTCACTGGGCTTATGGGGACACTTGGATGACAAGATCTTTTTTTTTTTTTTAAGATATTATTTATTTATTCATGAGAGGCAGAGACACAGGCAGAGGGAGAAGCAGGCTCCTCTCAGGGAGCCCGACATGGGACTCCATTCCTGGACCGGGGATCACGTCCTGAACCAAAGGCAGACGCTCCACCACTGAGCCAGATCTTGTCCTGGCTCTGCTGGGGCAGGTGCAGAATCATCAGGCTCTGTGCCACCACTTGTTTTTCTCCAAGGTGGGCAGGGGTGGCATTTGAGGACAGAGACAAATAAAGAAACTCGGCACGTAGGACAATGGAGCTGAGTGTTAAATCTGCTTCCTCGGGTCACATCTGATCACCCCCTGAGGTGCTCTTGGGAGAGCTCCTGAACCATCTGACTCCTGTCCACAAGCGGAGGGCACAGGCAAGCCTTCTAGGTGGCAGGCTCCAGACCAGGGCCAGGGTGAGGGACTCCTTCTGAGAGACCACGAGGCCCCAGTAATATCAGTAGCTGCTGAGATGATCATTATGACTCTCTGTAAGAAGAATGATGTCACTATACCTAGGACCTGTCTTCAAGGAGCCTCCTCTCAAGTCCCTGAGGAGTGGGTGGGGGCAGAGATCACTCTTTCTTTGTTAATTTTTTTTTAAAGATTTTATTTACTCATGAGAGACACATAGAGAGAGGCAGAGACATAGGTAGAGGGAGAAGCAGGCTCCCTGTGAGGAGCCTGATGTGGGACTGGATCCCAGGACCCCGAGATCACAACCTGAGCTGAAGGCAGACACCCAACCACTGAGCCACCCAGGTGCCTTTCTTTGAAAATTGAAAGGATGCCTTCATCACCGGGAGTTCAGGGAGGGGCAGAGAACAGGGGCATTTTCTGCCATCTCTGAAGGCCCTGTCCAGCTGGGTGCAGGGACAGGCATCTGCAGCCACAGGGCGGCAGGCAGAATAAGGGGTCCAATCCCTGCTTTCCCTCCCATGCATCCCAGGAATCGTATAGCACTTTGCTTCAGCACACTCTCCTGGGTGCCTTGTTCACCTGCCCTGCCCACGGGTGGGCAGCCAGGATGGGAGGGCTTACAGGCCGTGTCTGGGCCTCAGGCATCACATAACCCCCCGGGGACCTGAGATTTTCACACATGAAACAGGAAGAGAATGAAGGAGCAGGTGCCATGGTGGAAGAAAGGAGCATGCGTCTGGAGTCAACAGATCTGCTGTACCCTGTGCTTTCATGCTACTGATCCTCAGTCCTTCATTTCTAACAGGAGGACGATGATAACTGCTTCCCTGAACAGGGCCGGGGGCTATGGCAGGTGCAGCACCCACCATACAGAGGAGTGGGCAGTCGGGCCCACAGTGCTCCCTCCCACTCCCATGATCCCCACCCCCAAGTTACTCTCACACCAGCTTCTCCCTGGAAGGCCAAGATGCATGGCCCCCACCAACCCTGCCTGGCCCCTGAGGAGCTCTGCAGGGGTCTGCACACAGATGCCACCTGAGCCGCGGGACAGCCCCCTCCCCTGACAAGCCTCTGACCCAGCAGATGTAATATGTTAGCAAGAAAGGAGATTTTAAACTCTGGGTGATAAAATTTGTATGTTCCTAAGTTGGCTTTTGCTTTTGATGAAACTTGGTAATTTTTTCAGTGCTAATGGGACTCTCCCTGTGTTCTGTGAGTTGCTGGTTTTTTTTTTTTTTGTTTTGTTTTTTTTTTTTTTTTTGTGAGTTGCTGTTAAAATGATGTCATCTAAACCTTTTGAATGGATGTGCCCCGGTGCACCTGCAGGCCTCATGCGGAGCTGTCCTCCAAAAGCACAGCCTCTAGGAAGCACACTGTTTGGGTTTGGCAGAGGTTCTCCCAGTCTCGTTTGGGAAAGAAAAGACCTGGTGGGGCCCTCTGAGTTTTCTTTCAAGATCTGGAGGCTGCCAATGGACCAAATCCAGAGGGTAGGTCTCAGTGACGGGCCACCAGAGGCATATTTCTGTTTGAAGAGAGGAAATGCTCAAGGGCTTAGAGCTGTCTCAGCAAGGAATGGGCTCCGAGAAGTAGGGAGCAAGCAGAAAATGGGTGCTAGAGGGATGGTGGGGAAGGAGATCCAGAGCTGGCTAGGACATCGACAGTGTTCTCTGAAGTTCACTGAGTTTGTAGCTCCAGAAAGTGTAGAAGACGAAACAGGTGTTCTGGTAGGTAGAAAAATGATGAGTTTTCAGGAAGAAGGAACCTCAGACAGGCCCCTAAGGATGAGTAGAGTTTAAGTCATCGGAAGGGACAGATTGGAACATTCTCAGCCAGGAGGCAGCAGAGCCCAAGTTCCCTCTCGTGAGGGAACCTGTGACCACCTGTGTGGTCTCCTGTGTGGTCTCGTGTGACCAGCTGTGAAGGTTGTCCTGCTGCCCTGGCCTCTCCCTCCTGACTTCCCAGGAGAAGAGTTGAGAAGGCACGTGGATGTTGGATGTCAAGGCCTCACGAGGGGCCCCCCAGGCCTCTAGCCATGTGCCCCGGCAGCCCTGGCCTCTGAGCTCCGTGTCCCAACACAGGAGTCGATGTTTGCCCCGACCCCCTTCCCAGGCTGAGCTGGAAGGCAGCTTACGCTCGGAACAGGGATGGATGGGCCGTGGCTTGGCTGAGCAGGGGTCACCTTGGCCGTCAAATCCCATTACCCACTGCAGAGGCAATGCTGTCAGATGTGGAGCAGTCGATGGAGACCGGGCAAAAATACCAAACCAACCAGGCAGCTACTGAATCTGATCTCTGTGCCAGATGCTGCTCGAGCCAGAAAGTCAATAGGTGCTAACTGGGGCAGACGTTCCCGAGGTCAGCGTCTAGGCTGGGATTCGTGCTGTCTGGGGGACACTGAGCCAGTACTTAGCCTCTCCAAGCCCTCGCTTTGCCTGTGAACAAGAGAGAAAACGCTTAGGTCATGGGCTTGCCAGGACGCTGGGAGCAGATAGAGCCCTGTGTCTTCTCACGAGACAGAGGTGGCATCTAGCACGTGGTAGGCACTCAACAAACCTCCGTCCACTCGCTTCATATCCTCATCTTGTCAAGGGTGATGGGCAGGTGGTGGGATGGGGACATTTCATAAGGTACCTGAGGGGGGGATCCCACACTGGGGCAAGAGGGGGCATCTGTCACCCCCTAGAAACTGGGCCCCACTGGGCCGGATGGGTGGAAAGCATTCGCATCTCAGGGCAAAAGATGAGAGGGAAGAGTAGTCACCAAGTACAGCCTTACAGCCGCCTGCTTTGGGGATCATGATTCTAAATGCACATCTGACACTTGGAGACAAGTGCCACTAATTGCCTGCCTCCCAGTGTCCTCGGCTGAGTTGAGTGAGTAGCATCTCGACTTCACCAGTTTAGAGCAATTTAAGGCGAGTCCTCGAGCCTCAGTTTCTTCATCTGCAGAATGGATGTCCTAACACCAGCTTCACAGAGACCGGGCAAGGGTTAAACGTCACCCGGCACAGTGTTTGCAAATGACAAAAAAAAATGTGAGTCGCCATCCCCTTTCTTCCCCTGCTGCTGAGTTCAGCCCTTGGCTGGGCACCATCGCAGAGATGTCACTGTACCCTGAGCAAGTCGCCTCCTGCTGGCTCCGTCAGTTTCCCTGGCAGTGGACTGTCATCCACCCAAGACAGCCAAGAAGCAGGGTGGAGGAGGTGCTGAGGGAAAGGAAGAAGTCAGCACCGAGGAAACTGGTCAGCATTTATTAGGAGAATGTTCTTGGTGGATTTAAAAGGAATTAGTGTACCTTGTCTCATGCCAGATGCCACACAGCTCTATCTTTAGAAACTTCCTAAATGAGGGAAGGTTCCAGGGATGTGAGCATCCCTCTTCTCCAAGGTTGGCTCTATAAATACCCTCCCAGTCAGCCTTGGTAGCGTTCTCCTCCCACCCAGAAACAGCTCCTGTGTCAGCAGCCCTGGGAGCACACGGCTGAGGCCCTCAGGAGCAGGGTCGGGGGTCCCCTGCCCGCTGGAGTACCCAAGGCCACACAGGCCGCAGGAGCCAGGAGCAGGGAGGGAGGAAGCAAAGCCGAAAATTCAGTCACTGTCCCAGAGCAGGGGGGTGGGGAGTGGACAGAAGGGGAGGGGACAGAGGGCAAGGCCAGGGCAGGAAGGGCCAGTGCTTGCTGGTCCCCTGTGTTCTGAGCTCCCGCCCCCTGCAGTGCACCAGGCCGGAGCCGGCCAAGGAAGGGAGGTAGGAGGAAACTCAATCCAACCTGAATACCCGAAGGCCTTGGTAAGCGGATCCTGGATAGGAAAGGGGAAAGGCCTCAGAAAAGCAAAGAAACCACCGTGTATCTCCTCACTTCTGTCCCAGCTCCCTTTCCCTTTGTACGGCTCTGCACATGGGAACGGAACGTCTGCCATTTGAATGACACTCTAAATGCACCAGGCCAGCTCCCATGTTTGAGGTCACCTAGGTGAGCTCGTCTGTGAGGAAGCTGGTTGTGTCCTCTGTACACACACGTGCACACACGCTCACACACAGAGACGCAGGGACACATGCAGACAAGCGCATAAACACCGATTCTCACACACGCTCACAGACTCACACACACTTCCTGCACAGGCAGACGTACACACACACACACACACACACACACACACACACCACAGCTTACCTGCCCCATCTGTGAGTTTCTAGAAGCCAGCCGTGCCAGTCTCGGGCCTCATTGGAGAAGAAGCCCCTGCCCTCGGCACATTCTGGTGGCCTCCACCACCGGTGAGCTAGGAAGGAGGCTGTGTCTCTGGGCCATTCCAGCTGCTGACAGGTGGTGCCAGAGAGGCCCTCACCCACCTATTCCCCAGCACCCCGGGGAGCTGGGCCTGGGCAGGGCAGCATCTGAGGGTTGGAGAGGCAGTAAGAGGAAGGGAAGGAGGAGCAGGAGACAAGGAGAAGCAAAGGGGCAAAGGAGTGGCCCTCACTTCTCTGCTCCTCCTCCCACCCTACAGAGCCCTCTCCTCTCAACTTGCTGCTCACCAGAGCCTGCGTGCACACACCCTACCCCACACACACCCTCTACCCTCAATCCCCACCTCCTGGACCTAGCTCCCCACTGCAGATGCGAACACCAGCACGTGGCCAGGCTCTCAGTGGGCACGAGTGGGCTTTTGCTCCCCGGGACGAACTCCTAGGACCACAGTCAGGCTGACCATGGGGCTGCATGGCCTTCAGATGCCTCCGTGTCCGCCTTGTGACTGGGGATGCCTCAGACCAGCTCCAAGCAGCTGTGTCAGAGGAGATGATGTTTCTAAATTGGCACAGAGCAGCTGTTCAATAAAGCTCTGCAGTTGCACAGCACCATCTTGAAGACATCATGGGGTTTTTTGTTGTTGTTGTTGTTGTTGTTGTTGTTTTAACATCATGGGTTTAATATGTACCTGGGAACTGGCCCACAGAGCAACCCTGTCACTAACTGGGTTTCCCTGGGGAAGGCCTTCCAAGTGCCCAGCTTGATTTTTTGGTTCATAAATGAGACTCATTCCCCAGGCTGCGCCATATACCTGACCACGGCCACATGCCTCTCTTGAGGCCCATTCTCCTGCCTCTTGGAACTTTGGGGTTCATTTCATGACTCGGACCAGCAGACCTGAGCTACTATTTAGAGAGGCGGATGGTCTGTTTTGAAACCCTGATGTCACATCACAAAAATCATAAGCTTGTTCCTGAGCGACTGCAAGTAGAATTAAACCGTTGGCAAGACAGCAGGGTTAAAAGTCAAGAAAGCAATTTTTAAAAAATCTGATCTCAACTCATTCTGTAATATTTCCTATTTACATTGAAGAAATGTCAATTCTTGGCTTTAGGCCTCACGAGAGACCAAGGACTGAATGATGCTTAGGAGACAGATATAAACCTTTGATAAGACAATCACTGCAGAGAGAGACATGCCTGGAAACGTTAAGTGGGTGAGACTTGGTCACAGCTCTCTTGGACTGCCCTGACTTGACTCACAAATGGCCGGGTGCTCTACTCACCCATGGCTCCTGGATCTAGTGTGGATTGTGTGTGATGCAGGCACTTCCTGTCCCTGCCTCTTGATCCCAGGAAGAAAGAGCAATGGGTGTTATTTATTCTTGTATTTGAACTCTGGTCCCCAAAGCTTCGATGTTGAGCTATTTGTCTTGGTGCCTGAGGCAGCTGTGGCTGGAACCCCAAGGCACCGAAGCTGTCTATGGCTTCCCTGCCGGGACAGCCAGGTGCATAACAGATCAGGCTACCTGTGGAGCATCCAGGTGGCATCTAGGAATCAGAACAAAAGCCCAGGGCAAGAATTGGACAGAAGGAAGAACTGGGAAGACTTGACCCGACTCTGGACCTCTTGGTGAGTTTCTCGAACCATACACCAGAGCTCAGGTTTGGGAACGAGATAGGAAGGGAGAAGTCCTACTCTGGAAAAGGGCGTAATCTTTGTTCAACTTGGACAAGACCAGGAGATGGGGCAAGGGTTCTAATGATGGCAGTTTCAGACAAAGAACCACATGGTGGGGCACCTGGATGGCTCAGGCAGTTAAGCAACGGACACTTGATTTCAGCTCAAGTGTCATGATCATGACCTCAGGGCTGTGAGATCAAGCCCTGTGTTGGGCTCTGCACTCAGTGGGGTGTCTACTACAGAGTCTCTCTCTGTCCTCTCCCTCTGCCCCTCCCCGTCACTTGCATGCTCTCCCTCTGTCTCTCAATCTCTTTAAAATCAATCAATCAATCATTAAATTCACACATGAAAGGACAAGGTAGGGGCAGGAGGACCTATGGGTCTAACTCACAAGAGTCTACAGATTTGAACGTTGTCGAACTGCCCAAGTTGTGAAGTTCAACCTGGTAGGAGAAGCCTGCTCACATTCTCAGGCTCTCCCCACAGCAAGGATGCAGCCAGGCCGTGGAGGCTGCTGCCCTACACGGCGCTGCTCTCGGGGAGACGTCCTTTGTCTTTGAGGATGCTTTTGCCCCTGCTCTCGGGGTCCTGGGGAAAACAGCAGCCTCTGCACCAACTGCAGACTGCTGCCCACGGCCCTCAGGTCTGAAGGGACACCACCTGGTCTTCTCCCTTTCCTCCTGCAAGGTCGTGTGAAAGCTCCTGGGCCTTTGCCAGCACCCCCACCCTCCACGGAAGACCAGCCCCTCATGAGGCTGCTGTGTCAGGTTATCAGATGGGCTCGGGGATGTCTTCCTCTCAACATGGCGTTGAAGGCTGATTGTGTCTCCTCTGTCTCCCCGCAAGACCACATGCAGGCACCCTGGCAACTCACTTCTGGAGATTCTGGTGATTCCTTCCAGGAGACCTGAGCAGGGGCTAAGCCCTCCTCTGCATCCTCAGAGCCCCTGGCATTGCCTCACTTGGGAACACTGCCTGCAGACCACATGGCCCACCTCGCAGAGGCCCCCCCTGTCCACAGCACGAGGAGGCTGGACACTCACAGGGGGTCCCAGTGGGCCCTCAGGAGCTGCTCTTGCAGGGCCAGCTGTCTGCAGGTGTGTGCTGTGGACTGGGAATGGGTGGAGCAGAGCTACCCTCCCCCCCCTCCCCCGGAGGGCCAGGAAGTCATGGCCTGGTGGGCCAGTGGAATAAGGGGGCCCTACAGGCTGCCGTGACTGAGCATGAGATCCCCCATGTTCGGACAACAAAGTGTGCAGCTGCTCCCTGGGCAGTAGGGGCAGAGAGAGGGTGGTGGCAGGTGAAACTTGGGGGTCTCCTCTCATGGCCATGCGGATAGGCACCGACAGGAGCTGCCACCCCAGTTAGCAAAGCAGAGGCATAGCCAGCGTCCCAGTACTTAGCTTGCATTGATCCCTTTGGAAATCTCATAAATGCAATGGGCCGCATGTACAAGATTTTATCCACAATTTTAGGGGTTGGCCAAAATTCCAGGGCTCCACAAACCTAGATCCTGCTGGCTGGCCTCCCTGGTTCCCTCTGTCTTTGTCATTCCATGCTCTGACTGCCAGGTGCACTTCGTCATTGCATGCTCTGGCCACCAGGTGCAGACCAGGGGTGGGCAGCTGTCTCCTTCCTTCGGCCCCCCTCCCAGGGAGAGGATACTCCTAGAAATCTGGGCTCAGCCAGCCAACAGGGAGCTTCCTTCAGACGATTTGGCTCCAGCTACTAGAGGATAAGAAGGGGAGTGGCCTACATCTGGGTCAGTGTTTTCTATCTTGATGAAATTTGCTGTTTGCCCTGCTGTAGAAGAAAAATAGAACTGTGGCTTGTGTGTCCAGGATTTGTGGCTGAAGCCATGTATTTTTGATATTGATCATGTTCCTCACGTCATAAATATGTTCCTTCCCCTCAGAATTAGAGTGGACCAGCCTCAGCTCCCCCCACCACCCAGCTAATGGCTGGGGGAACGGCAGGAGCCCTGCCCCGGAGAGAAAATAGAGCAGGGAGCCCCACGGGAAGGCCGGGAGGGGTTCCAATGATCGATAGCACAGCCCTCATCAATCTCGGATCCCCATCGGTCTGTGGCCTAATAAGCTCTCCCTGTCTGTCAATAACCCACTATTATTGCTCTCTTGCTGAGTGCTCGGAGACTAGCTTCCATTTGGCCAGAGAGAGATAATGATTGTTTGTTTATTAGTTTGGGAGGAAATGTCCAGCCACAAACGTGCATTGGGCCACAGCCAGGTTCCGCCAAGCTCTCCCGCCAGGACCCTGTACTGGTAGATCTATAGGCTGGGGTCTGTCCCGAGCAGGTGGCCCCAGGGGCTACAGGGATCTTTGGATTTTCCCACACGGCCACGACCACGCCGACAACCTGACTCATTCTTTCACGGCTGCTGCAAGGGAGGTGGGGCACCAGCACGCCACACAGGGTAACACGACAAAGGGACCCCAGGCTGGTCTGGCATGGGCTTGAGCCCTTGCAGGTGAGCTCCAGGAGGCCGTGGCTGACACCTGCTGGCTGGCTGAGTCTGACCGCTGTTCTGAGTCAGGGCTCGGGGGGCCAAGGGGGCCTGGGCTGGCCCTCTACCCCCATCTTCTCTCCCCCCGCCTCCCTCAGCAAGGTCCTACTGATGCGGTGCAAAGCCCAGCTCTGCCACTTACAAGCCGTGAGATCTTGGCAAATTGTTCAACTTCCCTAAGCCTCGAGGGACTCATATAATAAACAGGAATCTTCCGATTGCGCCTTAGGATCTGCATGAGATGAAATATGGTAAGTGGGTGATCTGAAGCCTGGGTGTACTTGGCCCTCAACACGGGGCAGCTGAACCACCACTCAGGGGTCCTGCCCTTTCTCCTTCTAAATCCTCATGCTCACCTGCTGGAGGAACTGGCAGGGTGTCCTCTTGATCTGTCCGTCTGTGACTTCGCTTTCCCGGTAGGCTGGGGGAACCCGGCACCTCCCACCTTCCTAGCCAGCCTTCAGAGTCAAATAACTGTCCCTATCCTGTGGGATAAGTTTTACTACTCATCACCAGAAGGAAACCAGAAGGTCCAACCCAGGCTAGCACCCCTCCTGCCTGGGCCCAAGTCTCAGCCCCAATACTCGCTGGCAGCGTGACCCCATTCCTGAACCTGAACTAAGAGAGAGTCCCTGAACCTCCCAGATCCTCAGTTTCTTCACCTGTGAAGTAAGAGGGCGGCCCTAAGGCAGGGGCAACAGTCTCTGCTGCCCTGAAAGCATTGTTCCCTGTTCGAAACAGAAGAAACATCGTGCAACGTCCTCCTTAGTATGTATCTCCTTCGAGTTCTTTCCTCTTTTCTAACCTGAGTGGCGGCGGGGGCCAATGCTCTTACCAGGTTGCTCTGTTCTCCCTGGGACACCAGCACCCTCACCACCACCACCAACCCCCCACCGCCACCCCCACCCGCCCCTGCACTGATAGTCTGCAAAGTTCATGAGCCCTTTACCCCTCAGGGGAACCCCCAGGCACTTCCCATCCTTTGATGGGCTCAGGGAGGGGTAGGATCAATCCCCTCTCCTCCTCCTCCTCCTCCTTTCCTCATTGTATAGGTCAGTTAAAGCCAAGTCTGGCAGCAAATGACCCCGAATCTCAGGGACTTAGGACAGCTAGGATTCCCTTCCTGCTCACCCTCACGTTCACAGTGGGTCTGGTGCACACCCGCTTGGCTCCGGGGCCGAGCAGAGCAGCCCCACCTGGCCCAGGAAGAGGCTCCGCAGGCTTCTGCATGGACCAGGCACCCAGTATCTCCTCCGTGGGTCACTGGCTTTATAAAGTGAGTCACAAGCCAGCCTGCCGCAGTGGAGCCCAAGTCACAACCTTCCCTCAGGGAAGGACCATGGGTATCGTAATCTGCCCCACCATAAAGCCTTACACCTAGGGCCCTCCAGCCTCCACCACCACCCCTTGTTCCACAGCTGTGGGAAAGAAAGCCCAGAGATGGAAGGCGATGCTCCCGAGGTCACACAGCAGTCGGTGGAGACAAGTGTGTCGATGACCTTCCAGCTCGGTGAAAGCAGGAGCCAGAAAGGACAGAACTGAACCCCAGCTCTATCATGCTGGGCAAATTATTTCCAGTCTGAACCTTGGCTCCCCTTTCTGGAATGTGGGGTGAGAGTGTCCACTTCCAGGCAGGGAGGCTTCAGGGGGCTAAGATTTCGTAAAGGGTCATGTTCAGTGTCTGATGCAGAGGGACCTCTTAACACATGTTCGTCTTGGTCTACTTCCTCCCTGCCAACAGCCCAAAACTCCATTTCATCCCCCTATGCTTTTTTTTTTTTTTTTTCTAACCCGCCTCCATGCCCACCTCTTTTCAGTCAAGAAGTTGAGTCTGAAACAGAAATCCCAGGGGACTATGGCCCAAGTACAGAAGGCTGGCTGGGAAGCCTTCTGGGGTTTCCTCCGTGCTCAGGAAGGAGAGTCCTCAGAGCCTTTCTCAAGGACCCAAGGATCCTTCACCATAGCTCCAGGCAGTGGGCACATCATTCCCATTATGTGGATGAGAAGACTGAGGACCCATATGGTTGAGGGTCCGGCACAGCAGCCCTGCTGGAACCCAGTGCCCTACTGCGGCCCTTGGGCTCCCCGCTTCTGTGTTCTCCTCCTGCTCCTGAGGTGGGGTCTATCCTCACAGCCTCCCCTCTCCTCGTGCTCCTGACCCCAGGCCATGAAAGGAAGGCCCTCGGAGCTTCCAGAAGCCATGGTGGCCCCTGGGGAATGAGGGAAATGTAGCTGGCGTAGGCATGAGGGTGAGGGTAGATGCAGAGGAGGAAAAAATGGGGAAGGCCCTCCAAGCACAATTGTCACCAGTTCTGTTTGGCTTTGTCTTATAAAAATTCTGTTTTCAACATTCATGAAATGAAGGTCCAGGAAAGTCTGTTCAAGCAGAGCCATTTCCTGAGAGATCTGACAGTTAGAATTTCAGGGATCTCTATCTATCTATATATGTATTTCAAACATCCCTCCCAAGGACAGCTCTGGAACCTGTTTGGAATATGTTTTTATGATTAAATGAGGGGTGTGTGTGTGTGAGCCGGCTGCTGGCCGCTGTGTTTGTGTTTTTCTCTCTCCCTCCCTCCCTGTCTCTTTGAAGAGCTGTTTTCTTTGTTCTGGGAGTCTGGCTCTCAACTTAGAATGTCTAACAACAGCACAGATGGCCCCAATTTATCACTGTCTTACCTGTGTGGGGGGACATCTCTGCATCTCCCTTCTCACCTCCTCACACCTGTCCCCGTCACCGCCCCGGCCCCCCGTGAGGCCCATTCTGCGGCTGGCCTCCGCTGACTTCCCAGGGCCCCCCTCAGGACCCCTGCTCCTCCTAGCAGTTGAGGACGGAGCGGCCGGAGGGGCAGACTGCTGCCCACTCCCACCAGAGCAGGAAAGCTTCCCCGGTCCCCCAAACCTCCAGCCTCAACTGAGGGAGCAGACCCTCCAGCCTGGGGGGACAGCCGGCCTCGCCCGCAGGAGTGAGGCTCTCACAGACAGAAAGAGCTCTATTTTACTGATTTTGAACTGATTATGCTGGAAGGGGAAAGATGTGTGTTTCTGATAAAGAATGAGACAGAAAGACCTCGGGGTTTTAGTAGCAGCAACCGGGGCTTTTAATGTAGCCAACCTGCCCTCCCTCCCCAGGCCTGCAGTGCCTTCACTTACCCCCCCTCGCATGGTTGACATGGGAGCCAGTGGGAGGTCAGTCAATCACTCATCATTCATTCATTCATTCATTCACTCATTCATCCATTCAAGCTTATCCCGAAAGCCTCCTACATGCCAGGCGCTGTTGTAAAAAACCAGGATTATGGCATAGGGGGAAAACAACCAGACAAAATTCTTAAGCATTATGGGATGGAAGAGGTGGGGAGGGGGAATAGAGTAGTTATATAATCCATTGGAAGTGCTAAGCGTTCTGAAGAAAACTGTAACAGAGAGGGTGGGGAACCCTGGGGTAGGGACAGTGGAAAAAGTTTAAATGTCACTTGGAGGTGAACACTCAAGCCATGCAGGTGTCTGGCGCAGAGCCTTCCAAAAAAAGTGACGGTCACGTGAAAGGCCCGAGGTGAGGGTGCCTGCCAGACCTGAGGCAGAGCAGGGAGGCCCACGTGCCTGAAGCTGAGTAGCAGGAGGTGAGGTGTCTGGGAGATGAGAGGCCAGAGCCTGCCGGCCTGCGCACTACTGGGATGACTGGCTGGCACCCCAAGTGCTGTGGGGCCAGTGGACTGTTCTAGAAGGCTCGTGATCTGGTGTATGTTTTCAACCTGCATCTGCTGCATGGAATATATGCAAGGAGCCAAGGGGGGGCGGGGAGGTGGAGAGACCACTGAGAAGTTAAGCCAGGAGCCTGGGGCAGAGCCAATGGCAGCTCAGGCCAAGGTGGCAGTGGCAGTGGCAGTTGGATTCTGGATGTATATTGAAGATAGGAGCCAATAGGATTTGCTGGCTCAGATAGGGTGCAAAAAAAAAAAAAAAAAAAGAAAGAAAGAAAAGAAAAAAAAAAGAAGACTCAGTGACATTTCCATGGATTTGGCCTTAGCAACTAGAAGGTAGGGCAGGTTTGGAAGAGGATATTAAGGGGTTAATTTTGAGTCCGTCAAGATGCCTGTTGGAAGCTGAGTCAACCTATAAATACGGAGAACAAACTGGTAATTGCCAGAAAGGAGGGGGTGGGGGGATGAGCAAAATGGGTGAGGGGAGCAGGAGATACAGGCTTCCAGTTCTGGAATGTATAGGTCACAGGAGGAAAGGCAGAGCATCAGGGGTCCAGTGGTATTGTAACAGCGCCATGAGGGGACAGACGGGCGCCACACGTGTGGCGAGCCCAGAGTGATGTATACATTTGTCAAGTCACGATGCTATACGGGCACCTGAAATTAATGTAACATTGTGTGTCAACTGTAGAGAAGAGAAAAAGGAAAGATGAAGTCTGGACATCCAAGTGGAGATGGCGAGTAAGGAGAGGTCCAGGCTGGAGATGCTCATGGGGAAGGGGTACACATGGCAGATGGTGGAGGATCTGCTAAAAGCCGCACGTGAGGGCACTAAGGCTTCCCTTTATAAAGCACTCCCCATTCACCATCTCATACAGTCTCGGCCATAGCCTTTGAGTTAGGTGGAGACAGGTTCAGGAAAGTTCTGCACGTTTCCAGGGTCACCAGCCAGTCAGGAGAAGTGCCCCGAGAATAGTGCATCTTCAGGGAGGCAAGGGCCCTTGGGGGCGTGCGGGGGGCGCTGCTGCTGCTGAGGCTCACTCTGCCCCTCCGGAGCCTGGGGCCCCCAGGGACTGCAGCGGGTGCTCTCTTGGAGGATCACATGAGGCCAGAGGCTCTAAACACGTGGTCTGCCTCTCCTCCCTCCTGATTCCAGCCTCCTGGCCCCTCCCATCCCGCCTACCTGGATCCCACCTGCCTGTAAAAATGCTTCTCAACCACCAGGGGCCCCAAGCTGTGTGTTGTTTTCTTCCAGAGGCTTGTTTCAGTTGCATGAGCTTCAACCCACCCCCCACCAGACTGTAAGCCCCCAGAAGACAAGGAGTTGTGTTTTCCTCGTCTCTTTAACTCCATAGCTCCCCTCCTTCACCCTCCTCCTCCCCCAAACCCTCTCCCTTCAGGACACCTTCCTATATCCTTTCCCTTCCCCTTCCCCTACCCTACCTCTCACCATCCCCTCTCCCCCCTTCTCCCTCCCCTTCCTCCCCTCTCTCCCAGACCCTCTCCTTCTCACCCTCTCCTCTTTCCACTTCCTCTCTCTCAGGCCCTCTCCTCCTTTTAATCCCTTCTCTTCCTCCTCTGAGAGCCTGTCTGCTCCTGTCTAGCACCTGGCAGGTGATGGCAGTCCCTGTCTTCTTGGCTGGTTAGGTTACTCCATTTGGGGAGGGAAAATACAGCACTTCCAACCCTGAGGGTAGAGCAGAGATGGGGCTGCAGCTCCCAAACTGGTCTTGGCCTCAGAAGAACATCTAAAAGTAATGGGGTCTTTTGCAGGCAATGATCTTCTTGGGGTGCCTGGGTGGCTCAGTCGGTTAGGCAAACAACTCTTGACTTCAGCTCAGGTCATGATCTCAGGGCACAGAGCCTGCCTGAGATTCCCTCTCTCACTCTCTCAAAAAAAAAAAAAAAAAAAAAAAAAGGATGACCTTCTTGCTTGTGCAGCTTCCACACCTCATGACGCTCAGAGTGATGGTTCCCATCTAGGCCTGGGCTATATCACAGTGGCCCCTTCTAATCCTTGGCTTTGGGAGGATGTGGAGCCCAAAAAGCAATGAGCTGCAAAAAACCCTCTCCAGCCACATTTCCTTCGTTTTCACTCTCCCCAGACCTTTGGTCCTCTTCTCCTGGTCAAGTTTATCTCGAGTAAACTTGTGGATCTTGGAGTTCATTTAAGCCTGGAACCTTCCTTGCTGCCACTCCTCACAATCCATGTCTGACCTGAAGCCTGGAAACTTCTGAGGAACATTCAGAGACCACCCCACCCGTCCCGCCACCTACCCACCCCTCCTTCCACCACCGTGCTCCCTCATCCACACCCAGACACTCGCAGACCTGAACTCATGCCTTCACTGTGATTCCTAGGGGCCCCCCTGTGTTCCCAGAGCCCCCCTCCAGGCCTCTGCTCCTCAACCCCGCATCTCTGTAAAATGGAAATAATGAAAGCATCTACTTCAAAGGTTTTTTGTGAAGATAAAGGGGTCGGTGTTTGTGACACAGGCGCCCAGAATACAGTGAGAGCGCCTGTGTGTGCGCTTCGTGATTCCCATGTCAGGTCTCAGGAGAGAGGCACCTGCACCCCTGTCCAGCGATGAGGGACAGAGGCCAGGGAGCCACGCGGCTTCCCCAGGCTGACAGCTAGGAGGCAGCAGAGCCAAGAGGCCGATCGGGAGCGATTCTCTCTAATTGCAGTTTGCCACCTCATGTTAAGCAGTCTCGGTGAAAATAGAATGAATGGTCCCTGCCCACAGGAAATGTACTGCAGTCAAGGAGACGGCACAAATGCACGGAAAATCCCCGGGACCGGCTGTACGCAGAGCTGTTTCATAAGCGGGGAGCTGGGAGGGAAGGAGGCCGGGGAGTGTGATGGGCTAACTCTCCCAGAAAGCTGGTGTCCGGGGGCCCCGGGGCCTCGGCTCCCCTTGCCCCTCAATGAGCACCCCCGCCCACCCCCAGCGTGGGCCTCCAGCCTCTCCTCCGGGGTTGACTGACTGCCAGGAAATAAACCACCAAAGCCCCGACTAGATTAGCGAGGCGGCATATGCTGCTCCTGGGAAGTTGAACAATTGCACTTCTAAATAACAGCTCGACGCGGAATAGGAGAGATGTCACAAGGCAGGGGATGATTAATTGCCAAATGAATTATTGAAATTATAATTGCAGAGGAGTTCGGGGGAGCACATGATCGCCTGGGGCAGGCATGGTCAGGAGAGGCCGGGAGGAGGGCCGCGCGAGCCGGGCCGCGGCGAGGACAGCGTGGGGCTGGGCACGGCCTGGGTGCAGGCTATTCCTGAGCGAGCCGGGGGTGGGGTGGCTGCCCAGGTGCCAGGAGCTCTCGGGAGCTGAACTGCAAATGCACCTGGCTGTGGTGGGCCTTCTCTCTACGATGACCTCAGTGACCTCATTCTCCCAGGCCTTCCACCTGCTTCCTGCCCCTGTGGGGGGTGGGACTGGTCCCCCATCCTTCCCTGGCCTGTGGCCTATGTCTGGGCCTCAGTTGCTCAGTCTGCACAGTGGGTTGAGAAAGTCTGCATCTTTCACACATCATAGTAGAGAAAAAGCGTGTCTCTAAGCCTGGCATGGGGAAGTACAGAGCAAGGTCTGCTGCAACTCTATTATATCAAAGCTCATCTCCACCAGGGCTCAGATACCCAGTGAGCCGGATCACGTTTCCTGAAACGTAGGAGGTGGCCTAAGCAGAGGCCTAGAAGTTAAACAGATCTGAGTCCCAACTCTGCTCTGTCGTGTCATGGCTGTGCAATCTTGGATAACTTGCTGAACCTCCCTGGCCCTCAGTTTCTCATCTGTAACGTGGAGCTTTGTATGGCGCTCTCGCAGGCTGCCCTGAGAACTGCCTGCATAACGTATGCCACATGCCCCGCCCCGGGCCGGCTCATGGTAGCCTGGCTCCACGAACGGTGGTTCTTGGCAAAGGGTGATCTAACAGGTAACATCTAAGATGACTGTCCTTGTGGGCCCCTGTGTATAGTATCATGAGCTGTGTGACACCCTACCACTGCCCCCAGGGGCAAGGATGTGTGGTTAAGAGCACAGATGCTTGCTTGACGATAAAACAAGAGAATGGACAAAGGGCCAGGCACGTGGGAACATGGCCAGCTGATGCTGAGGAGCAGTGCCAGGTGGGAGAGGGGGCGTGGGACACAGGCCACGGGGTACCATGTGTGTGGGTGACACTGCTAAGTAGGAAGTCTGTGCAGGCATGTAAGAAGACGGTGCTGGGATCCCCGGGTGGCTCAGCAGTTTAGCACCTGCCTTCAGCCCAGGGCATGATCCTGGAGACCCGGGATCGAGTCCCACATCAGGCTCCCTGCGTGGAGCCTGCTTCTCCCTCTGCCTGTGTCTCTGCCTCTCTGTGTGTGTCTCTCTCATGAATAAATAAATAAAATCTTAAAAAAAAAAGAAGACGGTGCTTTATGAACATGGCAGGAGTATAAAGCAATACACATACTCTGGTTGCCACTAAATAACAATGTTATACTCATTTTTAAAAATAAGCCGAAGCAACTATGGAACTAGGCTGGTGTGGAAGCGAGTTTGGGACAGATTCTGTGCTTCACTTTCTCTTTCATTATATTAGCTTTTCGGCCTAAATATGCCTCACCGAAAGGACGGTGTCTGCCCCTTCTTCTGGCCAGACCTCTTGGAGGTAAGGTTCGGACTTGGCTGGGTGTGTATTTTACAGGAATGTCAACAGATGTGTCCAGTGGATGGGGACCTGGCGGCCGTCTGGGAGTCCTGTGCAGAAAGCGGTGACCCACCTGGACCCCGGCAGGTGAAGGGTTGGCAGGGGGCAGGTGCTGGGGGCCGGGGGCGCAGGGGGAAACACCTGACACAGGAGCCGGAGAAGCAGTGAGCTCCCTGATGTGGGAAGTGTTCGAGCTGAGGCTGGATGGCCAGCCTTCGTGGGGGGTCGGGAGAGGGGGCGTGCTGGAGGGGCAGAGGAAGCCTGAACTGCTGGAAAGGGGGCTTGATCCATTTTTCCCAAACTCATCACAACCAACTGGAGTTGCTTTCCAGAATACAGGTGCCCGGAGCTGCGCCCTAGCCCCGCTGCGTGAGCATCTCCAGCGTTTCCTGTTTCCGACGGCTTCCGAGAGTCTCAGGCAGGGAGCGGAGGCCGCCGGCAACCGTAGGCTGACATTGCCCCTAGTGGCTTTGCAGACGCTGTGCCAGAGCCTTGGGGGGGCAGGCACAGCTTTGGGTGCAGGGCTCCCAGCCGGCGCGAACACAACTGCCACCCTCTCCCGGGCCCAGGGGGGATCACCCCCCCCCCCCCAGCCCCTCCTGCGGGAGGGAGGGAGAAGCTGTTCTGCTGCCAGAGCGGTCTCCCTGCAGGTCAGGCAGGGGCAAAGCAGAGTCTAAAGCATCTGTGTCCCTAGTGTATGCGGAGTTTGAATTTCAGAATATCACTTTGTTTTTTTTCTTAAATTGACTCCAATCCAAGTTCAAGTCCTACTCTCCACCAGCTTGAATCAGTTCACCTTCAGTCATTAGAACAGCTTCTCCTCTCACCCAGGGTCTGACACAGGCCGAGGCTTCAGAGAAGACCTTCTGAGGGACGACTCTCTGCTTTCTGGAGGGGAGACAGGGGCGGCTGCCGCGAAGATGCAGTGATGATTAAGGCATGTAGAAGAGCGCCAAGCATAGGACACTCAACCAATGTTGCCAGTATTGTTGATTAGTCTGTACTGTTTACTACTGAGACACCACTTCCCTGCCCTTGTGATCTTTCCAGGCTCATGTCACTCTTATTTTTTTTAAGGTTTTATTTTCTTATTCATGAGAGACACACAGAGAGAGGCAGAGACATAGGCAGAGGGAGAAGCAGGCTCCCTGCAGAGAGCCTGTTGTGGGACTTAATTCCTGGACCTGGGATCATGCCCTGAGCCAAAGGCAGATGCTCCACTACTGAGCCACCCCAGCGTCCCTCACATCACTCTTAAGATTCAGGATACTTCAGGAAGAAGACAGAAAGCTCCTCTAAGCTCTGGCTATCTTTCCCCATTTGCTTTCACCAGCTAGCTCCCAGCTCCCCACTGTGGCCCAGTCCACTCTGGGGGAACTGCTTCTCCCAGCACCTCAATGGCACAGGCTCATCACAGGTTTAATCATGCACCATAGCATGTAGAGCAGGTGCTTTGAGCAACTTCTGAGACCGCCAGGCTGAAATGGGAAATGGGAAAATACAAGGAGAATAAATGCCAGTTCTGTGAGTGTAGCTGGGACTTACAGGCAGGAGCCCAAAGGCCCAGATTAGAATCTCTGACCTGGAGTCCCCAGGGCCCCACCTCACCATACCCCTCGAGACTCCTGGGGCCTGTCACTGTGTGATGGTCGGTGGTGGCTTCATGTGTATGCAGAAGGCCACTCTTCAGGGCCACTCCACTCTGAAGGAGGCTCCGGGGCCAGAGAGCCCAGAGTACTGGTGCCCTTGGGTAAAGTCTGCAGAACCCCAGGGAACCCTGAGCAGGAAATGCTGAGGACTGGCACCAAGGCCCCTCTGTTCACACCGCACAGGCCTCAGACCCACCCCAACTTCATTTACTCACTCAGAGTGTCTCCACGGTCTCTTCTGGTAGTTCGGGGCGCTGGGAGACACAGTGAAGGGTCCTGGCCAAGGCCAGAGGCCAAGAAGCTCCACTTAAGAAACCCTGGGGTGAGCATTAGGTTTATATCCTGCTTCTACCTGTTCCTCAGCTTGGGCTGACTGCAGACAACCAGGCAGAGGACAATGCCTTGAGCAAATCTTGCAAGTGATGTGGCTTTTTTAGTGTAAATAGATCTCAAATACTGCATAGTGGTGTGTGTGTGTGTGTGTGTGTGTGTGTGTGTGTGTGTGTGTGTGCTAAAAAATTTATCTAGAATTAAAATTTAACTTGAGGTGTCTGGGTGGCTCAGTCAGCTAAGCCTCTGACTTCAGCTCAGGTCATGATCTCAGAGTCATGGGATCAAGCCTCACATAGAGTTCCCTGCTCAGTGGGGAGTCTGCTTGTCCCTCTCCTTTTGTGGCACCCATGGTTGGTCACTCTGTCTCTCTCTCTCTCTCAAATAAATAAAATATTTAAAAATTTTTAACTAAATGCCCTGTATTTTTATTTGCTACATCTGGCAATCTTACCTTCAAGAGGCACCCATTCCTAATCCATATTCCCCCAGGAAGCCACCAGCCTGCATTTTCCAAATGCTATAGTGTTTGCATAGGTACAGAGACAGGTGCTGCTCAGGAAATATAACAAATACCCTGAAAGATAAAAAAAAGTAGTGATTCCAAGGGGGCAACTGCACCCCAATGTTTATAGCAGCAATGTCCACAGTAGCCAAACTATGGAAAGACCCCAGATGTCCATCGACAGATGAATGAATAAAGAACAGGGGCATATATATATATATATATATATATATATATATATATATATGTCACATATACCATAATATTCCATGTATATGGAATATTACTCAGCCATCAAAAAACAAAATCTTACCATTTGCAACAACATGGATGGAACTAGAGGATATTATGCTAAGCAAAATAAGTCAGAGAAAAACAATCATATGATTTTACTTATACGTAGAATTTAAGAAACAAAACAGAGGATCATAGGGAAAGAGAGCTAAAATGACTCCTAATCATAGGAAATGAACTGAGGGTTGCTGGAGGGGAGGTGGGTAGGGGAATGGGGTGACTGGGTAATGCGCATGTGATGTAATGAGCACATATATAAGACTGATGAATCACAGACCTTTACCTCTGAAACTAATAATCCACTATCTGTTAATTAATTGAATTTAAATAAAATTAAACTTAATTTTAAAAGGAAAAAATAAATGCATCTCCGAAAAGAAATATGCCTCAAATCACAGAGATAGTAGAAGCACACTCACAGCTAACACTCGGTGCCTTCTAGATCTTTCTCTGGGCTGGGCACTATTCTAAGTGTGGACCTTTGTGACCCATATTAACGCATTGAATGCTTACAACCACAGGGGGAACTGCTATTACCACCCCGGCTGATGAGGGACCCAAGCACACAGCAGTGAGATCACACAGCTGGTAGCAGCAAAGCCAGGCCGAGCCCAGGCAGGAAAGCAACTCCCCAGCCTGGGACATGGGCTTTGTTTTTCATAAAAATGGGTCCTGGACTACTTATATGGGGAAGAAGATGGCACAAGTGCATTTGTTGGTGCTGGCACTGCCAGATGGGCCGTGCCATCGGGCCGTGTTCCCTCTCCAGTGTCCTATGTAACCGTTGAATTGTATATTTATTCATGCAAACACAGATACATTTACATTCAAAGTACTGACAGAGCATTAGCCAGCTGCCAGTGCCATGTGTCCTGGGGCACGTTTGGTGCACGGCCACCAACAGGCGGCCTCCTCTAGAAACAGGGCCGTCTCCCCGAGCAGGTCAGGCCCACTGCTGGGCTGCCCTTCTCCGCACCCCGCAGGCGCCTGTGGAGGATCCGACCACTTCTGACCCCCTCCATACGTTTGCAACTATGGGTTTCCAGCTTGTCTCTTCCAGGCTAAGGCAAGCCCCTAAAGCAGAGAGCCTGGCTTCCATCACAATTCATTTCACAGGCATTTTTTGAGCACTTACTACGTGCCAGGAGAATGCTAGAGACTGGGATATGGGTCCCCATCCCAGGACTGACAAGCCCGTGGTGGTGGGGCTGGGTGGCAGAGACCAGGAGAGTACACTGTAGGCCTCGGTGCATTCCAGTAGCAGTGCTGCACACAGGGCAGAGGCAGGTGGGGGCGGTGGAGCCATGGTGAGGAGGAACATTCCAGAAGGTGACAGCCTGAGGAGGCGAGCCTGCAAGGCACCTGCCTGATGTAGTCATGCTGTCCACTGCTTGCTTCCTGGCCTGAGGGCCCCTGGAGGCCAAGGGCAGGGAACAGAGATCCAGGAGGCGGGTGACATTGTCAGGAAGTGTGGCCATCAGGGGAAGAGAAGTAGAGCAGGGGCCAAAGTGGAGCAATTTGGTTATTGTGTTTGCTGTTCTGGGTGCAGGACATCTGGGGAGAATTCCATACAGAGGGAAGGACCTGTACAGAGGGAGAGGCTGAGGATGCAGGAGGGAGGTGGCGGGGGGGTGGTCACAGTACAGAACCTGTCCCCGAAGGTACGCTGTCCCCTGGAAGCTGCCCTGCCCCGCTCGGGGGGAGGCTGTGCTCATCTAGCAGCCTATGGTCTCTGCCTCAGCCCCACAGGCTTATTCCTGCCTCTGGGCCTTGCTACCTGCCCTTCACTGAGCCCGGAAAGCTTTTCCTCCAGATTTCCCCAAGGATTTCCTCCCTCTTCTCTTCCAAGTCTTGGTTCCTTGGGGGACACCTCTTCTGAAAGCCACCCCCTTTCTCCTCCACTGGGCTATTTTCAGTGGCTTGAGCTCCCAGCCCTATTTACCCCTAGTATCACCGTATTATTCCCCTATAGCATTTGTTAACAGGGGTGTTAGCAACTGACCCTTCCTGTCTGTTTCCACTCATGGGAATGTGAGCTCTGTAGGGTCAGACCCAGATGTGCTTGGCCCCTGGCTGGCACCGCGGAGCCACCTGGTACTGTAGTGTGAATGCGTGGGCCAACAGACCCCACCTTGCCCCAGCCACTGCTGACCTCAGGGGCCGGGCCCGGGGTGTCCTCACCCCCAGTGTGGCACAGAAGGAGCAGCAGGGGCTTCCTGGGACCCCCTCCGGTCTGCCTCCTGTCTATTATTTTCCTCCTAGATTGTCTTACGGAAATTTTGACAAGTTGGATTAGACAGGATAATCAAGATAAATCGGTTATTTAAACAAGGCCCCACGGATCACCTTATGGCTTTTCTAAAATGCTTCTTTACAGAACGTTTTCCCTTCTGGGGATAAGGGCCCGTGTGGAAGCCTTCAAAATGTGGCTGTCTTGTTTTTACAAAAGAGATTTCCTACCTCTGGCCCCGCAGATGCTCAGCCCTTCCGCTCATGGGAGCAGGGGTCTTCCTGCCCCTGCAGCCCCTGCAGCCCCTGCAGCCCCTGCAGCCGGTGGAGGGTGGGGCCGGTGCTGTATCTCCCCTTCCTCCCCCAGGAGCCCGCTGCGGGTGCAGCCCAGGCCTTAGGGAAACGGGGAGAGCTCAAGCCTGCGGCTCGTCCATCAGTTGGAGCTTGCACCCACAGAGGCTTCCTGGGCTGCTCTCTGTGCTTTCTGTGGCCTGTCCCCCAAGAGGGCCACAAGATCCCCATTTTACAGAGGAGGACCAAGGCACAGAGAGGTTCAGGAAATTGTCCGAAGTCACACAGCAAGTGGAGGAACCAGGACTTGGCTCCGTGCAGTCCGACGCCAAACCCACCATCCTACTGTCTCTGTCTCTTCTCAACCTGCCCTGAGAGCTGTGGAGAGGATGAAAGAGTACAGGGTTCACGAGGGTTACTGGGAGAGTAGACCCCCTTCCTCCTTCATCCCGTTCTCCTGCCTCTCCTTTTCTGCCTCCGGCCCTGCCATCCCCTGCCCTCCAGGGAGAATCTGGCTCTGCCGTGGGGCACAGTCGTCCCCCCAACCCACTCGTCCCCCCACCCCACTCCCCAAATGCTGGTCTGCCTGGCTACAGGGGGTACAGAGAAAAAGGACCTGCGGGGACAGGGGTAACAGTCCCACTTGGGGCTAAATGTAGACTCTCCCTCCCCCCAACCCCAAGAGAGTTGGGCAAGAGAAAATGAACCTAAGAGTAAGGTGAGGAGAAGAAAAGATACTTAAGAATTTTTGCTATGGTCTACATAACTCCCTTCAACAACTTCAAAAAAAGAAAGTGAGCGATACAGTAGCCGTTGAGCAGGGCACCGCTCAGAAACTGAACCATAAGCGTCCCAGCGTTGCTTCATGGCAATACATCTTTAGGCACCAGCTATGTCCCAGGCACCCAGGATACCAAGCTGGGCTGGAAACCAGGTCCTGAAGGGGGAGATCTGAGTCACTCAGGACCTTGCCCTTTATCCAGCAAGTCTGAACCAAGAAACTACTTTGGGAATGGCTATTTTGGGATCCTATAGGGAAGCATCGCTATGGGAGTTCTTCTTCTCCTACATACTAGGTACCTACATAAGTTTGTCAGTAATGTTCAATTGAAAATAATGGAAAGCATATGATAGAGGCTTAAATAGGGATATATTTTTCTCAATAGGGATATATTTTTCTCAATAGATCTAGAGAGCAGTTGCTGCTGGCACTGATTCAGTGGCACCATGCAGTAGGGACTTCAGAAGTCAGACCTCGAACCCCTGAGGTTCTCCTAATCATTTGCTCATAACTACAAAATGGATGCCGAAGTACCAGCCATCAAATTCTTATTCACAACAAGAAGAATAGAGAAAGAATCAAGAACCTCACAGCAGCATTCCTTCCGTCTCATTAGTTAGAACTATGTTTCATGGTCTGCCCACCCCTTCACTCCTCCATGGGAAAGGGCACTGGTTGGAAATAGAGTTTGGGTCGGCCACCCTACCTTATTTGTCATGCTATTTTATACCTGCTTCTAACCCTGGCTGGAGTTATTGTACCTAAAGTGCAAGTTAATAAGTTTAAGGCACTGCCTCCTTAAGAGGCTTGAATGTTTCAAAAGTTTTCAAGACTAAGATGAAGCCACAAAGAGTAGGAAAGCAGAGAGGTGGATAGAGATGTTGCATCTGGTCCTGCTTCAACTGAACTGTGGCAGTGGTCCACGGTGAACCCAGCCACATCATCCCTTGATAAGAGGTGCCCAGCAAATGTGCCAATGAGTCAAATACGGAAGCCCCTCTGTAACTGCTTACTTCCTCACATCCCCTCGGCCCCTCCAGAGATGAGAAAAAGATGGGTTTCTGATGGGAAGGGGGTTTCTCAGCCCATCTCCCCTCCAACATCAGCTCCAACCACTCAGGGGCAATCAGTTCAACTCTATTCCTCAAAGATGTAGAGAGCACAGGGACACGTGGGTGGCTCAGTGGTTAAGTGCCTGTAACTGGTCCAGGGTGTGATCCTGGAGTCCCAGGGTCGAGTCCCACATCAGGCTCCCTACATGGAGCCTGCTTCTCCCTCTGCCTGTCTCTGCCTCTCTCTCTCTCTCTTTGCCTCTCATGAATAAATAAATACAATCTTTAAAGAAAAGAAAAAAAAGATGTAGAGAGCACATGGCACATGCCAGGCCTTGGGGGAGGTGACCTGCTATGGGTCACAGGGCCTCGCAACCCCACATCCTGGCCCCAACAAGCCCACAGTCTGGACCAGTGCTGAGTTACTGAAAAAAGATGCGCATCTAGCAAAGCCAGAGCTCCCCTCCAAGAAGCTGCTCCATTTGTAGCAGACTTACATTTTGTTATTTGTTATTTTATGGCATAGCGTTGCTTAACTGGAATTCTATATGGTTAGGAGCACGGGAAGACACCTCCCACCAAACTTCACACTTCAGGAGGGCGTTCTCACTTCTGTGCTCACTTCAGGAGGGCGTTCCCCCAAGGGCAGGCACAGTCTTCATTCTCTTTTTCTCACCAGCACCTCGTGAGCATGAGGCTCACAAGCATGAATGCAGCTCAGCTGTATCCTCTCTGTCCTTGGGGTGCAGAAATCCTTTCTAGCATCTTTCTCAACCAAACTGTGAGGCTTCAACTTTGTGAATTGTGTTCCAAATGAGCAGCTGCTAAAAATTGTCCAAGAAACGAAGTTAGGGGGTCTGGGTGGCTCAGTCGGTTAAGTGTCTGACCTGAGCTCAGATCATGATCTCTGGGGTCCTGGGATGGAGTCCTGCATCGGGCTCCCTACTCAGCAGGGAGTCTGCTTCTCCCTCTCCCTCTGCTCCTCCCCGCCGCCCACCACTCGTGTTCTCTCTCTCTCTCTCTCAAATAAATAAATAAAATCTTAAAAAAAAAAAGCCCAAGTTAGCAATGATGTTTTTAAAATTATGAAACATTTCAGACATACACAAAGTTTGCTTTAAAAGATATCGGAGGCTCTTCAGCCTGGATGTGCAACGGGGTCGCTGTCACCACTCTGGTGCCTTTCCTCAGTGTGTCCCGGCTTGTCCAGGGAGAAGGCCGAGTGCCTGTCCATGTGATGCCGTGGGCAATATGGGGTGAGGGTGGGGATCACTGAGGAGGCACTGGGACGATGATGGGGGTCTTCAAATAGCCTTTCGTGAGCCCATCTGGGGCTCTGGTGAGAGGGCAGGGCAGGCGGTGAGCCATGGGGCCCCTGCGGGGTCCAGAGAGAGGCAGGGCTCTGTCTTCCCGGCTCGGCTTCTGTGCTCCTGAGCAGACTCAGATGGCACTGCCGCTCCTCTAAGGCAGCCGAGTATTCCTGGATGTAATGGCCCTAATGATGGGTTTGCATGCAACGCTTGTAAACTGTGCTGTTCCTGGATCTGGGAGTTACAAATTGAGACAGCCCTCAATGAATATTAATCATCAGAGCCAGGAGTGCTTTAAGTTTGGGTTTACTTTTAGATGGCTCTTTCCATTTTAGAGCTCCTAAAACAGGCCTGGGAGACTGGGGACAAGTGTTCAGAACCTGTTTTCCAAGTCAAGGAGGGAGAGAGGGAGGCGGGAGTTGGGGGTGGTAGGGAGCCCATGTGCTCAGCATCCAGAGGGACAGGACCACTCTTGCCTGAAGTCTCCAGACTCCACCCTCACCCTGATTCCCCTGCTGCAGGTGACTGAATCAGGCCACACAGCTGGCCCAACGGTCACCAAATCACAGCTGGGGTGGTGGTCCCACACGGACAGAGAGGGTAGTCTCTTCTGCCGGGTGGATCAGACTCGGTCAGAGAGATCCCATGAGGAGGTGTGAGCCAAAATGGGTTCTGGGCCTGCTGACCTCACCTGCTTTCTCCTGGGCCCCAGGGGTCCCAGCCCTGGCCAGGGGCAGACTGACGTCCCCTCCTGACTCCTCCCAAGAAGTGCCCTGGCCTGGGGAGACCTGCCTCGCACCTCTCATCCCTGAAGCCTCCAGGGGCCAGTGCGCTGGTCTCAGGGTGTGGAGGAAGGAGCCCTCCGGACAGACACATCTTCTTGTTCCTCCTCTGTGAGTGACGCTGTCTCCGTGGCAAGTGGATGTTAACCTGCCTGGGTTCCATCTGTAAAGTGGGTGAGTCGATCTGGAAGGTCTTGTTTGCTAGTTCAGCCAACAGAAGGTGCTGTGAAGGAAACCCTGGGAGGGGTGAGTGTGTGCATGTGTGCGCATGTGTGCATGTTGTGTGGGCACGTGTGTTGGGAGGCAAGGCGTTCCATGGCGGGATGGTGAGAGACTCCTCCTGAAGGCTCCATCCATTCTGCAGGAGGGGAGGCGCCAACAGTGTGGACCAGCAGGACATCGGTGTGGCCCTAGTGCTCCCAGAATCTGGCTGGAGCAGACCTCTTGGTGTGTGATAAGAAGGACCCGTAGGTTCTCATTCACCAAACGGTTGTGAGTGCTTGCTCTGTGCCAAGTCCGACAGTCAGCGGGCAGGGGGAAGAAAACAAGGCAATAAATGGTGATGTATGTAGGGAGAGTTCCCCTCAAAGTGTGTATGTAGGGAAAGCTCCCCTCAAAGTGTGTATGTAGGGAAAGCTCCCCTCAAAGTGTGAAGCTTAGTGGGCCATGAGTCTGCAGGACCGGGGCGCCTCAGCTCTGGTCTCTCCCAGGCTGTGGTGGAATCAGACACTGACACCCATGTGTCTCTTTATAGCAACTGGCAGCAACTCTGACTTCCCAAGGACGGCATGACATAACGAACGGAGCGCTGGCAAACCAGATGGGGACAGGCTAACACTCAGTGGAAGCTCGCAGGGACCCGTGAGAACACGACTCGTGGAGCTCCTGATAGGAAAAACCTACCTTGGCAGCAGCTATTGATTTAACACATTTTCTGGAACTCCTCCTGGAGACTTGGTCCTGTTCTGGATGCTGAGGGTACAGTGATGAGTAAAAGACACACAGTCTCTGGCCTCAGGAGGCTTACACTCCAGTATTGGGAGACATACACACTGACAAGAAAAAATGTGTGTATGCGTGTGTCTCTGTAGGTGTGCTCATGCGTGTACATGTGCTGGAGAGAGAGGATGTGTGAGGGGCTCTTAGGTAGGTTTTGCCGGGGAAGACCTCTCTGAGGAGCTGGAGTTTGGATAGAGCCTGAAGGCAGCGAGGGAGCACCTAGGCAGGTATGTGGTGGAAGAGTTTCTAAGCAGAAGCAGCAGCCAGTGCAAAGGCCCTGGGGCAGGAGTGGCCAATCCACCAAGGTTGATTCAACACTTCTGTGTTGTGTCTGCTCCCTCATTTTGCACAAGAGGCAACCATCCTTCAAGGTTGTTACTCACACCGAATCACTGTTGGAAAAAACCTTTCCCCAAGGACCTGCCCTGAAATTCCAGAGATGCTCTACCTTCTTTCTGCTCCATTTCCAAGGATCAGTGACTGCTACGTAAAGGTCAAGGTCAACTCCTCTCACCTCACCTCCTCGTCAGCTCTGAGAGGTAGATAGTTCTGTGCGAAGTTCCAGAGTATTCCTGGGAAAGCTTACAGTTTAGAGAAGCCAAAGGAATTCGTTCAAGCTTTACTGAGACCTCCCACTATTTCCTTTGGTTTCTGACTCTCATACAACCCTGGAAGGTTGTATACCTTCTGTCTCTACCTCCATGGTATAGATATAGAAAGTGAAGCTCAGGGAGGTTAAAGTGGTTTGCACTCAAGCAAAGACACTTGCACACATGGTGAAGCCAAGACTCAAAGTCAGGTTCCTCTGGAGCCCAGCATAGCATCTGAGCAGGTGGCCCAGGACTCCCGGTGGCCCACAGTCATACACTCTATGAACTGGACTGTCTGGAGACTGGCCAGTTTGCTCCAATTGTCATCTATCATCTGACTGTTCTTTAAGCTGCAAACCCTGCTTCTACTAGGGAGCTCGTGGGCAGAACAGTCCATTGCCATGGATGAAGCAGATGTAGAACATGATCATGGCTAGGACTTGGTGATCGTGACCTGCCGGGCAAGGTAACACACAGCCCCAGGTGAGCCCCCACCTCCAGGTGAGCCCCCACCTCCAGGTGAGCTTCTGGCTCAAGAGACAGCTGGCAGCCTCACAGCATCCTCATGCTCAAGATTCAGGGCCCTGAATGGGCAGCATCACAGGTGGGGGCTGGCCAAGAGCTTCTGGATCCACTGGGAGCCAGAAAGTGGGAGGGCTAGCTTGGTGGCTAAATCAAAAGGACTGAAACAGAACTGTCACACTCCCCTCGTCTATAAATAAACACAGTCTGCAAATATGTCTGTGCCTCGGTGCCGTGACACTGTCATCATCTCTCATCCTCACCTCCCCCCGCCCCCAAGAAGGGCAGCTCCTGCCCAGGCTGCTGTAGGGTTAGAGGAGAGGAGGGTGTGAGGCAGGAGACAGGCGAGGCTTGCAGGGTTGGGGGCTCCATATCTTGTATCCTCCCTCTTGCCCAAAGGGAAGGATTCAGTAACTTCAAACACTTACTGGCTAAGCACAGGCATGAAGGAATTTACAGATGAATCAGCTGCAGATGGAGCCTCCTGGTGTGGAAGGGTCCCATTTGCCCACGTGTGCCTCTGATGCAGCCAGACCAGTGGCACCTTGATGGTGGCATGCGTCACTGAGTGCTGTGGAAGTGCGTGTCAGAAGCTGACTATCATGGAGGAGGCGGTGGAGGCAGGGGGCAGGGGTAGGGAGAGTGTGCCGTGAAGTCATGGAGGGTTTCCACAGTGAAAGAGCACTCCTGGCAGAGAGCTTAACTCGTGAGCTGGCTTAGCAATGGGAGATTCGAGGATGTTCTTGGGTGGTAAATACGGAAGCTAGAATCTACTTATGTATCCAACAACTATCTGGGGGCTGGGTACTAGAAGCTCAGATGTCAGGGCAGGTGTAGAATCAGGGAAAAAGGCAGAATTTGCCCATTTGATGAGGCCTTTGAAAATCAAGCTGATAAAGCAAGTATCTTTATTAGTGTTTTTTTTTTTTTAATTCCAGCATAGTTAACATACACTGTTATGTGAGTTCCAGGTGTTCAATATAGTGATGCAACACTTCGAACATCACTCAGTACTGGTCACAAGTGTATTCCTTAATCCCCATCACATATTTCATCCATCTCTCCACCTTCTCCCTGGTGACCAGCAGTTTGTTCTCTATACTTAAGAGTGTCTCTTGGTTTGTCTCTCTCTTTTTTTTTCTTTATTCATTTGTTTCTTAAATTCCATATGTGAGTGAAATCATACGGTATTTGTCTTTCTCTGACTGACTTACTGCACTTAGCATCATACCCTCTAGATCCATGTTGTTGCAAACGACAAGATTTCATTCTTATTTATAGCTGAATAATATTCCATTGTATGTATATATACCACCTCTTTTTTATCCATTCATTTATTGTGACACCAGAGAAAACATATTTGCTGATGCTTTTGGAGAGTGTTGGGGGTATAAAATTATAATTAAGATAAATAATTTAACATAATTAAAAGTAAGATCTTCTCCCAAGCCAAAAATCCTCTTCACAAAGGTAGTAGAGAAAGAAAACACTTCTATTATTGAAGAAGTGTTAAACCAGAATGTGATGACAACAGGCAGTCTGCGAAGGGATTGCCAACAGAGAAAGGAATCCCCCCCTTATCTAGCAAAGCAGACATGTGTTCCCAAGATAATCAATCACTGGTCCTCAAGGAAGAGGACTTGCCACCTGTATCACACACTCACTTTCTCTTCGTAACTGGAGAGACCACATGTGTTGGCTTTAGAGGGAAGAGAACAGAACTTCTCATTTTTTAGGGCAGAAGGCAATTTTGCAAATTGGAGGGAGGCACCCACAGAAGTTACCCTCCCAAAGGAAGGTAAGTGGGAGACAGGGGTGCTAGCTCCCTGGATGTTCATATTTCAAAAATGTGGCTCCAAGGTCTTGGAGGAAACGTTCCTGAGTTGAAAGAATGACAAGAGGCTTATTTAGCCATTATAAAGATGTCTATACATCTGGAGAGGACTGAAAAGAAATTTGGAAACAAAAGGGAGGTTTCTTTTCCCTTTCAACATGGAGAGTTAAGCCTCTTATTTTTAATTTGCACTGGTCATTACAATTTTCTCCCTGTGTTACCATAAAATAATAACATTCCAATCTTCTCTCTGGGCCACTTGCAGTTGCCTAAATATCCAGCAAGCCCATAGTAAAATGCAAACAAAGCACTTATTAGAATTAGAACTTAATGTAAGGATTAATTGTAAAATTCACTAGTGTTTGCCTTGGGGAAAATAACTTTTTTTTATTTCCATAAATAATCTCTATACCTAAAGTGGTGCTCAAACTCACAACCAAGATCAACAGTCATGTGCTCTACTGACTGAGCCAGGCAGGCACCCCAGGGACACTGCCTTTAAATAGAGCAGTTGGGCACCTGGATGGCTTAGTGACTGAGTGTCTGCCTTCTGTTCAGGTCATGGTCCCAGGATCTCTGCAGGAAGCCTACTTCTCCCTCTGCCTATGTCTCTGCCTTTCTATCTGTGTCTCTCACGAATAAATAAATTAAATCTTTTTAAAAATAAAATTAAATAAATAAATAAATAAATAAATAAATAAATAAATAAAGTAGTCATTCTTCTTTGTTTATTCATCCATGGTGGGATTGGAGAGTATGTAAATCCCAATGTTAGCTTTGTGACAGTAGGCCAATCTTTTGCAATTTCTAACAGTGTGTCTATTAATTTTTTTTTCTTTTCGACATCATCCTTCCAATCAAACCAGTTAGTGTGTGTGTGTGTGTGTGTGTGTGTGTGTGTGTGTGTGTGTCAAACTAGAGCTTGGGCACCTGGGTGCATAGCGAGTACTTTTACTTGGTTATTATCAAAAATCAATTATCAAAAAAAAAAAAAAGCGAAGATGCTCCACTTACACTCTGCTAATAATTGGACTGCTAGCCTTAAGTGTAGATGGTGTCCATCCTGAGAGTGCAGTGTCAGCTGATCACAAATGTGTGGTGTGGGAGCCACTGCTGCAGGGCAGAGAGCAAGACTATTTAACACACAACATTGTATCCTACCTAGTCAATGGGATTGTCCAAAGTAACTAGAATAACCACAGCCCATGAGAACAGTAATAATTTTCTAGAATACTTCTTTTCCACTGAGGTCAATACCCATCAGTTACCCAGGAAAAGTTAAGTTTTAGGTCCTTGGAGGGAAGCACTGTCCAGTCCTGTGGTGCCTGCTTCACATGGGCAGCATGATTCCAGCTGAGCTATCTTTCACTCTAGGAACCTTCTGAGTGATCAGCAGCCCTTGCAAAGGTCCCCGTCAACGGGGTGACGGCCTGTCTCTCTTCTGGAACTACGTTCATGGAGACAAAGTCCTCCAGTTGAAGGACTTGCCAGGGGGAGTCCTTTCTGGTCTTCATGACTTTAAGCCTTGGGGTTTCTGAGCCAGAGATGAGTCCTTCTTAGTACTGAACGTGATCATGAGACAGTTCTGTTAAATTGAACACAGGACACGGTCTCAAAACCCAAAGTCCTAGCCTGACAAACTGCAGTTCAAAAGGAGACATTCCCTTCCATGATTGTTTGTGAGTAACCTTCTAATTCTTAGTAAGGCTGGCGGCAAAGCTCTAGAGCAATTTTAACCTAGTGGGTTGCTGAATCTTACTCAGTCTTAGAGTGTGCATTCACCTGTTTTCCTCATCCAGAGGACTGGGGCTTCAAGGAATCTCCAAACGTTTGCATCATTCTTGGACAATGGTAGAAACAAGGTGACTTCCTCTGATTCTACACAGTAAAAGAGCCTTCACCACTGCCTGGGCACTAGCTTTTGAAGGGGGAAAGACCAGGTTACCCGGACATCATACACGACATAGGAAGACAAAACCTCTTACCTTTCACAGACACTAAATCTGTGAAATCCAACTGCCTCCAGGATCCTGGGAGAGCAGGTCAGGGAGAACTTTCTGTGCTGACCTAGGGAATGGCCTGTGAAGAATTCTGTTGTTAGTATGCTTTGAATAATTTTAACTTTTGGGTAGGCAGGTGTCATAAGGGTTTAGTGTTGTTAAAATCCCTCTTTTATTCGGGTGATTTTGCTGATGACACGACACTAACCATGCAAGTAGGGAGTGTGGTATAGAAGTTAGTTTGTTAGCTAATTCCCAAAGTCCAGCCAAATTTCTTTTAGCTCTTTTATAATCCTTTTGTCCACTTTCTTTTGCAAAGCATGATTTTGAAAACAAACATTTCTTGTTGTACTAACAGTGGAGCTTTCAAGTTGGGATTCCACCAGGTTTTAACAGCACCTTCCCAGCTCTGGCAGCAAAGTCAACTACAGATAAATCAGCAGGCAGCTGTAAAGCCCCTAACAAATCAGCTAGCAATTTGACGTTGGATTTTTTTGTTGTCATTCTCATTGATGTTGAAGCTCTCTATTTTAACAATTTTCTGATCTGTTGCATGACAGAAAACAAACACGTATTTACTATCACTATATATGTTAACTTTAAGCCTAGAACCAAACACTATAGCTCTAGTACCTGCTATTGATTCAGCTGCTTGGGCCAATTTAATTACAGATAGAACATGAGCCTCTGAAATTTCATGAGAAGTCAAAAAAGCATAGGAAATCTTAAGTTGGCCATTTTTTTTTCCAGGTACATGACCCATCAGCAAGCATGATCAAATCTGCATTTGGAATTAGGATATCTGATAAGACAGGTCGAGGTCTGATATCTTCTATTACTATTATGAAATCATCATCATCAATTTGATCAGAATCTTGCAGAGAGTAGCTAGGTTTAAGAGACTGTACCTCCAGACCACAATATCAGGACTGGGTAGTAATGCCTACTTATAGTTAGTCCGATGGCACACTTAGCGACAAATGCACTTGGAAGATTGCTATCATAGCATACATGACCCAAGGTAAGAGCTTGGGCCTTTCTATAAGAATGAGGGCTGCCATTGCTGCCATGACTCAAAGGCATCCAGGCATTCCGAGTACTACAGCATCTGGAATAACGGAGTCTATGGTCTAGTCCAATTTTTGAGTTAATACTCCTGGAGCAGCATCTTTATTTTCATGACCAAATAAATGAAAAGGTTTCTCAAAACCTGGAATCCCCAAAGCTGAGGAGAGGCAAGAGCTAGTTTCAGTTGTTCAAAAGCCTCTTCAGATTCTAAGGACCCAGACAGAGGGTCTGGAGAATTACCACACAATTGCTCTGTCAGAGATTGTGCATATTTGACAAAAGCTCAAGATCAGTTGTCTATAATACCCTACTAGTGTCCCAAATTGCCTAAGTTATTCTTCTGGCATAGGGTATTTTAGATGCAAAATTTGCTGATTTCCAGATTGTAGTATTTAATGGCCTTCAGCTGATGATAGATGCCCTAAATATTTACTTCAGCTTGGCAAGTAATAAGGAAGGCAGCAAGGAACTTTAATAAAGCCAGAATATCAGTCTTGCTTTGCTCCATAGTTTCTGAGGCTAGCAGCAAGTCTACATACAGTATTATCACAGATCCCTCTGGTGAGAAAACTTTTTCCAAGTCTTCCTATAAGGGACCAGAGAAAATAGTAGGGGGAGCCTTGAAATCCTTGAGGAATTCTTTGAACTAATTTTGGGCTCCTTCATAAGGATAAAAAGCAAACAAAAAGTTAGACTTGTCCACTAGAGGGACATAAAAAAAAAGGAAGAACATAGATGGATCACAGAAGTACTTTCCAGATGATGGTATCAAAGTCAGGATAATTGCAGGGTTAGATACCACAGGGGCTAATGCAACAAATATAAAATGCATTTATTTCTAAAATCTTTCACAAATCTGTATAGTGGTTGACCATCTTTACCAAATTTACCTTCCTTCTCTATTGCATTCATAAGAGCTATTACAGGGTGAATGGTCCTTTTTAATTATCCCCCCCCCCCATCTTCTGGTTAGTTTATGACTGGCTTATTCCTTCTAAGTGAGCTCTGGACAAAGAATATCGTGCCATACTTACCTTTCTTGTACATTATTTTCACTAGTTCTAGATCCTAAATTAATGCAATCCCACTAATCCCTAGGGTGCAAATCAACACACCTGTTTGTTTCAGTTTTGGTGCTCTTCTGGCATGGTGTGAGTCTGCCACTCTGTCGTCCCCCTTCCCTCCCAGAGGGCACATAGTAACCAATTCAAGTGCCTTTTTGTTCAGGGAGTTCCCCCCACACACACTCCATCCAGAGCACGGAATACAGTGGCCTTTAACTGGCACAGCAGATCTCTTTCCAATAGGTTTATGGGAGAATTAGGAGAAAGGAAGCCCTCTTTACTTAAAAAAAGAAGGAGGAGGAGGAGAAAGAGGAGGTGGCGGCAGCACCTGGTTGACTCAGTTGGCAAAGCATGTGACACTTGATCTCAGGGTTGTGAATTCAAGCCCCACGTTGGTGTTGGAGCTTACTTTAAAAGGAGGAGGAGGAAGAGGAGAGGAAGAAGAAAAAAGAAGGGAAACCCTCTTGCTCCTCAGCAAGAGCACCTATCTGCATAGAGCACCTATCTGATATGTGCACCTATCTGAGAGCACCTATCTACAGAGGCAAAGCACCAACTCCATCCTCTTGGAATGCCAGGCATTGTGGGAAATTGCATGCAGTGTCTGCCCATGGTCTTGACCTGGAAGAGCAAAGCTAGTGTGTGGGGCTAGACTAGCAGTTCCAGGCCCCAAAAAGCACTTTACAGATGAGGTCCCCCTCTACTCCCTCTTCACTTCCAAGCACCCCAGATGCAGACACTAAGGATTTCTGCAAACCTTTGTAGATCTTGCCAGGGTTCCAGGAAAAAAGAAACCCTTTAGATGAATTATATCAGGAGGGGAGAAGGGGCATGGCTCCATAAACATTCCCTTTGTACCTAAGGGGTCTGGGTAGCTTCTCAGCACCATCAGCGTTGTGGGAGATCCAACTAGGAAGGGCTGATTTTCCTCATTCCTCATGTTGAGATGGGAAAAAGGGAGGATGATACAGCATCTTGGTTTCTTTTCCCATATTTGTACTTCTCAACCTAGGTCCTCTTGTATTTGTTTCCCAGTAACTAGTGCAACAACCGTCCATCTTGCTGCCCGCATATGAGGTTCTCAATCCCATGATCTCTATCATTGATCTTTACTGTTTCCGCCTTTCCAGCTGTGTGGCCTGTGCGTGAAAGGGGACTCTTCTAAGGAGGGGTGTGGTCTGGGACATGAAGTGGACTCAACACGAGGCCAGAGGTCACAGAATTTTGCATCCTCAAACAGGGCAGGTAACACATTGCCAGCTAGGAAAGCTGTGTCCTTCTTGGGGAAACTCACCAGGGAAGAGAACTACTGTCACATCCAGCCCTGCTCAGGAGTCAGCTTGACGCAGGGAAGGACAAACAGAAGCAGGAGGAGCAGAGACAAAGGGATGGGAGAGGAAAGGAGGAAGTTTCTGGGAAAGATCAAGTAACTTTAGTTCTCGAATTCCTGAGTTTTGAGACTAAAGAGGCCTATTTAGCTGTTATGAAAACTTAGATATATCTGAAAAGGACAGAGAAAGAAACTCTGAAAGAAAAAGAGGAAAATGTCTTTCTTCTTGTTTTTGACAGGAAGAATTAAACCTGGTATTTTTAACTTGTATTTGCCCTTACAGTGCAAATATTCCATCTGTTTTCCTCTCCCTTTGAGTCAAGGAGTTAGGATCCATTCTCAGATCGGAGAGGGATCTGAAAGCTTGATTCCATCCAGGCCCCTGCCTTCTGACGGTCCAGTGTAACTGTCATTTCGGACCAGTAATTGTTTGATCATCTCTGATGATCTTCCAGGATGGAAATGTCACTTATCTCAGTTGGTGGCACATTTCAGTGTTCTAGCAACCTAATACGTTCAGATCTCTTCCTTTTGCTTATTTGAAGTTCTTCTTGCTATAAATTGATGATTAGATAGTGTAATTAATTTATCATCAGACTTAAAAGATTCCTTACCATCTTCACAGGGTCAAGATTTACATGCATTGTCTCCCTTGAAGACAACTGTCACTGGTGTCGTTCAGTACCTCTTTGGTCACTGTGACTTACCCACACGATTCAGTCTTTTTAGAGTGCCACTTCCATCCTATGTCCTCTCTACAACCCATTTAACACTCTAACCTGTCCTTTAATGATGTTTTCACTATATGCAGCCATTAATTTAACCTTTCTAAATCTTTCATCATTTGTTTAAAAAATAATGCTTCCTTCCTAGGATTAGTATATTACATAAAAATTATTTTCATGTGTATATATATCTTACCTGACTAAATCAGACTCTGTATGGTTTGATGGCTTCCATGATGCCAAGTAGTAAGGATTAGGCCCACCGGCAGTGGGGGAAGGTATTCTAGTGATATTTCAGCTCCACCCAGGAAAGTACGTCCTAATAAATGGAACCAGCCAGTCAAGAATGTCTCAGGAAACAGGGAGCTCTCTCAAAGGCTTGAAGTATTTAAGTGGAGACTAGCAAATGGCCTCACGGTGATGCTATATGAGGAAGTCTGACACTGAACAGGACATTTCATTCGCTGGTTGCTTTGCAGAGAGCCAGGGGCTAGTCTTTTGACTATGAGAGGGAAAGAGAAGCAATGTACTGAGATTGAGGTCATGAGGCCCAGAGTTCCATCCAAATTCCTGGCCCTATTTCCTCAGGCCCGAGGAGAGGGAAAACTAATGTCAAGGTTCCCTGGAGGGTCTCAGACAGTGGAGAAACAAGAATGCAGTTAAATAAACAGTTGGCTTCACCAGACTACTTATCCTCACATACCAAGGAGAAGTGGGGAAAGGGAGAAAGACACATTCTTCATCTGTCACAAAGATTGGAAAAAAAAAAAAAAAAAGATTGGTTACAATGCACTGAGACAACCAGAGGTTGGGCAGATGCTGGAAAACAAGAACACTGGGGAACAGAACTGGAAAAATATTTTGGCTTTAATTTGTAGCTCTGTGGATATGACTGTTTTCCTGAGAAGTAATCTGTCTTGTGTGTGGTCCCCATTCCCTCTCCCTTGTCCATGCTTGCTGCCTTTGCAGAGGAAGATGACTGGAAAGAACCCAGTAGAGGACATCATGTTTCCAGCCTAGTCATCTGAATCTTACTCTGACCTCTAGGGAGAGAACATATTGGGGATGTGGTAGGGAAAGAGACATTTCAGAAATTTCACTTTGGGTATTTTCCCAAGCTCACTTTTCATGGCAGCAGTGATGGTGGCCTTTGGCAGGTCAGCTCTCAGGCAAATGCCATGTTCAGAGGGCACAAAGAATAGTGCTATTTTATGGAGGTACTGACCTCACAAACAACTAATCTAACCTTTCAACCTTTCATCCTTTTGTTGCTTGCAATTTTTATACTTCATTATTCTTCATAATGGGAGAAAAACTGAAGAGGGCATACTAAAATTTTAATACACATATGCTAATGCTACCCTGTATTCATGGAGTGCCTTTTAATTTCCAAGAGTGCCAGAGGCCTTTCCAGAAAAGATATTATTGAAACTGTACCGCAAAAAAAAAAAAAAAAAAAAAGAAAGAAAAAAACTGTACCACAAAACTTTGCAATTCAGTAGCACAGGAACACCATATGCCAGTTCTGTGAATAGAAGGCTGTCTTTCCCAAGGGAACCACAGGGCCCATGAGAAGTATCTCCTGGGATTGGCCAAACAGGATTTGGAAAGTGAGAGGGAGGACTCTCATGATATAAATACTGACCTGAGTCTGTCTTTAAACATGAAGAAAATTGAAAAAATATAAAGTGCTTATTAACTAGGCTGGCTTTTAACAGGTGGCTAATTTAGTTCATTTAGGAAATGCAACTTTGCTGCATCCTTCAAAAATTTAACCCACCCAAATTAGCCAGAGTTCAAGCATTAGCCATAAAATATGTATGAATACTTAAGAGATTCAGTCATACGGAAAAAAAAAAAAAACATCAGTTGGGTTCCAAGTCTTCATATAAATGCTATGAACTTGAGAAGCCTTCTTTTATATTCAGAAAGGAAATTTCAATAGTTCAGGATGAAAGAACCAGAAAGGAAAGAAAGGGAAAAAAGCCAGCTTTGCAAAATATCCTCTGCTTCCCCACACTCACTCAACAGGCTATCGTAAGCACAGACTGGTCAGAGTACTCTGAAAATCATCTCAATCCCAAACCTCTCAGGCCTCTCTGTTCAAGTGTACAGCATTGTAGGGATCTTCATATTCCACTCAGACAAGAAAGTGTCTCAAACATCTGTTTACCAAGCTTTAACAGAAAAGAGTCCCCTCGTTCTCTGAAAATGCCCTTATGCAGCAATGCTGCTTGTGTGCACTCCTGTGGAAATTGCTACACAACTCCACCAAAAATGCTTGCAGTCATGAGTGTGCCCTCCAAAATGGCCTTCCAGGTTGCTGTGCTAGACACACCATCGTGGATAGAGAATGTCATTGTTGCAGAGAAACTTTTAGCCACTAGAATGCAAGCTCGAGAGACACTGCATTTTCTGTGGTTTTACTTTTTTCCTGCCCCTGCTATATGGTGAAAACCTAGAACAGAGGTCAGCAAACTATAGAGCCTGTAAGCCAAATCCAGCAGGTAGACTTTTTTTGTATGGCTCGTGAGCAATGAATAGTTTTCACATCTTCAAATGCTTGAAAAAACAATTTTTTAAAAAACATTATGATATGTGACAATTAAATGAAATTCACATTTCAATGCCCATTCATGAAGTTTCACTGGAACCTAGCCACACTCATTGGTTTACATTTTGTGAACATGTCTGGGAGAGCTCTTACATGCTACAGTACCAAATTACATAGTTGTGTTAGAGACTATATGGCTCATAAAACCTAAAATATTTGCTATCTGGCCCTTCACAGAAAAAGCCTGCTACCCCTTAGCCTAGAAGATAGTACTTCAAATTGGCACTCAAATTTTGAATGACTAGAGCCACCACAGGTGAGTGGCCATATGACCTTACTCATCCCTTCTGAGCAACAGCCCATACCCATCACAGACCACTAGTTGAGGATACTACCAGGGAAGTGACAGCGTTATTAGGCTGCTAGTCCACTGAAGCTCATGCAGAAAAGTTTCTAAGATAAAACATTCCTTTTGGTCTATAAAACCGAAAGATGAATCTTTAGAGTATTATTTGTATTTGTCTTGGTTCTCTCTCTTGAAATTGCTGAAGACTACTTTTTTATATGGTTCTTCAATAGGCTCCTAAACCTCTGATCACAAATTAGCACTCACCATAGAACACAAGCAGTGCATAAAGGAAAATCTTTAAAATCATCTTCAGGGAAATGGCAAATATTTTGCACACTAACTGGTTAACCTCGGGGCACGTGGCTGGCTCCAGTCAATAGAGCATGTGACTCTTGATCTTGGGGTTGTGAGTTTGAGCCCTATGTTGGATGTAGAGATTACTTACATAAAATCTTAAAAACAACCCAACAAAACCTGGTTAGCCTGGACTGTCTGCACTTTTGGGAACTTTAACTTAGAATTCATGAGAATCCCTACCCAGTTCCAACACAAGATCTCATTTGGAACTTGGGTACTATGAAGTTTGCTTTTCAAACTGATCAAGGACAAATGACTCACAGAAAACTGAGAACAAATTAAAACCATATACAAATGGAAAGATTTCTTCTCACATTGTGAAATTGTAAAGATCTCAGGTAAAAGAAATGAATAATTGCTGGCAGTTTGATATCTCAGTGACTATGGAAAAGTGTAGTAAAATCTATAAACAGTGATGAGTATGATTCTCTGTAAGAATTTATTACTATTATTTTTTAATGTGCATTCTATGCCCACTGTGGGGCTTGAACTCACCACCCCAAGATCAAGTCACATGCTATACCAACTGAGCCATATGGGTATCCTCCCTTTTTTTTTTTTTTTTATTGTTTGGAAGCAAAATTATCTTTCCGAAGGAGGTTGTTCAGAAAGAGTCAGTTTTGTCGTGAGAAACAATGTGTTGTCATGTGTAATTAGCTGGACATGCTGCTGTCTTTCACAAGCTTCTTCATTAATGAAAAGTGAACAGTGATGGAAGACTTGAATAAATGGTCAGAGAGGCTCATTTTTTATTCCTCTTTAGTAGGAATAACCTCGAACTCTGGTCCGTTCACTGGACCCCGCTTGTGATCCAGGCTGAGAGCCCCCTTGGGAGCTGGGCTGGGAGCTGGGAGTGCTGGAGCTAGAGGAACTGCCGCTGCTGGTCCTCTGCAAGGGGCTCTCCAAGACGGGCTCCGTTCTCCGGAGGTCAGGGTTGCTTGCTCTGATGGGTTTATATGATAGAATATAGAGATAGGGCAGCCTGGGTGGCTCGGTGGTTTAGCGCCGCCTTCATCCCAGGGCATGATTCTGGAGACCCGGGATCGAGTCCCACGTTGGGCTCCTTGCATGGCCCCTGCTTCTCCCTCTGCCTGTGTCTCTGCCTCTCTCTCTCTCTCTCTGTGTCTCTCACGAATAAATAAATAAAATATTAAAAAAAGAATATAGAGATAAATATGGACTACAAAGGTGTTCTATCTTTTGCAAAACTATACAATTTGAGTCAACTTACACCCCCTCTAAACTGTTTGCCTATTTTTTTCTTTTGTGACAGGTGGAACAGATCATTGTGTTTTTCTGTGTACTTCTCAGCTTCAACTGGTACTCCTATCTTGTACTGTTTTGAATATGCTGAATCTATCCTCATACCTTTTATTTATTTTAGGTAAACCTTTTATTTTAGAAGTTTGTTTTTTTTTTTTAGATTTCCACAAAGCAAGAGTTCTCATATATCCTACACCCAGTTTCCTCTATTAACATCTTACATTAATACAGAACATTTGCTACAATTAATGAATCAATATTCACACATTAATGCCAACTAAAGCCCATACTGTATTCATATTTCCTTATTTTTTATGTAATGTCTTTTCTGTTTTGTCATCCCATTCAGGATGTCATAGCACATTTGGTGATGTCTACTCAGCTCCCCATGGCAGTGACAGTTTCCCTGTTTTGAGAAGCCTGGTTATTTAGTAGGATGTCCCTCAACAGGCAATTTACCCGGTATTTTTCTCATTTTGGCTGGGGTTATGAATTTTTGGGAGGAAAGCCACAGAATTAAAGTGCCATTTTCATTACAACATATCAAGAGTATCTATTATCAACATGATGTAACATTTGATGTTGATGCTGATCACCTGGGTAAGGTAGTGCTTCCCAGGTTCTCCATGGTCAGGTTACTCTTTCCATACTGTACTTTTTTTTTTTTTTTTAAGATGTATTTATTTATTTTAGAGAGACTGAAGGAGTCGGATGAGGAGGAGAGGAAGAGGGAGACAGAATATTCAAGCAGATTCTCTACTGAATGCAAAGCCTGAAAACAGGGCTTGAGCTCACAACCTTGAGATCATGACCTGAACTGAAACCAAGAGTTGGCAGTTTACCTGACTGAGCCACCCAGGCACCCACTATACTTTTAACTATAGAGAACAAACTGATGGTTACCAGAGGGCAGGTGAAGGGGTGTGTGTGTGTGAAATAGGTGAAGGGGATGGAGGAGTCCACGTAGCATGATGAACACTGATATACATTGTTGAATCACTATATTGTACACCTGAAACTAATATTGCACTGTGTAACTACCTAGATTTCTTTTGTAAAGATTTTATTTATTCATGAGAGAGAGAGAGAGAGAGAGAGAGAGAGAGAGAGAGAGGCAGAGACACAGGCAGAGGGAGAAGCAGGCTCCATGTAGGGTGCCTGACGTGGGACTTGATCCCGGGTCTCCAGGATCACGCCCTGAATCAAAGGCAGATGCTCAACCACTGAGCCACCCAGGCATCCCACTACCTAGAATTTAAATAAAAACTTAAAAAAGACCTAAGGTGTCCATATTGATTTGCTTTCAAAGAGTACAGTAGGTCTTTTTTTTCAAGGAGTAAGGCATTATATTCCATCCCCCCCTCCCCTTATATCTACACAATTTGGAGTTCTGCATGGGAAATTTCTCACCTCTCCCTTTGTTTATTCAATCATTTACATCAGTAGTACCCATGAATACTTATTTTATACTTTGGGTCATAATCTATAATCCTAGTTCACTTTGTGGCTCAAATTGTCCCAGCTTTGACTGGGACTGTCCCAGCACCAGTATCTTTGCTTCTTTCGGTCTTGAGTGTTCCTTTGCCACTTAGAGCTGAGCTCTTACCTGCTTTTCAAGATTCAGGTGTTATTTCCCCCAAGAAAATAATTCCTGATAATCACCCCTACTCCCAGCCCTTAGTCTCCCACCACTCAGGTTATGTTGTTCATATATATATATGTTGTTCATATATATATGAACATATTCATATATATTTATGTCTAATATGTTACTTATACACGGTCTACTATCTGTCTTTCCACTGGATAACAAGCTTTTTGAGAATAGGGATATTTTATTTCTTTTATATGCCTACTACATAATATACAGTGCCTCATTCACACAAAGCAGGGTCTCAACAAATACTTCTAGAACAATCACTGTGGTTTTTCTCTTCAGTCCAAAAATCCAAGAGTGCCCGACATAAACCAGAAGCCATAGAGAGGTTGGTATAACTATCCACTCTGGGAGGAACTAAAAGGTGTTTCTATTTTATTTAATGTCAGTCATGTAACACAATAGGCTCAAGATTTAAGTTAACACTTCCTCATGTCTCATCTCTAAGTAAGCAGACTTTTCCTATAAATCCCTGTTGCATTTGAGTAATTCATTAAGGCAAATGGCCAATTAATTACTTTAATATTCAGAACCAAAGCTGGGCAGCTTCTAGTTTTAAGACTGGAAAAGTGGGGTTCCCATAACAGCACACATTTTAGCCATGAGGTTCCCAAGAGCCACACCTGTAACTGAGGACTGCATAACCACTGAAGAAATAAATTTGCTGAATTGTATTCTTTATTGTCACAAATTATGAGAAAAGGACTTTAATCAAGGATCTTCCAAGATACAGGAATTAAGACTATGGTAAACTCCATCAAGCTGAAATATGTTTTTAAGTTGGATCATGTTACCACCTTAGTTGAAGCCACCATTAAATCTCAACTGAGCACACTGGTTCCTGTCTATCTATTTACCACAAAGGAAATCAAGTCATTCCACTTAACCCTTCCTATTAACTGCGTCTATAACAAAATTCAAATTCTGAACCATACCCTAGAAGGCTCTGCTATCTACTGGCTTCTCTACCCACTCAAACTCATCCTGTGCTCATCTCTTGTTTAATGGTCCAGCCACACTCATCTTTCTGAAGCTGTGGCTTAGTACCACAAATTTTTTGATGTCTAAATTTTTTACAAGAATTTTATAAAGTTCTTCAATCTTGAATGTTTAAGTAAAAGTTGTGTGAGAATATAAGAAATCTCTGCAATCCCACAGTAATAAAGATTAGATTGAAACATGAAGACCCATACTCTTCTTGAGTTAGAAGTTCTTTTGGTGTTAAAACATACATTAATTTAACTATTTTGTTAATTTTCCAAGAAACAATGATATAGTTTGATGCTGACATCTTTCAAACACTAACTCAAACTTAAAAATGGTTTCTCGCTATTTAAAACAAAAGGTTAAAACAAATTTAAGCATTGCCTTTTAAAAATAATAATTTCTTTGAAAATTGAGTCCCTTTGATAACTAATAAAGGTACCTTACTTCATCCTTCCACACATATGGAAATTAACATGACCTTATAATGTTGACAGCTTGAAATAAAACAAACAAAAAAAAAGACCAAATTAAAAATCTTAAGAATCCTTTATTTAAATGCATTCAAAGAGGCATTAATTCTTTGCTTCCCATTTGGTGATTTTCTGGACATATCCACTTAAATTCCTTTAAGTGAAGAATCTACATTTGAATATTCTTTCTTCATCTTTGCAAAAGGTCATTCATCAATATTAGAAATAAAGGCTGCTTACCACTATTCTGGTTGACAGGTGTAACTTTTGAATGATAGTGACCTTTCCTTTCAAAATTGAGCCCAAAAGTTTACAGGTGTTTAACTCCCCCAAATTAGTAAGATATAACTGTCTCGAAGCTCTGAAACTGAAAACTTAACCTAAGTTTGAGGCAAACTTATTCAGTGGTAAAAACTATCTGAATTGGTACAAGACTATATTTAACCTTTATTAATCTCATATAATGTTAACATTCATACATTTTGCTACAGAGATATTAATGTATTTGATAATAGAGTATTGCTCCAGACTCTGTTGAACGGTGTTATGTAATATATAGTATATGTACTCTATTACTTTTCTAAAATTCAAGAAGTTCTAATTTCCAGAATGCATTTGACCCAAAGGTTTCAGATGATGAAATGTGACCCCAATAATTTTGAGTGTAGAGGGATACAGTGGGATGTTCCAATTACCCTTACCATTCACATATTTTTTCATACCAAGCTTTTTCCAAATGTCTGTTTTTATAAAATATGCGTGGGGTATAATCTTTTTCAAAAAGTGTTCACACTTTTAAAGTAGCTCAAACAGAAAGCTTCAAACTACTTTTGATTGACCTGCTACTCAAACTACTAACTTCTCCCTTTTTACAAACTGAAAATAACATAAAATTGACTAGACAGTCTAAGATATTATATGGCTTGGTAATTTGGGAAATGAGGCTTCAAATTCTTTTCCTGCTAGGTCTATGGATGCTTTCCTGCTACACTGGCAGAGTTGTGTAATTATGGAAGAGACCACATAATCTCCAAAGCCTAAAGTATTTTCTATCTGGCCTCCTTTCCGGCAAGTCTGCTAACCCCTGCTCACACTGTTCAGCTGAGGTTGCTACTAATATCTATGACTATCTGATAGCTATGATTTTACAAAATGAAGGTGGTTTGTCTGCATTTAGGGCTTACATTATGTATAGATAACTTTTAAAAGGCAAAGACGATAGCTGCCACAGACATTCCCCTTTTTTTAAAGTTAATTAATTATTAACATCATTTCTGCACCCAATGTGGGACTCGAACTCGTGACCCTAAGATCAAGAGTCATGTGCTCTACTGACTAAGCCAGCCAGGTGCCCCATTCCCTTCCTGTTTGAATGTGGCCTCAACTGGTCAAAATTTTAGATTCTTGGCCAGGTCCAGATGGAATGTAGTATGGTACTTGCTGATGATATAAATCTGGTCAGAGAATGAAGAAAGGAATTCATAAGGTAAAGTTATTAACCTTCCCACCTACTATAAATATTAAATTCACTGGAAGAAATCCATATACTTTACATTTATGTTGATATGAAGAATTCCAAAGAGGGTGGAAAATATGGACCTTACAAATTATTCAGAGTTTATGTGCATTACTTCTTGAAAAGATTACCCTCTTGCCATCTTTCACAAAGACTTTCCCGGCTCAACTGTGGCTCAATAAACTTTTATTTTTTGTTATTTATTTTTATTCAAAAGAATTTGTTTCCCTATCACAAAAATTAGATAACCACACCACCAACAGCAGCAAAGTCCATAGAGTTACATTGATGGTGGAGAGTTCACTGGGTATTCCCAATGTCCCAAAAGTCGTGAAGGAGAAAAGAAAAGAAAAGAAAAAATACTCAAAACAAATCCAAAACCCATGGTGACTTTGGGGAGAGACATCACATGAGTTTCTATCTTCTCTCATTGTCAGCTGCAGATGTATTTCAGCAGGATCAAATACAATTTAACTTGAGTAAACCCTTCATACCAACTCCAGCACCTAATTGGGGGAAAAAGAATCAGTTTAATAAAATTTTTAAAAATGCAAACAGCTTAATGAATCTTTACTGTATTATAAATGAAGAACCAAATCAATAAAACTTTTCCTAACTGCTAACATGCTAAAGAATTTGAAGGGATTAGACACTGAGAGCTGCATGAACTCTTCCACATTAGTTATGTTCACAGTTAATTAGGGAGTCTTTAAACTACATAAAACATATAGATAAATGAACTGGGTGATGAATACCATGGATATAGTTGTTTTGAAATTTATGTTGGTATCTTTCCATATTCTTTTTTTTTCTTTTTTTCTTTCCATATTCTTAAGAAAATTTTAATCTATTTATTTCTTCCACTGATAAAGATTATAGTGATCAAGGTATACAGGACCTAAAATCTTGCCTTTTTCTAGTGCTTCATTCATTTTCTCTTCAGTCATCTGATGTCAAGGTATTATGTTAGTTATTAGAGTTCAAGTCATATCTTGTCATACAAGAAAGTTGTGATACTGCTAAAAGTAAAAAATAAGAAGCAGCAGCAACAATCAGTTATAAAAACAGCTGAAGAAATGTCTAAGAAAGGACACAGGAGCTGAAGACAATTATAAGACACAGTCAAAAAGATTGTTAGATGGAGAATGCAATTCTAAGTAACAAAAAAAGGAGCAACGTTTCTCCTGTGCTAAGGCTTAACTTCTTAAACTTGTACCTGTGCTTCTGTGACGCTTTTTGTCTTTATTTCTGGCAAGTAGCCAATTTAACAAGAGGTCAATGCTGTTGAACAAAATCTTTGAGTTGTCACTGAGATTCTATAAATACATGAGTAGTTTTGAACTTTCTGCAGATACGTTAGCAAGCTCAATTGCCTCAAAGGCCAAACTTGCTGAAGAATAAGGTGCAGCTTTTTCAATATATGCCTTGCCATGAGAATAAGATAAACAGACCACAGAGAGCCACAAAATAACAGAAATTCCAAGACCTTCTATCATCTTGCTTGAGATTCCAGAACATAACACAAATCACTTCCAAAGCCTGGATTTCATTTAAGTCCATGGCTCTCTAATGAGGCTTTTCAAATAGAGAAACTAGCTGTATGAAAAAGAGTATAAGTGTAAATTAGCCTGACCAGCTAACAGTGCAGTTCTGCTTTGAGTTTGCTCAATTCCTCTCCATAGGACAATGTGATAGGCTTGGATGTACTCCCTTGGTTGCTGGGTCATTCTCCACTCAGGATGAGTGGAAGGAAGCCACGTCAAAATTAATGCTGAGTGGCAGAAGAAATATATGCATATTAGCTTTAAAAGATCACTTCTTGATATTTCTATACCAGCAGAGAGAATATGTAGAAAGAATAGGCACCCACAGAATTAGCACTAACCAAACCCATGTACTAAAACCCTCCCCCTAACTAGTGTTTTATTTAAAAAGTTCACTGCTTAGCTCAAGATTATCTAATATGTCATGCACAAGTGCTAAATATCCAATAGTATAATCAGATAACATTATTACTTCCTTGAGCTCCTAACTACAAAGAAAAGTATTGGAAAGCTATGTATAAATTTGTGATTGAGGGCATCCTGGGTGGCTCAGCAGTTTAGTGCTGCCTTCAGCCCAGGGTGTGATCCTGGAGACCTGGAATCGAGTCCCCCACCGGGCTCCCTGCATGGAGCCTGCTTCTCCCTCTGTGTCTCTGCCTCTCTCTCTCTGCATCTCTCTGTGTCTCTCATAGATAAATAAATAAAATCTTAAAAAAAAAAATTTGTGTTTGAGACTACACGCCAAGAGACATTAAAATTTCCAAATTACACTAATAGAATGATCATATGATCAATTTTCAGTGAAACACTAAAATACCTTTTCTTCCCTTGGCAACTGAGAAAAAATCTATCAGGGAAGAAAAGGAAGACAAATATGACGAAGAGACGAGTAAAATAAGACCAGATTTTTTTTTTTTAAGACCAGATATTCTTTTTTTTTTTTTTTTAAGACCAGATATTCTTAAATCTGGTGAATGTGCAAGCATCCCCTGCTCTATATTGGCCTTTATCCACTGAATACACCTACATAACAGAAGCAACAGTGCTTGGCCCACAGTGAATACTGAATAGTCTTCATCTATTTTTTATTCTGACCAGCTATCAATCCATTTGACATTCATATAACCTCTAATCAGTACCATTATTTTTTCCGTAATTGCAAGCTACCTATTCCTCTCCGTTTCAATCAAAGCCATTTCAACATAGACAGAGACCCATGACTTGGAATGATCTCTAAGACTTAGTATAACTGTATTTCCATGTTATAGTTATAGTCTGTTACAGTCTAAAAATGGATCTGAGATTAAAATGAAGATGTATAACATAGCTTACCTTAATTGTACCCTGACTGTTAGCAGCAATCAGCACATTGGACTCCTAGAAAAGAATAAGAACTTTTAAAGTATAGAGAAGGATTTCCTGGAGGGCAGTCCAAGAGAATAACTTCTTCTTCATCCTTCTTTCTTCATTTCAACCTAAGACACCAATAGAATCTAAAGTGGAGAATCAACTTTAACATGTTTTAACTGCGAATTTTAAACATCAAATCTCATATTTTGAGGATTATGTTTGAGTTAGAAAAATAAAATTATAAGCAGAGTAGGAAAATTTCAAATGTGAAGAAAAATAAAAGAAAAACAAATTACCACCGGAAGAAAAACCAAACAAACACTGAAATAAAACAAAAAATGAATATAATGAGAAAAACAAAGCACATAATCCTCTCCACAGAAAACTCTCCATTCCTTTTCTCTTATAAAACAATTGATGTAAATGCTGTCAACACCTTTGGCATAAATCTCTATGGACAGCTATTTGGTATCAGGAAACCAGCCAAAAAAAAAAAAAAAAAAGTGACTATTCATGTGATAGCAGAAGAAAAGCTATCTTTTCTTCTAATTATTCAATCACTCAGTATATGCACTTTTAATAACTTTGGTGATTACTTCAACAGAATTTATGTGGTAACATATCTATTATATCCTAAGCCTTAGGAAAAAATATTCCTCTAAAGAGTAGGAAGGGTAGGAAAAAGAATGGACAAGACTGAGTTTACCAGAGAGAATCTCATTAAGAAGAGCTGGGGCATGCTTTCTATTGGAAATAGTTTAGTAGGGCTCTGGAGCTTGGAAGTGTATAGAAGTCTTTTTACTTTTTAGAGTAGGCTGCTAAAAGAAGGTAAAGAGATTCAAGACTGACAGAGGCCACATGGCTGATGAAAGACTGAGTAAACTACTATCTATGAGAAACGGATAAAGTGGACCTCAAGCAAAGATAGGATTTGCCTGAATGTCCTAAAGGCTTCATGACAAAGTGAGAAAGAGAAGAAAGAAATGGATTTGCACACCAAGAAAGTTACTTTATCCATTATGAGCTAAACTTTAGTTTCTTCAATAAAAGAAATCTGTGCTCTACAAACTTACACATTTCTATTTTTTAACTTTTCCTTTGATTCCTAGTAAAGTTACTCTTGAAAAATGCTCATCTGGTTGCTAAATAATAATAATTTCTTCCACGATCCCCAAAATTTGGGGGATCAGAATATTCTTTGGATGTAATCGGTGGTAACAGCATCAATAGTCACACTGTATGAAGTAGTAATAAAGACATGTTTTTTCTAGGGATGAGTATGGACATCACTGATGATAGGGTTTAGGACACACAGCCCCAAAATATGTCACCTTGCCAAATGTGAATATTTTAAGCTGAAGGAGTTTGAGAAAAAAGCAGAAGCAGTAAAGTCACTCTGATCTCCCACTCACTCCATCCTTCTCCCCTGAAATAGGCCATAAAATCCTCATGTGAGAGGTGCCCTGCCTACACCCAAGGTTAAGAAGCATTCTTATCTGCAAAGACAAACGGACACTAAAAAGACTGAACAAGCAGGACTTGTTGAGTTCCTCCCAATATTCAACAGTTACCTCATACTCCTTTAACGTACCCACATTTCTATACTAGCTACTCTTCACCACACCTAGCACAAAATACAAAGGTATGTTTCTTTGGGTCTTCATTTCCTTCCTATGTCATGTAAAACTGCTACTAGATAAATTTGTATGGCCTTCTTCCTCTTAGTCTGTCTTGTCTAGTTTTTAGACCCCACTGGGGACCCTAAGAGAGTTAAGGAATACATTTTCCTCCCCTACATTGATATGGTCCTGGCTGAGGTTTTCCCTTAAGTCAGCTCATTTATTTTTGAAAACAGTAACATAAGTAATATATAGTACTATTAGAATTAGTTTCAGTATTTACTTTGGGGAATAATAGGCTACTTCTAGGACCAAATAAGCACAGAATAATTCCATATGGGAGTGGGGGTAGAGTGAGGGGGCAGGAAGATAAGTTTGGTATTTATTTACTCTTTTAGCCACCTGAATTAAGAAACTGGTTGGTTGGAGTGAGGTTAGGATATCATTAGGCAATATAATATAACTCACTCTGAGCTGGTCAAAAGGCAGAATTTCTATGCCTCCCTCACAAAACAAAACAAAACAAAACAAAAGCACAGTGTCACATCATACGGATTTTTTTCTAGCATGAATTTTAAACAAGCTACGTGATATCACAAGCTAAGTGGACCAAAAATGATTCTTCTGTGAACAACTTCCAAATAGGAATAATCAACCTAATTTCTGCTTGGGGAAAGACTCCAGTCTCTAAAAAAGCAACTGCCACCCATCATATGATGCTGCAGTCACCAAGAATTGCTCTCTCTGCTACACAGAGAGGAATGCCAGGAAGATGAGAAATTTATAGCCTAAAGCACTCTTTCTTACAGCCATTTTGGTTCTAAGTCACCTTTAATACAAGAAGGTGACTAGAAGAAGGCAGAGAAAGCTAGTGGAGATAAGGACTCACTCTGGGGAAACGAGGAGGGGATCTACCTCTACCAGTTACAGACATTATGAATTATGTAATTCAAACCTCTAATTCTTGGTGGAAGTTTGGAAAACCATGGTATATTATCAAACAGTATGAAAAATTGGGCTTAATATAAATAAGAGAATCTAATCTAGTTATATTATCACATAACAGGAGTCTGAAGTCTATATAATTACTAAGCTAAACCCAAGAAGTAAGATATCTGATAACTCCCTGAAATGAATACACAATGTGCATAACCTCAGGACTGTTACGGTACTATATTACATGCTACCAGAGGATTAACAATAACATCTTTTTCTTGTGGAAATAAACATCTCATTTATAAATGAGCCAACACAGCTGCACAGCTGGAACTGCTTTCTGGGGACTAATATATAGGTGAAAGGGTGTCCTAAGAATTCTTAGAAATACTCAAAACAATTCAAAATTAACAAATAATGAAAGAAAAATAACAGCTTTACATCTCAGCATGCCCTTTCCTCTAAAGACCATGAACTTTTATTTTTATTTTTTTAATAAAGATTTATTAATTTATGTTAGAGAGAGACAGAGAGTGCATTTGAGAGTGGGGGGACAGGGGGAGAGGGAGAGAGAATCCTCAAGTGTACTCCCTGCTGAGCAGGGAGCCCAAAGGGGCACCTGATCCTACAACCCCAAGATCATGACCTGAGCCTAAATCAAGAGTCAGCGACTCTACTGAGCCACCCAGGTGCCCCCAAGACCATGAACTTTTTAAAAGGGATTTAGGATTACCTGACTTTTAGCCAGGTATTAAATTAACTCTTGCATGCAACAGAAAAATAAAACCAGGTATTTTATTTCAGCACAGAGGTATGGAGGTGATAAGTACAAGATTATTGCTATAGGTTTTGAGTGATTCTTGTTTGCATTTTGAATGCTGGCAATTCTTAGCTGTAACTGAAGTCTGCCACAGCCCAAACATGTAAGTTCTGGCTCAATGGGTTGCTTTATTTGCTAAATAAAATTAAAGTGCCAGTCAGTAATTCTCATTTTTTTCTCTTTCTTAAAAACTGGCAGTTTAGACAAACAAACAAAAAAACTGGCAGTTTTGCTGCAAAACTCTCTTCGGGGCTAAGCTAATAATATATCTATTTTCTTTTTAATATAGAGAGATTTAAAAAGATAATGGAAAAATTAGCAGTAAATCTTTTATAAAAATAGAAGACACATACACAAACACCAACTTGCTTAAAGTCAATGATACTGTACTTATACTAAAACAAAACTAGCATCCACTGGAACAGTTTTCCCACTGATGGCTTGCTTATAAAAGTGCCATTATAGCTAATACATTAAGATCCTAAGCAAGCTCACTTGATTTGCTATTGGAGGATTTACTCTTAGAAACTGAGATAACAGATTTTGAATGTAAAATAATTTTACTATATAAATGAGAATGTTTAAAAAATAAACAATAATAAAATAAAAATAATAAAATAAATAATAAATAAATAAATAAATAAATAATAATAAAATTAATAATAAAAAAATAATAAAATTCCATTCCTAGTTGTAAACAAAGTAAATGGTACAGATTTGCTGTTATACTATAAGCAACTAGAAAACTTAACGGAATATATAAAACTACACTGGATAACAGGCAATATAGAATAATGATCTTTATAAGAAGAGAAACAAATGAGGGGAGTCCTATAGTCACTCTGGCTTTCTGCATGGAGGCAATTTCTGAACCACACAGCAAGAAAGAGAATCCAAAGAGAGGAATCTAAACAGACTATACCAGATTCACTAAGCTGAGGAGGCAGATACAAGTTCAGAGTATCTGTCGGGCAGGTAAAGTTTGTAGTGCAAAGTATCACAGAGAAGAAAGTCAAACAAAGTAGAGCTCCAGGAATCTGCATGGGAGTGCCCTTGACTGTGCATTGTTATAATAAATTACACATGAATAGTGTTAAACTACACAAGGCCTAGAAAACAGAGATTGCCACTGGCAATCTCTAATAACATTATCAAATGCCAGACTTCACACAGTTAGGAGATGTTTGAGCTTTGAGTAGCCTGAGTAAAGAAACCTCACTGAAAATTTAGAACATTCAGCAGAGTCCCCAGAAGGGTCATGCCTTGTTAGAAGAGCTATATTAGCCTTAAAGTAAATGTTTCTCTGGACCAGGGATCAGCAAACTATAGTTTAGCCCACTGCCTATATTATATGCCTATATTTCCATTAAAACTAAAACATAGCTGTGATAATTTGAATATATATATATATTCAAATTATCATATATATTAGATATTCAAAATATCTATCTATCTATCTATCTATCTATCTATCTATCTAGAGAGAGAGAGAGAGAGAGAGAGTCTATGGTTGCTTTTGCACTAGAGTAGAGGAACTGAGGAACTGCAATAGAGACCGTATGGCCTGCAAAGCCTAAAATATTTGCAATGCGGTTCTTTAAGAAAAAGTTTGCTGACTGCTACTTTAGAGTCATCCTAATAAAATTTAAAAACAAGTGTAAAAAAAATCAAATTTATTTCCAAGACCAACTTTCTATCAAAACAAACTCTGAAGCACCTGGGTGGCTAAGTCGGTTAAGCGTCTACCTTAGGCTGAGATCATGATCTCAAGGTCCTGGGATGGAGCACCACATCAGGCTCCCTGCCCAGTGGGGAGTCTGCTTCTCCCTCTGCCTCTGCTCCTCTTCACCACCCGGCTTGTATTCTCTAATAAATAAATAAAAACAAAAACAAACAAAAACAAACAACAAAAAAGAAAAAACCTCAAACTTTAATACTTTTAAAAAATAACTGATTAAAAAAAATTTTTTAATGTAATCTCTATCCCCAACATGGACTCTGGGCTTGGACTCACAAACCCAAGATCAAGAGTCACATGTTCTACTGACTGAGACAGCCAGGCACCTCCAAACGTTAATATTCTTAAAAACATTCAACAAAATCCAAACACTCAACAATTAAGCATTCACAATGTATAGCATTCAAGAGGCAAAAAGTATGATCCAGGGTGGAGGGGAAAAAAAAAAATCGATGAATAGAAACAGATCCAGAAATGATAAAGATAATGGAAGCAGCAAAATGAGGATTTATAAAGCAGAAAGAACTATACTCACGTATTTAAAGGAAACAATAACTTTGTAAGAGAAATGGAACACATAATTATTGAGACCAAATGGAATTCTTTAAAAATTTTATTTATTTATTCATGAGAGACACACAGAGAGAGAGAGAGAGAGAGAGAGGCAGAGACAGAGGCTGAGGGAGAGGCAGGCTCCTCTCAGGGAGCCTGATGTGGGACTCAATCCCAAGACCCTAGGATCACACCCAGAGCCAAGGGCAGATGCTCAACCACTGAGCCACCCAGGCATCCTGACCAAATGGAATTTCTCCGTGTGAAAAGTACAGTTATCTCAAATTAAAAATTAACTGGATGAACATAACAATGAACGAAACAGTGGAGAGACTAAAACATCAATAAAGCTGACATGGGAAAAAGAAAATCCAAATTGAAGCTTAAGAGTAAAAGACTGAAAAAAAAAAAAGAGTAAAAGACTGGAAAGGTTAAAAAAAGAGATTAGCATTTGTGTGACCAACAGGACAATATGCAACCTAATAAATGTGTAATTGGAATCTCAAATAGCAAAAAACGTATATGAAGATAGAAGGTTAAAGACTTTCCAAATCTGAAAAACATAAAATACCCACAAATACCACCACATCAAGACACATCATAAATTACTAAAAATGTGTAAAGAAAGAAAGAAAATGTTTGAAAACTGCCAGAGGAGAAACAGACATTACCTATGGGAACAACATCACCAATCTGTCATCAGAAGCAATAATGCAAGCCAATAAAACAGTATCTTTAAGGTAATCAAAGAAGAAAACTGTCAATCTAGAAATATTATTCAAAAGTGAAATATTATTTAAAAAAAAAAACTAAAGCTGAGATAGCAGATCTGCACTGTAAGAAACTGTTAAAGTTCTTCTACCATATGAAAACTCTGATCTAAACAAAAAGATGGAAGTGCTGTAAATGGTCAATATGTAGGTAAATATAAAAGATATTTGCTCTTGTTTTTTCTTTTAATAGACAATTACCTGTTTAAAGCAAAAATAATTAACAAGGCATTATGGTTATTATAACATAAACAGAAGTAACATATAGGACAGCAAAAGTACACAGGATAAAATAGGGAAATAGAAGTATATCATTGTAAGGCTTTCCCGTAAAGCATAAAGTGGTATAATCTGAAAACAGACTATGATAAGTTAAATACAAATATTATAAACCTTAGAGAAACCACTAGAAAAGTAAAGAATTAGTATAGCTAATAAGCTAGTAAAGGAGATAAGATGAATTATAATAATACTCAATAATGAAAGAAAGGAAAGGAGGAACAAGGGAAATAGAACACAGAATAAACAGAAAACCAAGAGCAAGATGGTAGACAAATATCCAACCTTACTAATAAGTAAATGGTCTAAATAATACCATGAAAAGGCAGAGATCATAAGACTTGATAAAACGGCAAGACCAACTCTATGCTATCCATAAAACACACTTTATTAAAAACAACAACAACAACAACAAAGATACAAAGTAAAAAGAGGGGAAAGTAAACCATGCAAATATTAATCATAAGAAATCTGGAATGCTTGGAGCATGTGGGTGGTACAGTCAATTAGCATCCAACTGTTGGTTTCAGCTCAAGTCATGATCTCAGGGTTGTGAGATGAAGTCCTGTGTTGAGTTCTGTGCTCAGCCCAGAATCTGCTTAAAAACAGACACTCCTCCTCTGTCTGTCCCTCCCCCTACTTGCACAGGCACTCTCCCTCTTCTTCAAATAAATAAACCTAGAAAGAAAGAAAGAAAAAGAAAGAAAGAAAAGAAAGGAAAGAAAGGAAAGGAAAGGAAAGGAAAGGAAAGGAAAGGAAAGGAAAGGAAAGGAAAGGAAAGGAAAAAGGAAAGAAAAGAAAGAAAAGAAAAGAAACGAAACGAAACGAAACCTGGAATGGCTCTATTAATATCAGAAAAAGTAGATTTCAGGACAAGGAAATGAAGGGGAATGAAGGGGAATGAAGGGGAATGAAGGAAATGAAGATTTCAGGACAAGGAAATGAAGGGGTTATTTTATGATTAAATAAGGATTAATTAATTTTTAAAAAATCTAAATGTATATATATCTAAAACTGAGCTTCAAAATACACAGAGTAAAACTAATGGAAATGAATGGAACAGTAAGTCCACACTTGTGTTTGGAGACTCTGGTATCTTCTGTCAATAATTCAAAGAATAAGCAGATAGAAATTCAAAGATATAAAAGACCTGAATAATACTACCAAAAACAAATTGAGCAAATTAAATATTACATAAATCTCACTTAAATGGCAAAAAGTATACCTTCTTTTCAAGTACATGTGAACTATTCACCAGGACAATGTGCAAGACCATTAAACAAATTCAATAAACTTAAAAGACTGAAATTTTGCAGTATATTCTCTAACCAAACAGACTCAAAGTAGAAAAAAATAACAAAACGACATCTGAAAAAATTCCCTAAATATTTAGAAATTTTAAATAACCCAGGACTCAAATAAGAACTCACAAGGAAATGAAGAATTATATTGAACTAAAAGGTACTGTAAAGACAACATATCAAAATTTGTATAACTTACAAACATACTGAAAAGTATGAAACATACGTTTCAGATAGAAAAGTCTCTCTCTATATGCTTGTAATAATAAAGCAAAAAGGTTTAAAATAATATTAATGTATTAATGTGCAGCCTAAGCTAGAAAAAAGCAAATTAGATAACATAAATATAATAAGCAGAAATCAATAAATGAGGTAAAAATAGATAAATATTAAAAATAAAAGCTAGTTCTTGAAATAAACTGGCAAATCTCTAAAAAGAAAAGATAGATGGAAAAAAAAAAGATAGATGTAAGTTAACAATGTCAGAAATGAATGAGCGGATCTTCACTAGCACCCAACAGTTATTTAGGAAGATAGAGAATAAACAATTTTATGCCAAGAAAACTGAGGCAATGAAATGTATAAATTCTATGAGAGATGCAAATTCCCAAATATGACAGAAGAAAGATAAAGTAAGAATACAGAGGACAAAAGAACACTTCCAAACTTAGCTTATAAGTCAAAGTCAGAGAAAGACATTATAAAAAAAAAAAAAAATGCAGACCAACTGCCTTCACAAACAGATATAAAAACTCTTAAAAAATAAAGAGAACTTTGCCACATACAAAAAGAATAATGTATCATGTTCAAGTGAGATTTATCCAGATATTCTAGTTGGCTTCTCTCTCTCTCTCTCTCTCTCTCTCTCTCTCACACACACACACACACACACACACACACAATGAATGTAAGTCACCGTTTTAAACAGAACAGGGAAATCACATCATCATAATTGACACAGAAAATTCATTTGACAAATTTAATACCCCTTCATAATAAAAACTCCTAGCAAACTAAGAACAGAAAGAATTCCCTCAAGGTGGTAAGGGTTTCCTATGAAAAACTTAGCTAGGGGTCACTTGAGTGGCTCAGTGGCTGAGCATCTGCCTTTGGCTCAGGTCGAGATCCCAGGGCCCTGGGATGTAGTCCCACATCAGGATTCCTGCAGGAAGCCTGCCTCTCCCTCTGCCTATGTCTCTGCCTCTCTCTCCGTGTGTCTCTCATGAATAAATAAGATCTTTAAAAAAAAAATTAGTTAACATCATACGTAATGGTGAAATATTGAACTTTCTTTCCCAGACTAGAAGGGAAGGACGTTTGCTTTCACCATATCTATTTGGCACTATATTAGAGGTCCCCAGTGTAATAGTCAAAAAGAGAAAGAAAAAGCACACAGATGAGAAATGAAGAAGTAAAATTGTCTTTATTTATAAATGACATGACTACCTATGTAGAATAGCTTAACAAATCTTCAAAAAAGCTGCTAAAACTAATAAACCGATCTAGCAGGGTTGTCAGATAGGATGTCATTACTTAAAAAATCAATACAGCTCTATAAATTAGAAATGAATAATTAGCAAACAGATACTAAAAAGACACCATTTATAATGGCATCAAAAACATGATTTAGAGACAAGTCTAGAATATGTGTAAGACTTACACACTGAAAATTATAAAACAATGTTGAAAGATATCAAAGAACATTCAAAGGAAGGGACAGATTACCATCTTCATACACTCCCATAAAACAAGAATGGTTTTATGTGTAAGCCTTGGTACTCACGATGATAAACATTTTTTTTAACCAGAAGAAAGAGAACTATTAAACAAAAATCAGAGTATAGCCCTTTTCTTATTTTTTTCTCAAATGTTAAGCATTATGTTAAATGGGCTTCTCCTCAATAAGTAATTCTGTTGGGAAAAAAAATGGGAAAAAATTTTATGTTAACAAATCTGAATATTTAAACCAAGTAGAAAAATTCTTACAAAAAAACAACCAAAACTGAGCAAAACACGAATCATCTGACAGGTATTAAAAAAAAAAAAGTCAACTGTCAAAAACTTTTTATCCCTCAGACTTGTGTGACCCTATCTACAAGTTCAGTCAAATATTCAAGAACAGAGTACTTCCAATATCACACATATTGCCCACAGAAAAGAGGACTCCTTAATTTGTTTCATGAGATTTAATATAATTATGAAATCAAAATGTGATGAGAACAATCCAAGAAAGGAAGGTCAATGTTATTTATGAAAACAGATGGAAAAATCCCAAATGAAATATCAGCAGGTCAATTTTAACAATATATATGAATAATACATCTTGACCAAGTTGGTTTTATTCCAATGATGTAAGATTGATTTAACATTAGAAATAAATTATCCCATCAATATTTAAAAGATAATTATTACATCATCTTCAATAGGTACAAAATAAAGCAATAATATACTACAGCTTCATTTATGATGAAAACTCTCTGCAAGCTGAAAATTCAAAGAAACTTCTTGTAAGTTTTCTATGAAAATCTTACAGCAGAAATTATACATAATCATGACATATTCACAAGTTTTCCCTTTTGTGAGTAACAAGATGAAGATGCGACGGATTATCACTTCCATTCAGCATTATACTATAGGTCCTGGCCATCAAAATAAAGTGAAATGATTAAAATTAGGTACAAAATTGGGAAAGTAGAGATTAAACTTTCATTACTTGTGGATCACATTATTATGCACATAAAATATTCCAAGAATGTAGAAATAGATAATTAAAATTAGTAAGAGAGTTAATATGCTGCTGGATTAAAAAATGGGGAGAGTAACATACCATTCCTAAGAGGTCATAGTGACATCTTTCCTTCTCTCTCTAATATTTACTGGTTTACTTGAACTGGTAATATATAAGGTGGTAAAAATTCAAATAGTACAAAGAATAGGAGAAAAGTATCTCTCAATCCCTTTTTCTGAGTCTCTGAAGCAACTACTGTGATCAGAAGTGAAATCTTTCCAGATAGGGTAGCTATCTGGAAATATTTCCAGTGGCTCAGCAGTTTGGTGCCTCCTTCAGCCCAGGGTGTAATCCTGGAAACCCGGGATCGAGTCCCACGTCAGGCTCCCTGCATGGAGCCTGCTTCTGCCTCTGCCTGTGTCTCTGCCCTCTCTCTCTCTCTCTGTGTGTCTCATGAATAAATAAAATAAAATCTTTAAAAAAAAAGTAAAGAAAAGAAATCTTTCCAGGTAAACTTAGCATTGTTACTGTGAACTTCAATACTATAGTAGGATCAAGCACACCTTCAGGGCTTTCTCAACATATAGAAGAATCATAAGTTTTCTATCTGGTGATTCTACTCTCTCCTTACCTTGTCTAACTTTCAGGTAACAAACAACCTTACTTTCAACTTGGGATTTCATCCTTTAAAGTGACAAGCCACATTTTATAAGCCCCTTGATTACCTAAGAGAAGTCTGTCTCTAGGTTTCTCTTACAGAAGGAGTAACTCCACAGAGCTCACTTCTATATTTCTGTACATATTATTAATTGGTCCTCAGGATGAAATGGACCTGACTATATAAGACAAGCTATATCCTTAAAATCAAATTAGCAAACCATATGGACAAAAATACACTATATAGTTAGAGTGACAAAGTGGAATGAATAGTCATTGGGGTCACAAACACTTTTCAGATCACTAGTCTAAGATTTCCAAACTAGGTTATCATGAACAAGTTATTAAACCTCTCTAAATCTCTGTCTTCTCGACTGTAACATAAAACTGAGTTAATAGAGCTAATGAAAGGAAGGGAACAGAGAGTTGTTATTAAATAAAACACATCTATAAATATCTGGAACAGAACATGTATCTTTGTTAAGTGAGCATTATTAGGAGAAAGTAGATTCTTTTTTTTTTTTTTAAAAGAGAGTGTGTGGGGAGGGCAGGGGGAGAGGGAGAGAAAAAATCTTAAGCAGGCTCCACACCCAGGTCAGAGTCTGACTCAGGGCTTAATTTCGCCATCATGAGATCATGACCTGAGCCAAAATCAAGAGTCATTTGTCTGGGCCACCCAGGCACTCCAAATGAAAGTTCTTCTAATTCCAGGTAAGAGTTTAGAAAAAGAAGGTAGCCAAACTGTCAAAAATCCTGAGAGTATGAAAAAATTGTAATAATGGGTTCTTGGATTTGGCATTAGATGGATGACCTGGTAACCTCAAAGGCAACTCTGTCTGAGGTTCAGTCTATAGCAGTAGGGGCCTTTGCATAAGTTCCTACAGCTAACTCAGTCTTTAGAACTTGGCTTTTACACAAGTTTCTGGAAAAAGCTTTCCCTAATCTCCAAGGTGATAAGGTAGTTACCTTCCTCTCTTCAAATTGCTTCCATAGGAAGAATAAATGTCGATTAAGCACTTTCATATCATGATAGTGGCGGCTTCAGTATAAAGTTTATTAATTTCATGCCATTTTATTCATGTATCATTATCCATCCATTTATCATTAGGGTAGATATTATGTCAGGTATTCTGCTATGTACTAAAGTTCTGAAGATGAGTAAAAAATGAAGTCTGATCTTGAAATTAAAGAGTAAGAGGGCAAATGGACTTTGTTTTTTTTGTTGTTGTTGTTAAAGATTTTATTTATTTATTCATGAGAGACACACAGAGAGAGAGAGGGAGAGTCACAGACAGAGGTAGAAGCAGGCTCTATGCAGGGAGCCCGACGCGGTACTCGATCCCGGGTCTCCAGGATCATGCCCTGGGCTGAAGGTGGTGCTAAACCGCTGAGCCACCCGGGCTGCCCCAAAGGGACTTTGAAATAGAAAACTACTCCTTTATTGTCAGAAATATATTTCACAGGGACAACTGAGGAAGCAAGAAGGAAGTGTCCTCTCTGGGAGAGAGAAGAACGGTTTCATATATAAAACCACAAATGGAACATGAAAAAGTAACAGCTACAACTACTCAAAATAAAAGGGTATTTTAGACAAAGGGACATAATCGTACAAATGCCATGAGATTGGGGGGAAATGGTGTTTAAAGATGATGACAAATTATGAGTCAATTTGTGTATTAGTTGATTAGATGAAAACCAACAGGTTGGAATAAACATGTAAAATAACTCTCCCACACCAGAGTAAGGATTTTACTTATGGACAAGTAATCAATGGCAAGGAAAGGACAGAATTACTTTTTTTCTAATACTGTTCTATTCCCTCAGTGATGTCCCACTCCCCTTCTGTGCCTCCCCCAGTCACCTAGAGTCACTGTCTTTAGTTCTATCCCTTAATAAAACTCTTAAATCCACATCTATTAAGTTAAATAAGGGAAATTCTTACAAAAAGCAGAGAAAAAAAAGGATGCAGGTGGGAGACACTACCTATTCTCAAACATATTTCAAAGTTGGTTTTTTTTTTAAAGTAGGCTCCAAGTCCAACATAAGGCTTGAACCCATGACCCCAAGATCAAAAGCTGCATGCTCTACTGACTGAGCCAGGTAAGCATCCTTTAAACTTTTTTTTTTTAAGTGAATATACTGAAACACTTTTATTATGATGAGGATTTTCTTTGAAAGAGAGAGAGAAAGAGAGGGTGATAGGGGGTACATGGAGATGGAGAGAGAGAATCTCAAGCAGACTCCTTTATGAGCATGGAGCCATATCAATATGGGGCTCTATTTCATGACCCTGACTGCGAGCATGACCTGAGCTGAAACCAAGAATTGGACACTTAACTGTGCCACCCAGGCACCCCAATATAGTGAAAGACCTGTAAATAAACAGGTTTGTAATTTGTGAGTCTAACTTTAACATTTTTTTAAAAAGATTTTATTTATTTATTCATGATAGACATAGAGAAAGAAAGGGGCAGAGACACAGGCACAGGGAGAAGCAGGTTCCACCCCGGAAGCCAGACGCGGGACTCGATCCTGGAACCCCAGGATCACGTCCTAGGCCAAAGGCAGGCACTAAACCGCTGAGCCACCCAGGGATCCCCTAACTTTAACACTTTCAAAAGGAAACTGAATACAGAAAAAAAGTACTGATTATTTAATAACCTACCTAACTAGACCATATCCAATCTTCTCTCAGTATAATGCACTCCACACACTGCTATGAAAATATTCTCATGTGATAGTTTCATCTTCCTGAACTGATGCCTACACAAGAAAGCTCATACTTCTGTTTTCAGTATGGCATTCAAAACTATGTAATCTGGAACTTCTCTCATTTCCCAACAGGATTCTACCTCACCTTTTTCCTTTAGACTATTCTATTAGAAGTTTCTTAAACACTGATTGCAGTTTCTCTCATCTATAGCTTTATTCACACTGTTCTCCAGGCTGAAGACAGTGCAGCAAGAAAAGTGTTGGTTTTGGAGCCAGGCAGAGCTGGATTCAAATGCTAACTCTACTACTCCTTATTTAGTTGTGTTATCTTTAGTAATTCAGTTAAATTCTCTGAGCCTTAATTTCACTTGTAAACAAAGGTCAAAAGTATATACCTTAAAAGATTCATGGTGATGACTTTGAATTAAGATAGCACTTAGTATGTAATGCCTGGCTGATACTAAAAAGATGCTGGTCTATGATCTTCTGACCAGGCATGTCCTTTATCTCTGTCTTAGACCTTCTGAAACCCTGTATGCCTTTATGAAGTCCAGCACAAAAGCCAATATCTACATAAAGTCCTCCATAATTCTATCAATTAAAAGTAATCTCTCCTCACCTAGGGTCAATACTTCCAGTGGTAATTCTCTTATAAGGATTTCTTTCCTTCAGGCTTATACCACAGTTGTTTATAAATAATTCTATTGGGTTGTAAATCATCTAAACATGTTTTATATACTTAGGAATGTACTTTATATATTGCAAAATTAAAATCTAATGAATTAAAACAGGTACAAGTTGTCCAGTTATATGGGTTAATGTAGAAAGTGTTGAAAATGATGACAGCAACATTTATTATTTATTAGTCATTAACCTGGAGTTTTTCACTATCTCAATACTTTCCATATATTTTCTGTATCTCAATAGTTTCCATATATTTTCTAATTTTGTTCCAAAATATTAAGTGGAAGATCCTATTATTCTGATTTCATAGAAAACAGAGATATACAAAGGTTATTAACTTGCCCAAAGCCTCAGAGCTAGTATTAAGTGGCAATAGGAAGCCAATCTGGCAACCTGACTCCAGGACTCTTAATCAGAACACCACCCTAAGACAAAAGTTATAAACAATGCATGCCTCCTCCTACCCCATGGATGTTTAAAAGCACGACCTTGCCAAATAAGGATCTCAAAAAATTCTGAAACATTTTCTCCCCCAAAGCAACTTTACAGTCTGTGTTGTAAAACTAAGGAAGGCAAGTACTTTGAAGATCTTACTGGGAGAAAAACAAAGCTAAGACATACCATCTTTGAGACAGAGTCCTCCTTTCAGGTGATAGAACGCTATTACCTGAAATCCAAGAGCCGCAGTGGGGACAGCTAGTAAGACTTAATATAAGTGGTCGGTCCTCAACACTTTGTCCTACAAGCACTGCATTTTCTTCTTAAAGTGTCTGCTAAGTTAAAACTGTACATCCATTTAAATCCTTCAGACAAATACTCAATATGATGAAACAGGTAAAACACTATGTACAACAGAGAGAATCTGTTGTACTCTCCCTAGAGGACATAGAACACGAGGAAGATGCCTGAATTTAAGATCTTCCTTAAATAAACATAAACAAAGAAGTATATACAATTTTGAGGTTAACCAACCAGGTTTCAGTCTATATTGTATCTGTTAAATTCCTTAATTTTCTCTCCATAGAATTTTTTTGCCTAATTTGGCATTCTCTTTCTTTAATGAACAGATAGCTTTTCTTCTCATTGCCAGAAAAGAGTGTTAATTTGGAGTGAGGACTGCAGTGTCACTTCAAATAAAAGATCATATATATTTTAAGCTCTTTTCATACCAAAATTATAAATATATAATAGGGACTTTTGCCTCATTTTTTCTCTTTGGTGTGGGATGGAAGAGTAGTGATATATTCAAAATGTATCTGGAAAACTGAAATGGCTTCTCTTCATGTATGAGTTCATGGACTCTGTACACTGTCAAATCTGATTTTCACTCAGGATCCTCTAGCAACCAAACACTTTAAATTGAATTTGACCTTTCAGTTTTTCTATTGATGCATGATCTAGAGTTGCTTTATGAACATCCTCTTCCTCTCCCTTGAGTTGACATGCAAATATAACATGCAGAGATTTTTAAGTTTTTCTTCTATCAATGCTCTTGTTAAGTGATGGTGTTCAGTTATCCAGTTTCTTCAATCCTTTTCATTTTCTTCAAATCATCTCAAAACCTTCATAAACTTTCCCATGGTACCCTCTAACTTAAATACAAAAAAGACAAAATACACAAAGTGCTAGCATTTGTTGCTTCATTTTCTTGTGCTAGAGTGGCTTTCCTGACATACAGAATCATTATTTTATTAAAACCACTCTTTAATATCACTTTTATCTGAATATGAGTCATCAGGAGAATCCTCCACTAGTGTGTGTTCATTTACACACACATTTATACAGCCATAAATCTATGCTGTACATGGACAGTATGTGAGACCCAAAGATAATCAAATCAAAGATAATCAAACATTACAAAAGGATCTCCAAAGATTTTTAAATAAATGCCATTTGTAAGCCTGACAGTTTCTTTTTTGTTTCTTACCTTCCTTTTAGCATGTGGTTTTTCTGAACTGACTTCATAAATATATATGTAAATAAGTCTAGGAAAAAAAATGAGCACAAACCTATAATCTATTAATCTATCAATAAGAGGTCCTGCTCTTTAAACTGAAATGTTACAGTTACCCCTCCCTGCCTTCTATTATAGAGGATCTTAGGCTGAATTACTTGTTTCAATTGAGTTTGTAAGACAGACAATAAATGAATTCTGTGATCTTACAAACTAAGATTCTCTTTTTATTATTGTCTCATTTTACTACCTTAAAAAACCAACCTTTTATCATTATCACATAACCAATTGTTGAACACTACAGGCCACTTACTGTGCTAAGGAGTTTATATGAATTATTTCACTTAGTCTCCACATAGCAGTCTTATTGAGGAAAATATTATTTTCATCCTCAATTTACAAAGAAGAAACATACACATATACAAAGTTATAGAATAGCAAAGCTGTGAATCAACGTATGAAGACTGATACGATACACCAATTGCTGGTTTGTAGCATACTGATTTAATAAGCTTATCACACGCAGGGTCTCAACCCAAATTTATACAATCAGTATGAAAGGAGAAAGGGGTCTTAGGTGAACATTTGGTATCCAAGGGAAAGCCTCAGCTCTTATATATTATGATGGATGTTACATTTCAAACTTCATATACGTAGAGTTCTTTCTCTTCATGGAATCTGGTCTTTTATGGATCTCCCCAGAAGTATGATTTCAAGTAATATCACTGGAGAAATGGGCTTGACCCAGAACTAAAGTGAAAGCGAGTGTTCTATAATCAGTATCTAAGGCCGTGCCAGTACTATACTCTTCCCTGCCAATCCCAATTCAAGATCTGGGAGATTCTGGAGTTTCCTTATCACAAGGAAATCCTTTCAAGATTATCCAGTTAAATCCAAATCCTCTCTTTCCTCTGCACTGTTGTCCTTGCTGAAGATGGTACTGGGCTCCTATCTAAGCCTAAAGTATAAAGATTATTAAGAACAGAATGATATAATCCACGATTAATAAAATAGGTAATTACTTTAATTTAATAAAGTATATTATCTTCATCACATCACACTGCATTTTTTTTCATTCAAATACATGTTCTTATAACTAACTTATCTAATAAGAGGAAAAATATTACTCTGCCAATTAAAAGGACTTCTAGATTTGGTGGCTTATATTTTCATATTTAAAATTTTTAAGCTTTTTAAAATAAAATTTTTCTGAATGAACTGTGGAAACATCCTATAATGAAGATATTTCTATAATCAATCTAAGACAAAGTGGACCAGATTTTTTTTTTTATGGTAAACTTATGATGCTCTCAGTGCTGGATATTTCCTGTATCTATAACTAGATTTAAGAAAAAATAGTACTAATCAGATAGAAGACATAAATGCATATAAAATTCAAATTTTATCTAAAGGTAAAAGCACTTAATGTGATCATGACTATAAACATCAAATATTAGGGACGCCTGGGTGGCTTGGTGGTTAAATGTTTGCCTTCGGCTCAGGGCATGATCCTCAGGGTACTGGGGTCGAGTCCCACTATTGGGCTCCCTGCATGGAGCCTGCTTCTCCCTCTGCTTATGTCACTGCCTCTCTGTGTGTCTCTAATGAATAAATAAAATCTTTAAAGACAAAAAAATAAACACCAAATACCAGCCCACTAAGTTTTACCACTGGATCAGTCTCTACATGAAAAACTTTTTTTTTTCCTACATGAAAATTTACATTGATTAAAAATGATATGGTTATAAACTGCTCCTCTCTTTGGGAAAATGACCCTATACATGTATAGAGATTGATCTACGATTTCTTTGTAGGAGTTCTTCTAAGATGTTTTACCATTTTGAAAGGCTAACAATACAGCAACAACTTAAGACTTCAAAGTAGTCAAAAATCATGTCTAAGTGTCAATTTAGAAATGTATGTGTGTAGACAGAAACACATACACATATACATACCCAGGAAGACAATGGAGACTCACCTCCACCAGAATCACCAGACTGTCATCCCTCCTCCCTGTCTCAAACTTATTTTTTTCCTGTTAAGACCTTCTTATATTTGGTATCCAAAAAAAGTTGTGTTTACATTTAGAGTAAACATAACAGAAACTGTTCTCAGGGGTGGATATTAAAACTATTTAACGACACCGACCTATCAGAAAAAAACTAATATAGCTATACCATTACTTACCTGATTGTCCCTGATTTTAGCACATCCCTGGCTATAAATGTAGGTTATAATTCTATTTAATCTTTAAGTATAAAGTAAAGACACAAATATTTCATCTTACAATAGGATTTAAAATTCATATTGTGAAGATCAAATTCTGAGCTTCCTCAAGACCTCAAATAGCAAAGAAGATGTATAATTGATGGTGCTGGTGCAATGTACAAAATACTTGTCTTCACATTCAAGTAAATCCGTCTCTAATTACTATGTCAGCTTTGATTTGTTATATTTTTATTTATTTATTTATTTATTTATTTATTTATTTATTTATTTATTCATTCATTCATTCATTCATTCATTCATTCACTTATTTGAGAGAGGGCGAGCACAGGCTAGGGGAGGGGCAGAAAAGTAGACTCCCCACTGAGCAAGGGAGCCTGACACAGTACTTGATCCAAGCATTCCAGGATCACAACCCAAGCCAAAGGCAGATAGATGCCTGACTGAAGCCACCCAGATGCCCAAGATTTTAATTTCTTGTGTAAAGAAGTAGAGCACAAATAATGTAAGTGAGAGGCACCTGGGTGGCCTTTGGCTCAGGTCATGACCTCAGGGTCCTGGGATGGAACCCTACAACAGGCTCCTCACTCAGGAAGTCTTGTTTGTCCTTCTCTCTGCCCCTCTCCCTACTTATACACACACACTCATTCTCTCAATAAAATCTTTTTAAAAAAATAATATGAGTACAAACTCTTAAAATGATTCATCAAAACGAAGATAAGAGTAGACTAATGACTTCCAAACAGTTTAGAAAAATAAGGCTACTTATTCAATATCTGTCTGATCCAGTAACTGCCCAGAGTAAGAAGTATATGGGGATTTCAGAACCACAAACAAGGACAGATCCCCACGCAATTAGTTATAAATAAACCCCTTGTGGTTTGCTTATAAGCACCCTGGTGCTATTCATTAGCAAATGCTACTGCAGCTCCTTCCCCTGCTGACAGCTCCTCCCAAACCTGGCCCCTCAGCCCCCTCTCCCCTGCTCACAGAACACACACACTAAGAAAACCTAAGATTGCAAGTTTAGTACTAATAAGTTAATACTTAGTAGCTAGCTTTGCCCTGGTAATAAGCATTCCTAAAATTTGTTACAGACTTAAAAGTTTACATAAACTGTGTTTGGAAAAATTGCTTTCTTAATGACAAATCAATTCCTAATGAGAAAAACTTCATGGAAGCTACCTCTGATTAGCTTCCTCATATCTAAAGACCTCTACTGATAGCCCTGATGAGTTAGTCAATGTGATCTCTCATGAAAAATAGTATTTCTAAATTCATTCCACTTCCTGGCTGTAGGTTCCTGAATTCAACAAGCAATACCTAATCTTAAAACCATAAAATATTTAAAAACCAGTTAAGATGGATGCAGAAGTAAACTTACTTGGTTGTCTATTAAAAACCCAGTACACTTAATTGGCTGAAAGAGTAAACAAAACAGAAAGCCGCACTTGGAATGCTGGTTTTAAGGTTGTATGGAGGGGAACGATCAGACTTAGCCAGCTGTCCTAAGCCAGACAGAGACCTCCATGTTTATGTAGGATCACTGCAATTTGTAGACAAAAGGCAGTTTTTCCATTTGTCCACATGGTTGGTTACAGGTTCCATTACTGGTGTGTTTCATTATTAAGAAACCTTTAGTTATCCAGTCTTTTCTATACCAACTTCCCACCTGTAAGAGGTTCTCATTTAAATACATGTTAATGCATTCAAATAAACTATAAGGGAAATAAACATATATATATAAACATATATATAAACATATATATAATATATATAATAAATATATATATTAAAAATATATATAATATATAATATATATATAATAAACATATACATATATATATAAGGGAAATAAAATCAAAGTGATCTTTACTCTAGGCATAAAGGTTGTCAAGAACATATACAAGAGAAGGAGGACTGAGATACATATACAAAAAATCACATACATCCACCACCTTTCCTTCATTTTCAGTGCTTTCCAAACTCTTCTCCTTACCCAGCCCTAATCAACTTAATTTTCCTTGCCACATAACAACTCAAATATTATCTTTCAACAGCCACAACTTCCCTCACATACCAATACCTATGAACTCTGGATGCTCTCCTGAATAAAGTGTGAAAACAATGTGCTTGCAATCATGTATATCTGACAGAAAACAATTACTCCATACTGCCGATCAATACTGTGGAGGGCCTCTGACCACGGAACTGTGCATTTCTAAGGGTGCTATTTGCAGAATTCCTCCAGAAAACTCTGGCAAAAACTGTTTCAAAAGATCTGTACTACTTTAGGGATACCATCTAACACAGGAGAAACAGCAATGCATTTAAGACATGGGGACCTGGACTGCATTTTGGTTTTGTCATAGTACTGGCTTCATCTTCTTGGAGACTCAATTTTTTCAACTATAAGGCCGTAATTTTAGGTACTTCACAGAATTTTTATGAAGACTCAAAGAAAACATAGTAAAGTATTTAACCAAAAAGGAACTGGCATATAATAAGCACCAAATAAGTGGCAATTCTTTTTTTTAAAAAAGGATTTCATTTATTTATTCATAAGAGACACAGAGAAAGTGGCAGAGCCATAGACAGAGGGAGAAGCAGGCTCCTTGCAAGGAGCCTGATGCAAGACTGGACCCCAGGACCACACCCTGAGCTGAAGGCAGATGTTCAACCACTGAGTCACCCAGGTGTCCCAGTGGCAATTATTCTTAATAAAATACTATAACCTAAATTTCTTTAAAAAAAATTTATTAATTTGAGAAAGAGAGTGAGAGAGAGTGAGAGAGCAGGGAGGAGGGGCAGAGGGAAAGGGAGAGAAAAACATACATAGATGCCATGCAGACCTTGGAGCTTGATGTAGGGCTCAATCTCATGACCTGAAATCAGGACCTGAACCAAAACCAAGAGTCAGACACTTAACCAAATGTGCCACTCAGGTGCCCCAACCTAAATTTCTTTACAGGGCAGCTGGGGGCACCAGGATGGGACAGTTGGTTATGCATCTGCCTTTGGTTCAAGTCATGATCTCAGGGTTCTGGGGTTGAGTCCCACCTTGGGCTCCTTGCTCAGTGGGAAGTCTGCTTCTACCTCTCACTCGGCTCCTCCCTCCAGCTGGTGTGCTTGCTCACACTCTCCCAAATAAACAAATAAATAAAATCTTAAAAAAATAAAAAGGCAGTTGTCTGAAGTATGACTATCCTAGTATATCAGAGTCACCATATTCATGATCTTATAAAATTGATTAAAAACATAAAGTAGAGGGTGCCTGGCTGGCTCAGGTCATGATCCCAGGGTCCTGGAATTGAGTCCTGCATCAGGCTCCCTGCAGAGCCTGCTTCTCCCTCTTCCTCAGCCTGCCATACCCCCCTGCTTGTGCATTCTCTCTCTCGCTGTCAAATAAATAAAAATCTTTAAAAATAAATAAAATAAACAACAAAATAACATAAAGTAGGCTTCCTAGAGGTTAAGTATTTTTAAATTTTATCTTAACTCTTTCCTAGAAAACTAAGATCTTATTATGACAGCTACTGGGTTTGTTTGTTTGTTTTTAGTTTTTTTTTTTTTTGCTTTTGTTTTTGTTTTTTGTATTTTTTTGCATTCAAAGTAGAAACAAGGAATAACACAGGGCCAACACTAAATAAAGTACAACAATTAGAGAAGAATATACTTGAATGGCAGCTCGTAAAGTACACTCTATAGGTGCATCAGTAGCTGTTAAACACCAGAAAACAAGGAGAGGAGATGGTTAACAGAGCAACAAAAAAGTAGAAATTGAGCTGGGCAAGGATGAGAGGATAATTTATGTAAGTGGGAGAGGAAGAACAAGGCAATACAGAAATTTTTAGAATAAAATGACTTGGGAGAAGATACAGCCAGGAGGAAATAAGGATGTTAATATGTCAAAGTTGGAAGGAAAAATCAAAGGAATGGCATTTCATAATAAATTTCTTTTGGTTTTATAGAATAAATTCCTGAGCTCAACGAGTGATTTAAAATGACCTCATAGCAGGGCATCTGGGTGGCTCAGTCAGTCAAGCATCAGATTCTTGGTTTAGGCTCAGGTCATGATCTCAGGGTCTTGAGATTGAAACCAGTGTCTGGCTCTGCACTAGTCACAGAGTCTGCTAGAGATTCTTTCTCTTTCTCTCTCTGCCCCTCCCCGACAACTCACTCTTTCCCTCTGAAATAGATAGATAGATATCTTTGAGTTGACCTCACTTATTTTTGTGGCCATTTAGAGTTTCTGAAAATTTAAATGAAATTTGTTAATTCAGTAAATACTTTTAAAGCAAATATATAAAGAGAAAAAAAGCTCAACAATTGATACTTTATAGTATTTTGTCACTTATGAATCCATGAGCAGTGTTAAAAATAAAGAGTCTGTAGCTTCCAAGTTGGTGAACACATACAAGTGATAGGAAGATAGCTTGTCCAGAATAGGCATGAAAGTTCTATTCTCCGCTGCTGCCACCACGACCATCGCCAGTAGCTTTTCCTATGCATCTTTTCCATTTGGCATTCCCTGAGTTGTATCTTTTATAGTAAACTGGAAAATGTTTAGTCAAATTTGGCTGATTAAAAACCAGGACATGCTACTCTTTGGGAGACAGATCTTTGACTCCAGGTTTAAGACCCTGACTTACTACAAGCACTACAAGAATGCTCTACCTCTTATTTGTGCTACTGAGGAGAACAGAAAAAATCCCAGGCTATTATTCAACGTTCCCCCTGGAGTTGGGTCTTTCCAACATCTTCTAAAGTGACCAACTTCCTAATGTGGCTCTTGGAAGGGGTTTGAGATGATAATATCTGATCACTCCTGTGAAACGAAGAACAGATCTGTGTGGCCACTGCTAGAAACACTGGTTTTCCCCCTTAGCAAATGGATACATTACTGGATCTCTACAGATTTCCACGGTGGGATCAACACTGGATATGTTGGGAATGGAATCTTTGTTTTCCCATGTAATTTTAGGATATTTAATAAAAAGAAAGAGAATTATGCATTCCATAAAGAAACAACAACAACATGAAGGTTCCTGGGTCTCACACTCTTTGAAACTTAGTAAGTCTGAGGTTTAGAAACTTGCATTTTTAATACAAAACCCAGGAAATTAATCATTCTGAAGTAGATAATCAGTAAGACCATACTTTGAAAAAACACCAGTATAGATACTGGAGACTATCTATAAATGTTGAGTTCAAAGAAAGGAGAAGTCTGCATTTTTCTGCTATTGGTCAAGGGGTAGGTGAGAGTAAAGTGGAAAGATTTCCTTGTTAATTAAAAAAAATATATTACTGGATGCCTATTTACCTGATCCAATGCAAGGCCAAGACAAGATCAAGATGAACAGGATAAGAGTGTTTAACCTAATGAGGCTTTTAAATTAAATGAAAATGATTATATATGTAAAGCTAACTTTAATACTTTTACATAGTCTATATAAGTTTATTTAGTTAAAAAAGATATTACATTCAGTACTGGAATTTGAAATACAGAAGTGGTTCACAGAAATTTAGTAGAAAATTTAACCTCACAAATGGAAATCTATGAGAATTTAAAATAAATAAAATAAAATGGGAAATTGAGAAGTAGGCTGTTACCTATGCTAGCGTGGTTTTACATGTACTAGCAAGTAAATATCCTATTCTCTTTTCTTTCACTCTCCTATTTCCATATTTTAAATTAGTCCATAACAAAGGAAAATACATGATATTAGCACAACTTCACAGAATTAAGTTCTGACCTCTTCACCTCTATTTTCAAGTGGTATTATAGTTGCAAAGGATTCGAGTAAGACTGAGGTAAAGAGTGGGATAACACAATGGAAAATCAGATGTTGACTTTTATTGCATGCAGAGTTACAAGTTCTTAAACGTCACGCATTTTTCAGTATTTATTGTTTATGAAGTAATGGGAAGAACTAAGAGCTATTCTGATAGAACAATTTCTAAGACTTAGAGTTACAGAAAAATATAGTGGACTTCCTTGTGAAGCAGGAGGCTCCTTGTCACCAGAAGTATTCAAAAAAATTGAAGGATATCCCATTAGAAATGTGATAGAATTCATTTCTACATTGGGGAAAAGATAAGGAATCTAATGGTAGTTCATCTATCCAATGAACACTCTGCTTCTTCTGTGGCTGCAAAATCAGCAATGAACTTCCTGTCTGATGATATAATATGTAACAAACAAAAGAACAGAAAAGAGCATCTGGGCACAGTGAGCGGCAAGAAAAAATACACAGGGTAAACAAACAAATTATTAATAAGGTGTTTGAGGGTATTTAATCAGTTCAGTGTTGCTGGAGAGAAAAATGTGCCTATGCAAGTGGCAGGTGATTGTGCTGAAGAAGTAAGTGTTAAATGTCATGTAAAAAGCCTAGATTTTATTCTGTAACCACCAGGCATTTTAAACGGCACAGGTAAATTAGCTTCAGACTACTAGGTGATGGCAGGGGATGATGAAAGCCTGAATTAGTAGGGGTAAGTGGCAGAGTGTCAGGGGACAAAATAGAGGATGGATTCAAGATTTTTTTTTTAAAGATTTTATTTATTTATTCATAGAGACACAGAGAGAGAGAGAGGCAGAGACACAGGCAGAGGGAGAAGCAGGCTCCATGCAGAGAGCCCGACGCGGGACTTGATCCAGGGTCTCCAGGATCACGCCCTGGGCTGCAGGCGGCACCAAACCGCTGCGCCACGCCACCGGGGCTGCCCTGGATTCAAGATTAAAAGGATAATGAGATCATATTTGTGCTGAGACACACACCGAACTTGTTTTTACATTTCTAAGATCTTCCATAATGGTCAAAACTTTGCATTTGTATAGATTTGATTGTAAATTTATAGAATGACAAAGAATAGGGGTGCCTGGGGGCTCAGTTGGTTAAGCATCTGCCTTTGGCTCAGGTCATGATCCTGGAGTCCCAGATTAAGCACCACATCAGGCTCCCTGCTCAGCAGGGAGTCTGCTTCTCCTTCTGCCTCTCCCCTCTCTTGTGCACGTGTGCACACACGTTCCTTCTTTCTTTCTCTCAAATAAATAAAATCTTAAAAAACAAACAAACAAACAAACAAAGATGGGGGCACGTGGGTGGCTCAATGGTTGAGCATCTGCCTCCAGCTCAGGTAGTGATCCCAGAGTCCTGGGATTAAGTCCCACATCAGGTTCCCTTTAGGGAGCCTGCTTCTCCCTCTGCCTATGTCTCTGCCTTTCTCTACGTCACTCATGAATAATAATAATAAAAAATACTGAAGGATTGTATTTAATAACATTTTAAAAATTAATCCAGTATTTTCCATGTTGTAGTAAATTGTAGCAATAGTCTACATTGTCTGAATTTCTATAGAAATCTCCTTGGTTCATAATAGAATACCAAACTGGCATAAATACATCTTCACACCTATCATTTACATACAAAAATTCTGGCAAACTTTATAGACTTTCCTTATTTGAGACTAAATAATTAAAAATCCTTTTTTTTTTTTTTAATAATTAAAAATCCTAATGGGTTAAGATGTTATATCTATTTTCCTCACACTTCAAAAATTCTTGTCGCTGGCTAAACAGGTCTTGAGACTTATTAGCAAACACATTTCAAATAGAGAATTTAATTGCTACTACCAATTCAATACCAAATTGCCTTTTGTAATTGAGATTGCTTTTGTCACTAAACTAAATGATTACATGTCATACAGCAGGGGAGGGGTAGGTTACAAATGAACATATGTTATAAACCATATTTCACAAGAGGTAATTATCTCTAAAAAATTTTAAGAAGGGCAGCCCTGGTGGCTCAGCAGTTTAGCGCCGCCTTCAGCCCAGGGCCTGATCCTGGAGACCCGGGATCGAGTCCCACATCAGGCTCACTGCATGGAGCCTGCTTCTCTATCTACGTGTGTCTCTGCCTCTCTCTCTCTAATAAATAAAAATATGTTTAAAAAAATAAAATGTTTTAAGAAATAAAAACTCTATTACTATTAATACAGTTATGAAATATGCTGACAATACACAAATTTAAATAGCAGGAAGTGAGTCTAAGATAATTAAAAGTGACTGTTTAAAAATCTCTGATGTCAGGCAGCCTGGGTGGCTCTGCGGTTTAGTACCGCCTTTGGCCCAGGGCATGATCCTGGAGACCCAGGACAGAGTCCCACGTAGGGCTCCCTGTGTGGAACCTGCTTCTCCCTCTCTGCCTGTGTCTCTGCCTCTCTCTGTGTGTGTGTGTGTGTGTGTGTGTGTCTCATGATAAAGAAGTAAAATCTTTAACAAAAAAAAAGTTTTGAAATTAAAAAAAAAATCTCTGATATCTGTAAAAGTAATACAAGTACTAAAAACTAGAGAGCTCAGCTTAGAGATGGAGAAAGCTGGAAAGAGCAATACCCCTCTGATTACAAGACAAAAAGCTGAACTGTTAATTAATGACATTTCTTGAACCTGTTAAACAACTGAGTCCACAGGCCAAAACAATCTAAAACCAGAAAAAACTGGTATGTGCAGGAGAGAGAATGCCAGAGTATTTGCTTACCTGAAACAGAAATAGCTGGGTAAATCAGTAGGAATTTTAAGTTAATGTTTAATGAAATGATACAAGGTAGACAGCATGGAATGAATGTGAGGCCCCCACACTATAAACACTAGGGATGGAGGAGAAGCATGGTCTTTCAAACTTTTCTTCCATGATCCCCACCAGGGAAGACTGAAGAGAATCTTCATAAAACTTCTCATGTGGTATCAGCTGGAGAAGAGAAGAGCAACCATTTTCTAAAACCATGTAGATGCACACCTACTCCGTCCTCTAAAGAACAAAAGGATTAGTCTGTAGAGAAAAGGGCTGGGGGTGGGAGGTGGAGGAGGTTATAGTATGAGAGCAGTGGCAGAACTGACTGTAGTTGAGGGAAAGGAACAGGAAACAAAATGTTTACTCTGGGGTTGGGGCCAGAACATATGCTAGGCCCAGCATTTCATTTGGAAGATGGGCAGAAATAACTGAAGTTCACATCCCCAGGACCTAGGTTCACAGGACCAGACTTGGGCAGACAATTGATCAAAACTCTCTTCTCATAACCACCCCTACACATAAACAAGCACTAAGGAAAAATAATATATAAAGGAATATAGCAAGTATTGCTACAAGAGACAGATTTGCTCTAAGAAAGAAACAGTGTAAGGGGCAGACCAAAAACCCAGCAGAAAACACGTTTAGAAAAATCCTCTGGCAAAGTAGCCAAGACTCTAAACACAAAGTATTACTAGAATACGGTGCAATGAGGGTAATCATAGCCAGAACAAGGTGTTTTTAAACACCTTAAATCATGACTACATTATTAACACAACCCCCACAATGAAAGTTGGCAGAATGAAAACATGCTCATCCACAGAAAAAAACAAAAACAAAAACAAAAACAAAAAATACCCTCAGCATCTATTGTCCCGTACAATACATATGGCTTTTTACCAAAAATTATAAGGCATTCAGGAAAAAAAAAAATCTGAGGAGATATTAATCATTATACTAGACTCAGGTATGACACAGATGTTGTAACTATCTGAAATGAAATAACCATGATCAATATATTAAAGAGCCCAATAAAAAAGGTAGAAAATGCATAAACTCAGATACTTAATTTCAGCAAAGAAATTTAAACTATCCGAAGGAATAAAAAAGAAATGATAAGAAACCAAAAATACAGTACAGAGTAAACATTGCCTTTAATGGCATGATCACTAGACTTGACAACTCTGAAGGAAAAATAAGTGAACCTGAAGATAGGACAACAGAAATTACCCAAACTAAAACACAAGGGACAATGAAAGTGGGGGGAAAAAAAAGGAAATAAAACAGGATAAAATAGATAGTCCAAGGGCTGTGGGACAGTATCAAATGCACGAACATATATACATAATAAGCAGAATATCAGAGGTGAGAGAGAATGGGGCAGAAAAAAACACTGAAAAAATAATGACCTAAAACTTTCTAAAATTAATGACAGAAACCAAGCCTAGATACAAAAAGTCCAGAGAACACCAAGCAAGACAAGTACCTTAAAACCCATATTTCAGCATATCATTAAGAAACTGCTGAAAATCACAGACAAAGAGTAAATCTGGAAAGGAATCAGAGGAAAAACCAGGACACATTATCTACAAAGGAGCAAAGATAGGGATTACAGCAGACTTATTTTGAGAAACCATGGAAGCAGTAAGAAAATGGAGCAAACATCTTTAAAGAGCTTAAGGGGGGGCGGGGCTTAAACGGAGAAAAAAAAAAGAAAACCCTGTCAATGCAGAGTTCAATATTTAACAAAAACAGCTTTCAAAACTAAAGGATAGGTAAAGATTCTCTTAGACAAAAACAGGGCAATTCACTATCAGAAGACTTCGTCAACAACAAATATTAAAGGAACTTCTTTATACGGAAGGAACAGGATGCAGGTAAGAAACTTGTATTTATACAAATAAATTATGAGCATTGCAAATAGAATAAATGAAGGTAAAATGACTTTTATTTTTAATTGCTCTAAAAGATAACTACCTAAAAAAAAGTAGTCACATAAAAAAAAGTAGTAACACTGTATTGTGTTGATAGCATATATGAAAGTAAAATACATGACAAAAGTCGTACAAATGATAATATAAAGGAATTGGAAATACAGTGGAGAAGGTTCTTACTCTACCTTTGAAGTAATATTAATACTATTTGAAAACACAGATTACTTTTAAAGATATTATAAACTTCAAGACACTCACTAAAAGAAATTTTTAAGAAAAGTATCAACAGAGGTGATAAAAAGGAGTCATTAGGAGGTAGGAAAATGGTAGATTTTAATCCAAACATTATCAATAATCATACACCAGTTAAAAGGCAGAGACTGAATAAGTAAAAAAAGAGCAAGACCCAACTATATATCAACTGAATAAAATCCACTTTAAAGATAAATACATAAGTAGATTCAAAGTAAAAGGAAAGAGAAAGACATATCATGCAAATACTAATGAAAAGAAAGTTGATAGCTACATTAATTTCACAGAAAGCAAACTTCAAGAAAAGGAATATTTTCAAGGATAAAGAGAGACATTACCTTATGGGTTATTTCCCCAGAAAGACATAACAATCCTAAATATATGCACCTAACAATGCTACATTGACATACTTTTGCAGCACTGATAGATCTAAAAGGAGAAAACAAAATTCACAATCACATTTAAGACCTCAATACTCCTCTCTCAATAAGTGATTGAGGAAGGGAGAAAATCAATAATGGTTTTCAATAGATGTCATATATAGGACACCCAGCACAAAAGCAGAAGGGAAGGTATCTTTATTGGATGAGAGTTTTTATATTTTATTGGGATTATATTAATTATCATTAATCTATGATAAACTGAGATGCATACTGTAATTCCTAGAGCAACTAAGGAAAGAAAATAAAAAAATAGTAAAAATTACAACTTCAACACTGAAATGAAAAAGGCACATTGAAAAGCATACCACATAGTACTAAAATATGAACAGAAAAGACAGAGCACAGATAGAAAGCAAATAGCAAAATGGCATATATAAGCCAAACCAGTTTAATATTTGCTTTAAAAGTAAATAATTTAAACAATCAAAAGGCAGAGGTTGTAAGACTGAATAACAAAAGAACATTCAACTGTATGCCATCTATGAAATACACCTTACATTCAAAGATACAAATACATTGAAATTGAAAAGCACTAAGATAATACACCAAAAAAGCTGTTAACCAATAGAAAGCTAGAATGGCTATATTAATATCAGACAAAATATATCTCAAGACCAAAAATATGACAACAGGCAAAAAGGAACATTTCATAATGACAAAAGAGCCAATACACATCAGGGAACTATAATAATTATATATGAAACATCAGACAAAATTACATAAATCAAAATCTGACAGAATTGAAAAGAGAAATAGAAAACTGAACAATTTATACCTGGAGATTTCAAAAATCCCCACTCTGTATAACTGATAGACCAACTAGACAAGAAATTAGTAAGATTATACAAAAACTGCAAAACACCATCAACTAAGTTGACCTAATTAACATTTATAGAAGAGTCTACCTAACAAAAGCAGAATACAGATTCTTGTCAAATGCACATGGAACATATTTGAAACCAAGAAACTAATTTTAACCCCCGCCCCAAAGTATAAATCAGGCATTCTTCAGACCACAACAAAATTAAACTAGAAATCAGTAAGAGGGACACCTGGTTGGCTCAGTGATTGAGCATCTGCCTTACACCCAAGGTGTGATCCCAAGTTCATGGGACTAAGTCCCACATAGGGTTCCCTGTGGAGAGCCTGATTCTCCCTGTGTCCTCATAAAATCTTAAAAAAAAGAAAAAGAAAAAGAAAAAGAAAAAAGAAACCAATAAAGGTAACTGAAAAATCCTCAAATTTGGATATTAAACAATACATTCCACATAACTTGAGGCCAAATAGAAAATATCAAGGGAAATTTTAAAATATTGTGACCTGAATGAAAATTAAAAATTAAAGGAATTTAAGTATTAAGTACAGGTTCCTTTTGGATGTACTTTTTCAGAAATAGTGGAAATAAGTGGCAAAGTGCTAAGAAAGGATTGTTATATACCCTTTGTTCATTAACATTTTATTTCAAATGCTAGGCTGATGACCATTAAAACTTCCTTCTGTACTGCTGCTGACCATTGATTTTTCTCTGAAAGTCACAATAAAGCTAGAGTGTATAGCAATTACCTGTTACTCTTTTAACCGACATGCTGATGCTCCAGAATATTTCAAAATACTTTCAAAGAGAGAATGAAAGAGGAAATAAAGTTAGGTGATAAGATATTATGTGCTCTGGCGTTGGTGAATACTACTCCTTTCAACAAATGGATATGTTTTTTGAAAAAATTATGAATATGTACCTATATGTATATATAAATACATGCATGTTTAGAGGGGGAAAAAACAAAACAGTTCTACTTCCCTAAAAATATGAGTTTAAATTTATACTGGTGAGTCATTTATTTTACAAAGTAGATTGTTGTTTGAGATAAAACTTCAACCAAAATATCACATATATTCTGAACAGTGATAAAGTGGGGAAAAAGAACTAGTAGGCAAATTAATATAATAACCACTTACTTCCAGGACCTCAAATTCAAATTATAATCAATTCACTCAATTAAATTTGCCACCCACCATACTTAAAAAGAATACAAACACAAAACTTAATGCCTTGAATTCCCCATCAGGTGGAATAATCTATTCAAGACATACCTCTTTGATGGGAAAAATCTATAGGTCTCAGTTCAGAACTGAAGTAAACTTACACAAATGAGAAAAAAAAATCATGTTCTTATTATCTGAGATACTACATTTGAATCACTTTACAATAAATGAGGAAGAAATACTAGATCTAATAGAATATACTGGTCATTAACTTACAGTGTACATAATAAACATGTCTTCCAAATTTTAAAAGGGTAATGTTTATACATAGGCTTTCACTAGGAGGTAAAAACACCCAATTAACAAACAGTAAAATGAAATTATATTTTCCTACTGTTTTGAGAGGAATGGAAACTGAACCTTGCACACTGAAACAAAAAACAACTGAACTGAAATTAACATGTAACTGCTCATGCAAAATGTATAGTTAGTGTATTTTGTTAACAACTGACTTTTACTAAGTTCCCCAAGTAAAAATCTTCTGTTTATAAACACCTAGGTGATAATGCAGAAAAGACAATTGTTTACACTATAATAAAATTTTCATTTATAAAAACAGAAATACAGAAAATTATAATTAAATTTATAAGAAAATTTACAACTAAATAATTCAATAACCTTTTTTGGTAATTTTCAACCCACATAACATGAAAATTCTATTTCTCATTCTTCTTTGATATTCCCTATAAATACTTTCAGGACCGACCACCAGGCATACTAATTATCAACAAACTATGAGAAAGAATACACAAATTATGGATGCAATCCTTTTATTTCAAAGTAGGAATATTTTACTCTAAACAATTCTTCCTATAAAGCTTATATTAAAACATGTTTTATATTTATAATATAAATATATAATATAATATAATATTTATATTATTAAGTTATATTAGTAACTTTTGGCATATCCCATAAAATAATAAGCTGGCTGAGATACAGAAGCCCAATTGAAACTTCTTTTCATAAACAGATTTAATATTCTTGATGGCGAAAAGGTGCTTTTTTAATCTTATTGACCTGTCCTTGATCTTTACATGTGAGATTATGTGCAGATTATTTTTTATGGAATTATTTCTATATGTATTTTGTTAAAATAGAAAATCATGAGATTTTAAAAAAAATTTTTAATGTTTAAACTGAAGTATAGTTAATATACTGTGCTATATTAGTTTCAGATGTATGTATGATACAATGATTCAACAATTCTATACATTACTTAGTACTTATTACAGTATGTGTACTCTTTAATCCCTTTATTAATTTCACCTACCTGCCCACCTACTTCACCTCTAGCAATTACCAGGCTGTTCTCTGTATTTAAGAATCTGTTTGTTTCTTTTGTTCTTTGCTTGTTTTATATTTTTTAAATTCCACAAGTAGAGTCATAGTATTTGTCTCTCTGACTTATTCTACTTACCCTCTAGGTCCATCCATGTTGCTGCAAATGGCAAGATCTCATTCTTTCTTATGGCTGAATAATATTTCATTGTGTATGAATACTACATTTTCTTTACCCATTCATCTATTGATGGATACTTGCGTTGCTTCCATATCTTGCCTATTATAAATAATGTTGCAGTAGAAACATAGGAGTGCATGAATCTTTCTGAATTAGTGTTGTTTTCTTTGGGTAAATATTCAGTAGTATTTACTGGAATTGTATGGTAATTCTTTTTCAATTTTTTGAGAAACCTCCATACTCTTTTGCACAGTGGCTCCACCAATTTGCAATCCTACCAATAGTGTACAAAGGTTTCTTTTTCTCCACATCCTCACCAACACTTATTATTTCTTGTCTTTGATTCTAGCTATTCTTTCTGACAGGTGTTAAGGTGATAATTCATTGTAGTTTTGTTTTGGAATTCCGTGATGAGTGATGTTGAGCATCTCTTCATGTGTCTATTGACTATTTGTATCTCTTCTTTGTAAAAATGTCTATTAAGGTCCTTTGTCCATTTTAAAATCAGATTATTTATTTTTGGGGTGTTGAGTTGTAGAAGTTCTTTACATATTTTGGCTATTAACCCCTTATCAGATATATCATTTGTAAAAGCCTTCCCCCATTCAGTAGGTTGCGTTGCCGCTTTGTTGATGGTTTCCTTTGCTGTACAAAAGCTTTTTAGTCCCGATAGTTGTTTTGTTTTTTTTTCTTTTTTAAGATTTATTTATTTACTCATGAGAGACAGAGAGAGGTAGAGACATAAGCAGAGGGAGAAGCAGGCTCCCTGCAGGAAACCTGATGCAGGACTCAATCCCGGACTTCAGGATCACACTGAGTGAAAGGCAGACACTCAAATGCTGAGCTACCCCGGCATCCCTTATTTTGGCTTCTGTTTCCCTTGCCATAGAGAAATGTTTCTGTGGCTGATGTCAAAGAAATTATTCCTTGTGTTTTCTTCTAGCAGTTTTATGGTTTCAGGTCTCACATTTAGGTCTTTAATCCATTTAAATTTTATATGGTGTCAGAAAGTGGTCCGGGTTCTTCTTTTGCACGCAGCTGTCCAGTTTTCCCAATACCATTTGTTGAAGAAAATGTGTATTTTCTACTGTAATATTTTTTTCCTACTGTGTATTTTTTTCCTCCTTTGTCATAGATTATATTGGCCATACAATTGTGGGTTTATTTCTTGGCCTTCTATTCTGTTTCACTGATCCATGTGTCTATTTTTGTGCTAGTACCACACTGTTTTGATTACTATTTTATAAATTTTACATTGAAATGTGTGATGGTGATACCTCCAGGTTCATTCTTCCTTCTCAAGATTGCTTTGGCTATTTGGGGTCTTTTGTGGCTTTATACAAATTTTAACATTATTTGTTCTAGTTCTGTGAAGCTTTTTTTCTTCTTAACTATGTATTAATAAATCAGTGTAGAATTCTTCATACAATTGGTCTGTTCTTTTTTTTTTTTTTTTTAAGATTTTATTTATTTATTAGAAACAGAAAGAGAGAGGCAGAGACACAGGCAGAGGGAGAAGTAGGCCCCATGCAGGGAGCCTGACATGACACCCTGGGCTGAAGGCAGCACTAAACCGCTAAGCCATTGGGCTGCCCCTGGTCTGTTCTTTGTATGACAGATGTACTTTATATGAATGTCCTATGATGTGGGTTAAAATTCTTATTCACAGACAAAAATCTCATTTGAATTTTACAACAGCCCTCTGAGGCAGTAAATCTGCTGTTGCTTCCTTTCTTAAAAGACGAGAAAGCAAAGAGGAGGCAAAGTGATTTGTTCCAGGTTTCTCACTCTTAAAATAATAGATAACATGAATCTAGACTGGAAGAAGTAGAGGAAAAAAATGAAGGGATTAAAATAAAGAACTTCTATATTCTATAGGACCACAGTCATATTCTATGACTTTTTCTTTTAAATCTGCCAAGCTTATAAAAATTAACATAAAATTCAAAGTGAGAGCAGAAAATTAACATTTATAATTTTTAGTAACTGATTGCTAGTACAATTTAATTCATAATTCTATTAAGTCAACTTGCCAGACTATATTTTTCATGAATATTTTGATACCCTTTAGGAATCTAATAAAAACAATAAACTCTTTAATAAAATAATCACATGTACATGACAAACTTTTTCATATGCTTTTAGTGTGTCAAAGAATGTCCTAAAAGACCTTGTGGGATAGGTTCCATAAATTCCAAGTTAAGAATTTTGTAGTACACAAAGGACCCTTAAGAGCTCCAAAGGACTCTTAAGAGTAAGCAACTATACTAATTGCTAATCTAACTAATACACATATTTGATTTAACAAGAAGGTTTAAAAAAAAAAGGATTCAGTCCTGGAAAACTAGTTAATCACATCAACTAAGTACTAGTCTGAAATGTTAGAATTACTATCCATTCTATTTTGGTTAGAATTCTAATGTTAATAGAGCTAACTCATGCAAATTTGCAAGACTACAGTGGGATCCTGCAAATTTAACTTCAAATGTATCTCCCAAATTCTTGGAAAGTAAAATCCTACCCCTACTGCTTTTGTTTTCTTTCCTACCACATCTTTTGTTGTTAATTAAACCAAAACCACAAATCAAAAGTTGAAGTCAATCACTCTTCTTAAAGTCCTTTATATAGTTGCACTGATAAGGTTCAAGGTTCTTAACATAGTCTAGAATGATCCTTAAAAAATATATCACTCTTCTTAATCTACCATTTCCCATTTCATCTCACACTAGTCCTGTTACATTCTAGCATGCTCCAAATATACAGGGTTCTTTCATATTCTTAAGCTTTTTTTATACATGCTGTTCCTTCTACCTAGAAAAATATCTGGAATAGATTTGCAGAACTTACATAAAATACTGAGCGAGACAGAAGGACAGGATAGATGCGGACATGTTAATTTTACAACTTTTACACATAGATTTATTACTAGTAGCAGTTACCATTTCTTGAAAACTTAGCATGCATAAGTGTTTCCCATGCATAATGTCATTCGCTTCCTAACAACATTTTGAGGTATTATTCATATTAACTCACTTCAAAAATGAGAAAGTAGACTCAAAAAGGATAAGCCATTTTCCAAAGTTTGTCATAGCTAGCAAAAGAACCAAGGTTTATACCTAAAAATCAGATTTCAAAGAATGTGCTACATGAAAATACAACTCATCTATTTCCCTCTTCTCACCTCATGGCCTCTTACCTTCACCTTCCCATCCCATCCCTGACAATCAGTGCTGGTATGCTTGAGAGAAATCATAGTGTAAAAACTGGTCTGTCTTTGGAAATCAAAATAATAACGGATATCCAAACCTAAAAAATAATCTGAACTTTCTGATCCAGTTTCTCCATTTACAGAATTTTGTATTACAAATATAATATTGCAAGACAAAAGGAGAAAAACAATAGGCCCCAAAACATTATTACTTAGGACTATGAAAAACTTAGAGGCAGCCTAAATGTTTAATAATAACAAACGGTAATTCATAATAAATATAAATGACTTCCACTGGCACTATAATATAAGGACAGGAAATGCTTGGATGTAATTAGTGAAAAAGCTAAATACAAAATATACCTATAACATACAACTATTTAAGAAATGCAGGCTGAAGACTGGAAGGACATCCAAACATTAACTGTGGTTCTGTTTGGGTGCTACACTTACAGGGCAATTTTTCCTATTAACTGTTTTCTAAAAGTTCTTTTATTAATGGAGAAAAAGAGAACACACGAAAACAGAGATGAAGAAGGGATAAAAATAAGTCACTGGTCTGAATAAAATAAAACTGGATTTAGAGGGTCCAAATGCTGAAGTTAAGTTTCGGATCAGTCAGGTATTACTACTTTATGTATTACAACAGACTAAGAAGGAAGCTTGAGGTTACTTTGATTTGTTTCAAATCTTTTGATATACAACTTGTACATTATAGCAAGCACAAGAGAAAATTGCGTAATAATTCAAATGCAAATGTTCTACAAAGAACCAAAACCTCATGTTTATTTTAAAAAGTAATTGCCACTTATCACAAAATAAGAAACAGCACCTAAACTGGCCAGGAGAATCTCCTCCTAAGGGTTTATTCACATCTATTGAGAGCCAAGAGTTTCACTCTTAATAACGCAGGTTAATGCAAGTCCTTGTACCTAAAAGACATATACAAGCTTAAAAGTAATTTATGTTTTTGATTAATCTCAGTCAACAGAAAAACTAGAACCTTTAAACAAAATTACCAAAAACCAAAACCCTTTCACTCCATTAGTTATATCAAATGGAGGAGTTTAAAGTTAATATGAAACTTAAACAAATACTAACAAAAAATCAAAAGCCCAAAACCAAAGAAATCCTGTTATTATCTTTGAGAAGTGATTCCCCCCCCCCCACTTCATATCCCCAAAATGATAATTTGGAACGCAGAGAATAAAAAGGAAAAGGAAAAGGAAAAGGAAAAGGAAAAATAAGTAAAAGATGCCCCTAATGTATAAAATACAACTTCAACTCTGGTCAAAATTAGGTGGCTTTCTTCATTTCTACCTCCCTCTTCATTATAGAAAGACTGAAGCCTATTCTTAAAGATGGCAAGGACTCTGATGGAGTGTGTAAAATCTACAGGGTTATCAGGCTTTCCCTTATCAATAAAGACCAGCAGGATCCCTATAAGGGATCCTACATTTATTTTGCTATCAATAATTCATGCTTTCCATTAATAAAAAAAAAAAAGGCTATTGTCAGATCTTAAAAAATTCCAGAGAAATGTAAAAAGTTAAGTCTTAAACCTTTACAAAATAGAAAACGAAAGAAATGTAAATATCCCTCATAAACAGAGTCCTAAATGAATTTTGAAGCTGCAAGGCTAACTTATTCATCGGGAGAGGCATAAACCCTTTTAAATATAAATACACAGGGGCGCTTGGGTAGCTCAGTGGTTGAGTGTCTGCCTTTGGCTCAGGTTGTGATCCTAGGGTCCTTGGGTGAGTCCAGCATCAGACTCCCCACAGAGAGCCTGCTTCTCCCTCTGCCTATGTCTCTGCCTCTCTCTCTGTGTATCTCATGAATAAATAAAATCTTAAAAAAAAGAGAGAGATAAATATAAATACCCATAGTAAGCCTCTACAACAATTATCCACTCTTATTAGTTGACTTTTGGATTTCGGAATCACTAGAAGGAAGCCTGGGTGGCTCAATTAAGTGCCCAATTCTTGGTTTCAGCTCAGGTTTTGATCTCATGGGTCATGGTATCTAAGTCCTGCGTGGGGCTCTGTGCTCAGCAGGGAGTTTGATTCCCCCTACCCTACCCTCTGCCTCTACCCCTCTCCCCACTTGTGCTGTTTCTCTAAAATAAATAAATAAATCTTAAAAAAAAAAAAGAACAATTATAGCCTACCATTAGTACAAACATCAAGGATTATCACGTGAATCAGAGATCTGACTGGTTAGTGAAAAACAATAAGAAAGGGCATAGGACTATGACTTGTGAAACTTAATTATTCTTGGCTACTAAAAATAAGAATTATATATATTAAGCCATATATTTCAAAAGTATTTAGTCTGGCATGAAATAAAATGCTTCACTTCATATTTATCAGGTGTAATACTACAGGAGGATCCATAGGAATATAATAAATCTTAGCAATTTTTTTTTAAATAAAAAGCTAAACTCTTGGGTCTCCTAAAATTAACCCTTGTGAGAAATAAAAAAAAATTACAATTACAATTAAAAAATAAAACCACTAAAAGTAAAGGCAACTATTACTGTTTTGCTCTCCTAACCTCTAGAAAGCAACTGGCAAAGATATATTTGGTGTGTCACAAAGCCACAGCTCTGGATACTTAGGATTTAAAACAGAAAAGTAAAAAACAAACAAACAAACAAAAAACCGATCTTGAAGCCAGATTTACTTTCTATATAATCTATCCCTAAACTTACTTCCATCAGATTCGAAGACCCTGAAGACAAACATAAGCAATATCAATTATCTATTTAATTCTCAATTACACATAAACACTTTGGTCATTTAAACCAAATGATTCAGATTTATTTTCTGCCTTTCTCTTTACCTTTCAGTTGGCTATCACAGTTCAAATAAAGAATCTATATTTTCATCCAAGTTAGTCTTCTTATCTAGAGTAAAAAAAGACTAATAAAAACAAGCCCAAAATTAAAAAGCTTCTTTAGAGCAAATATAACATAGCGACTTTTCTTTAATCTACATAATCAGATTATTTCTAAATTCAGCAGTAATAACTTTTCATCCTAGAAATACTAATGCCACATTTTGTAGCTTTATTTGGAAAAATGCTACATAAAATAGTATTTAAGAAATGATGGAGTAGGAGATCTGAAAAGCTATAAGGATCACATCAGTAGAGAGATGCCATGAAAACAACAGGGATTAATAGGAGACTAGAGAAGTAAAATGTAAACATATATTTCTTTTCCCAAGATAGGATGCAAGTTTGAATTAGCAGGAAACATTTTTCTCTTAAACAGTTGCTGTCCTTAGTTAATTCTGATTTAAATAATTGCTGACTATATTTTTATTCAATTAGAAAATAATGATCATAATTTTTCATGCATATACTTCAGCATACAAAACCAACTCAAGTAGCATTCATTAAAAACTTTTAAGTCAAGGAAATGATATTCAATATTCACTCTGTGGCCTTCTACTACTTCTAATAGAAATTTGGTAGAAACTATCAAAAGATAAACATTTAGAAACCAAAGTTAAATCTCTTCCCATCCCAAAATATTTTGGACAATTTTAAGTATGGTGGGATAATGATAAAAAAATTAATAATAGGTTAATGACAAAATTCAGAATTCACTCTCAAATTAATATATTTCTTTTTTCCCTTATTACACAAGCTAAAAAAAAAAAAAAACAAGTAGCTTAAAGAGTTTTGTCAATTCTATGCTTCAAAACTGGCATATTTCAGGACACTTTCAAAAAATTTAATGAGAAAAATTATAAGGACTATCCTAATGTAGGGCAAATTCCATTACAGTACATATAAAAATGACAATAATGATATATTTAAAATGTTGAGTGGCAGACCCACTATATCTAATTTTGTTGATTTCATTACAATATTCACCATAAAATATCTAAAGTAACAAATGTTTTCACAGAGGCTGTCCATACAGTAGTGGACATTAAGGTCAAGGAATATTTACACTTAATCCAATTAACTTAGAGAAAAAATAAATTACAGCGTTGCTTCAATATTTCACCACCTTCTCGTCTCCTCTCTTTTCTACTTCCCCACCCAATTCTAGTCTGGACACTAAGGGAAGAGTGGGGCACTTAGGAGATGGGAGCCATAGTCTTCCTGGAAGTCAGGGTCCATGCTCACAATCTTCTTTCCTTCCACGCCCAAGACAAGAGTTCATTCAGATTGGCCCTCTTCCAGTCAGGAAAATTTTCTAAAGTGTTATAAACCATCCAGCTAGAGGAAAGAAGAGAGGAAAGGAAAGATAAAAGGAAAAAGAGAAACAGAAATGAAGAAAGGAGAGAAGAAAGAAAAAGAAGCTCCTATGTTGTCTTCTTGGTGTTGACTGAAGAACTCAGGATAAGAAACAGCTTAAAATTGTGGGAAATTAATATAAATTAAAGGCTGAGTTTTTTTTTTTAACTAAAAAAAAAAAAAAAAGGAAAAAGACCACATCTTGTTATTTTTATTTATGTCTCTTCCCAAGGGGATAAGGGAGTAGCTAAATCTCTAACAGATATTAGATATCCGTAATTAAAATCATTATGTCGTTAGCAGATGCTGGCGAACCATTTATGCCTCTTGGTTACTATGTCTAACAAATCTCTTTCCAATGGTAACATAAATCATCTATTTCCAAACTTGAATATTCACATAATTTTCCAAGGAGGCCTAGAGAACTTTTTAATACAAGTCTCTACCCTCCTTCCTCTCTCCCCCTAATTGGGCTTCATGGATCTAAGAACAGATGTTTTGTTTTAGATATATATATTTTTTGAAAGATCCCAAGATGATTCTGATAATCAGTCAGATTTGAGAATCACTAGTATATATAAATTTTATTATAGATACATTCTGCACTTTAATGAAAGCAGACTGGCTTTTTACATGTGCTTTGGTTTCCCTTGTTTACTGTAATCTGCTGTTTTATACACAGTGTTTACTAAGTCAGAGAGAAATGCCTATCTCATAGATAAAAGCATAAAAATTGGAAAAGCAGATATGATAAGTCTTTTTGAGAGACTAATTTTTAAAATACTAGCAATGTTGAAAGGGAAAGAAGAACAGGCTATTAATCTCACAAAAATATTAAGCTAATAATAAATAACAACTTCCCTATAATTATAGCTGCATGCACTTTAAAATTTTCAGTTCTTTTGAAAATAAGTAAAAGCCAGGAGGTTCTCCCAAGGGGCAAATTGGTAATTATAAAATAATTATATAGGTACCCATGAATGCTGATGTCAGGAAAAGTAGTTTTCTTAAATTGATGTAATCTTGATATTACCACTGAGTTTCAGTGAGTCTATTAGATGTTAGAAGTATCTGACACCTCTACTCCAGCACTTCTTTAGTTTCAAAGTTAGTATTTAATTAATTATGTACCAAATAAGATAAAGGGCAAGCCTGAAAGACTGTACCACTCACTACAAAAATTATATACTAATTACACATTAGGTGCAAAGAATTTGCTTTGTGCTAAGGATAATCTAAAAATGAACGACATTAACAGCAAACATTGATATAGCTCTTACTATATGCTAAAAGCTATTCTAAACTCTTTATGTACATTAACTTATTTTAACCTTATAATAATCCTAAGAGGTAAATTACCATTATCACCAGGACTTTATAGATGAGGAGGGGGCACCTGGCTGGCTCATTGGTAGAGCACACAACTCTTAATCTCAGGGTCATAAACTCAAGCCCCAGGCTGGGCATGGAGCCTACTTCATAAAAATTTTTTTAAAAACATAGATGAGGACACTGAACCATGGCATAGTTGAGGAACTTGTACAAAGTCACAGAGCTACTAAGTGGAAAATCTAACTGAACCTAGGTGACCCATAGTCTGTGCTCTTATTCAATACAGCAGGATACTTTTCTTTAAGGAGTTTGCAGATTAGCAAGAGTTAAGAGACATGAACACAAATAATAGCACAAGGCAGTTTATTAATTCATTCAGCAAATATTTTTAATGAATAGGAATCATGGGAGATTTAGGTATAGAAAGAAAGATATCCTTAATACAAGGTTTTAGTTTAAAACACTTAAAAACGTGTTTCACTATATAAAGTTAGAAATTTCTTAAATTAAATTTATTCATTAGAAATAAGAATATATTGGGGAGCCCAGGTGGCTCAGCAGTTTAGTGCCACCTTCAGCCCAGGGTGTGATCCTGGAGACCCGGGTACGAGTCCCACATCGGGCTCCTTGCATGGAGCCTGCTTCTCCCTCTGCTGGGTCTCTGTCTCTGCCTCTCTCTCTCTCTCTCTCTGTGTCTCTCATGAATAAATAAATAAAATCTTTAAAACTAAATAAATAAATAAAATATAGAAATGTATTTTACAATGACTAAAAAAGATGTTCCCCCTTAGTATGGTTATAACTATGTATAGTAGGAGTGATTTAACCTAGCTGACAGATTCCCAAGCCAAGTTTTGCTGGACTTGGTTTCAAGGGAGGAAAATTCCTGTCCAGACATCCTTCATTTTAGAATTATGGAAACTTTCAATGAATCCTGGTGTTTCAAACCACAAGAGAAAATAACCACCCTTAATAACAAATGGTTTTTCTGAGGATAGAGTATACATTTTCTTTATCACTTTTGAAGAGCTAAGGAAATGTTAAGTGTCCTTTATGAACATTGCCTTTTCCCATTAGATATCCACTTAGAATTGGTGACCCAAGATCAGGTAAGTATGTATGATGTGATTCAGAACTGATAAAAGAATAATGGGGGCACCCTGTGCAGTCTCAGTGGGAGTTACATGGACTCAAGATCTGCTTCCAACAAAAATATAGTGTCCCTTTAAATAGAAATGATGACTTAACAACAGAAATAGTCATTTGCATTCTTGAGTCAATTTATATTTCATTCCAACAGTTCTAAGTAAGGGACATGCCAACAGAAGGATCCAGAGATACAGAACATACATAATCTCTTCTACCTAACTCCAGTCTCTGAATAAAGCAGTGATGATTTAAAAAATAAAAAAAAATAAAAATAAATCAAGAATAACCAGTATTTACCTTAGCTTTAAAGCTTTACTTGCAAGACTATAGGGTGTGGGAAATAGTGGAATAGATTTTAATTACAAACACCAAATTGCCAAAAGACTATGATTATAAAACAGTATTTCAATTGCATGGTATTTCTTTTTCAAGCAAGAATTTATCTTTTAAAAAAATAATTCTCAGCATGTACGTATACAGTTTGTAAAAAAGCAGAAGTTAATGTTTTAGAAAATACTTAGGGTAACAATTAATTAAAAATAATTACATATTTACTAACAGAGTATTTTCAACCTGTCAAGATACTGGCATTATATCCCACATTGATGCACATAGTGAAAATGAACCCCCTGGACTTTCTTGTTTCTTGGTGCGAGAGAAAATATAAATAAACTTTTCTGGAAGCCAAGTTAATTTCAATCAAAAGTCTTAAAAGTATTCATTCTCTTTAAATGGATATATCTTAAAGGTTCTCTTCTAAAGAATTAATTAGAAATTTAAAGATTTATTGCAAAAATATTCAAGTAATCAAATTAGTAGTTATATACTAGTAAAAAGTAAACATTAATATTCTCAACAAAACAATGGTATGCAAATTATAGTAAATTTTTAGAATAGAATAATATGTAGCCACTAAAAATAGTTTTTAAAAGTTAATAAAGGCAAAATATAAAGAATACCTGAAAAAAATAAGAGAATACATGATAATACGTAAAATACTCAAGTTTATTAAAAAAACAAACAATGGGACGCCTGGGTGACTCAGCAGTTGAGCATGTGCCTTTGGTTCAGGGCATGATCCTGGAGTCCCAGGATCAAGTTCCACATCAGGCGCCCTGCATGGAGCCTGCTTCTCCCTCTGCCTATGTCTCTGCCTCCTGGTTTCTATGTCTCCCATGAATAAATAAATAAAATCTTTAAAAAAAACCACACACACACACACACACACACACACACACACACACACACACTACCCATGAATGGAAAATAACATTAATTATATTCAACTTTACTATTGATTATTTCTGGAAAAAGTGCTAATAGATATTTTTTCTACTTTTTGCTTTTATAAATACTTTTAAATATACATGTACTCATTTCTAATTGTTTGAGTAATAAATTACAATAATGATCATCTAGTAAAAAATCCTAAGAGATAATGTTCCAAGACGATGACTTTATACTCCATCATAGTGATTTTTGCCAAGGATTGACCCCTACACCCTCTTTAAATTGCAAAAATTTTTCTCTGAATCAACTCTTAATTAGTTAAGAATAATTATTTAGTTAATGAATTATCCTGGGCATATCACTACTGCCTTTTAGGTATACCTAAAAGGATTTGAGGATTTAGGGATGTCATATAAAGGAAGGAAAAAGGATGGAAGGGAGGGAGGAATAAAACAAAACTATGTTAGACCATATTAATATCTACTGAAAATTGTGAATATACAGTATATTTTAGAAAGAAAGGTTGAAACTACAACTGACATAGACTGTCAATTACCCATAGGCTTTATTAATACAGATAATGGCTGCTTCTAAGAAGTATCAGCAAATTTTACTACATCTGGACACAAGAAGCCAACTAAATTATGTGGTACTTTTCAAAGAAGTAGAGTCAAAAAATGAATTGAAACTGCCCACCATTTTGTATATTCAAAAGTATAAATTTGATTGCTATCTATGGAAATACAGCAAACCACATTTACTTCAAAGATTGTATAATCATCATTCAAATGGAATGTATCTGGATGTGTAATATGGATACAATACATTCAAATACACAGTTTTAGAATTTACAGTTCTTCTTCAAGTAAGCGGATAGCAAAATTCCTTTATTACAGCAAGTTAAACATATGATGAAGTTCTCCTCATTTGTAATTAAAAAATAACCAATGAGGAAATAAATTCAAAATCCTAAACAAAGGTAAAATGACTTGTCTTATTCTTAGTAGTTATTTCTCACAAATCTATTATTTTAAAAATCATGAAAATTAATACTGATGTAGGCAATATAAACAGTAAGATTTGGTCTTGGAAAGAAAAACCCTAATAATTTGGCAAGAATAGAACATCTTATATCAGTAACTCTAAACTACTAAGGTTTCTTTAGTTAAAATGTCTTCAAAGTGAATTAAAATAATAAACTAAAACCAAAATATAAACAATTCTTTATTCATCATTCATAAAATCACTGTCATTTCTACTGTAGAGACCTTTCTTTCTAGGTTGCAATTAAAATTCTTCTAAAAAACGAAAAGAATTTTCAGCAGAGTTCAAATGAAACATCTCAAAATTCCTTTGAAAATTAAATATGGTTGAAGAGATTTTGGCATTTAAATGGTAGAAATGCTAGAGCAACTACAACTGCAAGACAAAGCTAAGGAACAAAGGACAGAAGAATCTGTCATCAACCCCAAAAGTGACTGAACGAAGGTGCTTTTAGATACAGGGGAACATAGGAAGGAAAAAAAACAGACAAAGGGCAAAGTATCATTTCTCAGATTAAAAGAAGTAACTCTAGGGGCACCTGGGTGGCCAGTCAGGTCGTGATCTCAGAGTCCTGGGATCAGCCCCTTCTTAGGCTCCCGGATGAGCAGGGAGTTTGCTTCTTCCTCTCCTGCCCCTCCCCCTGCTTGTGCACACATGCCCCCTAGCTTCCTCTCTCTCTCTCTCTAAAGAATAAATAAAATCTTAAAAAGGAACATTAGAAATATTCTGTCTTTAAGTGAGAGTAATTAAAATTAAAATTGTAATTCTAAAGCAAAATAGACCATATAGCAAACATGAAGGTATGAGAGAAGTATGCTATTAATTTCCCTGAATAAAGGAGAGGAGATACAATAAATACTACTACAATAAAGCTGACCAACAGCTTAAAAAGGGCAGTGTGCAACGTAACACTCTTTCCAGTTTACTTGAAGGTCGGTAGAAATAAAAAGAATGGGAATTATATGTGATCTTGGCTGATGGTTCAAAACAGGGCTTGAAATTACTGGTTGGTTCATTTTTACACAGAAGTGGCTAAAAAAAGAAACATATAGATACAACCTAGATTATATATCTAGATTTTCTATAACCTAGATACCTAATCTAGGTTATAGAAAAAAAACAAGGTTAAACAGAAATTTAATCTGTAGGAATATCCTAAATTTTGATAAGACTGAGATACTGTCCTAAAAGAATGTATCTATTCGTCTTCATGCCTTTCCCTCTACGACTCATTCTTAATTTCTCATTCCCTCCCTATGATTAAATCACTGCCATAAATAACATAAAAGCATACGCAATTTTTATACCATCATTAATTGAAGAGTTTTAGGTCATTTTCCTTTATACAGTAAATTGATACATCACTGATATTTGTCCAAAAACTAAAAACTTCCAAAGTTAAGCTATTTTGTCAGTGTCCTTAAATTGATCTCTTTTTTTGCAGTCAAAATTAGGTAGGATAGAAATAAAGGACAGAAAGACAATGAAATGTTTGAGAGGCAGCTACTGATTTCATATTTTAACAAAGTAACCTAGGTGATATTAAACATGGTATTATTTTACTACTCCCCAAAACAGCTCTCTGTATTTCACTATCTCCAACTTTTCCTTTCCTTTTCTTTCTTAAAAATACTCCAATCAAGCTTTTCTCATACCATTCCTTTCATTTTTTTAATCATCCTACTTGTTATTAGTAGCATTTGACAAAGCCAATCAATCCCTCCTCCTCCTTGAAAAACTAAAACTTGGCTTCCCAGGCACCAGCTTTCTTACTATAAAGAGATCTACTCTTTCTCAACCTTTGTTGGTTCCTCCTTGTTGCTTCAATCACTAAACATTAAGGTCCCTCCAAAGTATGGTATTCACACTACTTCTAATAACTAATAAGACTCCCTTGGAGAGATACCATGCAATTTCTTGGCTTAAACATCAGGGCTGCTGTCTATCTCTGATCCCACAATCTGCTGTGAACTCCAAACTTGGTATATTCACTAAGAAGGCAAGTATATCTCAAACTTAACATCGCCACTCGGTATTTTTAGTAATTCTCAAACTTAACCAGTACAAAAGTCACCTCCTGTTCTTCTCCAAGACACTTCTGGTAGTCTTTTCCTCAATTACTGGCAACTCCATTCAAGTTATGGGGGGATAAACCTCAGCGTCACCCTAACTTTTCTCTTTCATTCTCCACATGCATTTATTGGTTCCATGATCAAAATATGAACGGAATCCAACTACTTCTCACTGGTATACCACTTTGTTCTCTTACCTGGATTATTGTAATAGTCTTCCTGCTTCCGCTCTTGACACCTAGTCTATTCTCTACAACACAAACTGATTTTTAAAAAATTTAAGTCATATTGTATCATTCGTTTGCTCAAAATCTTAAAATGGCTTCAACTCACATCTGGTAAAAGCCAAAGTCCAGACTTTTGGTATACAATACTCTGCTGAAATGGTTCTTCTTCACCACTTTAAAATTAACTACCTTCCACCTAGTTCACTGTCATGCAGCAATACCGGCCTTCTTTCTATTCCCCAAATACCAATTACTTTCTTACTCCAAGGCCTCTGCACTGTTTGCTCCACCTTAAATATCCTTCCACATTTAAACATGGATTACATCTTCATGTCCTTGTCTTTGCTCTAATTCACGAATCATGTAGTTGAGTCTGTCACCACCACTGAAAACTACAAACCCCTATTTTAGCCCTCCCTGTCCCACTCTCCTGCTTTGTTTTTCTCCAAGTCACCATCACCTTCAATATAACAACTTACTTATTTTGTTTTTCGTCTCCTCTGGCACATAAAATTTTAAGTCTCCTAAGAGGGCCAGAATTTTTCTTACAGTTTTGTTCAAGTTTATCTTCCATATCTAGAACTATGACTGTACATAATAAATATCTGTTGAATAAATGAGTCTCTTACACTTTCTGCCTCATCTAAAATAGAGAAATGAAGTCATTTTTCATGCCTAATCAAAGTGACTGCTATATAAAAATCAAACTTAAAATAAATCTGGACTGATAATGAAGCAAGTTAGAGAACTTTTCTCTTAATCTTTTCATTGGGAAATAAAAGCAAGTTCCTAGGTGACGCTGATGCTGCTGATCAAGGTAGCAAACTTTAAGAATCTACTTTATAGGTTATTCTATAAACTACAATATGCAGGCCTTTCAGTCTAATAATAGTTTTTTTTTTTTACTTCCTTCCCTGACAAGGTGAATTCTTGAGAACATTTTAAACACATTTATCTTTCTGGCTTATGTTATTACTGTTAAATACTTAATTCTATGTGCTTATTAAATACAACAATGCACCATTGCTTTCTATAGTCAATATGCATTTAGATTTACTGCATATTACCACTTCTATTACTTTCCAGCATTTCTATTCCTTCATCTTTCTCCATCTTCTGCATCTCTTTCATCTTCATCTTCTACATCTTTTTCTTCTGCATTAAGAATATCCTTTCAGGTTTTCTTTAGTGTAGGTCCACTGGTGGCAAATTCTTCATGTTAATTTATCTAAAAGTGTCTTCATTTTACTCTTGTCTTGAGGGATTTTCACTGCATAGAGAAATTTAGATTGGCAGGTATTTCCCTTTACACAGTGAGGCTCTAGTTCCACCAACTCTGGCTTCTATTGCTTCATGAGAAGTTGGCTGTCAGTCTAACTGCTGGTCTTCTGAAGACAGTAACTTTTCCCTTTATTTTAACAAGGTCCCTTTGCATTTACTTTCAATAGTTTTATTATGATGTGTCAAAGAGTAGCTGCCCCACCACCAGCAGGGGTCACAGGACCAGATACAACTAGCTTTAGTCTTGAACTAGGTTAGTTAGCTTTATGGAGAGGTGTGGAATATAGGCTAGGAAATTCAGCATGCACATCTTCCAACTCATTAGGAGGGCAAGCAACTATACACATACAAAGCTTCTTGCATCTCTCTCGAGCCCACATAAGGGGACATATAGTTGCCAAGGACAGTTAGAGTGCATGTGGTTCTAGACACAGAGATGTGCCTTGGTTTCCTGTCAGTCTTATATTGTTTACTTTGGATAGATATAAGGCCAATATGCCAACTCACAGTTTTCTAAGTCCACATGCAATAGTATAGATGGGGTTTCATAGTAAATTTAAGAGATAACTAGCTGCTAGCAATAACATTTCATGTTTGTCCTAATTCAGCACATTTCCACAAAGTGGTACTATGAGATGGCAGATCCAAGGTCAGATTTTCAGATTTTCAGGCAAGTCTAAATTTCTTCATGGTCCAAGTATAATATTAAATCTTTACTCACATTGTAGATTTATTCTTTGGGGTACGAGGGCTAATTGAATCTCTGCCTTGATGTCTTTCATCAATTTTGTAAAGTTCTCAAGAATAATCCCTTCTAATATTTGCTTCAGTTGCACTATTTCTTTTCTCTCCTTTTAGGTCTTCTATTGAATAAACTTTCTTACTTCATCCTTTATCTATTTTCTGTAGTTTTTTCACCTATTTGTCTCTCTATGCTTCCTTCTGTATATTTTCTTCTAACTTACTACAGGTCCATAGATTCTCTTTCCAACTCTGTCTTACCTTCCATACAATCCATCCACTGAGTTCTTAATTTTGGCAATTATAATTTTTCACTTCTAGGATTTTCATTTTTAAAATAGGTTTTTAGTTACCAGTTGAAATTTTCAATTGTGTCTTTTATCTTGTCAGCATGGTAATTTTTAAGCTACAACTGCTAACTCCAATATCCAGAAGTGCTGTGATTTTGTTACCATTGTCCACTGCTTATGCTGAATTAACTTATAACGTCTTGCCTTTTCCTATGTCTGTCAATTTTTTATTGTGACCGACTGTATTTGTAATTAAAAAAAAAAACTAAATCCCTAGATGATTTTTTCTGAATCTTCTTTCAAAGAGGATTTAATTTTAACTAGCAATCTAGGAACACTTCAATTTAATTTCAAGATTGATACAATCCGGAATTGTAATCACTGTGAGAGTTTATCTTCTACAAACTAGTTCACCCTAGACCCTAGCCCTTTTGGGGACCTAAACCAAAGTGAGTTCACCCACACAGTGGTAAGCACTAGACTCCAATCCCTGTGCCCCTATGAAGCTGCCATAAGTGCTCTCAGCCATTCTACCACGACTGGCAAAGGAGCCCAGAGGAAAAGCATACTCAAAAGCCAGGGTCACATTCCTGTACTGGTAATTCTTTTCTATCTTTTTACATTCCAATGTTTTCAAACAGGTTTCTGTTGTTGTTTTTAAAATAAATGTACTTTAAAAAATAAATAAAAATAAAATAAAATAAATATACTTGGTCCAACTTTTCTAGTTCTATTTACAAGGAATATTAGTACAAATCATCTAGTCTCCCACTGCCAAAACTGGAAATTGAATAACAGAACTTTAAATAAGACAGTAATGGAATATATCTAATTAAAGTTAAATAGTACCTATAAATCAAATTCTTAAAGTACACCTCAAAGAAGAATTTTTGTATCAAAAATAAAAACAACCAAATAAGCACCTAAAGAGCTATTTTTCCAAAAGATTAGTGAGTGACTATTGTTTGTAATAAATACAGTTACTTCTCCATATAACTTATGGGAAAGCTTATACTTTAAAATGTAGGAATAAGTGACAACATAAATGACAAGTTTGAGGAAACCTTTTGCAATCTAGAAGTGCAAATTTCTTATTAAGAAATTAAATGTTTTTAAATATTCTTGTATAAGTTTGTTTTGTACAGAGTAAATCTGCCCTGAAATAGTATTTAATTAGGTGTACACATAGGGCACTCTCCTTTACCTACATCAAATGTTTTTCTTGCAAAAACAATACCAGGTTCAGTTAAATGTTTATTGAGTATATACGGCATATGATCATTAAGGAAAATGAGAAACAGTGTGTACTACTTGCATTTTCCAGTCTTACAGAAGAGATATAAATAGACAATGTGATAATGCTAAAACAGAATATGGACAAGATACTATGAGTACGTAGGAGAGACATTCTATCAGTGTGACATTATTCCATTAGTGACATTTCAATAACTACCTAAAATGTCTATTTTCTTTAGTGATGCAATAGTGGGCAAAACAGAAAATGTGTATCACATATCAATTTTTATTTTAAACTTAAAAAAATTCACATGTGAATACATAAAGTGTTATATGAGACATCCAGGTGAAAAATTTGATATGAAAACTTACCCCATCTGGCAATGCCCTCCAGCACACGGCACTAACAAATTCATTTGTATCATCTTCTTTTCGGTCTTTATCCAGAACACTTTTCACCGTATCAAACTTAAAAGTTAGCAAAGTCTTAGAAAGTCCTTTATAGTATAAGTAAAGAGAGTTGTTCTCACTTCCTGAAAAAAAAAATTTTTTTTTTAATGATTTTTTAGAATGGAAGAACTCACAATTAAGATATCACATTCATAAGGTAATTATTATTCAATGTTTAAGCTAAAAGACAACTCTGTAAGGTTGAATATAAAAGACCAAAGCACAGGATTTCTTAGGAATCATGTGAGAAAAAGATTCATAGAAAAAAGCTACACTTTACTAAAGAAATAATAATTGTTAAATGATAAAACAACATTGATAACGGTAAGGCTGAAATTCTGCAAAATAGTGTCATTTATAGCAGATGTTTAAAGACCAGAAATTTTTTTTAAAGATTTATTTATTTATTTATTTATTTATTTATTTATTTATTTATTTATGATAGACCTAGAGAGAGAGAGAGACAGAGAGAGAGAGAGAGAGACAGAGAGAGAGAGGCAGGCAGAGACACAAGAGGAGGGAGAAGCAGACTCCATGCCGGGAGCCCGGCATGGGACTCGATCCCGAGACCCCAGGATCACACCCTGGGCCAAAGGCAGGCGCTAAACCGCTGAGCCACCCAGGGATTCCCTAAAGACCAGAAATTTGTTATTAGAGCATGAATCTTACATGACATTTAGAAAGATTTCTAAGAGGGGAAAAAAAAAGTTATATCACTTACAAAGTCAGATTTTAATAACCTAGAAAATGTACATCCCATTCCCCAATAAAGACATTATTCTATTAGATAAGTGGTCCAAAAAAAAGCCCTTTATTTTTGAGTAGTCCATCAAAGTATAACAATTGCAAGAGATTTGCTTTGGCGGGGTTTACATTATAAACAACTTTACTGAATAAAGGTCAAGTTATTAGGAAAAACTGATGAAAGTTCATATATTTAGGCATTAGGTGGATTTAGCCTTTGAACATTACCTATGATTTTTCTGCTTCTGATTTAAATTTGCATAAATTACCAACAACAAAAGCCCTAGAATAACAGATCAAGACTATCTAAACAAACTGCTTAATGAAGAGAAAACTCTATAGGGGAAAATGAACATTAAGCTTAAGAAGACAAATAATGTCTCTGAAATTAGGACATAAGCAAAAATTAATATTTTCTTTTATATAATATTGACAGAACTTATGTGATGATGGAGAACAATTATAAAACATATTTAACAATCTTATGTTATTTCATGTGGTTAGGGTTTGTGTTCAGCAAAGGAGGGAAGGACTAATGTTTATTCCAGTACCATCCAAGAAGAATTCAATATGCTGAATGCACAAATTACTTCCTGACTTGGTATGTACTCTGTATTCACTGAATGCAATTTCAGTGACAAATTCCTATTAGTTTCAGGAAAAGACGATTTTACTTACCACAAGCTATATAATCGCCATTGGAAGCGAGGCCTACAAAGTTTTTTTCATTGATGTGACCCTTGAAGGAACGTAGACAGTATGGTTTCCCTACATTCCACAGCTTTAGCTGGCTGTCTGTTGAGCTGAGGTAAACACAAAAAAATGAGAATGCATTTAAGATTTCATGGTCTGAAACTACTCATTAGAGGCAATCCAGTTTGGTGGTTTAGAATGCAAACTATGGAAGAAGTTTTTCTGAGTTACAATGCTCAATATACCATTAACCAAACAGTGATATAACTTCTTTGGCATCGTTATGTGAAATAACCAATTCCTGTATTATTGAATTAGATAAAATTCTGTAAGATGTGAACACTAAATTAATTCATTTAAAATGCTTTCAATAGTCCTTACAGATGTAGGAAGTGCTTACTAATAAACATTACTCCTCAATACCATCATACCACCATCATCAAATAACAAGAGGTCTGTTGGGAATTGTGTTAAATTTCAGGGATATACTCTATGCCACTGGGATTAATTTACTTTTCAAATCTTGAATTATATTGGTATACTAAATTTAAACTATTTTCACAGCTTAGTTGTATCTACAGGGGTGGAATATTATGAATGACTGGAATGGTCTATATAAAGTAATTTATTTACTAAAATAATATTCAAATGCAATTATTTACCAAAAAATTACCAAATATAAAGATCGTTGGTAATCCTATTATAGAGACAGTCATAAAACTTCAACAAAACACCATGTCTTTGTTTTTTTTTGTTACAAAAATCTGATAATACCATATACATTATGTTGTAAATTGTTTACCATTTACTCAATAATTTGGTTTATAATTTTTCTCTAAAATAAACACATTCAGATATCTTCATTAATAACTACATAATAAATCATCTTTCTCTTACATAACATTCACAGAATAGGGCACTATGCTGAATCTTTACATTGTTTACTTCATTTAAAGATTCACAACATAATAACTATTATTAACTCCATTTTAGAGATGAGGCAACTGAGAATGAGAAGGTTATGGATATTTTCAAGATACCACAGCTAGTCCAAAGCAGAGCCAAGACTGAAACTTAGACGCCAAACTCCAAACTCTAACCCTTGTTATTATTTTTTCAAAAGACATTTATGTTGTTTTCATTTTTTTTTTCTTAACAATGTGGCACTGAATATTTATTTGTGTATATATTTTTATTGGCCAAGAATTCAGAGGTTGTGGCAATATATGTATATTTTAATATTACTTTGTAACACTTCCAAATATACTTGTGGGTAAATTTATTCTAAAAACTTCTAAACCTCAAACATATTTTTAAAAAAAATCATGATTTATAAAACCTAAGAAGGACAAGAGATTGGTGAAAATATAAACAACATATAAACATTAATAAGGTTGACTAAAATTTCTCAATTTATACAATTAGGTATATATGTATTACAACTACTAAAAATCAAAATAATTTAACATTTATAAATCTGAAATTGATGAAAAATATTTTTGCCATATAATCTACCATCTACAATTGAATCTGAATAAAATTTTATTTACTGACCATTATTATTCCTAAAGATGGGATACATTTGGACTAGTTAACAATAATTTAGGTTTGTGAACTAATTGCCTATATTATCTTGCCTTAGAAAACTCAGTTCTCTTTTTTTTCCCTTGTTTGTAACTCAGGTTCAAATTACCTTGCCAAATAAATTCAAATTACCAATTTCTAATCTAGAGTAACCAGTATAGAGAGGTAGATATGGTGGGGGATAGCAAATATTAATGCCAAAGCACTGGTATTAATAATTTCCTAAGAGTAGAGATCAGAAATTAAGGTTGGGTGGGGAGCTAAGTGAAAAGAAAAAAAAAAAAGATCATTAAGCGTGAAAAGAAATAAAATACGGAGAAATTAAGATGGATATATGCTAGGGTAATATAAAGAGAACTATGAACTGGGTTAACAGAAAAAAGGGACTGCCTGTTAGAAGTGCTTTGTCAATGATATTTTGGTAATTGAGATTTATTTATCTGGATGACATCTTGTTAAGCTTCAAACAAAATAAAAGACAATTAAACCTTACATTATAATTCTCTAGTGCAGAAGGTTTCTCAAAAGATATGTAACAAGCCACATTTAGTTCTTTTCAAAACATATTTAAAACTCACCATAAAATCATAGGGAAATCAAGTAACACAGAATCAACCAAATATTCCCTAAAACCATAAATAATACTACTGTACTACAAAGTGTATAAATATACAATAACATATTAATTGACTTTAACAGATAAAATGCTTCTTATTCTATTCCATCAACTTTGTTGATTTTCTCTTAAGGAGAAGCAGTGCCTGAAATCCCATCTAAAGTTCAAATGTTGAAGGAGGGGTGCATTAAAAACTCTCTTTATATAATAAAATAAGGATTTTATTCATAAAGAGAATACAAAAGTGAACAATACAAACCAGAATATACATGTATTTTAGTTAGACAAATTATTTTTTAAACTCTACTATTTATGAAAAAGTGCTATACCACAGTGTTACTCTTTACAGATACCCACAGTGACATTATAAAACCGGTCAATGACGACAGAGTTCTCGGTTAAGCTCAATCTCAGGAGAGTAATACTCACGCAGAGACAATTTCCTCACCACTCACAAACTTTGCATAAGAGACTGCTTTTCGGTGTCCCTTGAATACCATGATTGGCTGTTTAGTGTTACGAAGATCATAGTAGTGGACACAGTGATCTAAAACAAATAAAACAAGAAAAATGTAGTAAATGAAGAAATGTAAAAGCAAAGCTCATTTTAAATGGTTTGGTGTCTTTTCAAAGGTTTCAGGGACAATATCAAACATGTAATAACAAAACTAAGTGCTATGAATGATTTTCAAAGACAAGGAAGATATAGTGTGTCTTCTGTTTTTAATCTAGGAAATATAGTAGCATAAAAAAGTACATACACATGCCAATGTCAGTCTGAAAGGGAGTTCCGCTGATATATCCAGTGATCCTGGCTCTAATTCCAGAGTAGTAAAGGTTCAAAGTAACCGAAAATCTTAAAATGTATCCTTACATTTTAGACGACCTTATAAAAAAAAGGTAATATAAATATTTTACAGGACTCCTGGGTGGCTCAGTGGTTGGGCATCTGCCTTCAGCTCAGGTCCTGATCCTGGGGTCCTGGGATTGAGTGTCCCATCAGGCTCCCCACAGAGACCGCTTCTCCCTCTGCCTATATCTCTGCCTTTCTGTGTCTCATGAATAAATAAATAAAATCTTTAAAATATACAGATTAACATTTTAGGCTTCTGGTTAAAAATAATACTATATAATTTCCCACATTTGCCTTTGAAAAAAGTGTGTCTTGAGACACATTTTACATATAATAAAACCAACTCACTGTAATTATACAATTCAACGATTTTTAGTAACTTTATCCAGTGGTACACCAAGTATCAGTTTTAAAACAGTTTTAAAACAGTTTCCTCAGGGTGCCTGGGTGGCTCAGTGGTTGAGCATCCACCTTTGGATCAGGTCAAGATCTCAGGGCTACCACAGGGAACCTACTTCTCCCTCTGCCTATGTCTCTGCCACTCTCTTTGTCTCCCTCATTAATAAATAAATAAAATCTTAAAAATAAATAAATAAAACGTTTTTCTCATTCCAGTAACATGCCTCATGCTCATTTACCACCCACTGCCTTAGGCAATCACTATATCTAACTTTTTCTAATAAATTTACCTTTTCTGGACATTCAATGTAGATGAAGCCATATAATACATGACTTCTATGTATGGTTTCTTATACTTCAAATAACGTTTTTGATGTCGTAACAAATCAATAGTTCAGTCCTTTTTTTTCTTAAGATTTTATTTATTTATTCATGAGAGAAACAGAAAGAGAGAGAGAGAAGCAGAGACACAGGCAGAGGGAGAAGCAGGCTCCATTCAGCAAGCCCAATGAGGGACTCAATCCTGGGACGCCGGGATCATGTCCTGAGCCGAAGGCAGGTGCTCAACCGCTGAACCACCCAGGCATCCCTAGTTCATTTCATCCTATTGCTAAGTAGTACCATTGTATAGATAGACTACATTTTGTCGACCCACTCACCAGGTGAAGTACTGTTTCATAACCAAACCATTTTCTGGTTATGAAAAATAATGCTGTTATGAACAATCACATTCAAGGCTTTGTGAAAAATGTATTCAAGTCTCACTAAGATATCTAAGAAGTGTTAATTACTGCATTAGGTGATAATTTTTTAAAGAAATTGACAAACTGCTGACTGTACCATTTTAAATTTTTACAAGCGATACAAGATGGTTCCAGTTCCTTTACATGAGTACTCTGAAAATTTTGGATACAATCAAAAAAATTTTTAACAAATATTACCAACCATTCTGTTGCTTGTCTTTTTTATTTTCTTAACAATATATTTTATCTTATTTTATTTTATTAAAGTTTTTATTTATTTTTTCATGAGAGACAGAGACACAGGCAGAGGGAGAAGCAGGCTCCATACTGGGAGCCCGATGTGGGACTCGATCCCAGGCCTCCAGGATCAGGCCCTGGACTGAAGGCGGCACTAAACCACTGAACCACAGGGGCTGCCCTTAGCAGTATATTGTAAAGCACAGAAGCTTTGGATTTGATGAGGTCCAATTTTTTTTTTTTTTCTATTTTAACCTCATAAAAAACTTTGACTAAAATAAAATCTTAAAGATTTTTCTTCTTCTTCTAGCATTGATTGTTTTAGTTCTTACATTTATGTCTATGATCAATTCTAAGTTAATTTTTCTATATGGTAGGAGTAGAGGTCAAAGTTCATCTTCTTGCATATGAAAGGATATGCATCCAACTGTCCCACCATGAGGTGGAAACAAACTTTTTCTCTAATGAACTGCTTCAGCAGCCTTGATGAAAATGAACTGACTTTTGGATTTTTAATCCTAATCAAGAGATTTGTGTATGTCTACCTCCTCCCAGTGCAACAGTGTCTTGTACAACTATAGCTTTGTTTTTTAAAAAAGATTTTATTTATTTTTTAAAGATTTATTTATTGGAGGGGGCGGTGGACCAAGGGAGACAGAATCTTAAGGAGACTCTTTGCTTGCTGAGCATGCAGTTTGATGTGGGGCTCACAACCCTGAGATCATAACCTGAGCTAAAATTAGGCTTAGTCAGATGCTTAACCAACTGAGCCACCTAGACACCCCTAAGATTTTAAGTAATTGCTACACACATTGTGGGATGCAAACTTTTAACCTCAAGATCAAGAATCACATGCTCTACTAAGACAGTCTGAGCGCACCTATAACGAACTAGAGCTTTATAATTTTGATATTCAGTAGAAAAAGTTCTTCAACTTTGTTCTTTCATAAAAAAATTTTTTGGCAATTCCTGTCCATTAGCATTTCCACATAAATTTTAGGATATGGTTATCATTTCCTGGATAAAAGCCTCCTATTTTTCCAGAGATTGAGTAGTATCTACAAATTACTCTTAGGAAAATTATCATCTTAACAATATTAAGTCATCCAATTTATGAACAGAATATCTCTGCATTTATTTACATCTTATTTCCCTTAACATATTTTTGTAATGTTTAATGTACAAGTGTTGCAATTACCTTATTCAATTTATTCATTAAGAATTTTATTCTTAAAAAAAAAAGAATTTTATTCTTTTTGATGTTATTCTGAACAGAATCATACTATTTTTTTGGACTGTACATTGTATTTTAAAAGACTTTTTTTTAATACTGATACTTTATTCTGTGGCCCAGCTGAACAATTATTAGTTCTATTTTTTTTAAAGATTACCTAAAATTTTCTACATATGGGTTGGTGTCATCTGCAAAAGCATAGTTTAATATTTTTTTATGAATATATTGATTATTTCTTTGAGAGTGAGAGCGCACAAGCATGTGGCGTGGCAGAGGGAGGAGAAGCAGACTCCTGCTGACTAGGAAGTCCATTGTGGGACTCAATCCCAGGACACTGGGATCATGACCTGAGCTGAAGGCAGACCCTTTAACCAACAGAGCCACCCAAAAGCCCTTAATGTTTTCTTTCAATGGGCACCTTCATGGCTCAGTTGGTTAAGGGTCTGCCTTCAGCTCACATCCTGATCCCAGGGTCCTGGGATCCAGTCTTGCATCAAGCTCCCTCCCCAGTGGTGAGTCTGCTTCTCCCTCTACCCTTACCCCCTGCTTGTGATCTCTTTCTCTCTCCTATGTTCTCTCTCTCAAACAAATAAAATCTTAAAAAAAAGAAAAAAATCAGGATATCTTGTGTTTCCTTTTCTTCCCTGGCAGTATTAGCTAGAATCTCCAGTACTGTGTTTAACCGAAGAGGCACCAGTGAACATCCTTGTCTTGTTCCTGTTTGTAGGGGAAAAGCATTCAGTCTTTTACTGGTAACAGATATTCACTGCGGTTTTTCAATGAAACCTTCTGTCAAGTTGAAGACGTTTACTGCTGTTTGTTACGTTTTAATCATTAATGGGTATGGGATTTTGTCAAATGCCCTTTCTATGTTTGTTAGGATGATTTATATGGTTTTAACTCTTTATTCTATTAATACAGTATATTATATTAATTGATTTTTGGATGTTAAACAAATTTGGTACTCCTGGAATTAATTTCACACTATCAGAGTGATAATCTTTTAAATATACCATTGAATTTGCTTTGCTAATATTCTGTACAAGGAATCTGCATCTCTATTCTTGAAGAATACTGGTCTGTTTTTCTATTTGTGTGGTATATTGGGCTTCTGGTTTTGAAAATTCTTCAGGGAAGATTTTGTGAAGTAGTAGTAGTATTTTTTATCATTTAATAAAATTTACCAGGGAAGCCATTTGGGTCTCTGCCGTTCTTTGTAGGAATGTTATTACTCAATTTTTTTTCCCTTTCATAGGTCTATTTGATTTTATGCTTCTTGAGTCAATTCTAATAATGTGAATTATAAAATTTGTTCACTTCATTTACATTATTAAGCTGGCATACAGCTGTTCATGGTATTCTGCTGTAACCCTTTTAATATCTGAAATCCCCTTCTTTCATTTTTTTTTAAGATTTTATTTCTTTATTTAGAGAGAGAGGGAGCAAATGAGTGGGGGAAGGGGCACACTGGGAGAAAAAGAATCTCAAGCAGACTTCCCACTGAGCAAGGAACCCAAGACCCTGAAGCAAAATCAGGAATTGGCCACTTGACATACTAAGCCACTTAGGAGCCAGCCCCTGGTTTCTTTTATTCTTAATTTTAGTGATTTGTGTCTTCCTTTTTTCTTAGCCTACCTAAAAGTGTGCCAAATGGGTTGATCTTTTCAAAGAACCAACTTTTTTTTTAAGAGAGTGCAAGTAGGTGCAAGTAGGAAGGGAGGAGGGGGAGGGGAGAGGGAGGGGACAGGGAGAATTGTAAGCAGGCTCCCCCATTCAGCATGGAGCCCATGTGGGGCTTGAGCTCATGATCGGAGATGACCTATGCCAATATCAAGAGTTGGATGCTTAACCAACTGAAACACCCAACTGCCACTCAACCAGTTTTTAGTTTTGCTGATTTTTTCTCTATCATGTTTCTATTCGTTAATTCACTAATTCCCATCCTATTATTTCCTTCCTTCCGTTGCTTCATTTATTATTTTTTTCTAGATGTTTATGGTAAGAGCTTAGATTATTAAGATCTTTCTCTTTTTTAATGTAAACACTTGAAGATAGACATTTTTATTTAAGATTTTATTTTTAAGTAATCTCTCAATTCCGCATGGGGATCGAATTTACAATCCCAAGATCAAGAGTCACATGCTCTACTCAGTGAACCAGGACATTTCTTCTAAGCACTGCTTCAGCTGCTAACACAGATTTTAGGGGTTTTTTTTAAGATTTTTTTTAATTCGTGAGAGACAGAAAGAGGCAGAGACTTAGGCAGAGGGAGAAGTAGGCTCTCTGCTTCTTGATCCTGGGTCTCCAGGATGACACCCTGGCCTTAAGGCGGCACTAAACCCCTGAGCCACCTGGACTGCCCAGAAGTTGCTAATCTTATGGAGGAGTGCTTTTATGTGCTGAGTTGCTTTTCTCTTGGTGTTTTCCAAGATTCTTTCCCCTTCTTTGCTTTCAGGAGTTTGAATTTGATGTGTTTGGGTGCCAGTCTCATAGAGTTTATTCTACTTTGACCTCACAGAGGTTTATGAGTGTCTAAACTGATGTTTTCCATACAATTTGGGGGAAGTTCTGGCCCCATTACCTTAAATATTTTCCATCCCTTTCTCTATTCCCTTATTTTCTGAGTCTGTTTATGCTGGCATTTTTAATGGTGTCTGACAGGTTTCCAAAGCTTTATTCATTTTTCTCCATTCTTAGACTGAATAATCACTATTGACTTAACTCCAAGTTCACTGCCAGTTCAAATCTGCTTAAGTGTTCCTCTAGTGAATTTTTATTTCAGTTATTATAATTTTCAACTACAGAATTTCTATTTGTTTTTTATTTTTTGAACAGTCTCATATTTTTATATTTCTTTCATTCCCTAATCATGTTTTAATTCACTGAATACATTTAATTTCTTTTTTTCTTTTTTTTTTTTTTTTTATTTATGATAGTCACAGAGAGAGAGAGAGGCAGAGACACAGGCAGAGGGAGAAGCGGGCTCCATGCACCGGGAGCCCGATGTGGGATTCGATCCCGGGTCTCCAGGATCGCGCCCTGGGCCAAAGGCAGGCGCCAAACCACTGCGCCACTCAGGGATCCCAACTGAATACATTTAAATTAGCTGCTTTAAAGTTTGTAGTAAGCCTAACTCTGTTATACTTTTAGCTAATTTTTTCCTGCTTTTTTGCATAATCCCATAGTTTTGATTTTGGGGTGGTTTGTTTGTTGTTTTTTATAAAAGGCAGACATTATAGATAATATAATGTGGTAACTATGAAATCAGTTCCTACCACCCTCTCCTGGGACTTTTGTGACTTGGCTTTTTGTTGTCGGTTTTGTTGACACTTTTTTTTTTTTTTTAATTTTTTTATTTATGATAGGCACACAGTGAGAGAGAGAGAGAGAGGCGGAGACACAGGCAGAGGGAGAAGCAGGCTCCATGCACCGGGAGCCTGATGTGGGATTCGATCCCGGGTCTCCAGGATCGCGCCCTGGGCCAAAGGCAGGCGCTAAACCGCTGCGCCACCCAGGGATCCCCGGTTTTGTTGACACTTAATTGTCCAGAAGGGACTCTCTAGTCTGTAAATCCATGATGTATGAAACCACTTAAGTTTCGATTTGTTTTCTTGTAAAAAAAGAATTTTTTTTTTTACCTTGATTAATAAAGTTTGCTCCTGGGTCAGCATTGCTTAGTAGCCACAAAATGTTCTTAAATGTTTTGAGCCAGTATGTCTTCTATCCTTTGCCCAGGGCACCTGTGGTGTGTGTTAGGGCATCCTATTCAAAGCTCAGCAACTTTTAAATCTCACTTCTTACCTATACAGAGTTAATGAGAGGCAAGCAACTAGAGTCCTTTCATTTTTCTCCTGGAAAAGCACACTGGCCTGAATATGCACAAAGCATTCTACATCCGAGGAGACCCTGTGGCTATTCTGCTGCCCATATCCTTTTAAATTTTGACTGGACTCCTGTTTGCCCCATCTCTTATCACAGCCTTAGATAACTGTGATCTGATTGTTTTCAACAAAACCCTGGGTCCAGGTCTTTCCCCATATGGACTTTGAGTCAGGTCAAACAATGACAATGATCTAGAAATAGGGCATTCTGAGAAGTTCCCACACCTATTTTTCTTTTCCTAGTGGTGGCTAGAAGGCTGGTGGTTTTCAAGGCTTATATACCACAAGTTAGCTCAGTTTTTATAAATTTGCCTGTATTTTTTTTGCTTTTATGGAAAAGTATTCTCAGATTTTTAAAATTATTATAATTGCATTAAGTAATCACCTCAAATGACAGCAATTAGCTTATACTGTAGAGATATAAATGTATAGCTGCAAATTGTTTCACATGTGCTAAAGTAAAAATGGAAAAAAAAATTCTGCTTCAAATGCTGTGCCCATGTTAAATTTACCAGTTACAAAGATTAAACTTCTCTTTTGCATTAATAATTTAAAATTGAAAAATATTTTTGTAAAATAATTATTTCATAAAAGCTGAAAACAATTTGATATAATCAAAACAGCACAGTACAGTATAATAATATATTAACGTATTCTCAGGCTAATAATAAACAACACAAGGAGAAGGAATGTATACAAAAATGTAGGGATATAAGAAAAGGTTAAATTATTTCACTGTGCACTATAAGATTTTATAGTAGCTAGGATGAGAAAAGTAGTAGAGAGACTTAAGTATAAAACGGGAAAAGATTTTTTTTAGACATGGCAATCTTGAAGGAAACTGCACTATAATACTCAGAACCAGCTCTGTGCAGTGGTGATTTATTTTCAGCAAAACAAATACTACTCCATCATATTACTATTACTAAACCATCATCTTGCTATTCTTTTTTCTATTTTTGATTTTTATTTTTACTGTATTTAATTAGAATTTGATTCAACTTCAAGTTACTTAAGAACTAGGAACATACAAAACTGGGTTATAATTTGTATTTGTCCATGTAACTTAATTAACATTATGACAAAAATAGTTTACTTCAGGGGGAGGAGTCCTCAGTAACTGGCTTTCCTTTATAAAGGGGAAGCCTTTCTGAAGTGTTACCGCCATTTTTAAAAATACTCTTAATAATTTGAAAATTTAATATATGATCACATTTCTATTCCTTTTCTTTCTCCCTAAGTTCTTACTGTGAAAAATCTCAAACCTGCAGAAAAGTTGAGACAACAATGAACTGAACTTTGTATTTTTTCAATTAGACTCTCCAAATGTAAATATGGTTACCATATTTCTTTTAGCCTTCTCTCTATAAATAAACAAATACACTCTTTTTTTGCCCCATGAACCATTTGTAAGTAAGTTTCAAACATCAGGATATTTTACCCATAAAAACATCAGAAATTACTGTCTAAAAACAAGACGACTCTCCACAATACCACTGTTAATACTTATGAAACATTGACATAAGAATATAATTTAATATGCATTCTACACTCAAATATCCCAATTGTAAAAAATATCCTGAATAGAGGGACGCCTGGGTGGCTCTGAGGTTAAGTGTCTGCCTACAGCTCAGGGCATGATCCCAGAATCCAGGATCGAGTCTCGCATCAGGCTTCCTGCATGGAGCCTGCTTCTCCCTCTGCCTATGTCTCTGGCCCCCTCTCTCACTCTGTGTCTCTCATGAATAAATAAATAAGTCTTTAAAAAAAATCTTGAATAGCTATTTATTTATTTAATTTTCCTCAAGGGTCACTCACTATATTCAGTTTCTATGTTTTTTGTTGTTGTTTTATATACAACTTAACAGTTTTTTGGAAGCATCTCAGGTAGCTGTTTTGTAGAATGTTCCACATTTAAATTTGAATGTTTTCTCATCATTATGTTCATGTTCAATATTTTTGACAAGAATACTATAAAGATTATGTTCCTTCCTACTGCATCACATTAGGAGGCATATCATGTCTGCCCCAATGGTGATGCCAAATTTGATTTCTCAGTTAATTGCCCCCATGGCCTTGTCAATGTAAAGAAAATTTGTTTCTATTTTAACCAAACATACACAATCATTAAGAGGAATATCAATACAGAATTATTTCTGGTATAATTAATAATTTTCCTATAGTGATACCACAAAGTATTTCATAAGGTAATCACTGCTGATATGCTAAAGTGAGAGGGTGAAAATAATCTGCCCGGAATAGATGCAGAAATACCTGACTGAATTTAATGTTAAAGAGTTCATTACCTTTACTAAAGTAACAATAAGGTAAGTACAACTGAGTAGTTTTTAAATGCAAATTATGACAAAGTCATTCTAAACTGTGTTCTAAAAAGCAAGAATACAAGGAAACAGGTTCAATCCAATATACAATAGCCAGTGGGAAAGAGATCAAGCCAAATTTCAAAAACCCCAAATTCTATTTTCAGGCTTCCCAGATACTTATGAGCTTCAAAAGATCTGTGTCCTAGCTTTTGGGTTATTACCATGATAGGGCTGGAATAAGAAAGCAAGCTGGAGAAATCCTTAAAAAAGTTTTCCCAGTGACAATAAATGAGCCTCTTTAAAAAAAAAAAAAGTTTTCCTTAGGCAGGGAAAATAACTTCTGAGTATTTAAAAATACACAGGTCCAGGGGCTCCTGTTTGGCTCAGTCAGTAGGCCATGCGACTCTTCATCTCAGGGTCATGAGTATGAGTCCCATGTTGGGGCAGAGTTTACTATTTAAAAATATATTTTAAAATAACTTAAAAATAAATATACTGGTGCATCTACTAGCTACTGATATTGACCTCATACAGCTAACAGTTTTTACTTTAAAAACAATTACATGATTTTTTTTTACTGCCTTTAAGCCTTTGATGATATCTTATTAGAGTCATCTTAGAGATCTGAAAGACAGCTAAACTTTGGAAACAAAAAGAGCAAACAAGTATAAGTTACATAATACAAATGCATATGCACTACTTTGGAACATTTCTTTATAACACTTGCTCTGAATTTGTTGTCAGATTTTTGTTCATCATTTGAGAACGAGTCAGAAATTGTCACTGCTTATTTTTTTACAAATATAATAACCTCTGGGTTCCAACCTATATAGAACCTTAGAAAGACAGACTACTTTAGCTCACTATTATGCAGCCTTATTTTATGAATCATCCCTCTAATCCCTACCAATCCACAAAAGATACACAAGCAATTATAAGCCACACTGTGACAAAAGTAGCAATTACCTATTTGTGTATTAGATAAGCCACAATCATCAAATCATTTAAAAACAAACAAAAATGACTTCCAATTTCATATATAAAGCACTTGGAAGCTGACACTTTATCCTAATAACAAATAAAAGATGAATAGATTAAGAAATCAACAACTCTTTAGAATTCACAAGAAAGATGACAGCCCAGGTCTAACTGCTACCCTAAAGATCAAAGAGACAGGTGAATGAATAATTAGTGATTCATTCAGAGAAACTGCCATTAAAAAAGTGCCTGGATATAAAAATCTGAACTGCAACTGATAAACTGTGGGAGGCTCAGTGTGAGCAAGTTTGAGAATTAAAAACTCCAGAGGGAGCCGGTCATAGGAATCCTCCACAATTTTGTCAGATTTTTTTCGGAGAGCTTGATCAAGTTCTCAAAGGTGGAAGACAATATTCTTAGAGTTGTGAAAATACTCTATATGATGCTACAATTATGAATACATGTCATTACACATTTATCCAAATCCATACAATATATAACAGCAAGAATGCAGTGTAAAGAATGGACTTTGGGTGATTATGATGTGTGAACATAGGTTAAATAATTGAATGTACCACTCTGGAAAGGGATGTTGATAATGAGGGTATGTGTGTATGTTTGGGAGTAGGAGGTATATGGGAAATCTCTGCATCTTCCTATCAATTTGCTGTGAACCTAAAACTTGTCTTAAAAAAAAAATTCTAGGGATCCCTGGGTGGCGCAGTGGTTTGGCGCCTGCCTTTGGCCCAGGGCGCGATCTTGGAGACCCGGGATCGAATCCCACGTCGGGCTCCCGGTGCATGGACCCTGCTTCTCCCTCTGCCTGTGTCTCTGACTCTCTCTCTCTCTGTGTGACTATCATAAATAAATAAAAATTAAAAAAAAATTAAAAAAAAATTCTATTATATATGTTTTCCCAAAACTTTTTTTAGTAGTGCCTGGGTGGCTCAATCAGCTAAGCATCTGCCTTGGGCTCAGGTCATGATCTCAGGGTCCTGGACCCCATGTGGGGATCTCTGCTCACCTGGGAACCTGCTTTTTTGCCCTTTCCCCCTCCCCCTCCCCCTGTTTGTGTGCACTCTCTCTCAAATAAATACATAAAAATATTTTTTTTAAACTTAAAAATAAAGACTCAGTTTAGAAAAAGTTTACATGTATAATAAGGAAGTCTTCTTTTGCCTAATTTATTTAAAATCCTAGGACACCAAACAGATTAAAGTAGAGCTGTTCCGGTTATAGCCCAAATAGGAACAGAGGCATTTTTACTAAGCCTCTGTTCTCCTTACCTACCCAGCATTCCTTTCTACCTGCCAACTCTTAAAGAATCTTAAGAAATATTGAAATGAATTAACTGTACTGAGCAATATGAAAAAATGTTTTCATTTAGTTTTTTGTATTTATCCTTTTTTGCAGGGATAAAGCATATTAATTAATGAATTTTTAATACTAAATTCCAAAGCCCCTGGGGCAAATAAAAACTTACAAATCACCACTTCCCTGCAAAATCCAACTCAAAATATCAATAACATCTCTTTGTTTCCAAAAACATCTATTTGGATGGATATGTTTGTGATTTGTTAGTTTTAATTATCTCTGATGGAAGAAATGGGTTGCCCTGTAAGGTTTCTCTTGTGTTTTCCTCAACTAGACAGACAACAGGAAAAATGTTTAAATTTTCACATTCATTTAAGGACTCAGTACAATGTTCTATGCATAGACATTAGTGGCCAGATGACATCGTTGTAATCCTTATCATTTGGAAATAGAGAAAAAAATGTTATCAAATATAGAAAAAAGTTTTAAATAATTTGTGTTTATTTGAATTTACCTGAAAGTATATACAACAATTATATGGAATACATAGTTTTATTATCATCTTAATGTAATAAAGATTAGAGCTAAACCACACATTCTAAAATATTCACAGTTTTTTAGATATTAAATAAACACAAACTATGGGCAAAAATTCCTGCGCTCAGTTTTGCCTGCCTAGGAATCAAGTTTCTATATAATAAAATGTGAATTACCAGGGAAATTTAAGGATCTATTTTCTTCTTGATGGTACTTTTTTTTTTTTTTTAAGATTTTACTTATTTATTCATGAGAGACACACAAAGAGAGACAGAGACATAGGCAGAGGGAGAAGCAGGTTCCCTGTGGGGAGCCTGATGCGGGACTCCTTCCCAGGTCCCACGATCATACCCCTGAGCCACCCAGGTGCCCCTCCTCTTGGTGACACTTTTAAAAATTAGAATTTTTAAAATTGTTCTAACATCATAAATCTAAATCTAGAGGCAATGGCATCCAAATCTTGGTGTCTAAATTTTAGAAATATAAAATCTGTCATGCCCACACTAGAAATAAGAGCACTGAAATACATACTCCCTCTCTTTCTTTCGTTTTTATGCTTAACTTTCTTGAAAAGAAGATCATTAGGGCATCTGGTGGTTCAGTTGGTTAAGTGTTGCCTTCAGCTTAGGTCATGATCCCAGGGGGTCCCGGGACTGAGCCCTACATCCTGCTCAGTGGGGAGCCTGCATCTCCCTCTCCCCTTCCCCCTACTCGCGCTTTCCCTCTTTCTGTCAATAAATAAAACCTTAAAAAAAAGAAATATCATTAAAAAAAATCTAAGTGAAGTCAGAGAAAGACAAATACTGTATAATTTCACTCCTGTGGAATTTAAGAAACAAAATAGATGTACATGTGGGGTGGGGGTGGGGGGTGGGGGAAGCAAGTCCTAAGAAACTCTCAATGACAGAACAAACTGAGGGTGATGGAGGGAAGTGGGCAGGAGTCGGCCTAGATGGGTGAGAAGTATTAAGAAGGGTTATTTGTTAGGAGTGATGAATCACTGAATTCTACTACTGAAAACAGTATTACACTGTTAGCTGGAATCTAAGTGTTTTTAAAAATCATTTTATGTAAATAATCTATGTGTGATAATATGGATTCCCATAGTTGACAGATTCGATCTTCTAAGTACTTGTTAACTATGTTGTTCAAATTTCCAGTACCTTGTAATTTCTTTCTCCTAATAGATTTTAGTTTCTCTTACAATTTGTCATATTTACTTGATCTATTTTGGGGTTATCTTATTACATACATGAGGCTTACAATGTATGTCCTCAAAATTTTTAAGTAACTCCTTTTATCATTTCATTGGGATCTTCTTTAACCCTATTTTAACCTGGAGTGTCTAACTGTTCTCCCTAAATATAGTTTCACCAATTCTTACTTCATAACATATTTTCTCTCTTTATTTCAATCTTCTTGTGCCCTTCAAATTGAAGTGTTTCTTTTGCATAACATTTAGTGTAGAAGTCTTAATTTTTAAATAAAATAACCCAATCAGAGTGATTTCGTCTTTGAACTGGTAAATTTAATGTCTCAATTTACTGTTTTCAGTGAGACATGTGGAGTAAGCCCAAATTTATTTATTCTCATGTTTCATTTAGTTATTTACTCTATTTTTTTATTTGTTTATTCGTCCATTCATGGGAGGGTGGGGGGCAGAAACACAGAGGGAGAAGCAGACTCCCTACAAGGAGCCCAATGTGGGATTCAATCATGGAACTCCAAAATCACGAACAAAGCCATGAGCCAGAGCCGAAGGCAGATGCCCAACCGCTGAGCCACCAAAGCATCTCTACTCCGATTTTTCTTTTTTTCTTTTCCTACTCTGACTTTTCTATGGTTCTTCATTTCCTCCTTACTTACTGTCTGTAGACTGAGTTTTCTTTAATATAGATGGAGTTTTCTTTACCACTGTAGATTTGAAATTAGAAATCCTATTTCTATTCTTTAATGATAATGATTAAAATTTTATTTATTTTTTGATTAAAATTTTAGAATGCATATATGACATAAAGGACAAAGCTAATTAATACTGTTACACAGGTAATGTAAAACCTTACACTGCTTTATATTTTATCAATATTCCTCCAAAACCTGGGTTATTATTGTACAGATTTTAGTTTCCATGTTTTTAAGACTTCCACATGTTTCCATTATTGTTGTTGCTTTATATAGTCAAGGTTAGCTAAGATTTACCCATATTTATAAATTTCTCTGCTCACAAGACTTTTTTATAATACTGTATTCAATTATTTATTTAATTCTCTTCTTTATTTCTCTGTGGAGGGAGCAAGTAGAAGAAACATCCTATACCATGGACAGAATTCTCAGAGGCAATGCCTGTCCACTACTCAGAGCCCAGGCCAAGACAAAGTTTCTACTGAAACTTCAGGCAGACAATTATAATACTCTAAGCAGGTCCACACCATATTTCTCCTCCCCACTAACTCCCCAACAACTAGATCCCTGAAGCTAGCAACTTTCTATTACTACCACTAACCAGTGATAGAACTTCAGCTAACAGGTTTAGTTCTCTGGTTTTTTTGTATTCTGCTCTCTTTCTGACCCTTTATGATTTCAATACTTTGTATACTATGCATCTAAAGTAATATTTTTATACATTTTATCTAAAATAATATTGATCTAAAATAAATAAAATGTTGACAGAGGATTTTCAATTTATTTAGTCCATCAAATTGTTAGAACTAGAACTGTATTCTGAGTTATAGTACTTTCTTTGATGTAACCATTTGACACAAGTTTCAAAATAAAGAACTGATTAACCCTCAACTCATGCCTAGTAACTAATCTTCTTATGTGTTTCACAACTGCCCCTCCATTTCCAGAGGCACTTTCATCAGACACAAGGTACAGATCCATATTTTAACCAGTGTTTCCAATTTTTAGTCTTTGTATAGTGATAATATATTAGGTAGGCTCTATGCAAGAATATGATTGAAAAACTAATCTAAAATGGAGAATGTAAGCATAAAAAAAATAATGGCGATTTGGGGCTTGGTCTACTTAATGACTTCTTTATGCTCTTTTACAAAATCAAAATGAATCCTACTATTATCTCAGTAGTAACAGTTCATGAGAAAAAAACAGTATTTTTTCTTTTACTGGATAGATCTGATCTTTGTTTTGATAAATGCTATTAAAACACTTAATATTTTAGTACAATTATGTTCATTAGACAACAAAGCATTCTTACTATGATATATAAAAGTCTTTTATTATTTATTACATCTACATTTCCAAATTATTGTTCCAACCAATTCAGGAACTTGTAAATATCTTTAGTATAGTTACCATAGTTTCAGGGTAAGGGAATGGAATAGGTAGACATAAAATGGCTAAGGAGTAATTTCAAAACATAAATCCTTGGTCTCCTCTCTAAAGATTATAATTTGGTAAGATCTGTGATAGCATCTTGACACAAATAACTTTTCAGTTTCTCAGACTTGAAAAATCACTGTTCTAATCCTATTTTCACAATGTATTATAATTTATTTGCTTGTCTATCTTCTCTAACAGTGACATCCTGGAAAGGTAGGATTTTTATTTTTGTATGCACAGTAATAAATAGATTTTTAAAATAAGTGTTTGTAAAGTTAATAAATGAATGCTAGAATTCTAATGGAAATAATTCTAGGTACCCTGATAAGTGTGATACAAAAAAAACCTTTTTTTTTTTTTTAAAGAATAATTACAAGCTCCAGCTCCTCTAATCAGTAATTATTTTCCTTCCAGGGACTGTGAGAAACCACTAGATACATATTTCACATTGTACAAGTAGATTGATATAGTTAAACAGGAGAGTACAAGGTCCACTGAATATATGTGCTTATGTTGATCAGTATCGCAGCATTCTAGGCATTGTGAGTGTACTAAGTTACCACTTAACTGCTGGTCTCACAGATGTTTCACACCACCAGCTTCCAAGTGCTGATGCTCCCTTTACAAGTGTCTTCTAACAAGTTTTTATTCAGAATCCAATGTTCCAGAGTTATACAAAATTAAGTGGCTGTCTTGTTTTTATTTTCTGCAACTTTAATTTGGTGCAGATCTTTCTGTATACATTCATCCATCAACCACCTAATCATCTGTCCATCTATCTGCCCATGCAAGTAGGGTTACTATTTTATATCCATTACAGTTTCTGAGTTAAACACAGCTTTTGGTTCTTTGAAAAAAAAAATCATTGTCTTCCGGCAGCCCTGGTGGCGCAGCGGTTTAGCACCGCCTGCAGCCCAGGGCGTGATCCTGGAGACCCTGGATTGAGTCCCACGTTGGGCTCTCTGCATGGAGCCTGCTTCTCCCTCTGCCTGTGTCTCTGCCTCTCATTCTCTCTCTCTGTGTCTCTATGAATAAATAAATAAAATTTAAAAAAAAAATCATTGTCTTCATTTGCAAAATATTTTTTGGCTGGATATACAACTTTGGGTTAAATTTCTTTTAGCACTTTAAATGTGTCAGTGCCTCCACTGATTTTTGGCCAGTATAGTTTATGAGAACTCTGTTATAATTTTTATCTTCCAGTTTCCATAATTTCTTTCACTCTGCCTTCAAGATTTCACTTCGTTTTTAGTATTTGACCTATGATATAAGTAGTATTTTTGGTCTACTTTTGATTTCGTCCTGTTTGAGGTTCTGTGAGCTTCTGGTATCTGTGATTTGTTATTTTTCATCAGTCTTGGAAATTCTGTGTCTTTATCTCTTCAAATATGTCTTCTGTCTTTTCTCTTAATGCCAATTACAAGTGTTTTTGTATAATATTATCCAACAAATCTTGGCTACTGTGTTCAATTTTTCCCTCCCATTCTCTCCTTGATGTTTCATTCTGGATAATTTTTATTGACCTACCCTCAAGTTCATTTTGTTTTTTCTTAGATTATATCCAATTTGCTTATGAGCACATAAAAATTCATTTTTGATATCAAGATTTATATTTTTAGTATTTCCATTTCACTTTTTAAAAAGACTTTCCATCTCTCGGGTAGCCCAGGTGGCTCAGTGGTTTAGCGCCGCCTTCCACCCAGGGCCTGATCCTGGAGACCCAGGATCGAGTCCCACATCGGGCTCCCTGCATGGAGCCTGCTTCTCCCTCTGCCTGTGTCTCTACCTCTGTGTGTGTGTGTCATGAATAAATAAATAAAATCCTTAAAAAAAAAAAAACTTTCCATCTCTCAACTGAGACTCTTCATCTTTTCACAAGCATCTTGTCTACCTTTCACACTATATCCTTTAACATAATAATCAGTTATTTAAAAATCTGTCTCATACCCTAACATCTGGGTGACTTATAAATCTATTGATGTCTTTTGAGTCTTGGTAATGGAATTCTTACTCATACTATTTGTAGTCACATACTTTTTTACTAAACATAAGTATCATGTACAGAACAGTAAATACTGAAGTAAACGGTATTTCTGCTTGGAAATAAGTACAGCTGTTTTTCTTTCAGGCCATTAGTGTGAGTGGATCAATCAATTTAGTCAGTGTTTAAACTGCATTTCAGTTTTCGGTGTTAAATTCACCATTAAGTATACCACAGGCTTCAAATCTTCCCAGCCATGAGCTATTATCACCTTGTGCTTTGTGTGGTTCTGAGTCAAAAGAAATTTTTCTCTGGATTCCTGTTCTACTCTTGCCTTTTTAACCAGTTTTTGCATATGAGCCAAATAGAGGGTCCTTCTTCATGCTACTGTCCCTCCCTCAGTAGTAGATAGCTCTTACTTGTTCTGTTTTGGTTTTTTTTGGTGGTGGCTACTTTTCTGGATGATTTTTGGGTTTTCAGTAGCAGGATTCTGTTTGGAGCAGAGGATCTCAGTTCATCTGGTCCATCATACATCTTAGGAAGGGTTCATATGCCTGAGCTTCCCGTGTGGGGGTCTTCTTAGGATTCCAACCCCTCACCATTACAGCAGCCAAATTCTACATCATATCTGACATACATTTTAGGCAAGACAGAGTTTCATGCCACTTTATCAGTGGAAGTAGATCTCTCCTGTGTACTGATGCGGGATTCCGGCTCTAGAAGTTTTCTTGCTCCTTTTCCAATAACTTAAAGTTTCTGCTCCATATGAGAAGACGATCCAGAGAAATGATGAAGTTTTGTGTTGGTTTTTCAGTAGGGACTGATTATTTTGTGAACTCCTGCATGCCTGATGTAGGCTACTGTCCTGACCCATTCATTCTTGTTAGCAGCCAGTAGTAGGAGATGGAGAAGAGCATATGAGTTAAGTGTGCAATCCCCTTGTATTTCGGGCATACATATTTGCCAACCCATACTTGGCTTTTAAGAATGCATTAAAATTTTAGCTCATTTCTTCTTACCAGCTTCTATGGTGGCTACTTCTTCCTCTTGTGGTCTGCAAATGGTGAATAGTTCATGTGTCCCATCTTTCCTTGGAAAGGCTTGTCATTCCTTGGAATTCAGTTCCCATGCCTTGTGACCTCAGCTCTCTGACAGGGGTCAAGAAAAGTTATAATTTTGTAGCTCATACAGCCTTTTCTGTTTTTAAGATGAGAGTAACATTTTCTGGTGGTTTTCTACATACAAAGCAAAAGCAGAACTCCCAATGTGCCTATCTTTTGACAATATTTTCTTATCACATCTATGAAATACACATTCTAAATTCCTGCACTCTTACCAAAAAACTACACTGATTCTGCCTGGTGCAGTGTTCCTTTTCATTCAAATCAGTCTATAATAGTAATAGCTCCATCTTTCCTTGTTCATACCGCAGTACCATTTTTTAACTATCCTGACTGGTATTATATATATATATATATATATATATATACTGGCAAACTTGGTCTCATAATCAGTTGGCTGTCACAATGACATCAGTATCACTATATAGCCAGTTAGAAATAAAATCTGATTAAAAAAAAAAGAAATAAAATCTGATAAAATGACTAGGGGAAAGAATATATACAAGGCAATCAATTTCAAGTTCATAGGAGGCAAAGAATATTTGGTCAGCAAAATCTCAGATATCTTTATTGGATTAGTAATCTGAAAAAGGCATTTACCTAGTTTTCTAGAATGGTAAAAAACTGACAGAGAGACTTAACAACAACTAAAGAGTGATCTTGCGGTAAGGAAAAGAAATCAGGAAACAGATGTGTAAACTATGGAGAACAGACCCAAACATGGGTTTGAAAGTGACTGGTATGGTCTGAGTGGCAGATAGGACTAGAGAAAAACAGAAAAGAAAGGAAAAGGAAGAGGAGGAGGAGACATAAAAATGGAGACTGACAGAAGGGAAGGAAGCAAATGAGAAATACAAGAGGGAGAAAGAGAAGGGGGAAGAAGGAGGATGTAGGGAAGAGAAACAAAAGGAAGGGAAAGGAGTTGACAGAGAAAAAGAGAGCACTAGAGAGAGAGCATGAGCAAGCATGTTCATGCAAAAAAGTTTTTGAGATGCTCAACTTCTTTCTATACCCACAGATATTTTTATAACAGTAGAGGGTCTAGGTTTCCAGATTCATGTATGAATTTATGAAAAAAAATCCCACATCTTACCAAAACTCCTTTGTGTCATAAAATATATTATTTCTTTACAAACAAAAATATTTTTATGGAATACTGTACAATAATTTATTTAAAAACTAATCCATCAATTCAAGCATTTAGTTAGAACCTAATTTGTGACCAGTAATACCCAATCATTGACTCTCTAACATCTATAACTATCCACTTACATCTTTACTCAATTAGGTAGATTAAAAGCTTCTACTTTTTTGCTTAAAAGAATAGTGAGAAACTACTGCCTCATAAATTTCTAAGTCATTGTCTAAAAATTTTCATCATATAAATATTTTGCAAGCTGTCATTTGTAATGTATTTATGTAGTAACATTTTAAAATATGCATTCAGTGTATCTAATGACATCTAAATATCATAGAAATTTGATGATCAACATCTTTAAAAAATACATGAATAAGCTATTATTTAATAATGGAAACTTTTACATATCTTTTCCTTGAATTTATATTCATATTTTCCTTGGAAAATAAAATTCATCCAACTGATTTAATTTCATTTCCTATGACCAAAATGCTCTAATTGTAAGAAATTCTTCCCATATGAATTATCATTAAAATTATTAGTTGTACACAACTGATAAAAAACTACAATGCATTTTGATAATTATGTTATTAAACAAAAGTAGTAATTTGTTGGAAATATATGTCTTCCCAAGATGTTATGGCATCCCCTCTCTCTGTGCCCTCTGTCCCCATTTTGTTCTGGTAACTGTAAATAAATATTATATACTCTTAGAATTCTATTCTTATTGTTCAGCCTTATTTTGATTATTCACTTACTTCTATAATTATATAGTCATAGAAATGGAAAGTTTTCTCAATGTGTTAAATCCCAAGGTTATGTCAAAATTCATATAGCAATCTACCATCATAAAACAATTTTAATGATATGTCATTCTGATTAGGCTATCTTCAATTTTATTGAATGCAAAGATTTGGAACTATGCACCTGTTACTTAACAATTAAGAGTAATTTAAAGTCACAATTTTTGCAAAGTACTAAAGTGGTTTTACCAAAAATCAAATCAAATATACAGGGCCACAATCCTTTATCACAAGCACTTAGAGCAAGTAAGTTTTATAATTCTGAATTTTCCCTATTTTGACAGGAAATATGCTTCATATTATGTAACACTCTCATTTAGGTTTATGTCAGCATCCTGTAATCAAATATATTGATGTTTCTGCCGAAAAACTTACGAAGAATTACACTAAGTAGGATATATGTATCTTTATATATGTACTTTAGACCTGATGTCATCAAATGAGCAATAAATTTTTGGTATTCAAAGCCTTCTGGATTTTCACACTGCAGATACCAGCATATGGAACAGCATTAATATGCCAATTATTAACATCTTCTCAAAAAGGGTGCAAAAACCGCAGAAACTGTAATTTCAATATAATTTAGCCAAAAAAAAAAAAAAAAAGAGTTTTGGGTGCACTATTTTACTTTTCAGCTATTTTATGTTTTAAATATGTATTTTTTGTCAAAACCTGACCATGTAGATTTAATTCATCAACTTATATATTAAAAACAACCAGATTTATTCTGTCAGATTATGTTCTTGAATTCAAATTAAAGTGTTAATATGCATCCCTATAAATACCACACTTTTGAATTCTGATTCTGTAACAAATAAATGGATAAAAAGGGTACAAAGTTTATTGCTCAACTGAAATAAAAAGATCCACATTCAATACTTAGTGTTAATGGGCTCTTTGCTTTGCTTCCACCAATAGGACTTAAGAATAAGGAACATGCATAGATTTTTTTTAAGACAATACTCAGAAGGAAGAAGTCCTTTAAAGAAAAAACTTCACCACTTTATTTCACTCAACCAATATTTAAAGTAAAAGTACCATAACATGGTATAAAACATACTTTCTCTAATTGCAAGGTTTCACGCAATACAAATATCTGTAAGACAAAGAATGATAGGAAGTTACTTTACTAACCACATTTAGAATTGTCTCCTTGTTTGATGATAATCCTGAGGTTTATACAGCCTGTATAAACAATTTTCTAACATGGGTTTTTCAAAATATTTAAAGTATTTCACACTTAATTCAATGTACCATATTAAGATCCACAATAACGTGAGATATGCTTTTCGTTTGGAAAACAGGACAATAGCTATTGTAAAAGTCGAAATGAGAACAGGCATGATACCTCAAGTTTCAGTGTCAGGCATACCAACAGACATATGAAACTCTGGGATATAAAACTAGATGTAAGTTTCTGTACACAGTCGAGTACTCTTAGTATCCCATAAGAATGTTCTTATTCCAGTTTGAAGACTTTTGTTTTACATTACATGCCAAGCATTCAGTGTGTCTTTCTAAACATGAAAAAATTTTAAAGCATGTGTATAAACGTACTAATTTTATGCACATTTATTTTCTGTGCTTTCAGACAAGCAGAAGCCAGTGAAGGTGATAATAACTGGCTGTATATCACTGCTATTCTATATATGTAATGATTTTTTATAGGCAGAAGTTTAGTTAGAGCTTTGATAATTATGTAGGGAAATGGCTTTTATTCATTCAATACCATACAACTTCACAGAACAGTGTATTAATCAGCCATTGCCATAAAATTGCTGTATAATAAACTATTCCAAAATTTAGTACCATACAATCTTCATTTATTCTCATGGAATGAGGGATAGTTTAGGGTTGGCTGATTTCAGTTCAGCTTGTTTATGTGTCTGGAGTTTGAATCATCTGGCTGGGACAAGTAGGTACTGCTCTGAGTGTCTTTCTTCCTTCCCCCTGGGACCAACAGCTAGCTTGAGCATGTTCTCCTCATGATGATGGCACAGGGGCAAGAGCAAGAAAGCCCAATTGTGCCAGCAAATTTCAAACTCCCGGTCAATGTCAACCTAACGTCACTTAGGCCAAAGCAAGTCACCAGTCAAACACAGAGTCAAGAGTAGGATGTTTCCCACCATGCCAAAGCACTGTTTCATGGCAAAGCACATAGATATGGGGAGGGGTAAAGAATTCAGACCATTAATGTAATTTACTATCAATGTTAAAATCTAAAACAAATCATTCAGCATCTTACAATAGCTTAATATTGGTTAAAAGAGACTAATGAAATGGGCTCTTTGTTAAAGTAAAATTAGTAGAATCTAAAATGTGGTTTATATACCTTATGATTATTTCAGAACCACTAACAGAGGAAGAGTGATTCTTAAAATGTTAACGGTTTAAGCACTGTATTTATGCATTAGAAGGTAACAAAATTTGAGATAGTAATTACTAAATACAAAGAAAGTAGCTTAAATAGCCTTTTAAAGTTCTTGGTTTATACTACTGACATGGTAATCTATATATTCTATCTTAACCCAGGATTACAGGAGGTGGAGGGAGATTGGTCACACTTAATTAAGTTCTTCAGTAAAATATTTTCAGTTTCTAAGGAGTATCTGTAACTCAGATACCAGTGGCTAAATTTTATATTTTCTGCAGTAGTCCTTTATAATACACAGCATCTTCTTCCATCTTCATTCTAATTGTCTCACTAAAGAAATAATCTGTAACATATAATTCACCACTCTACTGTGTACAGTGTATAAAAAGAAACCTAACCTTATAAACAGAATGTGAAAATACCAAATAAATGTTTAAATTCAGAAAAATGATTTCAATTTTCTAACATGGGTTTTTCAAAATATTTAAAGTATTTCATATGACCAATTTTCAATAATCTACAACTCTAAGCCACGTGTAGAAGTCAATTTTTTAAAACCTCAATAAGGAAAAACACATTTTCTGGAACCCTTTAAGTAAATCACATATCAGGGCATAAAAACCTTCTCCTATTAAGTGAATATTTGTATAAACAATGCTAGTCTTGCTTTGGCATTGCACGGATTCTAAACATTTCCTTAAACATAACTCATCCTAACTGTAGGTGCTTACAAAAAAAACATAATGATATAGCTCAACCTGAAACCTTAATAAACCACTGGAAATGGAAACAACGATTGAATAGTTTTGAATAAATGTCAATCTTTCACAAACAAAAACTTGAGAGAGACTACCATATCTGTTCACTTATAACTGCCAAGATATCATTAAAAAACTTTAAGAAATTTCCATGGAAATATCTTAAAAGACATCAAGAAAAATAAACTACTTAATGGTATTTTGTATAAATGTCTATATGCTAAATTTTTAGCATTTTGTTTAAATTAGTTTACATTTTTCCATCTTTTTAAAAAAACTTTCTTTCTGACTTGGAAAAATAGCCTGCATACAGTATGTGAAGTTTTAATCCCCATGTAACTAGTACAGTAGTTACAAATACATTATTCCTGAAACTAAAAAGCTTATATAGGTCACATTGTTTCTCCATTAGACAGGTAAATATCATACTTGTATAATAATTATTCACCTTTCTCATCATTGTGGCTGAATTATATATTCCTGAGGTAATGAATATATTCTTAAACAATAGTTTGTTTTGCATGTTCGCAAATAGAATTATACCTTCTTCTGTGACTACCTTTCATTCAACATTTATGCTTATTATTCATCTGGATTCATGGAGCTACAGTTCATTTATTCTCACTGCTGAGTGTTTCACAGTATGAATGTACAAACAATGCTATTACATACATTATTTAAATACGTATTTTTCTAAGGCAGGGATCTCAAACTTTAGAGCGCATAAAGAATTACCTGGGGAGCTTGCTAAAAACCAAAACAAACAAAACAAAAAACACAAAACACACCAGGTTTCTGGAGTCCACCTTCAGAAATTCTGATTCAGTAGATTTCTTATCAGTTCCTAAGTAATGCTGATGCTAACTGTTATGCAGACTATACTTTGAGAATCAAGGCTATAGGGCATAATTATCATTTTCCTATTTAATTGAAAGAGTTCTTCATGAAATCTGAATACTAATACTTTGTCATTTATAGGTATTCTAAAGATTATCCCCCCAGGGATCCCTGGGTGGCGCAGCGGTTTGGCATCTGCCTTTGGCCCAGGGCACGATCCTGGAGACCCAGGATCGAATCCCACATCAGGCTCCCGGTGCATGGAGCCTGCTTCTCCCTCTGCCTATGTCTCTGCCTCTCTTTCTCTCTCTCTCTCTGTGACTATCATAAATAAATAAAAATTTAAAAAAAAAAAAAGATTTTCCCCCCAATTAATGGCTTTTGAAAAATTATTTTTTTCAGGTATTATCTGATGAACAAAAGTTTTTAATTTTATTATAGATAAATTTAAGTTTATTCACCTTTCATTTATCATTTATACTTTTGTGACTTAAAGCCTTCCTAACATAAGATTATGAAGATATTCTCTCTCATATAATCTTCTAGATACTTTTGGAACCTTGCTATTCACATTTAGGTCATTTGATCAACTGACTTTGTGTACTGCATGTGATAAAGTTAAAATTTCCAAAACAATTGTGAGAGTATGGAAATTCTGTATTTTCCAAATAATCACCTTTGCCAGGTATCAAATGTCCAAACTTCTCTGAGCCTCTTGCTGGTTCTGTTCCACCAATCTATCAATCTTGTGCCCAAATAAAACTGTTTTTATTTACCATTCCTTAACTTTGTTTCAAATGTGTCCATTTAAAGAATAGATTATTACCATTTAAACATTTTAACTAGTCTCTTAATCCCAGGCTTTTAAATTTGGAGGGGAAAAAAAAATAAAGAAATAAATTTGGAGGAAATAAGCCATTTCCACTTACTATAATTAGCTATATTTGAATTTCTATCAGTTTTTTTTCTGTTTTTTAATTACTCCAAACATTTTATGTTCTTTTATTTACTCTTTCCTCTCCTGTTCTTTTGGATTAATCAAATATTCTACTCCTCCCACACATACAATACATTTCGATTTTGTACTTTGGTTCTATTATTTTATTGGCCTCTTGAAAAATCATATCATTTATTTCATATATCCCAAGTGTGTGTGGTGCTTACTCAATGAGTTTCATAAACTGAATGATGATCACATCTATTAAATTAGTTACAGACAAAAAGATAACTAACTTTAAATATCTCTGCATTGAGAGGTGCCTGGCTAGCTCAGTCAGAAGAGCATGCAACTCCTGATCTCAGGGTTGTAAGTTTGAGCCCCATGTTGGGTGCAGAGATTACCTAAAAGTAAAATCTTAAAAAACAAAAACAAAAACAAAAAAACCTTAATAAATAAATACCTCTTCATTTAATGTAAATACAAAATTTCCTGTAAAGTCAGTTTCTAAAAATACTTTGCAGCTACAGTGCTATTTATAGGCTAAAAAGCAAAACACATAAATAGGTGAAAGATCCACTAGGTACTTCAAAGTTGGTTTTAGATTTTAGCACTACCAAAAGTAGATTGCATGACAAAATAATAGAACACTTCATTTCTCGAATACTGGCTTTATGCTTGTCACTTCCATTTGAGTTCACTTAGAAACTTGAAAAAAAAAATGTTGTTAATATTTATTTTCCCCTATTATCTATGCAATAGGTAATATTCATGAACGCTATGACATTAATCCAAATTTATTAAATATTCAGAAATGTAATGTATTCAAATGTGAAATAAAAGACATCATTCCCACTGGCAGGTGTTGTATAAAATAAAAGTACAGTTTTATAAAACTAGAAAGCCTAAAACTTTTCTTATTACTTAAGAGAGAAAATATAGTAAAAGACCTCTCAAGCACTTACATATTTATCTTGTTTCTCCGTATTAAATATTAAAAAAATAATTAAATTAGGTTTCACAGCCCCTTAAACTAAACAACAGCTTCTTAAGTTGAAAGGAAATAATTATATTTTGGCGTATGGAGATAGAGATCTAAAGATATTCTAAGCTTGTATGTGTTTTATATAGCATAGATGTCCATCTTTTAGAATCAACTCTAATTTTATAAAGAAAAAAACGTATTCTAAATAAGGAAAAATGCTTATTGGCCTCATCAAGAAAGCTGTATCTAACTATCTGTGAAAAGACACCTGCAAAACTATTACCATACTGCCTCTAAAGAGGCAGTGTAATGATGCCTGGTGAGTAAGAACTTAAGCTAAATGTGTTATATATGAAAGCTGAGAGTGAGGATATAATCTTGTACTGTTTATACAATTAAATTTATACAAATTTAAATGATTACATCAATTTTAAAAAGTTGAAGATGCATATATATCAGATATATTAGGTACCTATACTCAGAATCAAGAAATATTTATGGGAGAAGCTTTATAAAATTCTTCTGAGTTGGGGTACCTGGGTGACTCAGTTAAGCATCCAACTCTTGACTGTGGCTCAAGTCATGATCTCAGAATCATGGGACTAAGCCCTGCATCAGAAGGACAAGTAAAGCTTGTCTTCCTCTCTTTCCGCTCCTCCCCATGCTCGCCTGCCCATTCTCTCCCTCTCTCTCTCAAAAAAATTCTTCTGAGTAAAAATTTTCAAAGTAAACATGACTCAAGTATAAGGAATATTGAAGAAAATCATGGAGGGCTTAGAACAAAAGCAAAGGAATCTACATTCTCTAAGTAATAAGCAACTGGAAGTTTTTGAGTAAGGGAAGTAATATAGATATTTAAAAATAAATTTACCATCAACAACAAAATACAAAAAGATTATCTTTTCCTTTTGAAGACTAAGATATTATACCAATCACAAAAACTACAAATATTAAAAATGAGAAAATAAGTGATGTTTTTATGCATATGAACTATTTTTTGACTTACTGAAAGTAAAAAAGAATTCACAATAGCTGAAACTAAACGTGTTTATTGGTAATAGTTAAATAAGATATTTCAGAATTCCTGTTTGTTCTAGAAACAGTATTCTTTCCCAGTGAATATGTTATTAGCATAAATGCCACTCTAAAATCAGAATAGTAATAACCTTACCTTTGATTTGTATCACTAACTTCTGGGGGGAAATAAACTATTATTACCTTAAAAAGAATGCCTTTAGGAGTACCCATATTTGTTATACTAATTATAGTTTTAAAAATTGCAAGATGAGGGTAGCCCAGGCGCCTCCGCGATTTTGCACTGCCTTCAGCCCAGGGCCTGATCCTGGAGACCTGGGATCAAGCTCCCAGCACAGAGCCTGCTTCTCCCTCTGCTTGCATCTCTGACACTCTCTCTCTCTTTGTGTCTCTCATGAATAAATAAATATTTTTTTTTAAAAAGCAAGATGAGTCAAACCACAGATTGTTTGATGTTCTCAAACCACAGATTGCTAGGAGTTCTAATTTAGTCTTGCAATGCCCCCCCACCAACTGGGTTTAGAGAAGAAAATCAGAGAAAAACTGTTTTTCTACCTTTTTTACTCAATAAGAAAATATCGTTTAGTAACCAAGTAATAGACAATTAATACACACTTTCACCATTATGTTAAAAATATCATCCTGTCTTCTGGTAAAAACATGCTTCAGGTAATCTCTGTGCTTAAGAACAGATATTTAAATGGTTTAAAATAAAATTCAAGACTTTTTTCTCAATATTAACCACAAAAAAAATAGTTTAAAATCCTTAGTCTTCTATTTTCAAGGAGATCATAATTTATGATTTGATATTTTAAAAGAAGTGCTTTAAAAATGCTTAAGAATTTTTAGTACACTGGAAGCAATTTTTCACATTATACTCTCCAATTAAAAAACAAAAACAAGACATCTTTTTATATTAAAAGGTAAATGAAAAAAGTGATGAAGAAAGAGGAATGAATTAACTGTACCAAATAGAAATATATTATTAAAATGAAGATAGGCAAGGAAACTTAGAATAGCACAATGCATCACTACCTGGTAGGTGGGATCCACAGTACCCTTATACCTTATAGTAGGGAGTCAAAATGTAATTGGTGGGTAGCTTACTTAGTCATTCATTCTCTATTTCTTTCAACTACAAAGCAATGTTTAAAAATGTACAGCCCACTCCTAATGTCAAATTTATCATCACAAATGATATTTAGTAAGCAATCCAATGAATGTGACTGTACTTCTCTAAGTGGAAAAATAAATGGCACAGTTAAAGACTGAGGTTTTCCAGTTTAAAGAAAAACATTTAGGGGATCCCTGGGTGGCGCAGCGGTTTGGCGCCTGCCTTTGGCCCAGGGCGCGATCCTGGAGACCCGGGATCGAATCCCACATCAGGCTCCCGGTGCATGGAGCCTGCTTCTCCCTCCGCCTGTGTCTCTGCCTCTCTCTCTCTCTCTGTGACTATCATAAATAAATAAAAAAAAAATTAAAAAAAAAAAAAAATTTAAAGAAAAACATTTAGACAACAGTCTAAATTCTAAGAAAACTGCAATTCTAAATGAAAATGATGCAATAAAAGTCACGGTTTTCCAAGTGATACAAGTTTTTATGATTAAATGCATGTTTTGAATCAGTAAAGGACACAATTAAAGGCAGTGAATAAAGTAAGGACTACTGGCTTCATTAATGCCTTGCTACAATACTAAAAACCTATTTCAAAGACAGAAAATATAAGTCCTTAACTCATATGAAATTGCATTGTGCTGGATAGGGCTGATGACCTCAGCATCCATTCCTACCATCTTATTTAAGCCTAGGGAGGTTGGAAAGTCAAAAACTGTATTGCCCAGATCTTCTTGAAGTTATGCTTCCAGATGTGAATGACTTTCTAGAATGGCAATGCACTTATGTAAGGTCTGAAAAATAGAAACGTGGTGGTCATTCTGCTTTGGATATTTCTGCTTGCAAGCAACATTGTAAAGATGTGGAGAGTTTCTAATGTAATATTCTAATGTCCAGTTTCTAGTTCTATATCAGTTATAGTGAATGATTTCTGATCTCTGGATGATTGCAATGGCATAAGGTTCTTGAACTCAACATATCTTGATCTGGTTTGGATGAAAAAGAAGAAAAGGTTTCCTTGGTCAAATGATGCTCATGGTAAGTTAAGAATCATTCTAAGAGGCTCAGCCTACAGATATCTAATGCTTCCAACAAGTAAGTTCGAGTTAAAGAGCACTGGAAATACAGGGTTTTCTGGTCAGAAGTACCTCTCATACACAAACACACACACACACACACACACACACACACACACACCCCTTGAAGAAAAGGACAAACATTTAACCAGACCCAAATTTAAAAAAAAAAAAAAAAAAAAAAAAGGAGAGAGAGGGAGAGAGAGAGAAGACAAATGACCAGTTAGGAATGAAAGAAAGGACAGAACACTACTACTAAACCTACAGAAATTAAAAGGATTATAAGAGAACTTAAACTAGTTTAGAACTTGTTAAATATATGAACTAGTTTATTACAACAAATTAGAAATTTTAAATGTACAAATTCCTAGAAAGTCAGTAACTACCAAAACTAATTTCAGGATGAAACAGAAAATCTGAATAAATGTAGAAGAGGAAATTTAATGGGGAATTTTAAATAGTCTCATGAAGTCCAAGTCCAGATGGTTTTACTGGTAAATTCCATCAAATATTTAAAGAAGAAAATAATACCAACTCTTTACAAACCTATTCAGTAAACAAAGAAATACTTCCTAACTCATTCTATAAGGCCTTATAGAGGTACTTTGCTGTCAAAGCCAGAAAACACCATAAGAAAGTTCAATACACCAAAAAATACTTAAAATATTAGGAAACTCACTCCGGCAACATATAAAAAGGATTTTATGCCATGGCCGAGAGAGATTTTTCCCAAGAATGGAAGGTTGGTTTAACATTCAAAACAACAATACCCATATTATTACAATAAAGAACATAAACTACAAGATTATCTCACTAGACACAGAAAAAGCATTTGACAAAATCTAATACCCATTCATAATAAATACTCTTAGCAAACTAGGAATAGAAAACTTACTCAACCTGATAAAGGGTATCTACAAAAATCTCACAGCTAATATCATACTTTATTCTGAAAGACAGACTGTTTTCCCCATAAGGTAAGAAAGTCCCCTCTGCCACTTCCATCCAACATTGTACATGGGCTTTTAGTTTAAAAAAGCAAAAAGACATTCACATGGTAAAGGAAGAAATAAAATTATTTTAATTCACAGATAATATGATCCTAAATGTAGAAAATCTCAAGAAATCTACAATAAAACTAAGAGGAAAAAATACACTAGAGCAGCCAAATTGGAGGATGCAAGATCAATATACAAAGACTAATTTTACTTCTGAACTCTAGCAACTAACAATTCAACAATAAAATTAAGAAAACAATTCCATTCACAGTAATTTTTTTTTAAAGATTGTATTTATTTAATTCATGAGAAGCACAGAGAGAGAGAGAGAGAGAGAGAGAGAGAGAGAGGGGCAGAGACACAGACAGAGACAGAAGCAGGCTCCATGCAGGGAGCCTGACATGGGACTCGATCCTGGGTCTCCAGGATCATGCCCTGGGCTGAAGGTGGCGCTAAACTGCTGAGCCACCCGGGCTGCCCACATTCACAGTACATTTTAAAGTAATAAAATACTGTATGTTAAGTGGAATTTAAATAAATTTGAGGAAAAAAATTAAATAAAAAATAAAAGTAAAAAAATACTCAGGAATAAATTTAACAATATAAGTTCAAGGCTTGTATACTAGGAATTATAAAATAATGATTAATATGGTTTTTAAAAAATGAGTTATAGATCAAATTTATTACAGATACAAAAATACCAACAATAAATATAGCAATTTTGTTTATTCTTTAAAGAAATATAATTCAACATCAGAAAATGTATAATTCCTGTCAAAAAATTAAGTCATATGATTATATCAACCATGGCCGAAAAGGCATTTAATGAAATACTGAAGTTGCTGCTAAGAAACAATAAAATGAATCATCTGAATTTAATAAAGACTACTTTCCGAAAGTAGATAACCTAGGGACGCTTAAGTGTTCAGTCAGCTGAGTATCCATCTGACTCTTGGTTTCAGCTCAGGACATGATCTCAAGGTCATGAGATCAAACCTTAAGTGGGATTCTGCACTCAGCGTGGAGTCTGTTGGGAAATTCAACACCTCTGCCCCTGCCCCCCTCCACCTTGCACATGTACACGTGCTATCACAAATTATTTATTTATTTATAAATAAATAAATAAATAGATAGATAAATAAATAAATAAATCTTGAGGGAAAAAAATGAAACCCTAAAAAGTAAGACTGATGCCTATTCAACTAAATGAAACAGATAAGTAACTATCACTAGTATCATAACACACCCTTGAAAGAGAAAGCACTAAATCATTGTAAAAGAAGAAATACAAACATCACATCAGCCACCATCTAGTGGCTCACAGACAGCTCAAAAACTCTACTAAAAAGCTACTATATTTAATTAGAAACATTTATAAGGTGCCTAGATATAACAAAAATATCTAAATATCAAAAGTTTTAATCTACTCTCAGCAAACAGTACTTAAAATAAGGAACAGAAAAAAAAATCTATTTAAATAGAATCAAAAAATATACAAAAAAAAAAAAAAATTAACCAGAAAGATTTTGTACCTAAATGAGGTGAACTATAAAATCTCACTGGAAGATAGAAAATACCAACAGAAAAATGCCCCATTGTAACTATGTGGGAAGATGTACTACCTTAATAATGCCAGTGGTTCCAAAATGAATAAATATACTGCAACACAGAGAAATCCCAAAATAATTTGTCTAGAATTGGAAGAAAATAAATCTTAAAACATAAATGGAAAAGCAAATGTAAGAATTAAGTAAGAAAAAAAAAAAGAATTAAGAAATACATGAAAATTTAAAACAGTAAGGGTAAACTGCCTTTGAGATGGCAAAGCATTTTTTAAAGTAAGTTCCCCTAGGGGCATCTGGGTGGCTCAGTCAGAAGAGCATGCAACTCCTCATCTCAGTTATGAGTTCAAGCCCCATGTTGGGTGCAGAGATCACTTAAGCATATAAACTTAAAAATTAAGGGCAAACCTCTCAGGACCTCTCTCACTGCTGAGGGCTTTCTTGTTATCTCTGCTTAATAAGCTTCTATCACTTTGCTCACTAAAAAAATAAAAAAATAAAAATAAAAATAAATAAATTCAATTACATTAAAAAATAAAATAAGGGATCCCTGGGTGGCTCAGCGGTTTGGTGCCTGCCTTTGGTCCAGGGCATGATCCTGGAGTCCCAAGACTGAGGCCCACATCGGGCTCCTGCATGGAGCCTGCTTCTACTCTGTCTGTGTCTCTGCCTCTCTCTGTGCATGTGTGTGTCTCTCATGAGTAAATAAATAAATTCTGAAAGAAAGAAAGAAAGAAAGAAAGAAAGAAAGAAAGAAAGAAAGATTTCTCTTTACTAAGAAGGAAAAAATTTGAAGATGTTCATATCATAGCTGGTATTTGTACATAGTAAATATTAATAATAACTTCTAATCATAAATGATGGCCAATGGTTAGTGAGTTTGTTTATAAAATAGAAAATAACAATAAAACTCAACAGCTATTTTATTTAAATGCATGATAAAGTATTAATAATGAAATTAACTAAACAATTATTAAGTACCATATTATAAAAGTTTTACAGAAAACATTTTCTTTTCACAATCCTCATGAAGTTCCAACGGGCTATCTCTACTTTAAGAATAAGGAATTTGGGGGGGATAAGTTAATCAATGTACTTAGTGATACAAAAGGGATTTGATAAGGAAGTTGTAGGTTCAAATGGGAAAGAATATCGTATATCATGAAAAAAAATTTCATTATGCTAATAGAGAATTCTACTTACAGATATATGTTAGACCATATACTATTTGAATCTAACTATGAAATCATGTCAGGATATAAGGGAATAAATAAGTTGAAATAAGGTAAGAGGATAATAACAAATAAGATTTAATTTGTGCTTCTTTTTTTAAAGGGCGATTCTGTTTTCATTATACAGTACTAAACTTATCTTTAAAAAATGAGATTATCAATTAAAAAAGCAATCAAAGAGATTTCCTAATGCAGAAGTTAAACTAAAGGTCTTTGCTATTCTAGTAAATATTTAGGGAGAGTGGACAGATACAGAAGACAAAGGACTAGGTCAACCATATAATTTATCTTCCAACCCATAACACTTTTCAGAATGAAAGAAGACACTAATAGTAATTATGACAGTGTAAGTATAAACCATGACTGGCAAAGGCAGACATTTGGTCAATCTAGTTAAGAAAAATATTAGCCAAAAATTCTTTGCTATGATAATAACAGCTAACATGTTTTTGAATACTTCCTGTTACTCTATATTCTATGTTGCAAAATCTTATCTGTCTTATTCTCTGCCTATACATGGGTGCTCTGTGCAAAGGAATATATATATATATATATATATATATATATATACACATACACACACACATACATATAGTCCTTCATTTGTTGAAGATTGAATAGATTTCCTTTAATTAAAAAAATGGAGTCCCATGTCTATATAGCTTAATCACTTAAACATCATTACGACCTAAGTTTATGAATAAGCATAAGTTCATGCGTGCAGACTTAGAGGAACATCAAAAATAATCAACAAACCATCTCTATGTATTAAACATGGGTGACAGAACACTGAACTGAAGGCACAGCAATAAATGAGTGACGATGGCACACTGCACACTTCTAACTTAGAGTCTAATAACAAAAGTAAAATTAAAGCCTACAAGGAAAGTTATTCATTTTAAAATACGGTGTTTTATCCTACCCACAATACTCCTCTAACATCAAAAGAAGGAGAAAGATGTGTTAATATCTTACCTGCACAGCCAAAAGCCAAATGGTATCTAGAAGAAGGGCTGAATTTAACACAGCATACATTAGCCTTCGCCTCAATGCTTGCCACTGAGTTGTCTAGGTTCGTAGACCATAGCTTCACTAAGACAATAAAAATGAAAATAATTAAAAAATACATTAGTAAATGCTTCCGTAAACTAGAAAGTCTGTTTATTGCTATAGTTGCCTTTTATACTAATCCAAAGCATTTTAGTTTACTAAGACCAAAAATCTTTAAATTGAATGAGTAAAAAGACAATGTATTGAAACTAAGAGAACAGAGTTTCAAAGTCAGAAAATACCACAGACAAAAACTGTGCCGAGAGGTAACATGATCCCATAACTAGCATAAAAAAGGGGTTAAAAAAAAAAAAAAGCAATGTGGAGACACATGTATTTGTTTCAGTATTTTTTAAATGGTACCGCGGGGTGGGGAGACATCTGGCTGGTTCACTTGGTAGAGCATGTGACTCTTGATCTCATGATCTCAGGGTGATGAGTTCAAGCCCCATGTTGGGTATGGAGTCTACTTTTAAAAAAATGGTGTGTATTTTTCAAGTGTCATGGGCTAGAAGATGACTCATATAGTCATTCCACTCCAACACATATGCACACACACATACACACACACTTTCACATGCATTATCTATATCAGAAAGAAATGCCATTTTTAAAGTAACTGGAAGCAGTTCTTGTTTTATCTTTCAATTAAGAATTCCATGATTTTAAAATTTTATGTCGTAACTCAGGTATATGATTTAAGTATGTATAAAATAATGTTACAGCATTATTTAGCTAAACATTAAATGTTTAATATTTGATTTTTAAGGGGCATCTGGGTGGCTTGATGGTTGAGCATCTCCCTTAGGCTCAGATTGTGATCCCGGGGTCCTGGGATAGAGTCCCATATCAGACTCTCTGCAGGGGAGCCTGCTTCTCCCTCTGCCAATGTCTCTGCCTTTCTCTTTATGTCTCTCATAAATAAATAAAATCCTTTTTAAAATTTGATAGTCTATTCAAACAGTATACACTGAGAGTTGTAAAGATCAGAAACAAAAAACTGATCAGAGTAGGTCAGATATGAGAGCAGAAACAGAAAGAAAGGTGAGCTGCTTTTTTGTAAGGTACCAACAAAGCAATCATTGTATCAGACATCAAAAAGGTCTTCGAAGACAATAGAATACACATAAAAAACAGACTTTTAAGATACTGGTTACAATCCTGGTTACATAGTACAATTAATAATGAACATTAACAGTAAAAATAACAAAAATCTTCCTATGCCTCTTTTCAGTGGGCCCCAATATCCTGTGCCAATCCTGGAGAATACCCGCTTGGGCTTCAAGTACTGGCATTTGTTTAAAAGATGTTTGGGTGGGGACACCTGAGTGGCTCAGTGGTTGGGTGACTGCCTTTGACTCAGGTTGTAATCCCAGGTTCCTGGCATCCAGTCCAACATCGGGCATCCTGCAGAGAGCCTGTTTCTCCCTCTGCCTATGTCTCTGCCTTTCTCTCCCTGTGTGTCTGTCTCATGAATAAATAAATAAAGTCTTAAAAAAAAATAAACGAAAGCACTTTGGGTGATTCCAATGTGCATTTGGGTTGAAAACCAGTATAAAGGGGGATCCCTGGGAGGCTCAGCAGTTTGGCGCCTGCCTTTGGCCCAAGGTGTGATCCTGGAGTCCCGGGATTGAGTCCCGCGATGGGCTCCAGACATGGAACCTGCTTCTCCCTCCTCCTGTGTCTCTGCCTCTCTCTCTCTCTCTATGTCTATCATAAAATAAATAAATAAATCTTTAAAAAAAAAAAAGAAAGAAAGTAAACCAGTATAAAGATGGAGGCATAGTAAATTTTAGAATCTTTTTAGTAATAATAGTATGTTGCTCTGTAAATAGGAATAAAAAAAGTAAAAATGGTTGCAACTATCACTTCTATAAGATGGTATTTCCTGGAAATAGAGATTTTCTCTGTGTAAATGGGATAATTTATCTTTTACAAGTGTAATTCCATAGAGAGTGTCTTTAAATATGTGGACCCTGAATAAAAGTTAACCATTAAAAAAGTTATTTACAACCTAATCAACCTATTAGACTCCTAAGAGAAAAATAAGACAATATTAAAAGATTAAGAGTATTAAATAGCAATATTTGGTTTGTTTCACATTATTTTCTAATAGGACTCATGTGCTATTTTAATCAATATACAACTGTCCAGGCAATTAAGGAATACAGTTCTGAGATGAAATGGCTAGTGGTAATTAAAAGTCTGCATGTCAAATACAGCATTTATAGATTAGAACATGAAGTGATAAAAAACTGTTATCTCAAAACATAGCAAGCCAAAGTTAATTCACAGCAAATATTTATGGGGCACCTACTATTTCCGTAACCCCACTACTAATCGCTAAGAACCTTTATAAACAAGGTTTATACACCAGTATTTTAAGACAATTAAATATGAGTAAGCATAGGAATGAAATAGAACTAACAAAATGACAGTTAAATTACAAGTCTTTTTTAATTTCATGGTAATTTTCTCAATGGAGTAATCATTAACATTTTAAAAATAAGTCATTATGATAAGCATGATTATAATTTTCAATTTAAAAGATACAATATAAAAAAAAATAAAAAAAATAAAAGATACAATATTAGAATTCGATATAACTAGCTGAGTTTTAATGATAACTAAGGGTTAAAAAATTATACTAAATATATACAGTATAAAAAAGGAAAATACACAAAGAATACCCTATTAAGTTATTGTTTATTAAGCAAAATAAGTGTTGTAAATTAAACTGCGCTCCCCAAAAAGTATGTTGTAGTCCTAACTCAGGTACATTTGAGAACCACCTAATTTGTAAATATGGTCTTTGCAGATGTAGTCAAGTTAAGATGAAGTCATATTGGATTAGGATAGACCCTAAATCCAATGAATACTGTCTTTATAAGAAGAGGTACAAAGTAAAAGAAAGCCATGTATTGAAAAAGGCAAAAATTAGATGCAACTACAAGTCAAGAAATGCCCAGGATTGCTACTAATCACCAGAAGCTAGGAAGGCAGCAAGAAAGGATTCTTCCGTAGAGCCCTCAAAGGGAGCATGTGGCCTTGCCAACACGTTGATTCTACGCTTCTAGCCTCCAACAAAATGGTGAGAAAATAAATTTCTATTGTGGAAGCCAGCCAGTTTATGATAACACTGTTATGGGAGCCCTAGGAAACTACTAGAACAGGTATGATGAAATAACATTAAAATCAACCTAATATTCCTAAAATGGCATCATGGATTAAAAGGTAAAATAGTAAAGTGTGTAAGAAATCAACAAAATGTTTGGAAGAAACTGTCTAAAACAAATATAAATGAGATCATCCTCAAAATAAGGAGATGGTATGTAAAACAATAATAATACACCTGTTACTTTCTTCTTCAAAGAATGACAATAAAAATTTCAGTAACATCAAAAAACTTGTAATTTCAACATTTAATGTGAAAACTATGCTTTGTAAGAAAAAGTAAAAGTGAATTTAAACTAAAATACTATCCTCAAGGTAAAGAGTTAATTAAGGCACTTAAACACACTGCACTTGTTTATATATAATCTCCTTTGAATTTCAGTTAAAAAAAAATCAAACTAGTAATGCTAGGAAAACCATGTTGCAATGTAAGAAGCTAAAAAAAAAAAAAGAAAAAAAAAAACTTGTTCTGAATGCCATCTAGCTGGCTATAGAAAATGAACTTCTTACTTAAAACTATATATTTTATTACAACTTTGATTAAAGTTTATAAGCAAAGGTCTTTTTTCTTTTTAAAGTATCATCTGAATCTTAAGTCCCATTTTAAAATACTAAATTTGGGCGTCTCCAGGGTGGCTGACTTAGTTAATTATCTGTGTTCACCTCAGGTCACGATCCCAGGGTCCTGGTATCCAGTCCCATGTCGGGATCCCTGCACAGTGGGAAAACTGCTTCTCTCTCTCTCCCTTTGCCTTCCACTCTGCTCACTCTCTCTCTCTCGGTTTCTCTCAAATAAATAAAATCGTTTTAAAAATCCAACTACCCTACAACTACCCAACACTAATAGATGATAGTTTATCATCTATTAATTTGTAAAATCTGAGTTAAAAAGTCTCTAAGTTTTTTGTTCAAAATTATTTTTTCAAAAAATAGAACACATTGACTATCTTTAATAACACCAGCATTAATTACAATATGCAGCATTTAGGGGATCCCTAGGTTTAGCAGTTTAGCTGGCTGCCTTCTGCCTAGGCGTGATCCTGGAATCCTGGGATCAAGTCCCACATCGGGCTCCCTGCCTAGGGCCTGCTTCTCCCTCTGCCTGTGTCTCTGCCCCGCCCCCGCTCTCTCTCTGCCTCTCTCTCTCTCTCTCTCTCTCTGCCTCTCATGAATGAATAAATAAAATATTTTTAAAAAACAATACGCAGCATTTATAGATTTCAGGACTTCTCAGACAGGTCCCACTGCATGTCTATCTGCACCGAAACTTCCTAAAAAGGAATTTATTATAAAAGGAAAAATGAAATAGGCACAGGCGTCTGACACCGTTAAAAAGCCTGTCTTTAGTGCAAGTGTTAAGTACATTTGATATCCAGTGCTCCTGGACCCACTTCTGATGGCCTAGATGCCACACAATGAGCAAAAAGGGATAGTGCTGTTTCACCAAAAACTATAGAAAAATCTGAGGGACATACATACTAGTTTATAAATCCATTTTAAAAAATGAAAGATTCGAGACGCTTGGCTGGCTCAGCGGTTGAGCGTCTGCCTTTGGCCCAGGGCGTGATCCTGGAGTCCTACATGGAGCCTGCCTTTCCCTCTTCCTATGTCTCTTTCTCTCTGTGTCTCTCATGAATAAATAAAATGTTAAAATAAATAAATAAAAAATGAAAGATTAGGCAAAAAGATGTTCACTGTGACAACACTGATTTATCAAACACAAGTTTTTCTTTTAAAATTAATCAAATAGAAAACAGACCTTGTTATATTAGTTAGCTATTGTTGCATAGCAAACTGCCACGTAAAAGTTGCTAAATTTACTGTCACACAGTTTCTGAGGGTCAGGAATCTCTGAGCAGCTTAGCTGGGTAGTCTTGGCTCAGAGTCTCAAGGCCTAAAGGCCACCATTCAGCTGAGCTCACTCAACATGGCTCTTGGCATGCGGATGCAGTTCCCTTCCATTTGGGCTCATAACAATATTGCTAGCTTCTCTACACTGAACCAAATACTAAAGAGAAAATAATGAAGATAGAGGCTACAGAGTTTTACATAAACTAATTTCACAAGTGACATGCCTTTACTTCCAAAGTATTTTACCAATTACACAGACTGCAGCAATGGGGAGGCAAGGAACAACTCAAGCATGATAATACTAGGAGACAGAGATCACTGGGGCCATCTGGGAGGCTGTCCAACATAAGCCTTTTAATTTCATTTGGACACAGGAGATATTACACTTAGTAAAGTTATAACTTATAGGAAAGATAATTGCCTAAAGTTACAAATTAGAGGAAAGGTAACAGCTATCCTAATGTTTCTTATTATGTTGAAACTCATTTTTTAGCCATTTGATAAAACAGTATTTCATTCAATATGAGTTACCTAAATTAAATATTAAACTTGTAAAGATTTCATATTTATCACTTTGACATTAATATATGCAGCTATGAAAATTTGGAATGAATAAGAACCTATACAGGCTCCCTGCTCAGTGGGGAGTCGGCTTCTCCCTCTGCCCCTCTAACCACCTGTGCTCTCTTTCTCTTGCTCTCTTTCAAAAATAAATAAATAAATAATCTTTAAAAAAAAAAAAGAATAAGAAACTATAACTACAGCTGTTCTAAAGCCTAAATGCTCTTCAAATTCATATTTGGAGATTTTTAAAAAATCTTTAAAAATGTGCTTATTCTAATTCAAAAGCGCAAGATTTGTTGCAAATGACTCTTAGTTTATATATTTAAAAAGGAAATATATTTTTAGCAAAGAACTTATAAATTGGTCATAAAATTCTTTCCAGATTAACTTGCTCTATGGCAATACTACATCTATTAGCCTGCTACATTTATGTTTAACACACATGTATGTGCATATATATTCTTGAAAGTAAATCATTTTTAGAATACACAGCATTAGGGATCCCTGGGTGGTGCAGCGGTTTAGCGCCTGCCTTTGGCCCAGGGCGCGATCCTGGAGACCCGGGATGGAATCCCACGTTGGGCTCCTGGTGCATGGAGCCTGCTTCTCCCTCTGCCTGTGTCTCTGCCTCTCTCTCTCTCTCTCTGTGTGACTATCATAAATAAATAAAAAAATTTTAAAAAATAAAAATAAAAATAAATAAAATAAAATACACAGCATTAAATAAATAAATGACAGAAGAATACAAAAACTGTCATTTATGACTCAGCATTATGCACTGAAAAAATATCCATTAATATTAAAAATTTAATAAATACAAAATATGTAAAATGTTAAAATATAAGACATAAAATGCTAAATATATGTGTAAAATACATTAAAAGCAATTTTTTAAAAAGATTTTATTTATTTATTCATGAGAGACATAGACAGAGAGGCAGAGACATAGAAGAGGGAGACTGATTCAGGACTTGATCCCAGGACCCTAGGATATCTCTCTTTCTCAATCTCTCTCTCTCTCTCTCTCTCTCTCTCTCTCTCTCTCTCTCTCTCTCTCTCACACACACACACACACACACACACTGGAATATTACTCGGCCATCAAAAATAATGAAAACTTTTGCAATGACAAGGATGGAACTAGAGGCTATTATGCTAAGCAAAGTAAGTCAATCAGAGAAAGAAGATTACATGATTTCACTCATATGTGGAATTTAAGAAACAAAACAGGATCATAGGGAAAGAGAGGAAAGAGGAAAAGATGAAATCAGAGAGGGAGACAAACTATAAGAGACTCTTAATCACAGGAAACAAATTGAGGGTTGCTGAATGGGACAGGCGTGAGGGTATGGGGGAACTGGGTGATGGACATTAAGGAGGGCACGGTATGCAATGAGCACTGGCTATTATATAAGACTGTTCAATCACTGACCTCTACCTGTGAAACTAATACTACACTACATGTTAATTAATTGAATTTAAATTTTTAAAAGTAATTTAAAATAACCTCTTACTATAAATTATCACAAAAGCAGTATTCTATAAGCAATACTTCATAAGTAAAAATCACCAAAGAGTGATAAATACATTTATATTATCACTTCTGGGCCTTTTAGCTAAGATCAAGTGAAATACATTTATATTATACTAAATATTTTAAGATGAGCTTAAAAGCATTTGGGACTTTTAGTACCAATCAAGACAGAGTAAAAGAACACTATAAGGAATCTCTCTTACTATGGGTTTACTTAGAAGACAATATTAAAAACAAAAAGTAAATGTCTGAGGAATCTGAAAAGTAAGGAAAAATAGGCATTACGGAAAGGACATTCAAAACTTAAAAGAATTAATCAGTACAGAGGTGAAAGGACCATTTCTTTTCTCCTATGGCAAGCCAAAATCAGCACCTCAAATAGTAAAACTGAGGAAAATCCCTGTGTTTCTGACCCTAAAACTGGTAAAAGGCATTACTGAAGCCAGAGGGCTGAGGGTCATGTTTTTCATTTGTTTTATTCTTCTCTCTCAACTCTCCTTCTGGGTGGGCTTCCATCACAGAGCTGCAGCAGTAAGGTAAGCAAATATTCCAACAGAAAATCCATCTCCGTGGTCATAAAACAGAGTAACTCATCTGTAGAAAACCCCAACTTTCTTGACAAAGCATCAGTAAAAAAAATGGGAGACAAAGATGCCTGGGTGGCTCAGGTCATGATCCTGGGGTCCTGGGATTAAATTCCAAATCAGGCTCTCCACAGGAGGTGGCTTCTCCCTCACCTATCTCCCTGTGTCTCTGGTGAATAAATAAATAAAATCTTTATTTAAAAAAGAGGGAGCGGAAGACAAAGAATATGGGAGAAACCTGGAAAAGAAGGCAATCCCATACTCTGTGTATGAACAGGCCTTACTCTTGTAGTCATATATAAGCTCTGTATGTGTAAAATGGACACACAGGAGCAACACAAAGGCTTTGTGCATTAAATTACAATTGAAAAGACGACTCAATTTCCAGATTAACTCCTGACTGGCATATGTATGAGACAAACAATGCAGCACAGCAAAGGCTTTGAAAACCACACTGGCAATGGAACTATCATTCCCACTACTACAGAAAGCAAGACAGGACAAAGAGTCACCATCTAACCTGCTGATAACCTGCGTACAAAAGAATGTAAAAAAAAACATTCTCCAGAAAATTTGAACAGGACCCAGAGTCTTACAAAATATTCAAAATGCCTAAGTTACAACTCACCAATTACAGAACATACAGAAATCCAAGAAAATTTTCAAATGAAGATACTATCAACAAAAACCAATCCTAAAATCTGATGTCGGAATGATGAAACAGATTTTAAAGCAACTATTATAACTGTACTCCATGGGATCGCTGGGTGGTACAGCGGTTTGGCGCCTGCCTTTGGCCCAGGGCACGATCCTGGAGACCCGGGATCGAATCCCATGTCAGGCTCCTGGTGCATGGAGCCTGCTTCTCCCTCTGTCTGTGTCTCTGCCTCTCTGCCTCTCTCTCTCTCTCTCTCTCTCTCTCTCTCTCTCTCTGTGTGTGACTATCATAAATAAATTTAAAAAATAAAATAAAATAAAATGAATGAAGAGATAAAAATACTCAGAAATATATGAACTATAAAATAAGAAATGAAATTTTTAGCAAAAATACAGTAAATTGCATAAAATATTCACTGGACTGAATCAATATCAAAATGGAAATAGATAAAGGAGCCAGTGAACTAAAAGAACGACAGAAATTACAACAATTAAAAAAAAAAAAAAAGAAATTACAACAATTCTAAATGATTGAGACCCTAACAATATAACTTCAAAAAACCAAAACACAAACACAGAAGGAGGCAAAACATCCCCCCCACGACTGAAAGGAGAAATAAAATCAGATTTCAACACTTCTGTTTCATAATCAATAGAACAAAGAGACAAGACAAACAAAAACAGCAAAGATATAGAAAACCAAAAATATACCATCAATAAGCTTGATCTAATTGACACTCCACTGAAGAATACAGATTCTTTACAACACACTGGGAATATTTACCAAGGCAGACCATATTGTGGGCCATAAAACAAATCAAATTACTTTTTTGTTTCCATGCAATTGTGGGGCAACCTGATTGGGTGGAGGACAGCAGTACAGTAAGAAAGAATTCACCCAAAGCAAAACAAAAGAGATAAAAATTTATTAAGTAAACTGCAAGGAAGCAGTGGGCAAGACAGCAAAAGAGAGACTATCTGCCATAAGGCAGTAGTGGGGTCTATAATAAGGGTTAAGTGAGGACGTACGGCAACACATGGAATTTTCCTCTTTGGTGATTGTCCCTGGTTGTAAGTGGCCCACTGGTCAGCTAAGGTCTCTGGCTATTTTGAGGTGGGTCACCTAATGAGTCTCTCTGCATCAGCCTGGTGGTCACTGTGGGCCCTTTTACCTTACTCAGGTTCCACTACTCAAGCCTAAAAGTGGCTTCTACAGCTCTGTTTGCTGACATGACTGACCCAAGTAAACTCCAAACATAATCTACTAAAAGTAGAGTTTGTTGAAACAATTTATATTTAAAAATCAAATATTTTAGGGATTCCTGGGTGGCTCAGTTGGTTAGGCATCCAACTCTTGACTTTAGCTCAATTCACCATCTCAGGCTTGTGAGATACAGCACTGTGCTGGGCTTCATGCTCTGTAGAGAGTCAGCTTGGAATTCTCTCTCTCCATCCCCCTCTCTGCCCCTCCTCCCACTCTCTCTCAAATAAGAAAATCTTTAAACAATAGTTTTTCCATAAACTAGTAAAAAAATGAATGAAAACCAATGTATTTTAAACATAATTTTCTTTCTTTTGTTTTTTTTAGACTTTATTTACTTCAGAGAGAGAACATTAGCAGAAGGAGTAGTAGAGGAAGAAGCAGATTCCCCACTGAGCAGGGACCCTGATGTGGGGCTCAATCCCAGGACCCAGGACCCCAGGATCATGAACTGAGCTAAAGGCAGACACCTTACCAACTGAGCCACCTGGGTGACCCTAAACATTATTTTCAGCACCATAAACTATTTAGTTTTAATAATATGCAGGATCTGGGGCAGCCCGGGTAGTTCAGTGGTTTAGAGCTGCCTTCAGCCCACGGCATGATCCGGAGGCCCAGGATCAAGTCCCACATCGGGCTCCCTACATGGAGCCTGCTTCTCCCTCTGCCTCTGCCTCTATCTATGCCTCTCTCTTTCTCTCTCTGTGTCTCTCATGATTAAATAAAAATCTTTAAATAAATAAAAAAATATAAATAAATAAATAAATAAATAAATAAATAAATAAATAAATAAATAAATAAAATGCAGGATCTGTATGCTGAAAACTATAAAATACGAAAAAAAATTTTTTTAGTCCTGAATTTGGTAGAGAGTCCTGAATTTGGTAGTCCTGATTTGTTCATGAAGGGGCACCTGGGTGGCTCATTTAAGCATCTGACTTTTGCTTAGGTCATGATTCCAAGGTCCTGGAATCACAACCTGCATCAAGCTCCCAGATCAGTGAGAAGCCTGCTTCTCCCTCTCCCTCTCCCTCTGCAGCAACCCCTGCTTGTGTTCTCTTTCTCTGTCAAATAAATAAATAAAATCTTAAAAAAAAAAAAATGTTCATGAAATAGAAATCTCAATATATTAAGGCATCAATTTTTCCCCAAAATGATCTACAGATGCAATATTATCTTAATCAAAATCTCAGCAGGATTCTCCATAGGACTGGCAACTTGATTCTAGAATGTACATGGAAGGGTAAAAGCTAAAATTATTTTCAAGAACATAGAAGACTCATACTACTAGACATCAAGAATTACTGTAAAGCTACAAATGAAGACAATGGGCTATAGAAAAGGAAGAAAAACATAGGTCAATGTAGAATATAAAAAATATATACCCCTCCATCAAAAACAGATGGAACCAGAAGGAGGCAGAAACTAGTAAGGACATAGGTGCACTCAAAACACCATCGATCAAATGAATATAAATGATATACAGACTACTTTATCTAACTAGAATATACATTCTTCTCAAACTCATGAAGATATACACTAAGACAGAGGACATTCTGGGCTATAGATACACCTTAACAAATTGTAAGTAGCAGATTTTTTAAAATGTATCTCTTAGGCCACAATGGAATTACACTAGAACTCAATATCAGAAAGAGAGAAAATTCCAAAATGCCTAGGGATTAAATAACACACTTCTAAGCAATACATAAGTCAAGTAAGAAATCTCAAAACAATTTTTAATACTTTTATTTCAAAGTAAAAAGTAAAATAAAACGTAACAAAACTTATGGAGTGCAATACTTAAAGGAACATTTATAACATTAAATGCATATATTATATTACCAAAGAGCAAAGATATACAATCAATAATCCAAGCTTTTAATTTAGGAAATTAGAAGAAGAAGAGCAAATCAAACACAAAGTAAGCAGAAGAAAACAAGTGATAAAATAAAATCCACCCTAAAATTCATATGGGTTCTTAGTAGACCCTAAATAGCCAAAACAATCTTGAAAAAGAAGAAAAAATATGGAGGACTCACATTTCCTGATTTCAAAACAAAGCTACAAAACAATGCAATAGTGGCGTAAAGACACAGATCAACCAAGAGAAAAGACTAGAAATAAACCCTCGAAGATACAATCAAATCGTTTTTGAAAAGGGCTCAAGACCTTTCAATGAGGAAAGGACAATGTTTTTAAAAAGTGGTACCAAGAAAAATGGATATCCACATGTAAAAGAATGAAGTCAAAGTCAGAATCTTACTTTACACTATATACAAAAGTTAAAACAGATCAAAGACATGTGAGAGCTCAAACTATAAAACTCTTGGGGGCCTTGAGGGGCTCAGTCAGTTAAGCATCCAATTCTCGATTTCAGCTCGGGTCATGATCTCAGGGTCCGGGATCTAGCCCTGCGTCGGACTCTGTTCTCAGCGGAGAGTCTGCTTGTGCCCTCTCCCTCTGCTCCTCCCACTACTTGCACGGTATCTCTCTAAATTAAGTACATAAATCCTTTTTAAAAAATCAAACTATGTAACTAACTCTTGGAAGAAAACAAGGAGTAAAGTCTTCATAACATTGAATTTGTACAGGACACCAAAGACACAGGCAACAAAATAAAATTAGACAATTTGGACCTCATCAATATGAAAACACTTTGTGCATCAAAGCACACTATCAATAAATCACATATCTGATAAGGGATTAATATCCAGAGACTATCCAGAAAATCCTACAATTCAATAACAGCAGCAAACAAACAAACAAAAAAACCTTTAAAAAATGGGCATAGGACTTAAATAAACATTTCTCCAAAGAAGATAAATAACCAATAAGCACATGAAAAGACACTCAACATCACTATCATTAGGAAAATTCAAAGAGAAACCACAATAAAATATCACATCATATCATTAAAGTCATTAGTATTAAGAAAGGAAGGGAGGAAGGAGGAACGAAGGGAAGGAAGGAAGGAAGATGTGTTGGTGAAAATACAGAGAAACTGAAATAGTTAGGCACTGGTGGAAATGTAAAATGTACAGTCACTATGGAAAAGAGAATGATGGTTCCTCAAAAATTTAAACATGTAACATATGTAACATATGATCCAGCAATTCCATTTCTGAGTCTATTCCCAGAAGAACTAAAACCAGGACATAAAAATGTATCTTATCACTCATGTTCAGAGCAGCATTATTCACAAGAGCTCAAAACATAACCCAAAGGTCTGTCCTTTGATGAATGAATGGATAAACAAAATGTGATACACTCATAAAATAGATTATAATTCAGCCTTGTAAAAGAAATTCTGACACATGCTACAACATGGATGAACCTTGTGACTTTATGCTAAGTGAAATAAGCCAGACACAGACAGACAAATACTACACGATTCCATTCATATGAGGTAGATATGAGTTGTAAATTTCATAGAGGCAGAAAGTAGAAAGGTGACTGCAAAGGGTTGGCAAATGGGGAGTTATGTTCAATGGGTACAGCTTCAGTTTGGCAATATGAAAAAAGTTCTATGGACTGATGGTGGTGAAGACTGCACAACAATGTCACTGAACTGTACATTCAAAATGGTTAAATGAATGGTTAATTTTATGCTATGCGTATTCTAATACAATTTAACATGAATAAATAACTTTAAAAATCCCTTCCTACCTAAATTGTTTCAAATGGCTTCTATTTTTCAGAGGAAGACTCTGACCAGTCACCACTCTTGAATAAATATTAATCTTCAGTACAAAAATATGAGTATTCAACTCAATAAAAGCTATCCCACGTATATTATGAAAAAGAACATTCAACATTATTTAGTAAAACTTTGTATTCAAACATACAAATATCAACTATCATGATATTCTAAATAATTTATAAATTCAAGGTTAATTTCCTAAAACAACCAAGAAGAAACGTATTCCAATCTATACATAGTATGGGTAAACAACTTGCTATTTCTTGTTTGGCGTAAAGTCCTGCCATGTTCATTTCTCTTTTACAGACTAGGGCATGCACTACCATTACAAAATAAACTTTTCAACACTAGAGCTATCTCTGCCTATCTAACCACTAGTCTGGAGGTTACATGTAGAGAAGAATGGCAGGGACGCCTGGGTGGCTCAGTGGTTTAGTGTCTGCCTTCGGCTTCAGGGCGTGATCCTGAAGTCCAGGGATCAAGTCCCACATCGGACTCCCTGCATAGAGCCTGCTTCTCCCTCTGCCTCTATCTCTGCTTCTCTGTCTCTCTGTGTCTCTCGTGAATGAATAAATAAAATCTTTAAAAAAAAAAAAAAAAAAAGAATGGCAAAAAATTAAAGCCATTAACTATAAGGTAAAAGAAATCTGTTAACAGGGCTTTATAAATCTAATGGGGAGCATAACCAGGCCAAAAAACCATTAAGGATAACTGAAAAAAAAATGAATAGTAATGATGGATACACAGAGATGTATTGGGGACACCTGGGTGGCTCAGTGGTTGAGCATCTGCCTTTGGCTCAGGTCATGATCCTGGGGTCCTGGGGTCATGGGATCTAGTCCTGCACTGGACTCCCTGCGGGGAACCTGCTTCTCCCTCTGCCTATGTCTCTGCTTGTCTCACTGTGTCTCTCATGAATAAAATATAAAAATTTTTTTAGAAAAAGAGGTATCGGGATCCCTGGGTGGCGCAGCGGTTTGGCGCCTGCCTTTGGCCCAGGGCCCGAACCTGGAGACCCGGGATCGAATCCCACGTCGGGCTCCCGGTGAATGGAGCCTGCTTCTCCCTCTGCCTGTGTCTCTGCCTCTCTCTATCTCTCTGTGACTATCATAAATAAATAAAAATTAAAAAAAAATATTTAAAAAAAAAAAGAAAAGAAAAAGAGGTATCTGTCTAAATATTTCAGAAAAAAAAAGTTTACTTGATGGTATATATAAAGGAATTGGTTATAAAAATATCACCATATGACATGAATCCAGAGAAAATTATTATAATGAAGAGGTAGTATATACATTTTTCTTTCACTCCAAAAGAGATACAGATTGCGGTGCTTAGGTTATTTTTAGAATGACAATCACAAAGGATTGCTATGATTTTTAATAAATATCTGCACCTCTGCCACTAAAAGGAATTAAGTTGGGAGTAAGGAATTAGAGAAAGTAGAAGAGATTCAAATAGTACCTTTTGCATCATCAGAACCAGATGCCAAGAGTTTAGGATCCATCAAGTTAAAGTCAACACTCCAACACCTTTTCTCATGTTCCTAGACATAGAAGGAAGACAAAATGTAGTATCAGACAGACATAGATCTTATAATAAATTAAGCAAAAAGCTTGATACCAATTTATTGCTCTGGTGGGAGAGAGAAAGAACAGGCTACAAAAACAAATGATATGCAAAGTAATTTCCAAACTTTTTATATATACATATTTTATTGCTTTTGGAAATGTATTTGACACATTCTTCAAATGCAAAACAAGTCTGAAGAAATGTTTTAGAAAAACATTATCTGCTATTACATAGGTATAAAAAATGCTAGTGACTTTAAATTTGTAATTAAAAGCGTTATTTGCTATACATAGGTATAAAATTGCTAAATAGTGGCCACGTTTGTAATTACAATTAAGTAAAAATGTGAACCTTAAAAAAAAAATAATATCCTGTTTACCTGATAGACCTTTGACCTCTGTCCTGTGAATCCATCCCATAGGATGACAGTGCCTTCATAATCACTGCTGGCTAACAGATTCTTATGGTAACTACTCCAACTGATACAGCTGAAAAAAAGAAAGAGAGTTAAGCTTTACTTTATGTAGAAATAAGTAACAATGAATACAAAGAATTTTGATGTGTGCAGAAAGATTAGAACCCTTAAGAAATGGTCAACATGGCTTAATAATCATTAATCTGCCCACAACACAGCTGGGAAGAAATATATCAATTAACTCCTAAGTTTTTCTACTGAACTACCTAATAATGACCCTTACACCTGATCACTAACCAAAAGATGCACATAAGCCTAAAGCCACCACTGGCCAAATGTCAGAAATGAAAGCATGTCTATGAGTGTAAACAGAGGCTAATGGGACACAAAGCATGCCATAGCACAACGACAGAGACGTATTCAAATTGTGTAGGCCCCTGGATCAAGTTGTGCCAAAACATATAAGCTAATAAACTAATCTGAACTGGGAGCACCTGGGTGGCTCAGTGGTTGAGCATCTCCCTTCACCTCAGGGTATGATCCTGGGGTCCTGGGACTGAGTCCCGCATTGGGTTCCCTGCAGGGCGCTTGCTTCTCCCTCTACGTCTCTGCTTCAGTCTGTATGTCTCTCAGGAATAAATAAAATCTTTTTCTAAATAAATAAATAAATAAATAAATAAATAAATAAATAAATAAATAAATAAATAAGCAAGCAAGCAAGCAAGCAAGCAAGCAAGCAAGCAAGCAAATCTGAATTGGGTTTCTGTGTTTACATTAAAAAAAATCTCATCTACTATAACCTTATGTGATTGATCTTAAGAGTTAGAATTAAGCTTTTACCATTTATGGTTTCAGCTATTAAGTGCTCCAAAACTGAGAATACAACATCTAAAAATGTATGCTTTTGGTGAGACACATATGTGAATCATGTATATAGTAAAGCTTAGGTATATTAAGGAAGAAGCCACTTAGAAAGCAATTAACCTAGATGACTTTTGATTTCAGGTCATAATCTCAGGGTATGAAATTAAGCCTCACGTCGGGCTCTGTGCTGGATGTGGAACCTGCTTGAGATTCTCTCTCCCTCTGTCCTTCCCTGCTCATTCTCCTTAAAAAAAGTATAATCCTATAAAATAAGGATTGCTACTATGCCCTCTGTTTCATAATGGTTAAAAGCAGAGACTCTGCAATCAAACTGTTTGAATCCTGGCTCCTCCAGAGACTAGCTGTGTGATTTCAATCAAGTTAATTAACCTTTCTGTGCTTCAGCTTCCTCGTGTATAAGATGGGGGCAATAACATTATCTAATAGGTCTACTTAAGATAAAGATAATGTCTGTCACATAGAAATTCAATAAAGTTATGTCTTACTCATGCTGTTTCCTTTCCACTTAGGATAAACTAACTATAACAGATTCTCAGTTGTGAGCACCACTGATGAATGAGCAGCCTCACAAATTATCAGCCTACCATTGTTATGAATTAATTAGGAAACAAAAAGGAAAGCTATAACAAATACATTATATAAATACTGTAATACTTGCTAAATTATTATTATTAAAATGACTAGACACATATATGTATGTTATTCATTCAGTTAAAAAAAGATATAAGGACAGTTGGAAAATGTTCACAGATATAAATAAATTATTAAATGATTTCCATATATCATTCCAATTTAAGCGAGTGCCTATGAGAATAACTTAGGAAACTTGTTTTTAAAAATGTAGATTCTAAAATTCCCCTGAGATTTTGGAATTGGAAGATCTAAAGTAATTTCTAGTTCCTGCACTTTTAACAGTACTCTAGATTTGAAAAGCATTCATTATGAGCTCTAACCCTAACTTTATGAAAGTTAAATATTAGGCCCTCAATGAAAAGCAGCAAAATGTTCTTATAAAAACAATTCTTTTTTTTCTTAAAACAATTCTTAAAACTATGAACAATTATAATATTTGAAGATATGACATGCTAGGGGAAAAATTCCTGACTTTCAGACAGTATTCATAGGCTAAAGTATTCCCTTATTTGACACCCCCTGGATGATCATTTACAACACAGAATTTTATTTAAGTGAAGCAAAGAGGACTTTCATTTGTCAAAGAGAAAAACAATGACTACTAACCCCCACAGGGAAAAAGCAACCATAATCTGTAAGATAGATTCTGAAGTATTCTCTGTATACAATTACTGTTTACTATGAATGAGTAAGGAATCTCACAGAAAGGTAAAATAACAAACTCATACTAACTCTAGATATTAAATATTTTATACACACCAAATTATGTCTAAAAAAATAATCTAAGTACCTGATTTTGGAATTGCAGGTCATTTCATTTTCAGGGTAATGAATATCCACCGCATCCTGAATGACTGTGCCATATTCATAGACTTTAATCTTCTTTGTAACCCCAGCAATTGCAAAATAGTCACAATCTCGGTCAAATTCAATACTATGGAAGAAAATGTGTATTTAGTCAGTAAGACTATTTATTTCCCTATCCCTGTGACATTACAATGACAACATTTCAGGGTTTTTATTTTCTATTTCTAAAGTCAAAATGTCTATAAGAATAAGAGACTGACTTGAAATGCCCCCAAATTGTACTAGACTTTATCTTCAGATAGTCATGATCAAGACACACCACATTACAAGTGGTAGAGAACTGTGCAGGGTTACACAATTCTTCTAGCTACCCCAGTTCCTAGAAACATCACATGTTTTTCAATTCATCTTTAGTAAACCATATTAAAACCTACCCAACTATAAAGATTAACATGTTGAATCATAAAAGTAGCAAAGAAAGATGAAAAGGTTTGGTATATTAAAAAATATGTTAGAAGAGAATTACCAAATAATCTCTTCATAAATCTATTTCCCTTCTACCATTTTGTGAGGATGACAGAACTTCCCAGTATGCAATGTTATTTTAATAAATTAGTACACAAACTGAATTACTGAAGCAATTAAAAGATGATGACAAAGGTATGAAATATACACAAAAATGGAATCATTAACTTATCACTATGTTTTCCCAAACTCATTTCTCACCTCCCAAAGATGATCTAACTTATGTAACCCCCAATAGTTTCTTACACCACAAAAAAGGGAAAAACTAAAAATCTCCCCTTTTTTAGAGTTACTTGGGGAATTCATCCTTCTCTTACTGACTTTTTACACAAGTTCCAAAAGAAGATACTTCAAAGCAAAGCACACCTTATTCACCTTTATAGAACTTAACTTGGAGTCTCAACAAAGTTGTTATATAACCAGCAAGAAATGTAAGTAACCTAATGGAAATAAGAGTGAAATGAATCATCACGTATTTCTCAAGATGTTAAGAATCTGTTCTAGAAGCTTAGCTGTAAGGCTAGATAAGAATTCTCACTGATCTATAATTAATTACACAATAGTAACAGCTAACATTCACTGACCACTAAGCATAACCACTGGTATTAACTCATTTAATTCTCATAATAACCCTATGAGACAGGTATTACACCTTTATCTACATTTTACACACAAGAAAACTGAGAATTAGAGGTGAAGCAATTTGCCTAAAGTTAGTAAGCCTTTAAGTGGCTAGGATGATGTGGTAGTACTCTGCATATATCAAGCATTCACTCAATGTGTATAAATACCTACACATAGCGTACTTTTCTTTCTGGGTTACTTGTGATATCCTTTTACAGAACAGTTAATGATTAGTTAATAATTTAGTTAAAAGCTTACCAAGCTAATGATGATGATTAATAAAAGGTACATAATATGAATATTTTGTATAAAAACACATTGAGATGTGCACTTTTCTTATAGCTTTAAATCCTTTTTTAATGTTATAACAATTTCATTAAATGTTATGGGCTATAGCACAAATCACCAAATATTCCCTCCAATAAAATAGGACTACATGGCAAAGCGATGAATTTATCTTTACAACAACCATAACTGAACTGCTGGCTCAGCTGTTATCTGCCCTATGGATTCTAATGTAGCACAACTATATTGATGGCAACTACTTATCTATCCTGATTCAATTTACACCCATAGTGTAATGCCACAGAAGGAGAAATATTACTGTGTCTGGCAAAGAAGAGTTCTCAGAACTGAAATCCTATCCTTAACTGACAAAGTTTGGGTATGGCTGAAACTTCCATCTAGATACTTTTACTCCACATGCAAACATATATGGCTAATAAATCAGCATTATAGTGTTGTGCAAGTAAAAGTTAATAGGTCATTTTCAAACTATCATATTTTAAGAAAAAAGTTTAAACACTAGCTTATTAAAATAACAGCCTAAGACAATGCAGGGAGAAAATTACCATATAAATAAAAATGCTAATTGTCAAAAGAATTGATTTGAGGATATAAATAAGTAAGTCAATAAGTCTACTATTTCTTCTGTTGCTACCCTGTTATTCAAGACAGCTCTCTTTTTTCAACAAAGGTTATTACTCAGCTGCATTAGCTAGCTCATTCTTAACTCTTATACTAAAAATTAACTTTTTAGGGGTGTCTGGGTACACAGTTGGCTAAATAAAGCATCTGATTCTTGGTTGTGACCTCAGGGTCTTGAGATCAAGCCCTGCCTTGGGCTCTGTGCTCAGTGGGGGTATGCCTGAGATTCTCTCTCTCCTCCTTCTCCCTCTGCCCCTCCAACTCATGCTCTCTCGCTTTAAATAAATCTGTTTTGAAAATTAACTTTTTGTTTTGACTTGTTATTATAGTCTTATGTTCTGTTATGTTTTGCTCTTAAATATTGCAGTATCAAGGATCTGTACGGTATCCTTTTCTAATAATCTGGGATATTTACATTTTGTATAATTTTAAAACAATAAAATTCTAATTAAAATACTGACCGGGAAGTATAAAGAATAATATTTCCAGTAAATTCTGGTAAAAAGAGAGACAAAGAGTTGTCTTTTAAAAAAATCTAAGTACTTCCACACATCACTAAGACTCAGGATTTCAGTATTTCCAAACACGGAATCATTCGTTCCCAATTTTTGACACATTTAATCATATTTGATCATAAACATAAACAAAATTAGATTCTAAAAACATATCACCAAAATAATAATAATAATAAATTTAAAAATAAAAATAAATTTAAAAATAAAAATAAAAATAAAAATAAAAATATATCATGGAATAACTCAAATGAACAGTATAGTTTTTAGGTACAGACAGCCTTTCAGAGCTACTCCAAAATGGAATGGCATGGCCTCTTATTTTACAACACAATATTTCAGTTGCTTTAATTACAAAATCTGATTAACACAAAAATAATAATTCAACAGTGACTAGTTAAGCTGAAACAAAAGCAAAACAAAAAATATAAACAAATTGAAACATATCTGCTTGTGCAATTAAATTCAAAAAATTTGTAGTAAGTTTTACTTGTTATACCAAATTCCTTTCTGCTATCTACTATCACTAGCAATTCTTAAAGGAAGTAGTTTATGAAAGCTTATTGCAATGATAAACTCAGTTCACAGAAATTTTTAAAATTTCAAAATACAGATTTGCTTTGAAAAATAATATTAGTGGGGACTTATTTTAAACATAGAAATAAACTGCATTTTTCTTTCACGCTAGTAATGTTTCAACTGTTTTGAAAAAGTGATTTATTTAAACAGTTATAAAAGGCTAATTCAGCTGTAGGAAACTGGCTACTGTCTTTTTGTAAAGGGCCATCAGTCAAGTGATTAAGCATCAAGGCAACAGACCACAGGACAGCTGATTAACTCATCCCTCTAGCACAATGTGGCATGAAACAATGCAAAGATGGCAATATCCCAACAGAATCCGTGCTCCCACTGTCACACTGGTTTTGCAATAACAAAACAAGTATTAACAAAGTGGATTAATATCCCTTAACACTAGAATCCTGCTTATCTAAAGGAAATGTAAGGAAACACAGTTGTTAGAGGTCTAATTTATCACCAAGAAAGGATGACTCAAGAGACACAGGCTGCTATGATTTCCAGGAAACAAAGAAATTGGTCATTTTAATAAAAAGAAATAGGCAGATCTTTAAAGAATACAAACGTAGGTAAAGTAAATAAGAATTGATGTTATTCAACTGACTTTCTCCAAAATCAATCAATAATAGCTAAACCTTCCATAACATACAAAACTATGTATAAATCTCTGTATTAAGTACTCACATAAAACTATATTTAATCTTCAAATCTCTACTGTATAAATAAGGAAATTAAGTTTTTTTTAAAGGAAATTAAGTTATATTGATGTTAAATAATTTGCCCAAACTTCACTAAATAATTCAAATTCAAGCAACCTGGCTCCAGAGTCTATGTTCTCAATCACTATGCAAAACTCCCATTATGGGGAGCCTGGGTGTCTCAGTCAGTTAAGCATTTGACTCTTGATTTCAGGTCAGGTCATGATCTCTGGATCTTGGGATCTAGCCCCAAGTCAGGCTCTGTGCTCAGTGGGGAGTCTACTTGAGGGTTTTATCTCCCTCTTCCCCTCAAATAAATAAATAAATCTTAAAAATAACCACTCCCACTTTAATGAGAACAAAAGGACTATACAAAGGCAAAATAAGCAATAATAAAAACAGAATAATTATACATACATTATAGATAGATAGTCATAATAATTCATTCTGTGCAACAAGTTAAACATAGGCAGATAAAAAGAGTAAGGTAACCCCACAGTGTTTATAATTACTGGGAAAGATTATAATACATTATAAGCAGATGCCAAATGATAGGGATGGAAGACACTACAAAAATTCAAGAATCAGTAATTACTGAAGCCTACTGGAAGAAAGTGGATGATGCATAAATATGCTCAGACATCGAATATCCAGCATGCCTGTTATCTGCCAAATGCTGACCTGATGTAAAACAGGATGTTAAAAAAAAAAAAAAAAAAAACAGAACATGACATTTGAGAAATTCACAGAAATATGAATTAGGCATGCATTCATTAACAATGACCAGGGCTATTGCAACAGCTTCTTTACCAAATCTGTTACTCCTGACTTTCCTCTTTTCTAATTCACGAAGGGCTGATAAAAAGGTAAATTTTCAAAACCACAGCTCTGTTCACATAATTCTGCTCATTTACCAGGATGTAAAATCCATACTCCCAACTATACTGAAGATCCACCACAACCTGGCCTGAATCTTTTCTTAAAACTTTTTCTAAAAAAAATATGGATATAGGCAATGGTTCAAAAAGTACACAGAGAAAAAGCATATCTTCCTCCCAATCTTGCCAATGAAGCACCCAACTGCCCTCCCTGGAGGCAACCAATAATTTCAGCTTATATATCTAACTATCATTACCCTGTGCATAAACAAGCATCTATGTATGCATATTCTTTTATTTAATACATGGGATGAAATCATACATATTGATTTATATCTTGTCCCCCAAGGTATCCTGACAATCATTTCATGTTAGTACATATTAAGGCTACCTCATTTTTTCCCACTGGTTGTACAGAATTCAAACATATGGATGTATCATAAATTAATCAGTTTACTACTGAGGAACATTTACTTTCTAGTCTTTCACTGTTAAATGATGCACTAAAATATCCTTCTACATGTGTTCTTCTTTCACATATATAAAAGTATCATTAAGTAAACCTAGCGCTAGGTCAACAATCACACACATTTTAATAATTTAATTTTAAATTGAATATCACTATATTCAAGGGAGGCCTAACACTGCCTATCTTCATGGCAAATTTCCCTTGTACACATTCTCTTCTATTTGGGTAAAGGTACACAATTTCTTCATTCTTCTCAGATTTCCCACATCTCCTTCATTATATCACTCTCAGCAAATTATTCTGCACTCCAGTTTAGCAAAAATATAAGAAGAAGAAAATTTCAAAAAGCTCACACCACCACACCATCCATTGTCCAGAATGTATATTCTGATATAGTCTGCTACTTCCCTTGTCACTGAGGAAGAATCAAAGCTCCTCTACCTGACCAATGCATCTACTTGTAAACTACACCTCATTTTTTAGAGGCCTAATTCAGGACTGCTTCATTTATCTTTCTCTCTCCTCTATCATTAATTTTTCCATTCTCCTAGATCTTTCCTGTAAGCCTTTTAATATGTTTTCTTCAAGTAAAATATATAACAAAGTTATCTCTTAAAATCCTTATTTCATTTTAGCTACCACCCTATTTCTTTCCTCTCTGATAGAACTTGCAAAAAAAAAAGTTGTAAATATTCACTGACTCAAATTCTTCTACTCCCATTCTCATTAACCCAATGGAACCAAGATTTCATCTTCAACATTGGAAATGCTCTAAGGTCAACAGTGACCATAAAGTTGCAAAATCTAATATAGTCAACTCTGAATTCTTATCTTACTTTAGTATCAGCAATAGCTGATTCAGAGGACAGCTCCCTCCTCAACAGATAGGATTCTTCTCATACCCCATTAGCAGCTCCATCACAGTATATAGACTGTTCATTCCTTTTCCTGCCTCCACCACTACATTCAAGTACTCTCAAGTACAAATATCCTCATGCTTCATCTTTTTATCTATGTGCACTTCTTCGGAAATCTCATTTAGTCTCATGACTTTAAACCTGTACACTGATGATGATCAAATGTTTATCTCAATGCCAGACCTCTCTCTACACTATTAGTTCATATATACTTGACAGCTCCAACTTTAATCTAACAGGTAACCTAATCTGTTCTAAACTGGGTTTCTGTATTCCCCACCAAGCATCTTCTTCATTTTAAAAACTAACCTCAACCCCTTTTGTCAATTAATTAATAATTAATTAAAGGAGATGGGGTTAGTTATTAATGAATTAAGAGCAACTCTTTCTGTTCAACCTTCAAAATATAGGAGAATCTGGGGCAGCCCGGGTGGATCAGTGGCTTAAGCGCCGCCTTCAACCCAGGGCCTGATCCTGGAGTCCCGGGATCGAGTCCCACATCGGGCTCCCTGCATGGAGCCTGCTTCTCCCTCTGCCTATGTCTTTGCCTCTCTGTGTCTCTCATGAAAAAATAAATAAAATCTTAAAAAAAAAAAAAAGTAGGAGAATCTAAGCATTTCTCAGTAGTCACTGCCACCATTCTCATCCAAGCTACCATGATCTCATGTCTATATTATAATAGGCTCCATTCTGATACCCTGCTTTCACATTTGACCCTTATAGTCCATTTTTAAATAAGTCAAATCATCATTATTTTGGTTCAAAATCTTTTAATGGCTTCCTACTCAACCTCATGAAAAAGGCAAAGTGATTACAAAATGTATGGGATTTGCCCCCCGCCCCCATCCCATGCCCACACTTTCTCCCCCTTCCTTCAGTTCCACTGGCCTGAAGGCAAACCTAGGAAATTAGAAACCTATTCCTACTTCAGAGGGCCAATGCATCTAATAGTCCCCGAACCTGCAATTGCTCTTCGCCTAAACATGTATGACATATTCCCTCACTTCCTTCAGGTATTGACTCAAATGATAGCTTCTCACTAAAGTTATTTGTCTAATCTGTTTCGAACTGTACCTCTCCACTCTCTAACTGCTGCCTCCCTGTATTATCTTCCTCTGCTTTACTTTTTTTTTCTTAAAGATTTTATTTATGTATTCATGAGAGACACAAACACGGGGGGGGGGGGGGGGGGCAGACACAGGCAGAGGGAGAAGCAGGCTGCGTGCAAGGAGCCCGACGTGGGACTAGATCCTCAGTCTCCAGGATCAGGCCCTGGACTGAAGGTGGCGCTAAACTGGGGGTGGGACTGCCCTGCTTTACATTTTCTAGAAGATTTTAAAAATGTCTATCCTGTAATTTCTTCTACTAATTATCAACTTCCATTTTTTTCCAGATAATCATTCCATCTGGAATATATTTTATTTTAAGATTTTTATTTATTCATTCATGAGACACACAGATGAGAGAGAGAAAGAGAGGCAGAGGCACAGGCAGAGGGAGAAGCAGGCTCCATGCAGGGAGCCCGAAGTGGGACTTGATCCCAGGTCTCTAGAAGACACCCTGGGCTGAAGGCAGGGGCCAAACCGCTGAGCCACCAGGGCTGCCCTGGAATATATTTTAAAGTATTACAGAGAAGATATAAATTTCTATTTTTCCAGGTCATTATCTAGTTGCCCCATTTATTGAATAATTTTTTCTCACTTATTAAAAATGCAGTTTATAGAATATAAGCTTCTTACAAGATTTTGAAATGATTGTAGATATTATCCACTCTTTACTTCTACCAAAGTTTTAATTACTGAATAATCATAACATGCTATGACATCTTTTAGGAATGAGTGGTCTTTCATTAATCTTTTTCTTCAGAATTTGCCTACATATTTTGCAACTTTAGTTTAGCACCATCTTATTTCCGAAAACAAAATGTATCATGCTGGTATTCTCCTTCAATCATGTCAAATTTATACTTTAATTAAGGAAAAGTGAATTCTTGTGATGCTTAGTCTTTCCCTCTAGGCTTACGTTAGGTCTTTATTCAAATTTTGTCTCTTCAGTATTTTAAAATTCTTTTAGGTCATCTTTCTAGTTAGGTTTTTTTTCTGTTTCACAACTTTATTTTTCCCATTTTAATTATTCTGAGTTGTTGGTCTCTTACATCTTCTAGAAAATAATCTCTTTCATCCAAGATTCAAAGTTTATTTGCAATAAATATAAGCAAAGTACTTTAATTTTTTTCTACCAGTGTACCTATAATTATTTCTTCAATTTCATTTTTTATTCCATGAACTTGAAGTTTCTCCTAGTTGTACCTGAATGGGTGAACTAACAATTTGCATCTTTTGTTTTAAGAAGCTCACAAATTAAAAAAAAAAAAAAAGGCTCACAAATTGAGTAATTCTGTTTTTAATAATTCATTCTTTTTCACATTTATACCTTATTAATTTTCTTCTATTTTACTTAGGTTTATTATATTCTTTTCCAAACTTACTAGGTTGGGTGCTTAAGTTATTTTCATACCTTTCTCATCATGTAACTATTTAAAACAAGGAATTTTATTTTGAGCACCTTTAGCTGTGCCTTATACCTTCTGATATATAACTTTCACCAAAGGGGCTTCATTTCCACTTTTATCCTAGAGTTGACAAAACAGCTTTAAAATATCCATGTTTTAACAGGTTTTTCCTGTTTTCTAATTTTGTCATAAATGTCTGCTCTTACTGTATTGTGATCAGATGCTTTTTTAATCTTCTATACTTTGAGAGGTTACATATGATTTAGATTCTGTACATTTTCTGATATTCAATGGACACTTTCAAAGAGGTCATATTCTTTATACATGTTTCTCTATGTGTTCTAAGCTACTAGTTCTATTATTTAGGACTGCTATAATCACTATTATTTTTGGTTCCCATAATCTACCACGGACATAGCTAACCTTGTTTAAAGAGATCTCATACAACTAATGTATTTATTTTGTCTCAGAGTTAGCAGAGGGATTTTCCAATCTATAAAGATAATTATAACTACTTAAACTTCATCATGGACTGAGTCCTGATCATTAGGAGGTTTGTGTGTCTCAGAGAGATGGAGACAAAGATACAGACTGAGGTTCAATGATTTCTAGCCTGAATTAAACCTTATTTTCAACATTCACAAATCCAAGACTTAGGAACTTCATATTGTGATCTAATGTGAAGATATTTCCCTTTTGATGGGAAGTTTATTCTATTTACATCTATCAATTGCATATGGTGGCTTTTATAGTTATTTTATTTTGTGATACATACTGTTTTAAATATTTTTAATTAAATTTTTTAACCACCTGATTTCTTCCTGCTTTCTGTGTTATTCTCATAAATGGGAATTGTATTTCTCTCCAGTGTCCACTTTTATGACTTTATAAACTACTATAGAAAGAAAAACAGAATTCAATGTATCTATCAAGTCTCTACTCTGAGCAATGGACAAGTTATTTTTGCCCTCTCTCTTCCAGTCCTATCAATTATAAGGATTGTCTTAGAATTTATTTTATACTTTTCAAAGATATTTATACCTCTCATCCTTTTGCAAGTGAAAAACCTACAAATAATTATCTAAGTACAGAAATGAATTCTATGGGGGATCCCTGGGTGGCGCAGCGGTTTGGCGCCTGCCTTTGGCCCAGGGCACGATCCTGGAGACCCGGGATCAAGTCCCGCGTCGGGCTCCCAGTGCATGGAGCCTGTTTCTCCCTCTGCCTGTATCTCTGCCTCTCTCTCTCACTCTATCATAAATAAATTTTTTAAAATTTTTAAAAAAAAGAAAAAGAAAAGAAATGAATTCCATGGGATGCCTGGGTGGCTCAGTCGTTAAGTGTCTGCCTTTGGCTCAGGTCATCATGATGCCAGAAGAGTCTTGAGATCAAGCCCTGAGTCAGGCTCCCTGGTCAATGGGGAGTCTGCTTCTCCCTCTCCTCCCTCTGCTCCTCCTCCAGATTGTGCTCAGATACACTCTCTCTCGAATAAATAAAATCTGTAAAAATAAAATAATAATAAAAAGAAATGAACTCCATTATACATTAAAGACAAACGGGTGGCTCAGCGGATTAGCGCCGCCTTCGGCCCAGGGCGTGGTCCTGGAGACCCGGGACCCACCTCGGGCTCCCCACATGGAGTCTGTTTCTCCCTCTGCCTGTGTCTCTGCCTCTTTCTCTCTCTCTCTCTCCTCTTCGTGTTTCTCGTGAATAAACAAAATCATTAAAAAATTTAAAAATTAGGGATCCCTGGGTGGCGCAGTGGTTTGGCGCCTGCCTTTGGCCCAGGGCACGATCCTGGAGACCTGGGATCGAATCCCACATCGGGCTCCTGGTGCATGGAGCCTGCTTCTCCCTCTGCCTCTCTGTGTGTGTGTGTGTGTGACTATCGTAAATAAAAATTTTTTTAAAAAATTAAAAAATAAAGACAAACTAGTCTAATATTTCTAATATCCACCAAATGTTCAAAAATTATTCATCATAAGTAGGTTCAAGCATCTAACTATTCATTATGTTGTCTAATGAAATCAATCTAAGAATGTCCATATTAAGATGTATATATTATTTTAAATTATTTTTCTTCTATTTCTCCTTTATTTTAGAGTTAGGGCATTATAATTTCTTATGTGTATAGGAAAAATTATAATATCTATTAACTTTATTTCAGGAGTGTCAATGTATCAATAAACTTCATGGATATTGAAATCTGAATTTCATATAATTTATGCATCACAAAATTGTTTTACTTTCTATACTTCAAAAACAAAAAAACTATTCATAGCTTGTAGGCTATACAAAATTAAGCAATGGCTCAGAACTGACTTGCAGGTCCTTTAAGTAGGCTCCACGCCAAGTGCAGAGTCCAATGTAGAGCTTAAACTAACAACCCTGAGATCAAGACCTGACCTGAGATCAGAGGTGGATGCTTAACCGACTGAGCCATCCAGGTGCCCCATCACAGGTCTTAATTTACTGACCCCTGTCTTTAAAAAGATTTTATTTTTCCAACTCCACTGGCTATCACTAAATAACGAGAACAAATACACTATCTGACAAACTATATTCTGGAACACTTTTGTAAATGTCAAATTAAAAATGCACCTTGAAGACCGTTAGTATCAGCATACTGATTGTCACATTTTTCTCACTTAAATATATAGCAAGTTATAACTTAAACTTACTTATATTAATTTACTTGTACTCTTTGTTCTAAAACAGCTATTCTATGCACAATATAACTATATCCTATGATAGTTTTTATTAGAGAACTCTGACAAACTGAAAGTAACTTCTGAAGTAAAAGACTAATAAAGAGATTGAATAAAAACATCTACTACAGAAAAAAACAAGAGTTGAAGAACAGGGGCACCTGGGTAGTTCAGTGGTTGAGCGTCCACCTTTGGCTCAGATCCTGATCCAGGGTCTTGGGGTCAAGTCCTGCATTGGGTTCCCCATTGGGAGCCTGTTTCTCCCTCTCCCTATGTCTCTGCCATTCTCTGTGTGTCTCTCATGAATAAATAAATAAAATCTTAAAAAAAAAAAGAGTTGAAAAACAAAACATATTTTATTCACAACACTAGGATGACTTTTTTGTCCTCTCCAGAATGATTTTCTATTTAGTAAAAGTGAGGAAATCCACATGCAAGTAGAAGTTCTAATTCTTTACTTTTAGGGTTTTTTTTTTTAAGATTTTACTTATTTCACAAAAAGAGAAAGCACAAGCTGGGGGAGCAGCGGAGGGAGAGGGAGAAGCAGGCTCCCCACAGAGAGGGAATCCAATGCAGGGCTCTGTTCCAGGACTCTAGGATCATGATCTGAGCCTGAGGCAGACACTCAACCAAATAAACCACCCAGGCACCCCATGCTTTTGAAATTAAAGAAGAAAATACATCTAAGTTTTCAGTTCAGTATCATCTAGTAGTATTTACAAAACACCCAATAAGATTACAATGTTAATTAATGCCACTGCTGCCATGCTTCATCAGAAAACAACAGAACTGTGATATAAAGAAACCATTCCATGCTGCAGAGGACTAATCTGGAATGAAAATGTATAGTCTAAAAGAAATTTCATCACGGGATCCCTGGGTGGCGCAGCAGTTTGGCGCCTGCCTTTGGCCCAGGGCACGATCCTGGAGACCCGGGATCGAATCACACAGCCTGCTTCTCCCTCTGCCTGTGTCTCAGCCTCTCTCTCTCTCTCTCTCTGTGTGACTATCATAAAATAAAAATAAAAAACAAATTTAAAAAAAAAATTGTTTAAAGAAATCTCATCATGAATATATCTAAGTGTGTCCCCAAAATATCAGATAGATTTAACAAATCAAAAATCTATCTCATATTTTCCACAGGAACAAGTAGACAAAACCAGTGAAGAAAAATATGTGAGAAAATGTGATTTTTACTAAAAAATCCATTCAAAACATCATAGTAGAAAATAAACAAAGAGTTCTTATTCTAAAATTTTTAATGGAAATGCAAAGGACTTAGATTTGCCAACACAACTTTAAAAAAGAATAGTAAGGTTGGAGGACTTCTACTACCTAATTTCAAGGCTTAATATAAATATACAATAATAGGGACACCTGGGTGGCTCAGTGGTTGAGCAGATGCCTTCAGCTCGGGGTGTGATCCCAGAGTCCTGGGATCAAGTCCTACATCAGGCTCCCCATAGGGAGCCTGCTTCTCCCTCTGCCTATCTCTCTGCTGCTGCTCGCTTGCTCTCTCTCTCTCTCATGAATAAATAAATAAAATCTAAAAAAAAAAAAAAAAAAAAAGTACAATAATAAAGAGAGGGTGGTACTGGCCTAATAACAGTAATGCAAATCACTGCAACAGAAAAGAGAACTCAGAAGAAAATTCATAGTAATTCTACTACTGGGTATTTACCCAAAGCAAACAAAAACACTAATTTGAAAAGATACACACATTATTTATAATAACCAAGATATGGAAGCAACTTAATTGTCTATCAATTGACGATTAAAAAAGATGCTGTGTGTACATGCCCCCTCCCCCACAAATGGGGTATTTCCCAACCATAAAAAAGGGTAAGATCTTGCCATTTGAATCAACATGGATAGTCCTATACGGAATTACGTTATATTAAGTAAATTTAACAGAGAAAAATACCATATGATTTAACTTCTATGTAAAATCTAGAAAATAAAACAAATGAATAAAGAAACAAAAAGCTAAAACAGATTCATAAAATACAGAGACCAAAAACGCATTCTTGCTAGAGGGGAGGAGGTGGGGGGATGGGCAAAATGGAAGACGGGGAGACACAGGCCTCCAGTTCTGGAATAGGAAAAATGGCACGGCATAGGGAATATAATCAATAGTATTACAATAGTGCTCTGTGGAGATGAATGGTACCTATACTTGTGATGAGCATGGCATAGTGTATAGACTTGTTGAATCATTCTGTTATATACCTGAAACTACCTTGTATGTCAACTACAATTTAAAAAAAGATTCATACATATATGCTCATTTTAAACAAAAGTAAATGCCTCAGCCTTTACTTCATAATCTAAACAGAAGTTAACTTGAAATAGATTATAGACTTAAATGTATAAGCTAAAACCATTAAACCTATAGAAGAAAACAGAGAAGAAAAATTTTCACCATTTAGAGCAGGCAAACATTTCTATATGAAAGAGCTTACTTAAATCATTAAAAAAATTAATGAGTTAGAATTAAAATTAAATACTTATGTCATTTGAAAGACACTATTAATAAAAAGGGCAAACCACAGACTGGGAGAAAATACTATCAATACATAAATCTGACAAAGAACTTGTACCCGGAATACATAAAAATTCTCATTATTCAGTAATAGTAAAACCTGATTTTTTAATAATGGGCAAAAGATTTGAATAGATGCTTCACAGAAAATACACAAATGGCCAACATCCACATTAAACAACATTAAACACTGTGATGCCTGGGTGTCACAGTGGTTGAGCATCTGCCTTTGGCTCATGTCATGATCCTGGGGTCCTGGGATCGAGTGCTGCATCAGGCTCACTGCAGGGAGCCTGCTTCAACCTCTGCCTATGTATCTGCTTCTCTTTCTGTGTCTCTCATGAATAAATAAATAAAAGCTTTGTAAAAAATAAATAAGATTTTTTTTAAAAAACCATTAGTTATGAGGAAATGCAAAGTAAAACAGAAAGAAAATATTACTACAAACCAGTAATGAAGACTAACAATATCAGTTATTCAGGATTTGGGACAATTGTAACTCTCTTACATTGCTGGAATGTTAAAATAACCTAATCACTTTAAAAACAGTTTAGCAGTTTCTTGAAGTGTCAAGCACAAACTAATCATAGAACCCAGCAATTTCAATCCCAGGTATTTACCCAAGAGAAATAAATATGAATATGAATATCCAAATTGACTTCTGTGTGAGTATTCATGATAGCTTTCTTCACAATAATCAAAAACTGGAAACAATTCAAACGTCCATCAACTCAAGAATGGGTAAGTAAATTGTAGAATATAATTGTGTAACTGATAGTTAACTATATCTATTCATGGATAAATTTCAAAAACATGCTGAGCTAAAGAAGCTAGATATAAAAGAATACTTAATATATGGCTCTATTTTTAAAAGATTCCAAAATGACTAAACTATTCTAAGGATAATGGCAAACAGATTAGGGGCCTGGACAGAAGTGTGGAGGAAGAGATGGAATTAACTGAAAAGTGGCAGGATTTAAAATTTTTGAAAATGTTCTATATTTCTATTGTGGGTTTATACAATTGCAAAACTTAAAACTTCATACTTTTATTGTACATATACGCTATATAATTTGTGATTCTACATTTGAACTTAAATTTGTAAATAATATAACCTCAAATTAACCTCTCTCAATCACAGATCAAAAAACAGTTTTATAACTTTAATGCTATCAGCAGAACTACCTACTAACGTGGGTAAGGGAAAAGGGAAAAGAGAAAGAACAGAAACACGATTTTAAATATCATTCGTGGTAGAAAAGCATCTCTTTTGGGATGTCTGCACAGCTCCGTGGTTGAGCTCTGCTTTTGGCTCAGGGCCTAATCCTGAAGTTCAGGGATGGAGTTCCACATCGGGCTCCCTGAGGGGAGCGGAGCCCGCTTCTCTCTCTGCCTGTGTCTCTGTCTCTCTTTCTCTGTGTCTCTTCTGAATAAATGAATAAAATCTTTAAAAAAAAAAAAAAGGAAAGAAAAGCATCTTTATTTCAAGATTAATATGACATAGCTAAATCCCCTAATCATACTATAAGTTTTTGTCATATTTCAAGGCATTTTTCAGCTCTACACAATAAATAATTTAAAAAAAAACACACAAATAAGAAACTTTCTGCTGAATGAACCAGAATTTGTTATTAGGTAAGGACTACAAATCTGTAGCTATCATTTAACCAGTGATGAAGTGCTTACCATAAGACAGGCTGGTGAAATGTTATTTGTATTAAGAAGTGGCTAAGCATATAAAATAGTTAGCCAATCATCACAAGAGGCTCAGAAAATGTGACACAAGCCATTTTCTTGACTAAGATACACTGATATCCAGAAACATGACAGAACATTAATCAAGTGTAGCAGTACATCCTTAGAGCCTAAACAAATCTACTAGGTCAAGAGTCAACAAATCTGTTCTGTAACAGTGCCATAGGAACCATGCAGTTCTCTCAAAACTACTCAACTCTGCTGTTGTAATATAAAATCAGCCACAAACAATACGTTGAGGAATAAGCAGGACTGTTTTCCAATAAAAATTTATGGACACAAAAATTTGAATCTCACATAATATTCATATGTCAATATTATATAAGTCATGTAACTATACATCACTTGTTGTTATTCTTCCTTTTTTTTTTTGACAAATTAAAAAGATAAAAACCATGCTTGGGGTCATTCATGGGTCACTCAAAATTAAGTGATGGGCCAAATCTGACCCAATGAGCCAGAGTTTGCTGATTCCTGTACTAGGCAAAAGGCCATTGTTTTGTCATTTATAATGTTTCCTTTTATATTAATAAACCCATTGCAAAGTTTGAAATTTACAAGTACCAAAGAATTTCAGGGATCCCTGGATGGCGCAGCGGTTTGGAGCCTGCCTTTGGCCCAGGGCGCGATCCTGGAGACCCGGGATCGAATCCCACGTCAGGCTCCTGGTGCATGGAGCCTGCTTCTCCCTCTGACTGTGTCTCTGCCTCTCTCTCTCTCTCTCTCTCTGTGTGACTATCATAAATAAATAAAGTTTAAAAAAAAAGAATTTCAAAGTAATTATAAAGAAATGGATATTTTTCACATTGCATTTACACCAATGGTGATAAATACATTTAAAATTACTTCTAAAGAATAATAAATACAATAGCATTTTTGCAACATACCGGTCTATTGCTGTAAGACATAGTAAATACTAATAAATATTAGTTAAGTGAATTCTGGAACCAACTTTTGGTCCCCTATGAGTATAATCTATCAAATTTAATACATTCTTTACTACCTTTATAAGAACATACTGAACACAGCAATGTGACTAGTCCTGCCAACTTTAGTTACCATATAAGATTACATCTCCATGATCTCAGGGTCTATTAAGCTATATCCAAAATGCTTTACTTTTTAGGTCCAATTTGCAGCTTCATTATTTCTTCCCCTTTGTCAAGCTAGTAGCTAGGACTTCTTCAACCTACCTACTGCAATCTTTTATACTGTGAAGAGACACAAATCAGATAAAACTAAGATTATAGGAACTGTATATAAATCACTAGGCCCAAAGTAATTCAAGAAAATGGCCACTTACTAATATTTGAGCTTTAGCCATTAATTTAGTGGCATATATTCTGTTCTAAAGCTCTTTTATTTTTCATTTAAGCCTTGATTATTAACTGTGTTTCAGTTAGACAAGATTGCCAGGATACAATCTGTACAGACGAAGCATTGGCAAAATATGAAATTCTGCTGTCAAGAGTAGCTAGAGAAATTAACTCAAAGAGGGGGAAATAGAGATGAAACATATAGACAATAGCTCTTACATCCTATTTTACTCAAAATAGTTTTAAATGTCTGCAAATGTCTGATGGAGGCAACACACAGGGAAATTACCACACCTGGGGCAAATGATGGTACTTTGTCAAGTGTTTATATTACAGAACACTCTTTACCAGATTAAGTTTTATATATAATATCACAGTTATTTCTAAGTGGCAGTAAAGTGAAATACTACTAAACTCATACCAGTGATAGAATAGACAGAGATTGCCTTTTATCTGAAGGAAAACCATGTCACCCCAAAATAGGCCTCTTTGACATAAAAATTATTTTGAGCTGAAGGCAATTAAGCAGCAGCAAATGTGGGAAAAGCACTCTCTACCCTCCTCCTTTTACTACCTAAAAGCAGGATATAAGCCCAGAGATAGCATGAAAGAAATCTGCAAAAAAAAACAAAAAGAAACAAAAAAAAAACAAAAAACAACAACAACAAAAAACCCACCTTACTCCATTAGAGTTTCCTCCAGTATATTTACCTTCGCATAGTTTGCTACTCTTGGAAATCGCATAGTTTGCTACTCTTGGAAATCTAAAACTGCTTTCTTTATCCTTTCATTTCTCTACAGGTTTTTTTTTTTCTTTTTTCATTTTATTTGATAGGGAGAAAAAAGCAGGGGCAGGGGCAGGGACAGAGGGAGAGGGAGAGGGAGAAGCAGACTCCCTACTGAGCAGGGAGCCCAACATGATGCTCAATCCCAGACCTGGGATCATGACCTGAGCCGAAGGGAAGCACTGAACCAACTAAGGGTTGCCAGCCAGGCAACCCTTCTCTACAGATTTACTCTTCTTTGTTAAAGATCTGACATAAGCCAGAGTTCTGAGACAGTTCTTTGAGTTACACATTTTCCTAGGCTTCTCTCATGTACTTAAGAAATGTAGATATTAATAAACTTTTGATTTGATTGTGTTAATCTCTCTGTTATAGGGTCCGAATCAAAAACATGAGATTGAACTCTTTAATATATAAAGTCTTGTTTTCTCATGCTGAAAATTAACCTGTAAAGCTGACTTCTTAAAAGGAAACCTGCTTTTACTCTGCTAGAGAACCATCTCACTTTGCCATAGAGGTAAACCACTGGGCTGCCAGTAAGTAGGGCACAGACTTGGAGGGATTAAGAGGGATGTTTGAACCTTTTAAAATTGGGGAAATATGTCCTTTAGTTTAATGTCTTTCTTACACTATTGACTTACATAAGATTATGTAACAGAGGAAAAATCCTTTTAAAGAGCTCTATCTCAATTTTCACTACATAATTCTTTAACCAAAAATGACTAAAACAACTTTGAGAGAAATCAAGATACTTTATTTGTTCTAGGTACTTAAGCTAGAGTTTCCCGATCACTGTGCAAAGGATAAAGCAAATAAGCTAAATATGGAGTTGATCCCTCTGTCCTGAGGATAGCTGGGTATAAGCTGGTTCTCCAACCCAACCCCACCCTACTATACCAAAGAAGAGAAGAAAAAATATCTTGGTATATTGCAACCTGTTCACAGCATAGTGTAACAGGTTATTAACTAGAAAACTCTATAAAATAAATGGGTTTTACCCTATTTTCTTTAATTTATAAATTATAAAAATACAGGCTTTTACTAAAGAATTAAAAATTTATAAATATTTCCTATTACTAATATATCTCTTCTTTTTAAAACTCTTAACCTAAGACAGTATTCTTGTTTCTGTCTCTTGGATACCAAAAAGTTCTATTCTAATTCTTCTACTTTATTTGAAGGGAGTCATTAGATTAACAAAAATTAAGTAATTTTATCATAAAAAGCAAATATTCGGACAGCCCGGGTGGCTCAGTGGTTTAGCACTGCCTTCAGCCCAGTGCATGATCCTGTAGACCCAGGATCGAGTCCCACGTCAGGCTTTCTGCATGGAGCCTGCTTCTCCCTCTGCCTGTAACTCTGCCTGTCTCTCATCAATCAATAAATAAAATCTTTTAAAAAAATAAATATAAAAAGCAAATATTCTAATTCTAAACCTTTGTTACAGGCATGTACTTTATGTTCTGATCAGTGACAAAATTTCAAATGCTAACCCAGTTAACACTATTAGGGAAGAAGTGTACAAAGAATTGAGTTCACGGTATCACTCTGCACTACTGACAAGCCTCAGCCTAAGCAAGGGCAAAAGAAAACAGAAAAATGAGCAAATGACAACAAGAAATTTTAGGGTAGAGGCTATGAGGGAAGGAAAGGATGTAGCAGCTTCTAATATGTAAGCTTAGACTGTTTGTATCTCACTTTTAACCTGTGTCTTGAATTGTTATATAAGTAGGAAACTCATCAGCACTTGCTGACAACCCTAGACTTCTCTGTTTTAAGTTAACACTACTTTATTTTTCTGTTATGTGTCATTGGTAACTTACAAACTTCTTTTTTAGCCTAAGGATACTTTCTTCAAAGGAACACTTAACAGCAAGCAAATATATAAATGCAAGTTAAGTTGGACAACTGCTAGAGCCCTCTAGATCCTCCCAGAGCAGGCAAAAGAGTTTTCCATTCATTCAACAAATACTTATTATTAAGCACCTATCATTTGCCAGAAATAAGGAGTCAGCAGGGAGTAAGATAAGACCGATTTCCTGATGAAACTTCAAGTTTAGAATGCAGTTTTTTGTTTTTGTTTTTGTTTTTTTTTAATTAGTGCTTTAAAAGACTGGGCCTGAGCAAAATTCTGGAAGGAAATCCTTTTCTCTGTACTCCCAATTCCTAACATCTCTCATTGATCCCAGATAGCCCAATTTGTAGGATGGTAACAAAAATATCTTCTGAAAAAAGAAAGTTCATTAGCAGTTCTAACGAGTCATAGGGAGGCCTGGATTGCTCAGCGGGTTAAAACGTCTGACTTAATTTCAGCTCAAGTCCCGATCTCAGGGTTGGGAGTTTGATCTCAGGGTCATGAGTTCAAGCCCCATGTTCAAGCCCTACTTAAAAAAAACAAAACATTTTTTTCCTTCTCCTGCGCGGGAGACCTCTGCCACAACCATATTACGCCAGATCATCGGTCAGGCCAAGAAGCATCCGAGCTTGATCCCCCTCTTCATATTTATTGGGGCAGGAGGTACTGGAGCAGCACTCTATGTGTTGCGCTTGGCATTGTTCAATCCTGATGTTAGTTGGGATAGGAAGAATAACTCAGAACCTTGGAACAAACTGGGTCCCAATGATCAATACAAGTTCTATTCAGTGAATGTAGATTACAGCAAACTGAAGAAAGAAGGTCCAGACTTCTAAATGAAATGTTTCACTATAAAGCTGCTTAGAATGAAGGTCTTCCAGAAGCCATCCGCACAATTTTCCACTTATCCAGGAAATATTTCCCCTCTAAATGCACGAAATCATGTTGGTGTATTGTGTTGGGGTTTACACTGAATAATAAATATCTGAAACTTGGAAAAAAAAAAATTTTTTTCAAAACTAAATAGATAAAATAAAGTCATAATTTCTCCTTAGAAAACAAGTCATTCAATTACCTGGCAATCTGTTTCTAAATATAAATTAAAAACGCATAACATTCTACAATACAAAATGTATTTAAAAGTTACTCTAGAGACACCTGGGTGGCTCACTACCTTAAATGTCTGCCTTTTGCTCAGGCCATGACCCCAGGATCCTGGGATCAAGCCCCGCACTGGGCTTCCTGCTCGGTTTATCCCTCTCTGCCCTTCCCCCTGCCTTGTGTTTTCTTGCTCTCTCTCAAATAGATAAATAAAATCTTAAAAAATAATAATAATAAGTTAGCCTAAACCAAGATCAGCACTGGTTGGCTTTAAAAATTGAAATTTAGGAAAAACAATCCCTATAACTGGCAACAACCAAAAAATATAAAAAGAAAAAAGAAAAAGGCTGACCATGAATAGTTTCAGGCTATGGCAAGAGTGGCATTCTAATAGAATAGCTACATGAAATGAAAATTTAAAAAACATGTTCAATACTAAAGGCAAATTAGACAAGAAAGTAATAGGTATGCCAAGTATCAGAAACTCAAAAGACAGATGGCTCAATTGGTTGAGTACTGGACTCTTGAATTTGGCTCAGGTCATGATCTTAGTTTTGTGGGATCAAGCCCCATGTCCGGCTCTGCACTCAGCAGGAAATCTACTAGAGATTCTCTCCCTCTCCTGCTGCCCCCACTAAATAAATAAATAAATAAAATCAAGAAAGAAAGAAAGAAAAGAAAGAAAGAAAGAAAAGAAAGAAAGAAAGAAAGAAAGAAAGAAAGAAAGAAAGAAAGAAAGAAAGAAAAGCAAGCATTCCTTTTATTCTTTTGGATGTCTCAAAAGTATAATGTTTCAACAGGTCCTAAAGGGACTAATAATGGAACAGAACTCAGAAGCCACAATGTCTCAGTTCAAATCTTAATTCTATCATTCACTAGCATTGTGTTAAACTTGGACAAATTAGATAATTTCTCTCTACGACAATTCCTCCTCTGTACAATGGGACTGATCACAATGCCTTATTCCATAGGTTTGATATAGAGATTAAATGAGTTAGTGAAATACAATGTCATGTAAGGTACTTACAAAGATATCTTTAAAAAAAGTAATCACATATTCAAACACTACGTTACCAGTGTAGTAACTGATCTAGTAGCAGCAGTGAATGCCACAATACGTAACCATTTTCTATTTATAAATTTACTAATCCCTGCTGCAATTCTATTTAAAAATTTGAGACAGTATAAGCAAAAATGTTAATATAACCTCTAAACTATAAATGAATGTGTAACAATTTTTTAAAAGAATTTATTTATTCATGAAAGAGAGAGAGATACGCAGAGACACACACAGGCAGAGGGAGAAGAAGGCTCCATGCAGGGAGCCTGACGTGGGACTAGAGTCTCCAGAATCAGGCCCCGGGGTTAAGGGCAGTGCTAACCTGTTGAGCCACCAGGGGCTGCCCAAATGTGTAACAATTTTAACCATAACAATCTAGGTTTGTAAATTTCAAACCAAGAATTCAATAAACAGCTACTGCTAAGTACACAGTAAGTTCAAACAATACAGCTTCAAACCATTCCTCTCTGATGGCCGCTAGATATTTAAGAAAATTTGCAAAACATGACATTATTGTTATTTTTAAGACGAGTTTCTAAAAAAAAAAAAAAAAAAAAGTTTCTATCCTTTGCGTCACTTGCTGTTGTTAACCGAGGACCATCTAGTATTCATGAGAATGAACTTCCCAATAAACCATTAACTTCCACAAGTCATTTATTTCCATACCTTGTCTACTAATAGTTGAGAAACTGTCAAAGTAAACAAATGCTGCCACCTTGTGGAATTATAAGTATGGTATTAAATAACTCAATATGATCTGTTAAGCAAAGAAAGAAAAACTTTACTACAAAGTTTCTTTGTCTCTCAGTGAGATTCTCACAACAGTAAATGACCACACTAGAGGTATTTCAGACAATCTTACTGTAAGAATAATTTCTTCTAAAATGTAATGAAAATAATGCAACATTAAATAATGCAAATTTACCATTATATGCCATCTCTAATATATCTTTATCTCTTTTCCCAAAAGAAATTCATCAAAATTTCCTATTTTGAGAGGAATTAAAAGCCTTTAAAGTGAGTTTACTATCAATGATGTGTGTGAATATGAGAAAGGAGAGAAAGGGAAAAATATCACCAGGGCTGTGAAACTTTCAAAGTCTCTTTGGATACTATTTTCCTTGTTGCTACCTTCTAATCTTCACCTATCCTGTCTTACAAACCTCCAAAATTGAAATTTTTTTTCAGGGATCCCTGGGTGGCTCAGCAGTTTAGCACCTGCCTTCAGCCCAGGGAGTGATCCTGGAATCCCGGGATTGAGTCCCGCCCGCATCAGGGTCCCTGCATGGAGCCTGCTTCTCCCTCTGCCTCTGCCTCTGCCTCTGCCTCTGCCTCTGCCTCTGTCTCTGTGTGTGTGTGTGTGTGTGTGTGTGTGTGTGTGTGTCTCTCATGAATAAATAAATAAAATCTTTAAAAAAATTTTTTTCAGAAATGTTAATTCGATGTCAATTAAAAATTGATGTTAGCATGCAAGATGAAACTAAAGGTACCTTTAAATTTTTAATTAAAATATTTTAATAAAACTAATCTCACTTTCTTTAAAAAAAGACTTATTTATTCTGAAGAGAGAGAGTGCAAGCAAACATGGTGTTGAGGGGAGGGGCAGGAGAAGAGGAAAATAGTCTCAACCAGCCTCCATGTAGTGTGTGGGAGTCTGATGTTCAAGCAACTGCACCACCCAGGCATTCCTAATCTCACTTTCATTAGGTGATATTCCCAAACTGAAATCGCACTTAAATCTTCAGCAAACTTCTGCTTCAGAATACACAATGCTCTGACATAAATGTCTTGTATGATCAAGATTTAATACTCCTAAAACCAATATTACACTATATGTTAACTAATGAGAATTTAAATTAAAATATGGGAAAATGATTTAGTAGCATTTAAAAAACAGTCCAAAATTATATTAAAATCAAGCTAAAATGGCTTTCAAAAATGAATTTTTTTTTTCAAAAATGATTTTTAAAAAATCTTTTTTGAATCCTAGAGATGTATAACCAATTCTACATTTTCTAACTAGGAATGCTGCTTTTGTAATATAAAGTTAAGATGGAAATTTTCACTTGGTTTTTGGATTTTTCTTCATTTTGTAATGGAAAAGAAAATATAATACAGGACAAATTTACAATGCTAAGGGACATCAATCTATATTACAATATAAAGTAATCTGCATTATATTTTAGTTGAGTAGAGCCAAATAATTATAGATAAACATATATATCAGGTCATTATTATAAACTTCCAACATTATTTTTGCCATTTCAAATTCAAGCTACATTTCTGGAATTTTTAAAAACATACATTATACATTCTTACACTAGTTAAGAATTTAAGGGGCACTTGTGGGATCCCTGGGTGGCGCAGCGGTTTGGCGCCTGCCTTTGGCCCAGGGCGCGATCCCGGAGACCCGGGATCGAATCCCACGTCGGGCTCCCGGTGCATGGAGCCTGCTTCTCCCTCTGCCTGTGTCTCTGCCTCTCTCTCTATCTCTCTGTGACTATCATAAATAAATAAAAATTAAAAAAAAAAAATTAAAAAAAAAAAATTAAAAAAAAAAAAATAAGGGGCACTTGTGTGGCTCAGTCAGTTAAGCACCCAACTCTTGGTTTCAGCTCAGGTCATGATCTCAAGAGTTGTGGGATTGACACCCGCACAAGGCTCCTCAACGGGTATGGAGGCTGCCTGGGATTCTGTCTCTCCTTTTGCCCCTCACTACCCCAGTCCACTTATGCATAGGCACAACCCCTCTCCCTCTCAAAAGAAAGAAATAAAAGAAAGGAAGGGAAGGGAGGAAGGGAGGAAGGGAGGAAGGAAGGAAGGAAGGAAGGAAGGAAGGAAGGAAGGAAGGAAACTTAGTAGTGTTACACTGTTACTCCAATCTAAATGTTTCAAAAACTTTCTTACACTGCTTCTATAAAGGCACTGAAATAATACTGAGAGCTTTCCTAAATCCAAGCATCATACCTGGCCTGTTCATGGTTATAATCTTAGCCTAGCTCACATTAAGGAGTCATCTAATTTTTGTTATATGAATTCATCACTCATTTAATTAATTAAATAAGCCCCACAATCTACTCCATGTTCAAATTTTAACCACGCCAGTACTTGATAAAGAAAACTCACATTGCCAATACATAGAAAAGAAATTAATATATGATTCTTGTCTTACTACTGAGCTAACCAGCTAGAATACCATAAAAGGTTTACTGCAAGTTTCTCTAGCTATCATCTTAAATTCCAAGATCAATATTCTTACATGTTAATAAAAATCTTAGTCATGCAAATCTAAAACCATACATAGTAATGTATTGGACAAGTTAAAAACTGCCAAATTTCTGATCTGCATCAAAAAATCTTTTTAAGGTTTCTTAATTCTATCTAGGAGATTTTAAAATAAACAAGCAATTTGATGATACCAAGGAATTACTGGTAATTGTGTTACATGTGATACAGCGCTGTGGTTTTAAAATATTCATATTTACATTCTTAAGGATATAAGGATGAAATAACATAGCATCAGCGATTTGTTTCAAATAGTTAAGCAAAGAAAAAATAAAAAGTATAAATAAAGCAAGTGTAACAAAATCTGGATCACTGCTGAATCTGGAAGATGGCGATATGACGGATTATTATTCCATTCTATTTTTATGTGCATTAGAAATTTTCACCACAAATTTTTAAAGAATGGTCATCATCATGATGGACATAAATATAGTAACAAAAAGATAACTAGAAAATCCCAATATTTGAAAACTATTAAGATATATCTCAATAATCAATGAGAGAAAAAAATCAAGTTTGAAACATAAGTGCTTCTTGAACTGAATGAAAATAAAAATATTTCATCTCTTCAATGCCATAACAATGAATAATCATAAAGTTATGAAAACAGCTCCACTTACAGCAGCATCAAAAAAATATTTAGGAATTAACCAAGGAAGTGAAAGATTTATACAATGAAAACTATAAAAAATTTCTTAAAAAAATTAAAGAAAGAAATAAAGACACATCCCATGTGCATGGATCAGAAGACTGAATATTGTTAAGATGTCAACATTACCCAAAGCAATCTAGAGATTCAGTGCAATCCCTGTCAAATCCCAATGACATTTTCTGCAGAAATAGAAAAAAAAAATCTTGAAAAAGAAAAGACTTAGAGGAGTCACACTTCCTGATTTCAAAATTTACTACAAAGCTATGATAAGTGTGTTTGGCACTTGGGTGGTTCAGTCAGCTAAGACTCTGACTCTTAATTGCAGCTCAGGTCATGATCTCAGGGTCATAAAATCGAGCCCCATGTATGGCTCTGTGATGGGTGTGGAGTCTGCTTAACATTCTCTCTCTCCGTTTCCCTCTGCCCCTCAGTCCACACTCTCAGTGTCTCTGAGACAAACGAAAACAAACAGAAAACTGATATAAAAACAAACTCGCAGGCAAATGCAACAGATGAGAGAACCCAGAAATAAACCATTATGTATGTGGTCAAATGCTCTTTGACAAGAGTGGCAATACGATTAAGTAGAAAAAGGACTTTTTCAAGAAATGATGCTGGGAAAACTGCATATCGACCTACGTAAAAATAAATTTGGACCCTTACCTAAAACCATACACAAAAATTAACTCAAAATGGATCAAAAAGTTAAATCTAAAACACAAAACTATAAAACTCTTTTTGTGACTTGGGATTTGACAATGATTTCTGAGATAGGACATCACAAATAAACAGAAGAAAAATAGACAAATTAAACTTCACGAAAATTATAAAATTTTGTGCAATGACAGTAGTAACAAAGTAAAAAGGCAACCCACAAAATGAGAGAAAATACGTACAAATCTGATAAGGGATTAATACCCATAATATAGAGAAAACTACTGAAATGCAACAATAGCAAAATTCAAAACTAGGCAAAGACTTCAATAGCAATTTCTCTAAGGAAGATAAACAAATGGCCAATAAACACAAGAAACAAAGTTCAACAACACTAATCATTAGGGAAATGCAAAGCAAATCTAAGAACTACCACCTCACACCTGTTATAGCATGGTGACTATCGAAAACACAGAAAATAACAAGTGATGGCAAGTATGTGGGGAAACTGGAAGCCTTGTGCACTGCTGATGGGACAGTAAAATGGCATAGCCACTGTGGAAAACAGTATCGCAGTTCCTCAAAAAATTAAAAACAGAATTACCATATAATCCAGCAATGCCATTTCTGGGTATGTACCTAAAAGAACTGAAAACAAGGTCTTGAGGAGGTATCCATACACCCATGTTCATAGCAGTATTATTCACAACAGGTAAAAAACACAGAAGTAACCTACGTGTCCATCAACAGACAAATAAATAAGCAAAATGTGGCATATACATACATATAATGGAGTGTTATGAAGCCTTAAAAAGTAAGAAAATTCTGACATATGTTACAACATGGACAAACACTGACAACATTATACCAAGTGAGATTAGCCAGTCACAAGAAAACAAACAAGGTGTGATTCCACTTAAATGAGATACTTAGAGTAGTCAAAATAATAGAGAAATAAAGTAGAAGGGTTGTTGCCAGGATTCAGGGAAGATGGGAATAAAGAGTTACTGTTTAATGGATATGCATTTTCAGTTTTACAAGATGTCAAGTATTAAAGAGATGGATACTGGTGACCTTTCCATAATATTAAGAAGGTATATATTTAATTCCAGTGAACAGCACACTGTTTAAGATAGTATATAAGTATTTTATCACAATAAAAATAAAATTTGGAAAAAAATAGAAGATAACACACCAAAAATTCATGGGATGCAGCTACTGCAGTGAATAGAGAAAAATTTAAAGCACAAATTATATTAGAGAAGCAAACTTTCAACTGAACACTTTAGTTTCTACCTTAAGAAACTAGAAAAGAGGGATCCCTGAGTGGCGCAGTGGTTTGGCGCTTGCCTTTGGCCCAGGGCGCGATCCTGGAGACCCGGGATCGAATCCCACATCAGGCTCCCGGTGCATGAAGCCTGCTTCTCCCTCCGCCTGTGTCTCTGCCTCTCTCTCTCTCTCTGTGACTATCATAAATAAATAAAAATTTAAAAAAAAAAAAAAAAAGAAAGAAACTAGAAAAGAGCAAATTAAAGCTAGGGAAAGCGAAGAAAAACAAATAATAAAATTAAGAGCAGAAATCAATGAAACAAAAATACAGACTATAAAAAACTAAGAACAAGCTACTTGAGAAGACAAATAATATTGATAAACTTCTAAACCAGACCTTTAAGGAAAAAAAATAAAGGAAACAAGTTTCCAATAACAGAGATGAGAAAGAGATCTTAGATAATCTAAAGACATAAAAGGATAATAAAGAATATTGCAAACATGTGAATGTGCATAAATTCAACAACCCTCATGAAATGGACAAATTCTTTTAAAAACACAACTAAAAATCATGTTTAATCAAGAAAAATATCAATAACCTGATTAGTCCTATTTTTTAAAATTATTTTATATTTGGAACTCTTTTCTCAAACAAAATTCAAGGCCAAGATGGCTTCACTGGAGAAGTCTACAAAATATATAAGGGAGAAATAATACCAATTCTTCACAAACTTTTTTAGAAAACTGAAGACAGGGGAGCCCTTATGAGAAGAACATATCCTGTCACCAAAACCAAAGACATTTGTAATAATACAAGCTGACCCTATGAGGTGAATACTATTAATCATTCCATTTTAAAGACGAAGACATTGAGGACTAAAGAAACTCCGAAACTTGCCCAAGACCACAGAACTACAAATTGGGAGGCAACTTAACTTCAGACACAGGCTCTTAACTAGAACAATGAAACTGCGTGTCAAATTAAATTCTAGATACTCTTGCAAAAGTAAATAGTAAAAAATGTTGACCAACACTTACCTAGAGACTATGCTGGAACCATTATAGAGATCACTAGCATATGACAATGTAGCCAAAGGTCGTACTGAATTATACCGAGTAAACTTGGACAAGCATTCCTGAAATTCATCCAACTGGCTTGCAGTTCGACTATCATCTATATGAAAAAACAAAAAAACAAAAAAACAGAAACAAAATAAAATAAATTAGCTGAACTGCAATGTAAGTCAAGGAGCAGTATACACAGATTTAAAATTATATTCTAAATACAAACAATTCTTAAGCATTTAGAGAACACTAGCATGGATAAACTGGAATGCTGATCTTTTAGCTTTAACAAAAATTTCTTAGTGGTTCATTGAAGACACTGTCTCTTTCACCATCAATAAAAACATAACATAGGGATCCCTGGGTGGCGCAGCAGTTTGGCGCCTGCCTTTGGCCCAGGGCGCGATCCTGGAGACTCAGGATCGAGTCCCACGTCGGGCTCCCGGTGCATGGAGCCTGCTTCTCCCTCTGCCTGTGTCTCTGCCTCTCTCTCTCTCTCACTGTGTGCCTATCATAAATAAATAAAATAAAATTAAAAAAAAAAAAAACAAACATAACATAAATATTTCTTAAGCAACAATTTATTGGGGGGAAAATGTGGCTCTGATCAAAAGGATTTTAATCTTTTATTAAAACGAAATTAAAAAAAAAAAAAAAAAGAACAAACAAAAACAAAAACAAAATCCCAGGCAGCCCAGGTGGCTCAGCAGTTACCGCCACCACCTTCAGGCCAGGGCATGATCCTGGAGACCTAGGATCGAGTCCCATGTTGGGCTCCCTGCATGAAGCCTGCTTCTCCCTCTGCCTGTGTTTCATGAATAAATAAATAAAATCTTGGGATCCCTGGGTGGCGCAGAGGTTTGGCACCTGCCTTTGGCCCAGGGCACGATCCTGGAGACCCGGGATCGAATCTCACGTCGGGCTCCCAGTGCACGGAGCCTGCTTCTCCCTCTGCCTGTGTCTCTGCCCCTCTCTCTCTCTCTTTGACTATCATAAATAAATACAAATTAAAAAATAAAATAAATAAATAAAATCTTTAAAAAAATATCCCTTATCGATGTTGAAAGTTAGGATGGACAGAGGAGTATATACACTAGGACATCTATTCATTATTATGAAGGAACATGTTTATAGGGTTACATCTACATGACCATGTTTATTTACCTTCAAAATACAATTTATAATATAATTTAGGTTAAGAAAGTAATTGCTTAAAAAAAAAAAGAAAGTAATTGCTTAAGTAAAAAGAAAGTGAATTACTTGTTCATATTATACTTTGAAATTTTCAAATCCAATTATGAAAAGGAAGTAGAAAACTGTAATATATCAATTATTCTAAAAAATAAAATACTTCTACTCAAATGTCTTGGTGGTATATGGAAAACATTAATTCCATCCACTAGAACACAGTATAAATGCTTTAAGTAAAGTCCACTTCAGTAAATTAATCATAATTAACCTATGTGGAATTTAAATCACAAAATCATCTCACAAAAGACTGAGAATAAATACAGCTATCTATTGTCCAATCTAGGAATAAGACTACATAGAAAGTCTGAATAAAATCATTGTTTTTAAAAAGTACTTCAAGTTTGGACTTGTACTTTCCTTTCTAAAGAAAGAAAAGTAAAACCTAATTACTTTAGTCAGCTTCCTAACTGAAATTTGAAATGAGACTGTTACAACAATGTTTTAATACCTTCTTCCTTACTCCTAGTTCATACACATACAAATACATACAACTTTCTCAGTGTAAACTTTCATGATACCCTCTCCCCCTTTTTAAAAGATTTATTTACTTATTAGAGAGAGAGAGAGAGAGAGAGAGAGAGAGAGAGCACATGAGCAGGGAGAGGGGCAGAGGGAGATGCAGGCTCTCTGCTGAGCAGGGAGCCCAACATGGGGCTCCATCTCATGACCCTGACTAAGATCATGACCTGAGCCAAAAAGCAAGAGTTGGATGCTTAACCAACGGGGCACCAGTCACCCAGGTGCCCCGTGATTTACCCATCTTATTTATCCTCTGAAAATAACAGTAGACACAATGAAATTTAGATATAAGAATCATGAAGTCTGCAGAGTTAATGTACCATAGGATAGACAGTAGAGAACTGATTTAATTCATCTGGATGTATTATATTATCTTGAAGATTAACTACTTACATGAAGAAATTTATCTAAAACTGACAACAACAAAAAACAATTACTAGTCTCTGATACTAAGCTTCTATCCTCAATATTTTACATTTTAAAAATTTAAACAGTAACATAGCAAATTCACCTAACAACTTATATCAAGGTTCCAATTTTATACTGTTTCCATTCTAAAAACAGCAAAGGAACAAACTCAATTAAATGCACGGTCATAATGTTACTTAACTAATGCTCCTGCTCCACAAAAATTATTCTCAGTAAATTCAACAAGTTGGAAATAAAACAAATCAACTGTACTACAAAGTGGTTTGAATTTAACAACTAATTGGTTCTTTTTATATATAATCCTATTACTGTGAGTATTTAATGTAATAAAGAGTGACTGGAAAAAGAAAAAGAGTGACTGGAAAGACACCTTAGATATTTGTTTAAATATGAATTTAATGTAAATCTATTCTTTCATATTTTGACACCAATCCCTAAGTACAAAAAATTCACAAGCATTCAAGAATGTAAATTCTGTTTAAAACCATGATCTTTTCCTGGATAGCTAAACTTCTCTAGCCATCATAACCTATTCATTAACACCTACTTCTAACAAAATTATGAAGTGAACAATAAAAATAGCTACTCTAGTATCTGAAACTACAGGCATTCAACTTTTTTATCTGGTTATGAAAAGGAAGGATTTTATTTGCTCAGTAGATTTTGGCCAATAATCATACATATCTGCTAGCCTATTACTTTTCCAATCACAGATTAGTTGGTGAAACTGTATTCTGCAGCTCTTTTCTATCTACTAATGCTTTTTAATTTACTTCTCTTTCAGTTACAACTAAGAGTCCAAGGCATTAATCTCTTAATCTTCATCTTTCATTTTCAGAGTTGAAAATTGAAAGTCAAAAATAGGGAGGTGGGTTCTCATCTAAAAATACACAAAATGATAATCAAATATTATGAACTCCATTATGTAGAAGTTAAAATTCCCTCTTCACAGTCAAAGGCACTAGGAAGAACTTCATATTCAGCAATATAGGTGTAGTCAGTGTGAAAATTCAGTAAGATAAACTTAAGACTCCTTACACACTAAGGACAACATATTTTAAGTACAAGAGAGCCATGCCCATAAAAATGGACATCAAGCCTTCCTCCTGGTTTTAATCTATTCTACCTTCCAGTAATCTTACATCCCCAAAATAAATTGGTCTATGAATACACCTTTACTATGCCACAGCATGCAGTTACTTAAAAATTACTCCCCAATCTCTCTTTCCTCTCTTTTTCTTTTAAATGTCTGCCATTTGCTTTAGGCTGTATTTCAACATTGTACCAAAAACAAAATCTAACAGGGTTAATATGAGCCCTCTGCCAATCAGAATGTAGGTCTCAAACCATTTTCAATTTCACAGCTTCCTACTACAGTTTTCAGACGATTATAGAGGCTCCATAGCATCTCAATTCCTAGGCAATATGATACAATGAAAGCTTTCCATCTTTACAACTGCTGATCATTAATTTCATACACATTCATAAACAGAGCTTGGCTCCCTCCTAGACTGCCTATGAAAATCTTCTTTTTCCTCCATCACCACCCTAAGGCAAACTTGCACAAAGGTCTAAAACAGCAAGTAGATTTTTTTTCTCCTTCAAATTTTTATCTAAATTCTAGTCAGTCAGCACACAGTGAAATATTGGTTTCAGGAGAATTCAGCGATTCATCACTTACATACAATACCCAGTGTTCATCATAACAAACAAGTACCCTCCTTAATACCCATTCCCCATCAAGCACGTCCCCCAACTACCTCCCTCCAACACCCCTCAGTTTATTCTTTAAGAGTCTCTTATGGTTTGTTTCCTCTCTTTACCTCCTCCCATATGTTCATCTGTTTTGTTTCTTAAATTCCACATATAAGTGAAATTATATGGTATTTGCATTTGTCTGAGTGACTTACTTTGCTTAGCATGATACACTCTAGCTCCATCTATGTTGTTCTGAATGGCAAGATTTTATTCTTTTTGATGGCTAAGTAATACTTCATTGTTTATACATACCCCCTGTTCTTTATCACTCATCATCACTCAATGGACATTTGGGCTCTTTCCATAGTTTGGCTACTGTTA